>NC_083577.1:16891763-17604263 GCF_027579695.1 Neoarius graeffei | reverse complement strand
TACCAGAAATGTTTAGTTGTATGTAGTTACTGCTGCACAAGGGGGTCACACCAGATACTTTTGCCACTTATAGGTATGTAATCTCATCTCATCTCATTATCTCTAGCCATTTTATCCTGTTCTACAGGGTCACAGGCAAGCTGGAGCCTATCCCAGCTGATAGACAACCATTCACCCTCACATTCACACCTACAGTCAATTTACAGTCACCAGTTAACCTAACCTGCATGTCTTTGGACTGTGGGGGAAACTGGAGCACCCAGTGGAAACCCATGCGGACACGGGGAGAACATGCAAACTCTGCACAGAAAGGCCCTCGTCGGCCACGGGGCTCGAACCCGGACCTTCTTGCTGTGAGGTGACAGCGCTAACCACTACACCACCGTGCCGCCCTAGGTATGTAATATTGGATCATTTTCCTCAATAATTAAATGACCAAGTATAATATTTTTGTCTCATTTGTTTAACTGTGTTCTCTTTATCTACTTTTAGGACTTGTGTGAAAATCTGATGATGTTTTAGGTCATATTTATGCAGAAATATAGAAAATTCTAAAGGTTTCACAAACTTTCAAGCACCACTGTATACCTAAACTGTAAATGAAATCTAATTGTGACATTATGTGTTAACGTGTGAAGCAGCTCATTCCAGGCTGTTCTTCCTCTTCAGTGTTTCGTTGTAACCCTTTCTTTGTTTCACACTGGTGAGTATCAAAACAGCATGACAGCTGAATTACGGTTGTCTCAACCGTCTGCAAAACTTACTTTTGAGGTCCCTGGTGGATGCGTTCAGAGGTGTTTAGGGAGATGTCATTGCCATTAAAATCCCAGATTACTATTGGCATATAAACTCCCTTGCCAGGTACAAACACATGACATGTCTTGTTAATGGGAGAACCTGCTCACACACAAATGCATAAACAAACAAAAACAGATGATTGTGTATGGTACTGAATCCTTGTTTTGTATGTGATTACTCAGTTTTAAGTGCAACTCACCTACAGATACTTTCATGGACTCATAAGTGGGCGCCAGCATTTGAGGTCTTTTTGATCTGCTCTCTGAAAGAAAAACAAGAGAATAACTGCTACAAACATGCTATTATTGGAAAGTAATCAGTGATGGGACGATCCAGCGTGTCCTGATGTTACACACAGTTACCACCCTAGTGTAAGTAAATAGGTGTGGCCAGTATGACTAAAATATCATACTATTCTACAATATATGATGTGTTTCACCATACCGTATGGGTTTACTAACAAACTGCCACAGTTCATTAATACTTATTTAATATTACATAAATATTTACAAAAAAACAGATTAAAATGAGGAAACATTAGAAATGTTATTGAATTTTAACATTTTGCAGTTATATTGTGTATCGTAATATAATCAAAAAATATCACAATATCAATATTGTCATATTGCCCAGGACGGCCCCAGAGTTGATTAGTTTCCTAAAATTGTACGTCTTAAAAATTCAACAGCACTGTGGTACAGTGAACAAGTGCATATGCAGTTATAATAATAATAATAATAATAATAATAATAATAATAAGACAGTAATTATAATATGTACTGTACATGCACAGACGAAAAATGTAGTTCATGTCTGACCACTAGAGGACACTTGAGAGTCAACAGATACAAAGAGGAGCACACTGACTGAGTCAGGCTGCTGTCCATCCTCAAGAGATCGTGACTATTCCCTACTCTCTCTGTAGACTTCACCGTTCACACCCCTTCCTCTATCATATACAAACAAGCAAATTAATAACAGATAGACAAACTTGACTAAGCAGTGAAAAAAAAAAATTGGTCCCAGAGCTGCTTCTCTAACCAGCAGGCCATGGCTTCCCCAAAAGCACAAGATATAAAAGCACAAGCTCTGATTAACTCGTACACACTGTTCTGATTGTGACTCTTTACAGTATGGACTGAGTCATTTTTGACCCCTGCCCGACTACTCCCTCAGAATTAGACCCTGTGCCAAATTTTAATTTCAACAATAAATAGGTGTATGAGACAAAAAAAGAAAAACAGAATGCAGTGATTTGCAAATCCTTTCTGACCTATATTCAATTGAATACAGTACAAAGATAGGATATTTAATGTTCAAATTGATAAACACTATTTTTTGGGAGGGAAATATACACTCATTCTAAATTCGATACCTGCAACATTCATTCATTCATTCATTCATTATCTGTAGCCGCTTTATCCTTCTACAGGGTCGCAGGCAAGCTGGAGCCTATCCCAGCTGACTACGGGCGAAAGGCGGGGTACACCCTGGACAAGTCGCCAGGTCATCACAGGGCTGACACATAGACACAGACAACCATTCACACTCACATTCACACCTACGGTCAATTTAGAGTCACCAGTTAACCTAACCTGCATGTCTTTGGACTGTGGAGGAAACCGGAGCACCCGGAGGAAACCCACGCGGACACGGGGAGAACATGCAAACTCCACACAGAAAGGCCCTCGCCGGCCCCGGGGCTCGAACCCAGGACCTTCTTGCTGTGAGGCGACAGCGCTAACCACTACACCACCGTGCCGCCCACCAGAATTACTTTAACACAAAAATCTACTCACTGCAGAAAAAAATTGGACTCCATCAATCATTAATTTATTGATGAGAAATTGAAAACCAGAAAATTAAAATTATATATATTTTCATTTTTAAATTATTAACTTTGAATATATATCCTCCACTGATTAATTGTTGTTGTCTAATTATTCAGTGTGGCTCCTGTATGGTATTTAATGGTTGCGATGAAAGTTGTGGTGTCTTTTAGGTTTTTGTTGCGATTACATTGCCGGAGGAAGTGAAAGTTGAGAGAAGTTGTTGCGATTTTCTCTTTTTGTGATTAAAATTGAGTGATATGTTAAATATTAAGTTACTACTGAAAAACTATTGATTAAAAAAACAGACACTGAGAAATGGTCCTATAAACAACTTTACCAATATAAAAGATTACCAGGACTACAAAAATGCAGAAAAATAGGCTTTACTTATCCAAATGCACCTGTTGGTTCAAAAGTTAAAGTGCATAGAACCTCACAGCTCAACATGAAATTACCTTAAAATATAATATAAATGCCTCAGCTTTCATGTAAGAAAAAAAGCTATTAATACTAGTACTGTGTGCAGGCAGTCTCTCCTGAAGACTAAATTAAACAATAATTATAAACTAATAAAATAAATGGCTCAGGCTTCATAGAAGAAAAATAACAATTTGAACAGAATCTCACAGTATGATGCTGAAGCTGCCTAAACAATGGAAAATAAAATACCATTTTAGCAAAAATGTTGGCATCCATTAATTTCTTGTATTAAGTTAAAAAAATAATGTAAAGTGCACACAGTGCTTCACTGTAAACATAACACACTTTCAGTAACAGAATTTAAGCCTACATAAACACTGACTCACACATGCTGCTTTTCTTGAACGTATACATGAAAGTAAGGCGGAAGGTAGTTTGTCGACGTCACCTCAAGACGACGCCAACGATTGGTCAAATTTGCAGGAAAGTTGCGGTGATTGGATATAATTGCAACACCGCCCTGAATTCGCGGGGATTGGTTGAATTTGCGTTGAAGTTGCAAATTGCAACATCGCAAAATCCTGAAGGGTCTGATAAACGACAGTTTACTTTTCAGCTCAAATACACGAAGCGGTATTGGCCAGTTTCGCAAGCGGAATATTGCGCATGCGCACATCGCTCTTTCCAAAGAGAAACATCCGGCGATTCATCAAAACAATATGTCGAGTGAGATGCTTCGGAAATCATGTGAATAAACTGATAAATTTAATATGTAACCCGAATATCGGCGTATTTTGGCACTTAAGTAACTGAGACGATGAACTTGTCCGACATGAAGTATCACTTGTCCCGGAAAAGCGGACAACCATTAATGTCGAGCCCTGTTACATCATCTTTTCTTTTAACAACATTCAGTAAGCATTTGGAAACTGAGAGCAATAATTGTAGAAGTTTTGAAAGTGAAATTCTTTCCCATTCCTGCTTGACTTCAGTTGCTCAACAGTCTCACAGCGGGATTGTATATTATTGTGGCAGCAGGGGCGTGGTCAAGCGCCGGTCTATGACAGGAGGGCGGAGCCAGGGAAGGTGAGTGGCAGAATCACTACACCTGACGGTAATTAACCTGTGTTTTGTGTGTTTTCCCAGTAACCGCGCCCTATTTAAGGAGGCAGAGGGAGAGCAGAGGAGAGCTCATCCCGGGACAAGAACACAGTGTGTGTGTGTGTGTGTGTGTGTTTTGCTAACAGATTAAAACTGGCTGTTCTACTGAAAAGTCTGGCAATAAAAAAGCCTATTTGCATCTGAAGCGTTGTGCTGCTGTCCTCTGTGCTCCACCCACACTTCAAAGAGCTCTACAGTGGTGCCGAAACCCGGGACAAGGTGGAGCACCAACCTCGCAGCCCCATGGAATCCTCCCCGTTCGCGGACCTGGTCCACGCCCTCGCCACGGCTCAGCAAAGCCAGCACCAGGCGCTCATCACGCTCCGAAAGGAGCAAGAGCGGCGCTTCGAAGCCCTGGTGCTGGCCCAGCAGGAAGATTGCCAGGCGTTCCAGCATCTCCTCGCATCGGTGGGGTCCACCAGCGCCCCGGCCGCGGGCCTGTCTCCCCTCACCGTGACCAAGATGGGCCCGCAGGATGACCCCGAGGCGTTTCTCACATTGTTCGAGCAGGTCGCCGAAGCCTCGGGGTGGCCGATGGAGCAGCGCGCGGCGCGCCTCCTCCCCCTCCTGATGGGAGAGGCACAGCTGGCCGCGCTACAGCTCCCCGCCGACCGCCGGCTGGCCTACGCGGACCTTCGCCGGGCCGTCCTCCAGCGCGTGGGGCGCACGCCAGAACAACAGCGCCAGCGCTTCCGCGCGCTGCGGTTGGAGGAAGTCGGCCGGCCGTTCGGGTTCGGCCAGCAGCTCCGGGACGCCTGCTGGCGGTGGCTGAGGGCCGATGATCGCGACGCCGAGGGAATCATCGATCAGGTGGTGCTGGAGCAGTTCATCGCCTGCTTACCAACCAGAACCGCGGAGTGGGTCCAGTGCCACTGCCCAGCATCGCTGGATCAGGCAGTAGGACTGGCGGAGGATCATTTGGCGGCTGTTCCGGCGGCAGGACAACCGACGACGTCTTCTCTCCTCTTCTCTCTCTCTTTCTCCCCTCCCTTCTGTGTCCCATCCTCGCCCCATTCCCCCACCACGGAGGCGGGGGCCGGCTCCACCCCAGCCGGCCCGCCGCACCCGTGGTGCCCTCCCGTTTCTCCCTTCTGTGTCTGTCTGTCTCTCCCCCCCTCAGGTGAGTTAGCCCCAGAGCACAGGTGCAAAGGGAAAGCCCGGGCCGGTTTGCTGGCGCTGCGGGGAGCCGGGCCACCTGCAACAACATTGCGCAGCAATGGAGGTGGGCGCAGTGGTACGGATCCCCGACGCGCCAGAAGCTGCCCTCGATCGGGCCGGAGCGTATCACATACCGGTGAGTGTACAAGGGGCTACATATCAGGCGTTGGTGGATTCTGGTTGCAATCAGACCTCGATCCGCCAAAGCCTGGTGCAAGACGAGGCATTGGGGGGAGCACAGGGGGTGAAGGTGTTGTGTGTGCACGGGGATGTTCACAGCTACCCTTTGGTGTCGGTCAACATATTTTTCAGAGGGGAAAAATCTATAGTGAAGGCAGCGGTTAATCCTCGCCTTACCCACTCTTTAATTTTGGGGACTGATTGGCCAGGATTTCGGGGTTTAATGACGCACCTAGTAAAGAGTGGGTCCTGCCATTTGACAGGGGGAGGTCCCGGTGTCGCTTTGGCTGGAGCTGCTGTCGCAGAGCCGTCTACGTCATCTCCGCGACAGAGTGAGGAGCCACCGGCTCCTCCTCTTTCTGTTGGGGAATCCCTCGCGGATTTCCCATTAGAACAATCGCGAGACGAGACTCTGCGACATGCGTTTGACCAAGTGAGAGTAATCGATGGTCAAACGCTCCAGCCGAACGCCACCCCATCCTTCCCCTATTTTTCTATTATGAAGGATAGATTATACCGAGTGACCCAGGACACTCAGACGAAAGAGCGAGTCACACAGCTGTTAATTCCAAAGAGCCACCGGGAATTGGTATTTCAGGCGGCTCACTTTAATCCCATGGCTGGACACCTAGGGCAGGATAAGACACTAGCCCGGATAATGGCCCGATTCTATTGGCCGGGAATTCGCGGCGACGTCCGTAAGTGGTGTACGGCGTGCCGCGAATGCCAGTTAGTAAATCCAGCGGCCATTCCAAAAGCGCCTTTGCGCCCCCTACCATTAATCGAGACCCCGTTCGAAAGAATTGGGATGGATCTCGTCGGGCCATTAGATCGGTCAACACGAGGGTACCGCTTTATATTGGTTCTGGTGGACTATGCAACGCGATACCCAGAAGCGGCGCCTCTTCGCAATATCTCAGCACGCAGTATTGCGGAGGCCCTCTTCCACGTCATCTCCTGGGTTGGAATCCCGAAAGAGATTCTGACTGACCAAGGCACCTCGTTTATGTCACAAACACTGAGCGAACTGTATGGGCTATTGGGTATTAAGCCGATCCGCACCAGCGTTTATCACCCACAAACGGACGGTTTAGTTGAACGGTTCAATCGCACCCTCCAGAATATAATTAAAAAATTCGTAAGTGAGGACGCACGTAACTGGGAAAAATGGCTCGAACCCTTGTTATTTGCAGTGCGAGAGGTCCCCCAAACCTCCACAGGGTTCTCCCCGTTTGAATTGTTATACGGGCGTAAGCTGCGCGGCATCTTAGATGTGCTGCGGGAAAATTGGGAGGAGGGACCTTCACAGAGTAAAAACGAAATTCAGTACGTTATGGACCTGCGCGCAAAACTCCACACGCTCACCCACCTAACTCAGGAGAATTTGCGGCAGGCCCAGGAACGGCAAGCCCGCCTGTACAACAAGGGTACGCGCCTTAGAGAGTTCACTCCGGGAGATAAGGTACTCGTACTGTTGCCCACGTCGAGCTCCAAATTAATTGCCAAGTAGCAAGGACCCTTTGAGGTCACACGGCGAGTCGGGGACGTCGACTATGAGGTAAGGCGAACGGACAGGGAGGGGGCGCTACAGATCTACCACCTCAATCTGCTTAAACTCTGGAACGAGGAGGTCCCCGTGGCGTTGGTGTCGGTAGTTCCGGAGAAGGCGGAGCTGGGGCCGGAGGTTCAAAAAGGGACATTGGCATCACGTACCTCTCCGGTCCCCTGTGGAGACCACCTCTCCCTGACCCAACTCACGGAGGTCGCCCAGTTGCAGGCCGAGTTTTCGGATGTGTTCTCGCCCCTGCCCGGTCGCACTAACCTCATAGAACACCACATAGAGACGCCCCCGGGGGTGGTAGTGCGTAGCCGCCCTTACAGGCTACCCGAACACAAAAAAAAGGTGGTTCGGGAAGAACTTCAGACCATGCTCGAAATGGGGATCGTCGAGGAGTCCCACAGTGACTGGAGCAGCCCGGTGGTCTTGGTACCCAAGGCCGACAGGTCGGTCCGGTTCTGTGTGGACTATAGAAAAGTCAACGCGGTGTCTAAATTCGACGCGTACCCAATGCCTCGTATTGATGAGCTGCTCGATCGACTAGGCACGGCTCGCTTTTACTCGACACTGGATTTGACGAAGGGATATTGGCAGATCCCCTTGACTCCATTATCCCGGGAGAAAACGGCCTTTTCCACACTGTTCGGCTTACACCAATTCGTCACACTTCCGTTTGGGCTGTTTGGGGCGCCCGCTACGTTTCAGCGGCTGATGGACAGGGTCCTCCGGCCCCACGCCACCTATGCGGCCGCATATCTGGACGACATTATCATTTATAGTAACGACTGGCAGCGGCACCTGCAACACCTGAGGGCCGTCCTTAGGTCGCTGAGGCGGGCGGGTCTCACTGCCAACCCGAAGAAGTGTGCAATTGGGCAGGTGGAAGTACGGTATCTGGGCTTCCACTTGGGCAACGGGCAGGTGCGTCCCCAAATTAATAAGACAGCAGCGATTGCAGCCTGCCCGAGGCCCAAGACCAAAAAGGGGGTGAGACAGTTCCTGGGGCTGGCTGGCTACTATCGTAGGTTTATACCTAATTATTCGGACGTCACCAGCCCGCTGACTGACCTCACTAAAAAGGGGGCGCCAGATCCGGTCCAGTGGACGGAGCAGTGCCAGCGGGCTTTCTCTGAGGTAAAGGCTGCACTGTGTGGGGGGCCACTTTTACACTCCCCTGACTTCTCTCTCCCTTTTGTGTTGCAGACCGACGCGTCGGACAGAGGGCTGGGGGCGGTGTTGTCCCAGGAGGTGGAGGGGGAGGACCACCCCATCCTGTACATTAGTAGGAAGCTGTCAGTGCGTGAGGGGCGCTACAGCACTATTGAGAAGGAATGCCTGGCGATCAAGTGGGCGGTCCTCGCCCTCCGTTACTACCTGCTGAGGCGCCCTTTCACCCTCTGTTCGGACCACGCGCCCCTCCAGTGGCTCCACCGCATGAAAGATGCCAACGCGCGGATCACCCGTTGGTATCTGGCACTCCAACCCTTCAATTTCAAGGTGGTCCACAGGCTGGGGGCGCAGATGGTCGTGGTGGACTTCCTCTCCCGTCAAGGGGGGGGGGGGGGGGGGAGTCGGCTGCGGGCCGGACGGGTGCCCGGCCTGAGTTGGGCGGTGGGGGTATGTGGCAGCGGGGGCGTGGTCAAGCACCGGTCGATGACAGGAGGGCGGAGCCAGGGAAGGTGAGTGGCAGAATCACTACACCTGACGGTAATTAACCTGTGTTTTGTGTGTTTTCCCAGTAACCGCGCCCTATTTAAGGAGGCAGAGGGAGAGCAGAGGAGAGCTCATCCTGGGACAAGAACGCAGTGTGTGTGTGTGTGTTTCGCTAACAGATTAAAACTGGCTGTTCTACTGAAAAGTCTGGCAATAAAAAAGCCTATTTGCATCTGAAGCGTTGTCCTGCCGTCCTCTGTGCTCCACCCACACTTCAAAGAGCTCTACAATTATTTATGTTTTACGTCACTCATTTATTGTGCTGTTGTTGTGGTAGTGCATTTTCAAAACTCCATGGGCCTGCTTAACATAAAATAATGAGCATAATGATTTTATATATTTTTTAATTGGGTAATGTGCCATAAAACATTTCAGAATTTGATTTTTTTTTAAAACTACATTATGCACACTATCGTCACTCTTTGAAAATATGGCAGTAACCTAAAATCTTAAATGTTTGACCACAGCATATGTATTCTCCACACTTTGCTGCATGTTATGCTTGTTCTCTTTGTGTATCATATACAATATAATATGGTAATAGATCCTAAAAGTGATTGGTTTTTTTGGATCTCATGACACTGTGACTATACTTTCCCCATCTGAATCACACAGGTATTATGCCCAGTCATGATTTTACTGTTTCACTTATTCCTCCATAACTGCACAATAGCTTAGGAATCTAGAATTAGGGTTAATCATCTCATCTCATCTCATTATCTCTAGCCGCTTTATCCTTCTACAGGGTCGCAGGCAAGCTGGAGCCCATCCCAGCTGACTACGGGCGAAAGGCGGGGTACACCCTGGACAAGTCGCCAGGTCATCACAGGGCTGACACATAGACACAGACAACCATTCACACTCACATTCACACCTACGGTCAATTTAGAGTCACCAGTTAACCTAACCTGCATGTCTTTGGACTGTGGGGGAAACCGGAGCACCCGGAGGAAACCCACGCGGACACGGGGAGAACATGCAAACTCCACACAGAAAGGCCCTCGCCGGCCCCGGGGCTCGAACCCAGGACCTTCTTGCTGTGAGGCGACAGCGCTAACCACTACACCACCGTGCCGCCCTAGGGTTAATCAATAAAAAAAAAAAAAACAGGAGGTGTAGAAATACTAGGAATGAAATAACCTCAGTTAGGTGTCCATTAGTGAAGGCTTAACTAAAGCTAACTGTGTAAGTAACTGCAGTTCACGGTGCATATCAGCAACAGTTTCTGTCTGTTTCTCACCGAAAACCTCACACTCGATGCTCTCTGCAACGACACTGATGACTCCAGTGAGGTTAAAGGTCATCCTGCAGGTATAAATGCCAGTATCATTGGGAGAAATGCTATGGATGTGGAGAAAGAGGTTATTCTCAGCGAAGTTGAACTTAGACCCTTCCTGAAGAAGCTCACAGCCCTGAGAGAGAAAACCAGAGGAAGTGAAGCTTTAAACAGAGGTTATGGTTACTGTGGTGTAACTTAATCTTCTTATTCACACACACACACACACACACACCTTGTACCAGCGTATGGAGTAGCTGTTCACTATGCTGATGTAGTCAGTTAAAGGACAACGCAGGTTGTCGCTCACGCGATTCTGCAGTCGCTGCACTGCTACCTGAGGACGGCGACATGTTCCAAACCTTGCCTCTTCTACCACAACAACCCTTACCTGCTTGTAGCACTGCTCTGGAGTTCTGCTCAAAGGGAAGTGCGAGAAAACAAAGCATTATTGACTTTTTACTCAAAGTGTAGTTTTGTTCATTGCTCAAGTTTTACACCGTTGTAAAACATTGTAATCCACTGTGATCTCACAACCAAGCTGCAGGTAAATGGATTTATCAGCACATTGGAAACTGAATTAATTTTTTTTTTGCATACAACCCTAATAAATCATTCATTTCCTCTTTATTCTTGTCAGTAGTTAGCAGGATTTCCAGCTAGATAATGAGCAATACAATATGTCCACAGTTTGAAAAAACAGATCAAACAAATCACTCCGTTCAAATATTCATGAAAAAAAAATCTGTCCTACACACACACACACACTCTGAGATCACAATTTTTCCCATTCTGATGTTTGAAGTGAACATTAACGGAAGCTTTTGATTTGTATCTGCATGATTTTATGCATTGTGCTGCTGTCAAAGGATTGGCTGATTAAAGAACTGTATAAAATGGTACGGTGGTGTAGTGGTTAGCCCAGGCCCGGCGCCAGGAACAGTTTACTAAGGGGGCGATTAGAAATCGCAAGGGGGCAAATATTTTTTCATATAGTGTGTAGTAGTGATGGCGGTCTGACAACATGTTTCAAACAATTAACTGCGCCAACCACAAAACCACGGCCCCGAAGGTTGCTTTAGTCCGGGAAAATCAAGTGACATATTACCAGGGCAGTTGCGCTTTATCAGCTCCCGTGCCCACCTGTTACCCCTCCCCTCCAATTTTCTCACAGACACGCGGTACAACCGGAAAGATGCCAAACATAAAACAACACACACAAACCTACAGGCAAGTCCTTTACATTTAAAATACATACAAATAGCTCCGCGGCATGAAAACAAAACGTCAATGCAAGTCTAAGGTACTTGGCTCGGCGGCCAAAATCATAATTAAAAAAAAAAAAAAATCAACAGACGCGGCTGCACCAGTAATAGCCTTCCTGACTCGCACCGAGTCAACGCTAACCACTTAATCCGCGATCCCAGTTTAGGCGTGTAGGGGACTAAACACTCTGAAGTGATGAATTTTCACCCCCGGCTGCATGGGGGGTGACGTCAACGACACATATTCTTACGCTATTTGCGCACAAAGCGGACCATATATGAACACATACACCAACATAAACGGAGATAAACTTAGCCTACAAAGAAAGAAAATGGATTCACAATATTGTGATTGAATTGGTTTAATTCGGTGGGGGAAAGACTACTCCCGGAAACTGACTGCACATTACAGGATATTGCAGAGACAGTGCACTTGTAAGAGTGCATGTAAAACCCCCGCCCGCCAGCGCGACCCCTCCCCCTGTCCTTATCACAGGTCTGTGTGTACGCGGCTGTGTCAGCATTTCACACATACACCCACAATAACTAGTCCCCAGTAGTTAGGATTGATACATATGTCTAAAACAGGGTTAATATTAAATTCAGGCTTTTTGAAATAATCCTACCTTAATACAGTTGAATTCTACGATTGCAACGTAATAATCATAACAACCACACTGTAAAAAAAGAATAGTCGAGAATACTTGAAATTTCAAGGCAACAGTCTGCATTAAGAATTTTATGTTTTGCCAACGATGTATGCCCATGATAATCCAAACTATGATAACACTGTTATCTTTATTAAGAATTCTTAATTAAGTCGATTTTCAATTCCTCATTCTGCCAACATAGATTTCTCTTTTTGCTGAACAGTGGCATTCACAGTAGTACAAAAAGGCAATTGAGGTTCTCACAATTTTTTTTTTTTTTTTTGGGGGGGGGGGCTTTTTTTACCTTTATTTGGATAGGACAGTATAGAGACAGGAAATGAGCAGGAGACGGGGAGAGATCAGGAAAGGACCTCAGGTCAGAATCGAACCCGGGGCCCCGGATTTATGGTATGGCACCTTATCCACCTGAGCCACGACAACATGATCTTCAACCGGAGAGAGAACCACATTGCCCAGCCCTTGCATTTGGGAGAGGAAACCCCGTGTCTTGGTCATTAAGAGCATGCGCTGAATAAACACCTGTGGCAATTATGTATTTTCAATTCAGATTATTCACTATTGCATATTTACACATCATTGAGGTGCACCCTATCAGTTTGATGTGGATTTTTCTGTTCGTTAATAATTATTCATATTTTCTTGTCCATTCAATTGTGAATATGGAATTACTTGAACAAAGCGTAATTCTATTTTTTAGAATTATCCACATCAAGAAAAATCCACATCAAACTGATAGGGTGCACCTCAATGATGTGTAAATATACAATAGTGAATAATCTGAATTGAAAATACATAATTGTCACAGGTGTTTATTCAGCGCATGCTCTGAATGACCAAGACACGTGGTTTCCTCTCCCAAATGCAAGGGCTGGGCAATGTGGTTCTCTCTCCGGTTGAAGTTCATGTTGTCGTGGCTCAGGTGGATAAGGCGCCATACCATAAATCCAGGGGCCTGGGTTTGATTCCGACCTGAAGTCATTTCCTGATCTCTCTCTCTCCTGCTCATTTCCTGTCTCTACACTGTCCTATCCAAATAAAGGTGAAAAAAGCCCCCCCCAAAAAATTGTGATAACCTCAATTGCCTTTTTGTACTACTGTGAATGCCACTGTTCAGCAAAAAGAGAAATCTATGTTGGCAGAATGAGGAATTGAAAATTGACTTAATTAAGAATTCTTAATAAAGATAACAGTGTTATCATAGTTTGGATTATCATGGGCACATCGTTGGCAAAACATAAAATTATTAATGCAGACTGTTGCCTTGAAATTTCAAGTATTCTCAACTATTCTTTTTTACAGTGCAATCAGATTTGTTCTACCGTGCCAGTTTTAGTAGTGATTTATGTGAAATGTATTTTTGTGCAATGCTCAACCACTTAATATTTCGTATTTGAAAATGCAAATTATTAATACGTCTATAATACATTATATTTTCATAAGAAAACAATAAGTGTTCTGAGTCTCCGTTGAGGGGGCGGGGCTGTAGCCACAAGGGGGCGACGCCCCCTTTCGCCCCCCCCATGGCGCCGGGCCTGGGTTAGCCCTGTCACCTCACGGCAAGAAGGTTCTGGGTTCGAGCCCAGTGGCCGACGAGGGCTGTTCTGTGTGGAGTTTGCATGTTCTCCCCGTGGGTGTGCTCCAGTTTCCCCCACAGTTCAAAAGACATGCAGATTACGGTAAGTACAATGGGGCCACTGTAATTGGCGCAAGCTGTAGTAGTTTCCCAGTCATAATGTATGTACATCGTATACTGTATCTCGCTATGGCAAAGCTAATAAAATTAAAACGTTCCCAATAAAGTAGCCAGTGAGTGTATTTTACATATATATATATATATATATATATATATATATATATATATATATATATATATAAAACTGCTCAAGTATTCAACATACTGTTTCATAGGTTGATTAGATCATGTTTAGCCTGCAGTAATGCAAATGTAAAAATACTGTATAATGTAGAAATAAAACAAAAATACAATATAATACAACCCCGATTCCAAAAAAGTTGGGACAAAGTACAAATTGTAAATAAAAACGGAATGCAATAATTTCCAAATCTCAAAAACTGATATTGTATTCACAATAGAACATAGACAACATATCAAATGTCGAAAGTGAGACATTTTGAAATTTCATGACAGCAACACATCTCAAAAAAGTTGGAACAGGGGCAATAAGAGGCTGGAAAAGTTAAAGGTACAAAAAAGGAACAGCTGGAGGACCAAATTGCAACTCATTAGGTCAATTGGCAATAGGTCATTAACATGACTGGATATAAAAAAAGAGTATCTTGGAGTGGCAGCGGCTCTCAGAAGTAAAGATGAGAAGATTTATTGGAAGATACCATTTTAGCTGTTTGGTAATTTATTATTAAGTACCAGGATTAAAGGTATGATTCACTAAATGATTCACTGATTCACTAAATGATTCACTGATTCGATTCACTGCTTCACTGATTCGATTAACCCCCTAATTCTGCGCCGACAAATAGCGGAGCAATATCAGAAAGGAGTTTGACAGTGTAAAATTGCAAAGAGTTTGAACATATCATCATCTACCTTACAGTGCATAATATCATCAAAAGATTCAGAGAATCTGGAAGAATCTCTGTGCACACAGGTCAAGGCCGGAAAACCATACTGGGTGCCCGTGATCTTCGGGCCCTTAGACGGCACTGCATCACATACAGGCATGCTTCTGTATTGGAAATCACAAAATGGGCTCAGGAATATTTCCAGAGAACATTATCTGTGAACACAATTCACCGTGCCATCTGCCGTTGCCAGCTAAAACTCTATAGTTCAAAGAAGAAGCCGTATCTAAACATGATCCAGAAGCGCAGACGTCTTCTCTGGACCAAGGCTCATTATAATGGACTGTGGCAAAGTGGAAAACTGTTCTGTGGTCAGACAAATCAAAATTTGAAGTTCTTTATGAAAATCAGGGACGCCGTGTCATTCGGACTAAAGAGGAGAAGGACGACCCAAGTTGTTATCAGCGCTCAGTGCAGAAGCCTGCATCTCTGATGGTATGGGGTTGCATTAGTGCGTGTGGCATGGACAGCTTACACATCTGGAAAGACACCATCAATGCTGAAAGGTATATCCAGGTTCTAGAGCAGCATATGCTCCCATCCAGACGACGTCTCTTTCAAGGAAGACCTTGCATTTTCCAACATGACAATGCCAAACCACATACTGCATCAATTACAGCATCATGGCTGCGTAGAAGAAGGGTCCGGGTACTGAACTGGCCAGCCTGCAGTCCAGACCTTTCACCCATAGAAAACATCTGGCGCATCGTAAAATGGAAGATACGACAAAAAAGACCTAAGACAGTTGAGCAACTAGAATCCTACATTAGACAAGAATGGGTTAACATTCCTATCCCTAAACTTGAGCAACTTGTCTCCTCAATCCCCAGACGTTTACAGACTGTTGTAAAGAGAAAAGGGGATGTCTCACAGTGGTAAACATGGCCTTGTCCCAACTTTTTTGAGATGTGTTGTTGTCATGAAACTTAAAATCACCTAATTTTTCTCTTTAAATGACACATTTTCTCAGTTTAAACATTTGATATGTCATCTATGTTCTATTCTGAATAAAAAATGGAATTTTGAAACTTCCACATCATTGCATTCCGTTTTTATTTACAATTTGTACTTTGTCCCAACTTTTTTGGAATAGGGGTTGTATTTAAAAAAGCTGCTCTTTATCGCTGTGACTTCAGGTAATCAGACACAGGCTGATATGAATGATGCTTTTTTCGCAAATATATTTTGTTTATAGGTGGGCAAAAAGTTTTTCAGTGGAATTGAAACGAATTTTTTTGTTCAAGAAAATTAAATTTTCTTTAAAATACTGAACAAAGTGTTTTCCCTGGCTGCAAATGCTTTAAGATGAATAACTGAATGATAAACTGGAACTATACAGGGTTTCCATACCTGACGAAGCATAAGTAGTGGCCCTGGTGTTCCATGCTGATGTTGAGGAACAACAGCGAAGCTCCATGTAGTACAATATGGTTCTCTTCTCCTGTGAACTCCAGGCCAGTTCTCTGGTCGTACCATGTCACATTGTAGGGGGTGTTTGAAAAATCTAAAAAGTACTTCACAAATTCACAGTCTAATAATGCCGCCTCATTTGGGACTGCAAACACACGATCAAATGTTATTCCGTAGTCTATACATACACCTGCATGGGCACACAGACACACACACACACACACACACAGAGGGTAAATGTAGTTTGGCATCAAAGGTGATCTGCTTTTAAAGAAACTATGACAAGGCTGGAGTGTTTTAGTCTCTGTCACTAAAAGCAACAGCAAATTAAACACACACACTACTTTACCTGCACCTGCAGTTTCATTCTGTGATGCTGCACCAACACTGAAGGTCCAAGCCAAAGTCAACAGAGCAATAAATCCCACAGCCATGTCTGAAAGAGACGGAAAGACAAAGCTCATCACCTCAGCACATCTCAAATCTTCTTCATCATGACTAACACCTCCTGGCTCTGTGTTCAATGTGTTGCTGCTCACTGTGAAACTTAAACTCAGGACAAGAAGCTATTAGAAAGCCGTAAATCATATCTGAAGCCAAGCCCAGAGAAGGCATGGGAAATGTGACTGATTATTTCTCAAGGACAAAAAAGGCAAAAATACAGATTTCACATTCATTTCTAATCCAGCTAATGAATTAATTTGTCTTTTAATCTATTCTCTTTTAGTCTACTGTCATATAATAGGTAGTCCTGAGTAGAGTTTTGTACTTCTTGGTAGTGCACTCAGACCTTACTCAGCTCCACTTTACTGTAATTTTCCTCTCAGTTTTGGCAGAATTTGTACTCTTGCACTAATGCCATGTTGCTTGGAACACACAGAGGGGGATGGAGTAAGGGGAAGTGAGTAAGGATGCTTCATTCTTCATCTTTATTCTGTCATTCTATCAACCACAAGTTCTTGCTAAATGATATTCCTAAAGACTAGCTCACACACTGCTGAAAAAAAACAACAGAGCCTACTGCTGTGCAGGAACAGGAACAAAGTTAAAATAACAATTTTCACATGTTTAGATTAGACATCACCACCATATTACAAAACAAACCTTAGTTTTGGCATGTATGAAAGTTCCCTCAAAAACTATTTAAAAAAAACCTGACTGGCTTTTGTTTTTAAGCACTAATATATTCTGACTAAATAGAGTTGAATAAAGTCAATTATACATACAGGACATTTTTTTGATGGAATAAAAACATGTATTCTATTCCCTTCTAGTGGGTTTCATTCACTTAGTTTGATAGCATGCAATATTGTTAGCATATTGCTTATCCTACATGTATTACATCACGCTACCCAATGGAGAATGAGCTTTGAATATGGTTTACGATATTGCAGGGTTGTCAAGATAACATGATGTCATACGTCGGAGACGTAAAACTTCTGCACTAGTGAACGACTGTGACAATTTGTAAACAAGCATGGCCACCAGGTTTGCTTCATTAAATATGGAAGATTTTGACAGAATTTTGTTGAACGCTCAAAAGGAATGCGTATGTATAATAATAATAATAATATTGGCTGGCTTTTTTTCGTGGTATATCAGATATATTCCATTCAGCTAGCATGGTATCATGCTAGCTGAATGGAATATATCTGATATGCCACTCAATGCCAGCCAATATTATTTAATTAATACTGTAGTAAAACAGAATATCGAGAAGGCTGTTTCTGGTTCGAGATCTGATCTGGATTCTGTAACAAATAGAAAACTTGTTACCAGTCAAAAGTTTGGACATGTCTTCTATTTCAAAGTTTGTTCTTTATTTTATTAAAGTCACTTCATGTCTTAAAGTAATGATGAATGTCGTTTCTCCTTACTTACTTGAGCGGTTCCTGACATAATATGAATTACTAGTTGTGGAATAGGGCTATTTACTGTATTTACTATTTACTGTTTGATCTCAAATGCATGAAGAAAGCAAGAAACTCATCTACTAATTAACTTTTGATGAGGGACACCTGTTAATTGGAAAACATTTCAGGTGACTACCTCATGAAGCTGGTTAAGATAATGCCAATAATGTGCAAAGCGTCATCAAGGTACTGGTAAATGCTGGATACTTTGAAGAATCTAAACTATCAAACTTCTTTTAACATGCTTTTATTTACCACATAATTCCATATACATTCCAAATGTTGTTTCATAGTTTTGATGTCTTCAGTATTGTTCTACAATGTAGAAAATAGTCAAAATACAGAAAAACCTATCAATGAGAATGACGTGTCCAAACTTTTGCCTGGTACTGTATTATGGGAATTGGAAATTTTGCATAAAAAAGAGACATTCCTGGGTTTTTTTTCTTGATTATGACTGACTTTGTGCTGTATTCCCTCAATATTATCAACATGTGGACATCCCCACCCATGATAAGAACACACTGGACCATGTTTACAGCAACATATGCGGTGCATACAGAGCCGCCCCCCGCCCCCACTTCGGACACTCGGACCACATCTCTTTGTTCCTGTATCTGGCCTACAGACAAAGACTAAAACAAACAAATCTTGTCACCAAACAAGTCAAACTCTGGAGCCCAGAGACTGAGCGCACCCTTCAGGACTGTTTTGCTCGGACAGACTGGGATGTGTTTAAAGCTGCAGCCACTTTGGAGGACTCTTCTGTCAGTATACAGGACTATGCTGAGTATGTGACTGGGCACATCAGTGCATGTGTCTGCAACATTGTGCCCACCATACAGATCAGGAAGTTCCCCAACCAAAAGCCCTGGGTAAACAGTCAGGTACAATGCATGCTGCATGCTCGCTCTCTTGCATTTAGATCAGGCAATAAGACGGAGTATAAAGCGGTGAAGTACGGACTGAGGAAAGCCATTACAGCGGCCAAGAGGCAGTACAGAGAGAAGCTGGACAGCTTCTATTCTACTGCTGACCCCGGGCGAATGTGGCAAGGCCTGCAGCACATCACAGACTACAGGACCACCACCAGCACCATCAGCTCCACAGACAGCCTGCCGGATGACCTCAACACTTTCTACACCCGCTTTGGGAACACCAGCTACAGCACAGAGAGGAGGCACACACACCCGGATCACCCAACCCCCCTCCCCCCCACCAACAGTCTCATCAGGCCAGGTACACGAAGCTCTGAGGAGGATCAACCCCAGGAAGGCAGCAGGACCAGACAACATCCCTGGGTGGGCCCTCAGAGTATGTGCCAATGAGCTGGCTGATGTTTTCACCACCATCTTCAACTTTTCCCTCAGCCAGAGCACTGTTCCCTCCTGCTTCAAGACCACAACCATCGTTCCTCTTCCCAAGAAGAGCCCACTCACCTGTCTGAATGATTACAGACCGATAGCACTCATTCCAATCATCTCAAAGTGCTTTGAGAGAGTGGTACTGGCCCACATTCAGAACAGCATACTGGAAACCCTGGACCCCCTGCAGTATGCCTACGGGTCCAACAGGTCCACCTCAGATGCCATCGCTGCTGCCCTCCATTATGCCCTCTCCCACCTGGAAAACAGACTCTTACATCAGGATGCTCTTTGTTGACTACAGCTCTGCCTTCAACACAGTCATCCCCCATAAACTCATCCATAAACTGTCCACACTTGGTTTGCACCCCACCCTCTGTGACTGGCTCATCGACTTCCTGACTGGCAGGCCCCAGACTGTCAGGATTGGTAATAGGACTTCATCCAGCATCATCACAAACATTGGCACCCCACAGGGATGCGTCCTCAGCCCCATCCTCTACACTCTGTTCACCCATGACTGTGTCGCCTCCCACAAGGACAACGTCATCCTGAAGTTTGCGGATGACACTGCAGTGATAGGATGCATCACTGGCGGTGATGAAATGGCCTACAAGGGGGAGGTGGCCGGTCTGGTGTCATGGTGTGAGGACAACAACCTCACCCTCAACACGGACAAGATGAAGGAGATGATAGTGGACATGAGGAAGGAGAGGAGACCTCATCGGCCACTGTTCATCTGGGAGCTTGAGGTGGAGAGGGTGAGCAGCTTCAAATACCTGGGTGTTCACATCAGTGAGGACCTCACATGGACACTTAACACCACACAGCCGGTTAGGAAGGCTCAACCGCAACTGCACTTTCTGAGGAGGCTGAGGAAGTTTGGTATGCCACCCAAGATCCTCAGCAGCTTCTACAGCTGCGTGATTGAGAGCATCCTGACCAACTGCATCACTGTGTGGTACGGCAGCACTACGGCTATGAACCGCAAACGCCTGCAGAGAGTGGTGAAGACTGCTGAGAGGATCACCAAAATGCCACTGCCCTCTCTGCAGAGCATCTACCGGTACCACCACAGAGTCCACAGGAGAGCTGCCTCCATCCTCAAAGACCCCACCCACCCCCAGCACGGACTGTTCATACTCCTACCCTCAGGCCAGAGGTACAGAAGTGTGAAATGTAAGACTATCAGACTAAAGAACTCTTTATTTCCCTCTGCCATCAGACTCCTGAACAGCTGAGAGGAGTCTATAACCATGGATTACCTCCCTGTAAACTGTCCTTGACTGGTTCATTTGTTTGCACATTACTGCCCTTTTTGCTGCTGTTCCTTGACTGTTTACATCTGATTACATTGTTTGCACATATTTGCACATTACTGCCATTTTGCTGCTCTTTCCTTGACTGTTTACATCTGGTTACATTGTTTGCACATTCGCACATTACTGCCCTTCTGCTGTTACGTCTGATCATTGCCTTATTTTTGTATTACACTGCCTATTTTGCACTACATTTACCTTCATTTTGTACTACACTGGGTGTTTTTGTTTTTGTTGCTTTTGCGTTTCTTTGCTTTTATTTTTGCACTATATTGCCTTTACTTTGTTTTACTTCTTCCGCTTATTTACTTATTTGTAATTGGCATTCACGGTGGACAGCAAACTAAGAATTTCATTGTGCAAGTGGACATGTCCTTCCTGTGCATATGACAATAAACACTTTGCACTTGAACTTGAACTTTGTATTACAGTAACAATGTAAGTGATTTTGTTTGAAGTATCAGTATAAGAAAAGAAAAAGTGGTATCGCTTTCTACCATCTCTACTTCTGACTGCTTCATCAGCATGATGTGTTCAGGATTAATTCAGTATGGCTATGTTTAAGCTAAACACTCTCAGTAGTGAAGTTTCTCAGAAGGTTATGAGTTTAAGTCCCAGAACCACCACACTGCCATTGTTTTTTGTTATTTTTTTTAACTTGAGTCCATGGACTAACTTCTCATGCTACATGTCTGATATACAGTTTTTTCTTCTACACTAAATCCTATTTGTCACAAGGAAGAGAAAATAAAGATGTCCGCCTGTTTATAAAGTGAATAATGGTCAGTTTCAGCTGATGTTTAATGAATAGTTTTAACTGCATTTTCCAGACACAGGGAATTCCACAGGACATATCTTCTCTCAAACTTAGACTAGACTTGAATTTTTCCTCAATATTTTCTCTTTGGATATCAGGAGAACAGATATGAGAATTTAATTTCTAAAAAGTGTCAGGGGGCAGTTGGGGCTTTGGGTGGATAGTTGAGGCCTTCATGTTTCTCACAGCTCTTGCTGATTCACTCAGGAGTTGAAATGAGTCAGAGATTTTAATGGAGTTCTGTGAAGTGATTTACTGTAACAGCATTTAGAGCATTTCGGACAGTCACATGGAGAATCTCTGAATCAGAAACACGGGGTAAAAAAAACAACAAAAAAAAGTCTTTCTGTTATAATCATAATTCCACAGACATCCTACCTTCTCCCCAGAGTAAATAAAAATTATTTTAAGAGAACATTTAACACTGTTTCCTCAAAGGCATATCCTCGTTATGAATAATGGCCTTCTGGTTAAAAGTAAGAGCAATTCATTAAAAATAAACAAATAAATTAATTAATTAATTAATTAATTAAATCATGTTTGCTTAGTAGCAAATACTGCTTGCATTGATTGCTGTTTATGAGATAAATAGAATCAGGTACACAGCAGACTTTGAACCCTGATGTATGTAAATATTTACTGTAGATGATGAGTGGTTTTGCTGCAAAACTCAAAGGTCAAGATGAACCTCCGGCTTTGAGAACACACGCAAATGTCAGTCCACTCGTATTTCATAGGTCTGGGATTATTTGTGACCATTTGACTTCTGCTTATTCCAGACATCTTTCTTATCCTCCTAGAGATTAATATTTTTACATGGGAACAAAAATATGGATTTAATCATGCGATCATGTAAATCATATTAAATAAGTGCAATGTGATAGACAACAGACTTTTATCTTCTGGGAACATATTTATGTTCTTAGGCTGGATGCCAAGAGTGTTTCTCAGAAATGCTGCTCCACTAAGTCCAGAGCTTTCCCTTTTTATTGACAGTTGAGAAAAAAAAAGTTTACCCCCTTGGGTTTTTGAAGAGTTTTTCTTTTTTATGCCTCCGCCACCGTAAGGTGCAGAAGGCATTATGTTTTCGGGTTGTCCGTCTGTCCGTCCGTGTGTGCGTGCGTGCATGCGTCCGTCCGTGCGTGCGTCCGTCCCGAAACCTTGTGAACGTGATATCTCAAAGGCTAATGAAAGGCATTTCACCAAACGTTCACCATTTGTGCGCTTTGGGACAAACATGAACTGCTTAGATTTTGAGATCAAAAGGTCTAGGGTCAAGGTCACTGTGAGATCAAATGTCTGTCCGAAAACCTTGTGAACACAATATCTCCAAGGCAGATGACAGGAATTTCACCAAACTTTCACCATTTGTGCATTTGGAGACAAAGATAAACTGATTAGATTTTGAGATCAAAAGATCTAAGATCAAGGTCACTGTGAGGTCAAATGCCTGTCCGAAAACCTTGTGAACACAACGTCTCCAAGGCTAATACAAGTAATTTCACCAGGTCAAGATTATTGTGAGGTCAAATGTCCATCCCCAAATCACAACTTAATAAGGCGTGTAGTCTACCAGGCGGAGGCATCCCCATCAACGCCGTTGGCGTCGAGTTCTATCTTTGAGGAAATGTTAATGTTCTCGTTTTGCACTTTACCTTAAAAAAAAGAATTGTATGATCTGAGAAAAAAAGGGTTGAATCCTGCAACAGTGCATATAAGGCAAAATAGTTTTGCCATGAGCATCTCAGTCTGCAATCAGACTGTGAGACATCTCAGTTACAGAGAGAGAGTGTTCAGGACGAGTGGACAATCTGGCAAAGGGAAGAAGCTGCTCAGATGATATGAAAGAGGTTTGAGGCAGTTATGTCGGCAAAGAATGAGCAAACACATTGTGAAACCAAACTTACCAATGTCCTGCTGCAATTAATTATCTTATTATTCTTTGTATACTCTAGTATCCAAGGGAGATACAACTTGTTGCATTCACTTTTATTACAGAACACTGTGCCTGCTTTGCATAAGATGATGAAATACATTTGTGCATTATTCTCAATTATCTTTCACATTACACCCTCAAATCAAAATCCAATAAGACACTAAGATCTATCCAAAAAATAAAACCACAGGCTCTTGCAGGATCTCAACTTTCTGTTGTTGTTCCTAGTTCTGAAGGAGACAGTTGGCTCAATAAGGCTTCCACAATATACAAACCTTATCAGGATTACACTTTCATGGTTCAAATGAGCCAACAAATTCAGGTGGAGCTTTAACCAGTGTCCATGAGTGAGTTTTATTATTACGTTATAGGCCATATCACAAACAGTGTGTGACCACATCATCACTATGCTGTCCATATTGTACCATCTTCCATCATCACTAACTGACAAATATCCAAAATGATAAAACATTTGGTTTCTGTTTGATATTGAAACTATTTCTCGAAACATCATACATCAGTCCTGTTGAATTCACAAATCTGGTCAGAAGGTGAGATGGTTGCTACAGTAACAGCTCATTCACAGGGACTTGTATAGTAGACAGTCCACTAGTAATAAACAGATTTAAAACATACTGTGATTTTGCAAAGAAAAATGTATCATCATTCATATGGTGAAGCCTTCTGTCACGACATACTCTATTTATTTCACATTTAAAATTTGGATGTGAATCCACACTGACCTTCCAACTGTACTTGCTTCAGCTGTAATGTCAATACTTTTTTATAATATGGAATACAAAAAAAAAAGTTTGTTTAACCAAAGGTCAAAAATAACTATTTTTGTGCTGAAGTAATCTATAATGTAAATGGAGATGTGAGTATCCATCTTATAGTGGAAGTAAATTTGCTTAATTCAGCAGAAATGTGAAAAGATGAACATGAAAACAGGACCTGAGAACAAGAGAGCAAAGATTTGATGTCTTCATTAAACAAGGAAGTGGTGAAACAGCAGCAAGTTCACAAAAAATTTCACCATGAAATTGCTGAACAGTACAGAACATACAGAATAGTCACGGAGTCTCTTTCCTGCAGAATGGATGGCTCTGCTGATGTGGTGTACGAGTTTAAGATTCAACTGAGAAATTTAGGATTTATTGGTTTGCTCTTGGGGCGGCATGATGGTGTAGTGGTTAGCACGGTCACCTCACAGCAAGAAGGTTCTGGATTCGAGCCCAGTGGCTGGCGGGGGTCTTTCTGTATGGAGCTTGTATGTTCTCTCCATATCTGCGTGGGTTTCCTCTGGGTGCTCCAGTTTCCCCCACAGTCCAAAGACATACAGGTTAGGCTAATTGGTGGCTCTAAATTGACCGTAGGTGTGAATGGGTGTCTCTATGTGTCAGCCCTGTGATGATCTGGCAACTTGTCCAGGGTGTACCCTGCCTCTCGACCATAGTCAGCTGGCACAGGCTCCAGCTTGCCTGCAACCCTGCACAGGATAAGCGGTTATGGATAATGGATGGATGATTTGATCCTGATTCGCAAAAGCAAAATATCCTTGACAGCACAATATAAGGCTTTAATGATGACATTATGTCTTAGGGATGAACGTTTCAGATTTCAGGAAGTTTCGTTGGCTCTGATTTTTTGTAAACCACATCCGATGTCGCTAATACAGCTTCTGCACATGAGTATAATGCAATATCAGAGCATGTGCCAACACTGAGTATTGAAGCAGGATTATATTAATCTGGACTTACTCTAAAAACACCGAGTAAGAAATGTAGAAGGATTATGAGTCACTAGCTGTAATCAAAAGAAGACTGAAGTCCTACCTCGTCACTAAACCTTTAAATGAACACTAATTATAGAAAAGCTTCAACTTGAAGCGGGTTCGTTTTTTTCTGCACCAACAAATACTTTTCATGAACATGGTTTTAGCTTGATAGTATTCTTAGACGTTGATGCATTTGCACTAGCAAGAGGATATTTTTTAGACTGAGGTACAAGCACTTCTGGATAAGATAGTCTGCTTAATGCTGTAAATGTAAATGTGTGATGTCAGACCTTGATTATAGACTACTGTTGCAGTGATGACGAATGTTAAAGTCCCCAATGCTCATGCAAATCAACCATAAATAATCTGGCAACTAGTTTATTTTTTTGTATCTCATTCCACAGAAGGAAAATTGCCAATTTAATCAAGGAAATAATAAATAATAAGCAACGCACATACTCTTTTTATAACCCCGATTCCAAAAAAGTTGGGACAAAATACAAATTGTAAATAAAAACGGAATACAATGATGTGGAAGTTTAAAAATTCCATATTTTATTCAGAATAGAACATAGATGACATATCAAATGTTTAAACTGAGAAAATGTATCTAAAGAGAAAAATTAGGTGATTTTAAATTTCATGACAACACATCTCAAAAAAGTTGGGACAAGGCCATGTTTACCACTGTGAGACATCCCCTTTTCTCTTTACAACAGTCTGTAAACGTCTGGGGACTGAGGAGACAAGTTCCTCAAGTTTAGGGATAGGAATGTTAATCCATTCTTGTCTAATGTAGGATTCTAGTTGCTCAACTGTCTTAGGTATTTTTTGTCGTATCTTCCGTTTTATGATGCGCCAAATGTTTTCTATGGGTGAAAGATCTGGACTGCAGGCTGGCCAGTTCAGTACCCGGACCCTTCTTCTACGCAGCCATGATGCTGTAATTGATGCAGTATGTGGTTTGGCATTGTCATGTTGGAAAATGCAAGGTCTTCCTTGAAAGAGACGTCATCTGGATGGGAGCATATGTTGCTCTAGAACCTGGATATACCTTTCAGCATTGATGGTGTCTTTCCAGATGTGTAAGCTGCCCATGCCACACGCACTAATGCAACCCCATACCATCAGAGATGCAGGCTTCTGAACTGAGCGCTGATAACAACTTGGGTCGTCCTTCTCCTCTTTAGTCCGAATGACACGGCGTCCCTGATTTCCATAAAGAACTGCAAATTTTGATTCGTTTGACCACAGAACAGTTTTCCACTTTGCCACAGTCCATTTTAAATGAACCTTGGCCCAGAGAAGACATCTGCGCTTCTGGATCATGTTTAGATATGGCTTCTTCTTTGAACTATAGAGTTTTAGCTGGCAACGGCGGATGGCACGGTGAATTGTGTTCACAGATAATGTTCCCTGGAAATATTCCTGAGCCCATATTGTGATTTCCAATACAGAAGCATGCCTGTATGTGATGCAGTGCCGTCTAAGGGGCTGAAGATCACGGGCACCCAGTATGGTTTTCCAGCCTTGACCCTTACACACAGAGATTCTTCCAGATTCTCTGAATCTTTTGATGATATTATGCACTGTAGATGATGATATGTTCAAACTCTTTGCAATTTTACACTGTCAAACTCCTTTCTGATATTGCTTCACTATTTGTCGGCGCAGAATTAGGGGGATTGGTGATTCTCTTCCCATGTTTACTTCTGAGAGCCGCTGCCACTCCAAGATGCTCTTTTTATACCCAATCATGTTAATGACCTATTGCCAATTGACCTAATGAGTTGCAATTTGGTCCTCCAGTTGTTCCTTTTTTGTACCTTTAACTTTTCCAGCCTCTTATTGCCCCTGTCCCATCTTTTTTGAGATGTGTTGCTGTCATGAAATTTCAAATGAGCCAATATTTGGCATGAAATTTCAAAATGTCTCACTTTCGACATTTGGTATGTTGTCTATGTTCTATTGTGAATACAATATCAGTTTTTGGGATTTGTAAATTATTGCATTCTGTTTTTATTTACAATTTGTACTTTGTCCCAACTTTTTTGGAATCGGGGTTGTATCTACACAGCAAAATTCCCAGTGTTGAATTAACACCCAGAGTGTTGATTTGAGACCCTACTGTGTTTATATATGTCCAATTGGACACAAATTGACTCTGAAAATGTTAATTCAACACTGAGGAATTTGCTGTGTACATGCATGGATGTAAATGGATTTAAATCAAAAATTATTCCAGGCAATCACCTGGATTTCATTTGATCAGTTTCCATCAGGCAAGAAGCTGCTGATCTCCTTAAGGGTCTGTCACCTTTCAATTAAATCAAGAGGTATTGAGTCTATTACACAAACTTTCATTTTTCTTCCCTTAGCTTGTTGGAAACTTGAGCAATTTTGAGCATGTGCTTTGTTCAGGACAGAAACTTTCCATGAAATCATCTCTTTTTAAGGTTTATTCTAAGTTGACTTGTTATATAATGCTCTCATTTCATCTGAGAATATTAAAAAATTCAACCAGACATTTCCTATTTCCTGTTTTCCCATGTCCTCCCTCAAGAGATGCACCAGAAATATCATGAACTGCATCATCCTTTAACTTTCAATTTACACTCCCATCCCCAGCAACAGCAAAAGTGCAATGACAGAAAGCAGACTAAGATCTACTACAGCATTCAGTTATCTAGCTTTATCAGCAGTTATGAGATGAGCTGCTCAAAATCTGTAATAAATATTCTTTAGTGAGGATTGATATGGGATAATTATGGCCTGCTGTACACACATCAGTAAACTTATCCAAAAAGTTCTGTGTGAGTCAATGATCCATGTAAATGACCGCACAGAAAAAAACCCAGCATTCACTTCAGATCAGCGGAACATACCGGGTCTTGGTAGTTTTCCACTTTTCCTAAACCACTACTAATCTTGAGTTGGATCAGAAATTCATTTCAATAATCAGCAGCCCTAAGAGTGAAAATGAGCGATGAGCACACAGACATACACGTCTTGATCATAAACGCATATTTTATATCACCACCACAGAAAAAGTTTTCAGCTTGCTTCCACAAATCACACAACCATCCTTGTTGCTAAATAGCTATCAATGTATGAAGACTAACTCATGCTTCCTCGGAGACATGTGAAGCCAGCAGATCTTTCCAAACTGCTGCTCATATAATGTTACGTGCCTGCTGCTCACACACAGATGAGACGCTATACCTGCCTGAAGTACGTATATCTGCAACTTTAGAACACCTTATAATCACAAGTGTGGTGTAATTGTGGAATATGTAGAGTGGTCAAATACACTTCCCAGAGTCGTCTTCTCATGTATGAGAATTAATTACGGACCGCGAACAGTCGAGTGGTCTCCTGGGAACTAATGCTGTCTGCAGCACATAATACACAGCCCTCAAACCAAAACTTTTCCCTGTCAAAAATAAGACATCAAAATAAAGACTTTTGCTTGCAATGGTTGAGTCGGTGAACTTAAAAGCACAAGCTTTTCCAGACTAATATTTTAAGATAAAGGAAAATTAATAGTAAAAATGTCTGAAGGTTTAATAATAGAATATTACTTGCCTTGGGGATAACATGTAGGTGTGAGACAGCTGGTGAACCAGCACTATGTGTGAACCAACAAGGCAGTTATTATATGCAGAAGTGTAAAAAAACAAGCTATCTAGAAAAGACATCTCTCAGAAACCAAATGCATTTTTAGAAGTGAATCAGAAGAGGAAGAGCTAGAGAGCTTTCACTCAAATGACTCATGATTCAGTGTGTCCAAGTACACAGTGTGACTGATGGCCAAACACCAAGCTGCGTCAGAGTGAGAGAAAATAAAGCCAGGACAATACAGATGTTTATATAAGAGTCTGAGTGAACAGCCAAACATTTCCTAAACCATTCTGAATCTGTGTTCGGTAAATGATCTAAACAGTAGTGTGTTCAGTGTTCATGGGGTTTTACTAACCCAACAGAACAGAACCAACTTGCCTGCAAATGAGAAATGTCCTTTATTTGCCAGCATTTAACACACCGATGAAAAAGGATGACTCAGTTTAATATGTTCTGTGCTTGTACCATGAATGCTGAAATCATATTATGCATATCAGTAAATTAGTCATGTTCAGGTTTGGAGGAGTTCTGGTTCAGCGTCTTGGCTGAAATTGCTGATGAGCTAAAATTCTACTAGAAATCCACTGACTATCTTTTTCCAAAAGTCTGACTAATTCAGTTGTGTGCACGCGCACACACACACACACATACACCTCAGGTCAATTCAGCATTGCCATTCTGCCTACCTGCATGTTTTTCCCTTACCTCCCCAGACATGGGGAGAACAAGTGAACTGCCACATCGACAGTAGGAACCTGAGCTCAGTATCGAACCCAGGACCCTGGAGGTGTGAGGTGGTAATGCAGCCCACAACACCACTGTGCTGAACATCCATCCATTATACGTAATCGCTTATCCTGTGCAGTGTCACAGGCAAGCTGGAGCCTGTCCCAGCTGACTATGGGCGAGAGGCGGTGTACACCTTGGACAAGTTGCCAGATCATCACAGGGCTGACACATACTGTAGAGACAAACAACCATTCACACTTACATTCACACCTACAGTCAATTTAGAGCCACCAATTAACCTAACCTGCATGTCTTTGGACTGTGGGGGAAACCAGAGCACCCAGAGGAAACCCACACAGACACGGGGAGAACATGCAAACTCCACACAGAAAGGCCCCTGTCAGCCACTCGGCTTGAACCCAGAACCTTCTTGCTGTGAGGCGACAATACTAACCACTACATCACCGTGCTGCCTGTGATGAACATGTTATTAATAATTAGATACATTGTCAAAATGTCAAAGTTCAGAAAGTGAACTTTGCCTCCATTACAATAGGCAGGGAGTAATGTGTCATCATGATCACTTCAAGAAGGAAAGGAAAGCAGATTCTGATTGTCACTAAACTCATGAGGGCAAACTTCAGTCCTGGAGAGATGGAGTGCAGCACTGCCTCATAGTTTGATTGTGATTTCCCCCTTTAAACTTGTGTGTGTGTGTGTCTCATCTCATCTCCTCTAGCCGCTTTATCCTTCTACAGGGTCGCAGGCAAGCTGGAGCCTATCCCAGCTGACTACGGGCGAAAGGCGGGGTACACCCTGGACAAGTCGCCAGGTCATCACAGGGCTGACACATAGACACAGACAACCATTCACACTCACATTCACACCTACGGTCAATTTAGAGTCACCAGTTAACCTAACCTGCATGTCTTTGGACTGTGGGGGAAACCGGAGCACCCGGAGGAAACCCACGCGGACACGGGGAGAACATGCAAACTCCACACAGAAAGGCCCTCGCCAGCCCCGGGGCTCGAACCCAGGACCTTCTTGCTGTGAGGCGACAGCGCTAACCACTACACCACCGTGCCGCCCATTGTGTGTGTGTGTGTGTTCGCAGTAAATTATATATCTGTTCTGCACTCTATTCCTCCAGGATTTCACATGAATGACCCTGTTATAGATGGTGTATCTTTGTATTTCTTTTATCTCCATTACGTTTTCACCTTCATTTGTTTGTCTGTTTGTTCCCAATGTAACTCAAAAAGTAGTGGACGGATTTGGATGAAATTTGGAGTAAAGGTGCGCTATGGGCCACGGAACAAATTGATTTGATTTTGATGCAAATCCAGATATGTATGAGGATCCAGGATCCAGATATATATACAGATCCAGGATTTTTTTTTTTGTCTGTTCCCAACGTAACTCAAAAAAGCGGTGACTGGATTTTGATGAAATTTGGAGGAAAGGTGTGCCATGGGCCAAAGAACAATTGATTCGATTCTGATGCAAATCCGGATATGTATGTAAACATGGTAAACATCTGTATATTCTAATATGTGGTTTGGTGGAGGTATACACTCTACCAAGTGCCCTTCTAGTTTGTATTTGTATTATTCCCAATGAGCTAATAACCTGATGTTAAATGAGTGAGGACTCCTTGGAGTGTGACATCCCTGATTTACTGTCATACACAACTCTGGATAATTCTGCACCACCCAGGGCAGGCTTTTTATTATTACTGCTGTATTACTATTACTATTATAAACTTATTTGTTTATTCTTATCTGTTTGCATAGGTTTATCTTAGTACATAATATTCAGGATGTTCATCATACTGAGAATCCCAGTTGCCCTGCAAATAGACTTCCTGTCACAATTTCACACGCTATACGCACACACACACACACACACACAGAGAGAGAGAGAGAGAGAGAGAGAGAGAGAGCACGCATCAATAGAAATAAATCCCCTCACCTCTGATATTCCAGATGTTTCTGCCGCTGTTTCGTTCCCAGTTTCTGGAGAGAGAGAGTTTTATAAACGTACAGGAGCACGAACCCGTCCATAAATGCACTGTGAAGAAGGTGTAAACACTCGGTTTCCAGCAGAAGTCATCTCCCCGACACACACTCACCACTTCTCCATACTCACAGGAACATCTAAGAAGTTCAGTGTTGCAATTTCCTCCCCAGGGTTGGGCGCCTTTCCTACTCATCTTGCGCAATGTACCCGCTTGTAGCAGGCGATTTCTACTTCTCCTCCCATTCTCCGTGTGTCAGGCGAGTCAACCAGTAAATCCTCAGCACTTTCACTACACTTTCCAGGGGCGGATCGAGGAAAATGGGAAGACGGGGGCGGCACCCAGTAAGGCCGGGGGTCCGGCTCTGCAGTTTTTAAATGGCCGGAGATGCATTTTGAGCTGTCAGAGACATGTTGTAAATGAAATCTCTTAAAGAAAATCACCATATCAAAAATATCTTTTATTAGTCACTGAAAATAATATTGTCAGAAATGCATAGAACATAATTACAACTGATCTACAGTGCTGAGCGTAAATGAGTACACCCCCTTTGAAAAGTAACATTTTAAACATTATCTCAATGAACACAAACAATTTCCAAAATGTTGACAAGACAAAGTTGAATATAACATCTGTTTAACTTATAACGTGGAAAAAGTAAGGTTAATAATATAACTTAGATTACCCATTTTTTCAGTTTTACTCAAATTAGGGTGGTGCAAAAATGAGTACACCCCACAACAAAAACTACTACATCCAGAGCATTTTTTAAGGATTTTCCACTAGGAGACCAACTGGTCTGGGCAATACAATCACAGGCCCCAGAGTCCATGCGGCTGCACCGCTGCGGCATATTCTGTGATGCAAAATGGTTCACCAATCACCATACAGACAAACACACTACAGTGACTACACAGCTATCAAGAGCAATTACCAAGCACAAATGTTATGTCAAAGACACTCAGAGTTACACAGTAATGACATCGGATTCTGACATCAGCCATCTCAGTGACCAAATTTTAGTTTTGTTTTTCTTAACCAACATGATCGTATATCTTAGAACATAGATCTTCGTTTTCCTTGTTAAATGTATACTTACATGGTACTTGGTTAATTAATTGCAACTGACTGAACCAAATGATAAGACATAACTTGGTTTAAAATTTGGTCTCCCAGTGAAGCTGGTTTGGCATTGACTAGGAGACCAAATCTGGCCAATGGAAGACCATTTGGTCTCCCAGTAACTATGTTAAAAAATGCTCTGACTACATCTAGTACTTTGTATGGCCTCCAAGACTTTTAATGACAGCACCAAGTCTTCTAGGCATGCGAACAAGTTGGTGATATTTTGCAACATCAATCTTTTTCCATTCTTCAACAATGACCTCTTTTAGTGACTGGATGCTGGATGGAGAGTGATGCTCAACTTGTCTCTTCAGAATTCCCCAAAGAAAATAATTTCTTTCCACCACAAAGGTGAAGGCTACAAGAAGATCAGCAAAGCTTTACTTATCAATCAGAATACTGTAGCAAAAGTGGTACAAAAATTTAAGAAAGATGGAACTGCAACCATCTCACAGAGACATCTAGGTTGTCCACGGAAGTTAACACCTCGACAGGAGCGTCTTCTGATGAGACGGGTTGAACAAAATTGGCATGCAAATTCACTGCAGTTGTCTAAAGAAGTAGGAAGCCAAACTGGGGTGACTATTTCCCATGACACAATATGGCATACACTGCAGAGGAATAGTATGCATGGATGCCGTCCACAAAAGAAGCCTCTCTTAAACCCAGGCACAAAAATGCCCGCCTAGAGTTTGCCAGGGCCCATGCTGACAAAGATGAAGATTACTGGGACTCTATACTCTGGAGTGATGAGACCAAGATAAATGTTTTTGGAACTGATGGCTTCAAAACTGTATGGTGTCGCAAAGGTGAGGAATACAAAGAAAAATGCATGGTGCCTACAGTGAAACATGGTGGCGGCAGTGTCCTTATGTGGGGCTGCATGAGTGCTGCTGGTGTCGGGGAGCTGCATTTCATTGATGGCATCATGAATTCACAAATGTATTGCTCTATGCTGAAAGAGAAGATGCTACCATCCCTCCGTGCCCTTGGTCATTGTGCACTTTTCGAACATGACTAAACACACATCTAAGGCCACTGTTGGATTTCTGAAGAAGAACAGGATGAAAGTGATTCAGTGGCCAAGTATGTCTCCTGATCTGAACCAAATCGAACACTTGTGGGGAATTCTGAAGAGACAAGTTGAGCATCACTCTCTATCCAGCATCCAGTCACTAAAAGAGGTCATTGTTGAAGAATGGAAAAAGACTGATGTTGCAAAATGTCACCAACTTGTTCATTCCATGCCTAGAAGACTTGGTGCTGTCATTAAAAATCTTGGAGGCCATACAAAGTACTAGATGTAGTAGTTTTTGTTGTGGGGTGTACTCATTTTTGCACCACCCTAATTTGAGTAAAACTGAAAAATGTGTAATCTAAGTTATATTATTAACCTTACTTTCACGTTATAAGTTAAACAGATGTTATATTAAACTTTGGTCTTGTCAACATTGTGGAAATTGTTTGTGTTCATTGAGATATTGTTTAAAGTGTTACTTTTCAGGGCGGCATGGTGGTGTAGTGGTTAGCACTGTCGCCTCACAGCAAGAAGGTCTGGGTTCGAGCCCCGTGGCCGGCGAGGGCCTTTCTGTGCGGAATTTGCATGTTCTCCACGTGGGTTTCCTCTGGGTGCTCCGGTTTCCCCCACAGTCCAAAGACATGCAGGTTAGGATAATTGGTGACTCTAAATTGACCGTAGGTGTGAACGTGAGTGCGAATGGTTGTCTGTCTCTGTGTGTCGGCCCTGTGACGATCTGGTGACTTGTCCAGGGTGTACCCTGCCTTTCGCCCGTAGTCAGCTGGGATAGGCTCCAGCTTGCCTGCAACCCTGTAGAACAGGATAAAGCGGCTAGAGATGATGAGATGAGATGTTACTTTTCAAAGGGGGTGTACTCATTTACGCTGAGCACTGTATAAGTCCACTATAGACACATGCACACCTGTAGTACAGTGTCTTGAAAAAGTATTCATACCCCTTGAACTTTTTCATATTTTTCCACCTTACAACCACGAACTTAAAAGTTTTTTATTGAGATTTTATGTGATAGACCAACACAGAGTAGCACATAATTGTGAAGTGAAACGAAAATGATAAATGGTCTTCAAAATTTTAAACAAGTAAAAATCTGAAAAATGTGATGTGCATTAGTATTCAGCCCCCCTGCATCAATACTTTGTAGAGCCACCTTTTGCTGCAATTACAGCTGCAAGTCTTTTGTGGTATGTCTCTACCAGCTTTGCACATCTTGACACCGAAATTTTTGCCCATTCTTCTTTGCAAAATATCTCAAGCTCAGCCAGATTGGATGGAGAGCGTCTGTGAACAGCAATTTTCAAGTCTTGCCACAGATGCTCAATGGGATTTAGGTCTGGACTTTGACCGGGCGATTCTAACACATGAATATTCTTTGATCTAAACCATTCCATTGTAGCTCTGGCTGCATGTTTAGGGTCATTGTCTTGCTGGAAGGTGAATCTCCGTCCCAGTCTCAAGTCTTTTGCAGCCTCCAACAGGTTTTCTTCCAGGATTGCCCTGTATTTAGCTCCATCCATCTTCCCATCAACTCTGACCAGCTTCCCTGTCCCTGCTGAAGAAAAGCATCCCCATAGCATGATGCTGCCACCACCATGTTTCACAGTGGGGATGGTGTGTGCAGGATGATGAGCAGTGTTAGTTTTCCGCCACCCACAGCACTTTGCATTTAGGGCAAAAAGTTCAACTTTGGTCTCATCTGACCAAAGCACCTTCTTCCACGTTTGCTGTGTCCTCTACATGGCTTCTGGCAAACTGCAAACGGGACTTCTTATGCCTGTCTTTCAACAATGGCTTTCTTCTTGCCACTCTTCCAAAAAGGCCAGATTTGTGGAGTGTATGACTTATAGTTGTCCTGTGCACAGATTCTCCCACCTGAGCTGTGGATTTCTGCAGCTCCTCCAGAGTGATCATGTGCCTCTTGGCTGCTTCTCTGACCAGTGCTCTCCTTGCTCGCTCTGTCAGTTTAGGTGGACAGCCATGTATTGGTAGGTTGTGCCATACTTTTTCTATTTTTGAATGATGGATTGAACAGTGCTTCTTGAGATGTTCAGAGCTTGGGATATTTTTTTATAACCTAACCCTGCTTTAAACTTCTCCAGAACTTTATCCCTGACCTGTCTGGTGAGTTCTTTGGTCTTCATGATGCTGTTTGTTCTTCAGTGTTCTCTAACAAACCATTGAGGCCTTCACAGAACAAGTGTATTTATGCTGAGAGTAAATTATACACAGTAGGACTCTATTAACTAATTAGATGACTTCTGAAGGCAATTGATTGCACTGGATTGTATTTAGAGGTATCAGAGTACAGGGGGGGGCTGAATACTAATGCACACCACATTTTTCAGATTTTTATTTGTTTAAATTTTTGAAGACCATTTATCATTTTTGTTTCACTTCACAATTATGTGCTACTCTGTGTTGGTCTATCACATAAAATCTCAATAAAAAACTTTTAAGTTCGTGGTTGTAAGGTGGAAGAATGTGAAAAAGTTCAAGGGGTATGAATACTTTTCAAGGCACTGTATGTAGTAGCAACGACTTCAAGGATTTTTTTCATGACAAAATTGAGAATATCTGACAAAAACTTAAACTAATAATGTAAGGTCAGACAATGTAAGTGACCCTGTAGTTAACAATATAACTGTATCAGATCAGCAATTAGAATGTTTTACTCCCCTTAGAGAAACTGAATTACTTTCATTAATCTCGGCATCAAAAGCCTCAACTTGTGTACTAGATCCCTAACCTACACGTCTATTCAAACAAATAATACCTGAAGTTATTGAACCGCTTCTAAAATAATAAATTCTTCTCTTAGGATTGGCTATGTACCCAAATCCTTTAAACTAGCAGTTATCAAACCCCTGATTAAAAAACCTGACCTTGATCCCTGTCAGCTGTCCAATATCAAACCTCTCCTTTATCTCCAAGATCCTTGAAAAAGCTGTGGCACAGCAGTTATGCTCATATTTACATAGGAATAACATCCATAAAATGTATCAGTCAGGATTTAGACCTCATCATAGCACAGAGACAGCTCTGGTTAAAGTAGTAAATAACCTACTGTTGGTGTCTGATCAGGGCTGTGTCTCGCTGCTTGTGTTGCTTGACCTTAGTGCAGCATTTGATACCATTGACCATTCCATTCTCCTGGATAGACTAGAAAATGTTGTGGGAGTTAAGGAAATGGCCCTCTCCTGGCTCAGCTTTTATTTAACTAATTGCCATCAGTATGTTGATGTAAATGGTGATTTTTCTAGACATACTGAGGTAAAGTTTGGTGTTCCACAAGGTTCTGTCTTGGGTCCACTGCTTTCTTTCTTTATGTTACCTCTGGGTGATATTATTTGTAAACATTGTATTAGTTTCCACTGTTATGCTGATGACACACAGTTGTATGTTTCTGCAAAACCAGATGAGAGACACCAGCTTAATAGAATTGAGGAATGTGCAAAGGACATTAGACACTGGATGCTTATTAACTTCCTTCTGCTTAACTCTGACAAGACCGTAGTGCTTGTACTAGGACCACATGCAGCTAGAAGTAAGTTCTCTGATTACATAGTAACTCTGGATGTCCTTTCTGTTTCTTCAAGTGCAGCAGTAAAAGACCTTGGGGTGATTATTGACCCCAGTCTTTCATTTGAAACTCACATTGATGACATTACCCGGATAGCTTTCTTTCATCTCAGAAGTATTGCTAAGATAAGAAATTTAATGTCACTACATGACGCAGAAAAACTAGTTCATGTTTTCGTTACCTCCAGGTTGGATTATTGTAATGCCTTACTGTCTGGATGTTCCAATAAGTGCATAAACAAGCTTCAGTTAGTTCAAAATGCAGCAACAAGAGTCTTTACTAGAACTAGAAAATATGACCACATCACCCCTGTCTTATCCACACTGAATTGGCTCCCAATCAAATTTCGTATTGATTATAAAATACTACTATTGACCTTTAAAGCACTGAATGGTCTCGCACCACAGTACCTGAGCAAACTTCTGGTCTTTTATGACCTGCCACGCCTACTTAGATCAAAAGGTGCATGCTATCTGCTGGTACCTCATATAGTGAAGTCTACATCAGGGGGCAGAGCCTTTTCTTAAAAAGCTCCACAGTTATGGAACAGCCTTCCAAGTAGTGTTCGGGAATCAGACACAGTCTCAGCATTTAAGTCTAGGCTGACATATCTGTTTAGTCAAGCCTTTTGTTCATGGTGTTTATGAGGTAAAGGTGTAGATCTGGAGGGTCCTCAGACATAGAGTGTTTTGGTAAACTGGGATCTGTGGATGCTGTCAGTCCCCCACTTGCTTGCTCACTTGAGTTTGTTGATGGTGTAGTGGCTGGCTGCTTTATGTCCTGGGGCTCCCTCATGCCTGTGTTACCTTCTGGCTCTCCCCTTTTAGTTATGTTGTCATAGTTAGTTTTATCAGAGTCCCTGCTTGTACTCAGCACAAAATGTATACTGTACCTACTTATTCAGGTGACACTGGGCATACCTAACAACCTGTGTTTTCTCCCCCCCCAAAAAAAAAAAAAATTAAATTAAATCTGTCCCTCTGAGTTACATGTCAATCCTGGGATTGATGTGCTGACCTCTTCTGCTCCTCGGACCTGCCTGATCCATCCTGATGCCCTATGTCTGGTTGGAGTCTCATCACCTTGCTCCTGTGGAGGACGGCCCCATATGGACAGTTGAAAGTCACACATGGAAGACGCTCTGGTCACTTACAGTAATGCTTTTATGGCTGAGAACTACAGTTGACTTGCTAACTTTAGGACTGCAGTTGTCATGAACAGTTTTGCACTCAAGTTTCCATTAATGAAGAGTTATAACATCAATGAAACTGACTTCATGTTAAAACTGTTAATGTTATAGTCATGTTGTCTGTTGTTGTCCGGGTGAGGATGGGTTCCCTTTTGGGTCTGGTCCCTCTCGAGGTTTCTTCCTCGTGTCGTCTGGGGGAGTTTTTCCTTGCCACCATCGCCACGGGCTTGCTCATTGGCGATAGATTAGGGATAAAATTGGCTCATGTCTAGGCTCATTCAGATTCTGTAAAGCTGCTTTGGGACAATGTCTATTGTTAAAAGCGCTATACAAACAAACTTGACTTGACTTGATATATTGTAATATTTATGAAAGTTGCATTGTCTCCTCATGCATTACCACATGACACACTACAGTGTAGTACACTGACCACAGAACACCTTATATCAGTAAATTGTTACCATTTTAGCAACTGTAATCTGAGTTCCTGCTCAGGGCATTCAATGTACATATACAGTGGTGCTTGAAAGTTTGTGAACCCTTTAGAATTTTCTATATTTCTGCAAAAATATGATTTAAAACATCATCAGATTTTCACACAAGTCCTAAAAGTAGATAAAGAGAACCCAGTTAAACAAATGAGACAAAAATATTATACTTGGTCATTTATTTATTGAGGAAAATTATCCAATATTACATATCTGTGAGTGGCAAAAGTACAGTTTGTGAACCTCTAGGATTAGCAGTTAATTTGAAGGTGAAATTAGAGTCAGGTGTTTTCAATCAATGGGATGACAATTAGGTGTGAGTGGGCACCCTGTTTTATTTAAAGAACAGGGATCTATCAAAGTCTGATCTTCACAACACATTTGTGGAGGTGTATCATAGCACAAACAAAGGAGATTTCTGAGGACCTCAGAAAAAGTGCTGTTGATGCTCAAAAGGTTGGAAAAGGTTACAAAACCATCTCTAAAGAGTTTGGACTCCACCAATCTACAGTCAGACAGATTGTGTACAAATAGAGGAAATTCAAGACCATTGTTACCCTCCCCAGGAGTGGTCAACCAAAAAAGATCTCTCCAAGAGCAAGGCGTGTAATAGTCAGTGAGGTCACAAAGGACCCCATGGTAACTTCTAAGCAACTGAAGGCCTCTCTCACATTGGCTAATGTTAATGTTCATGAGTCCACCATCAGGAGAACACTGAACAACAATGATGTGCATGGCAGGGTTGCAAGGAGAAAGCCACTGCTCTCCAAAAAGAACATTGCTGCTCGTCTGCAGTTTCCTAAAGATCACGTGGACAAGCCAGAAGGCTATTGGAAAAATGTTTTGTGGATGGATGAGACCAAAATAGAACTTTTTGGTTTAAATGAGAAGTGTTATGTAACTGAGGGAATGTAAGTGGCCACTTAAGACAGACCTTAATACCAAGAAAACTATAAACAAAGACTGCAAGAATTGCTTGTCTATAATACAGTCAGTAACTGCAATCTGAGCTCCTGGGTCTACAGTAATAGACTGAGATAATGATATAATGATTGTGTGATTTGCATGTGAACAAGTCCTATAATAAGTCTCAGTTACCAAGACGCAGGGGGTTTAAAGCAGATTTTCTTCAGAGCTGTTGCAAAAATCAGCATCTCTCACAGACCTATCCAGCCGCTGTCATAAAAATCAAAGTGAGACTCACCCCCCAAAATGGCACATGTACCATGTACATATACAGGGTACAGTAAGTACAGGGATACCCTATTAACGAATATGAGCAACACCCAGACAGTCAACACGTGTGTGTACGCAGTAAGCCTGCTGCAGCATCTTATCATTTTGGCTTGTGAACATGCGTGTTAATGATACCATAAACATAAAAGGATGGCGCACACCCTTTACATGTAGTCTACAGTGCAATCTGGGAATGCAGTGTGTTATTATGCAGCTGCATGTAGTTCTGATGCCCTGTTAAAATTCAACAGGACTCGCCCAGCTTGCTTTTCGCTGCCTTTGTGTCACAAGCGAAAAAACCTATGCTAAGACCTATAGAATGGCGGCTACAATTATCGACACCTTAATGATTGTTTGGCCATTGAAAAAGTAGAAAATAATAATAATAATAATAATAATAATAATAATAATACTACATTGGTTTTATATAGCGCTCTTCTTAACACTCAAAGACGCTTTACAAAAATTACACACACAACACGCACACAGCACACACACAGAGGGAAAACAGAGGGAAAAAGGGTGGATGATAATGGAAGATGATGTGTCAGGTATTGTAAGTAGCATTGAAGAGATGAGTTTTGAGTTGGTTTTTGAAGGACAGCAGTGTATCAGAGTTTCGGATAGCTTGTGGGAGAGAGTTCCAGAGAGTTGGGGCAGCAATGGTGAAGGCTCTGTCTCCCATTGTACGATATTTGGTCCTGGTGATGGGGGTAAGAAGGTTTGCGTCAGCAGAGCGTAGTCAGCGAGTAGGAGAGTAGTGTTGGAGGAGATCAGTCAGGTATGGGGGAGCGAGGTTATTAAGAGCTTTGTAGGTAATGAGGAGGATCTTGAAATGTATACGTTGTTTAATGGGAAGCCAGTGAAGTTGACAGAGGATGGGGGTGATGTGTTCTCTGGAGGGGGATCGAGTGAGCAGTCGGGCAGCAGAGTTTTGAACATATTGCAGCTTTTGGAGAACAGAGGAGGGGAGGCCATACAGGATACTGTTAAAGTAGTCAAGTCTGGAGGTGATGAAGGCGTGGATTAGTGTTTCTGCAGCTGAGGAGGAGAGAATGGGTCGTAGACGTGCTATGTTACGTAGATGGAAAAAAGATGTTTTGGTGACATGGTTAATGTGTGACTTGAAGGAAAGTGCAGGGTCCATGTAGATTCCAAGATTTCTGACCAGGGGGGAGGGAGTAACAGAGTGACCATCGATGCAGAGTGAGAAATCTTGGGAGGTGGGGAGGATGGATTTTGGACCAAAGATGATAATTTCAATTTTATTGTTGTCGAGTTTGAGAAAGTTGTGGCTCATCCAGGTTTTAATATCTGTCAGGCAGTTGGTGAGGGTGAAAAAGATAGCTGGAGTGATGGTTTTAGTGGTGATGTAGAGCTGGATGTCATCGGCGTAGCAGTGGAATTGAAGTCCATGGCGGCGTATAATGTAACCGAGTGGAAGCATGTATAAGATGAAGAGAATGGGGCCAAGAACTGAACCTTGCGGGACTCCATGTGAAACAGGGGTGATGCGGGATTTGTGATGGTTAATAGCAATGAAGTGGAATCTTTCAGACAGATAGGATAGAAAAGGATAGAAAAGGATAGAAAAGACTTTCAATATGTAAATTATGCATGAATAATTACTCAAACTTCCACTGGAAAAAAAATGAACTCCTGGGTCTACAGTAATAGACTGAGATAATGATATAATGATTGTGTGAGTTGCATGTGAACAAGTCCTATAATAAGTCTTAGTTCCCAAGACACAGGGGGTTTAAAGCAGATTTTCTTCAGAGCTGTTGCAAAAATCAGCATCTCTCACAGATCTATCCAGCCGCTGTCATAAAAATCAAAGTGAGACTCACCCCCCAAAATGGCACATGTACCATGTACATACACTTCCTCATGAAGTGCTTCGAGCGGATAGTCATGAGGCATATCAAGTCTGCCCTCCCCCCCGCCCTGGACCCTTTCCAGTTTGCATATCAGTCCAACCGTTCGACCAATGACGCCATCTCCACTGCCCTCCACTCAGCCCTCACCCACCTGGAGACAAAAGACTCGTATGTCAGAATGCTGTTCATAGACTTTAGCTCAGCATTCAACACAATCATTCCTCAGCAGCTCATTCATAAACTGGACCAGCTGGGATTCAACACCTCCCTGTGCAACTGGCTGCTGGACTTCCTGACGGGGAGACCACAGACTGTACGGGTCGGCAGCAACTCCTCCAGCACCATCACACTGAACATGGGGGCCCCCCAAGGATGTGTGCTAAGCCCCCTCCTCTTCACTCTGCTGACCCACGACTGCACACCAACATCCAGCTCAAATCTCTTCATTAAGTTTGCGGATGACACGACTGTGGTGGGTTCATCAACAATGGCGATGAGACAATCTACAGGAGTGAGGTGAGCTGCTTGGCCATGTGGTGCAAGGACAACAATCTCCATCTGAACGTGGAGAAGATGAAGGAGATTGTTGTGGACTTCAGGAGAGAGCACACCCAGCATGCTCCACTATCTATCGACGGTGCTGCAGTGGAGAGGGTGAGCAGCACCAAGTTTCTGGGTGTGCACATCTCTGAAGACCTGTCCTGGAGCAACAACACCGCATCACTGGCCAAAAAAGCCCAACAGCGTCTGTACTTCCTCCGCAAACTGAGGAGAGCAAGAGCCCCGGCCCCCATCATGCACACTTTCTACAGAGGCACCATCGAGAACATTCTGACCAGCTGCATCACCGTGTGGTACGGCGCCTGCACCGTGTCCTGCTGCAAGTCTCTGCAGCGCATCGTGAGAGCAGCTGAGAGGATCATTGGTGTCTCTCTCCCTTCTCTAATGGATATTTATAACTCCCGCCTCACCCGCAAAGCCATCAGGATTCCAGGTGACCCCACCCACCCATCTCACAGCCTCTTTAGCCTGCTGCCGTCGGGGAGGAGACTGCGGAGTCTCCGGGCCAAAACCAGCAGGCTCAAGAACAGTTTCTTTCACCAGGCAGTCAGGAGGCTCAACTCCCTCCCTGTTCTGCCCCTCCTCCCCCCTCTGCCCCCTGCCACAGATTCTGCCCACACACCCCTGCCCCCCCTTCAGCATCTGACATGTCATCCTCACAGTTCCCCCCCAACACACACACACACACACACACACACACACACACACACATACATACATCTCATCGTTCATTAATGCACTGAACTCAGGGACCACATCTCACTTTACCTCGCTCATTTGCACTATTCCGCACTACCTCATCTTAACAGCTGCTAGTTTGTTTATACTGCTTATTTCATGTTTACCTGCTATACCTCAAGTGCCCTTGACTGTTTGTTTATTTGAACCAATTTGTGTGTGCGTGTGTGTGTGTGTGTGTATTTAGTCTACGTCTAATTCATATCTAGAGTGTTTATACTGTTTATATTGTCTGTTTGAGTGTTTAGCTTTGTCTAGTTCTTATCTAGTGTTTACACTGTTTATATTGTCTGAGTGTTTAGTCTATGTCTAGTTCTTATCTAGTGTTCTAGTGTTTATCCTGTTTATTTATACTGTTTATATGGTTTGTCTGAGTGTTTAGTCTATGTCTAGTTCCTATCTAGAGTGTTTATACTGTTTATATTGTTTGTTTGGTTTTTCAATTATTCTATTTTTACTTTTATTTATTGCATTGCCTGTTTGCACCGTGGGTCAGAGAGGACTGAAATTTCATCTGTGCTGTATGTCAAGCATGTATAGCATATTTGACAATAAAGTTGACTTGACTTGACTTGATTCCCGATTACTTAGCTTATCGGACCACATGACACCGTTCCACAATTATTGACACCATTCCACAATTATTGACATTGTATGGTATGTGGTATTAACAAAACATAATTTTTATTTAAAATTAGCTTCACATAGACTTATATTTAGTACAAAATCTCATCTCATCTCATTATCTCTAGCCGCTTTATCCTTCTACAGGGTCGCAGGCAAGCTGGAGCCTATCCCAGCTGACTACGGGCGAAAGGCGGGGTACACCCTGGACAAGTCGCCAGGTCATCACAGGGCTGACACATAGACACAGACAACCATTCACGGTCAATTTAGAGTCACCGGTTAACCTAACCTGCATGTCTTTGGACTGTGGGGGAAACCGGAGCACCCAGAGGAAACCCACGCGGACACGGGGAGAACATGCAAACTCCACACAGAAAGGCCCTCGCCGGCCCCGGGGCTCGAACCCAGGACCTTCTTGCTGTGAGGCGACAGTGCTAACCACTACACCACCGTGCCGCCCTAGTACAAAATATATTTTATATAAATATATCGATGTTGGTGCTTACATAAATGAGGAAGTAATATCTGTAAACGAACTGATAATGTTTAACCTGTGTCAAAAAATCTTTCTGTTCCACTTTCTAAGTATTTTCATCAATCACATTTTGTTAATCATTCGTTGTTGTTTGTATTAACTTCTAGTTTTGTAGTTTACCAATAAATGTCAACCGACAGTTGACATTGTAACCACATGAAAATCCAGGTCAAAGGTCATGTCATTCCTTGAACCAAAATGTAAAATGTCTACTGATATTGTAATATGTGGTAGATATTTGCAACAAACTGAAAAAAAATTCTGAATGGAATAGAAAAATTGTAATATTTCAAGCATGTAATTTTTTATATGCTAGGAATTTAATTCTGGTCTAATATTCTATTTGTTGCAATATGATTCAAAATACTCTGTAAGCATTCTATTCTGTTATGAATCAGAAAAAAAATATTATAAATCACAGCACTTTTATTTTTTTAAAGTACTTCATCTACTTCAACAATATTACACAAAGATGGATACATAACAGTTGTAATTGTCACTTAATTCCACAGGATGTCAATAATGGTGGACACCAGTGAAAGTGATCGCTATTATCGACACCTCACATTACTTCTCAAATGCATGTTTAGATACAAAATGGCGACTGTCAAATGAAAGCGTAAGAAACAACATAGGTTTAGAAAAGGATATAATGAAATATCGGTGAATATGATAAGTAAAAACATGTCTATGATCTTTCCACCATTCTTACCTGCAATGATAACGTCTGGGTTTTCCTCAAATTGCTCATTGTGCTAAAAATAAATCCATCTCAGGTAATGAGCTGTGCCATCAGACAACAAGATCAAAGGGTGAGGGAAGTTTTCCGGTTGATTAATTAACCAATAATAACTGTTGTCACTGAAACTCACCTTTGTAAAATTGTCTTTCATCATTTGTAATTCTTCCTCACTGACAGTGATGAAGCGATTGGCCGCCATTTTGCCGACTTGCTCAAGGTGATTATTGAAAAATAGTCTGAATTTCCTGACTGATCAACACGCGCAATTTTCTATAATCACCTGCGGTATTTATACTAAATATATATAGTCTAGACTATGAGTGCATATTAGTTTTCAATGACGTGATGTGAAAATAATGTAAGGAAACAATGAGAATAATGAAAGTTTAGTTGCAAAGTCATAACACACTTTACAGTTTTACAACACTTCACATTTTAATAGGCTACATCGTGTTTTCATTACAGAGTTCATGATATGCTTACCAAATCATTCATTCCTAATAAATTTGAGTCTATTGCTGTGGTTGAAATGGCTAATTTATAGCATAACAACTGAAATGTATAGCTGTAGCTACTAACTATTCCCTGCACTGGGAAATGAGTTGCACTACATACTCAATGTTGATCAGTGATTATCAGTGTTATAGAGAACTTGTGTGATTAGTGGTAGGTTTTGAGACATGGAATAGGACTGCACTATGGGGTTGGTACTCATCTCATCTCATTATCTCTAGCCGCTTTATCCTTCTACAGGGTCGCAGGCAAGCTGGAGCCTATCCCAGCTGACTACGGGCGAAAGGCGGGGTACACCCTGGACAAATCGCCAGGTCATCACAGGGCTGACACATAGACACAGACAACCATTCACACTCACATTCACACCTACGGTCAATTTAGAGTCACCAGTTAACCTAACCTGCATGTCTTTGGACTGTGGGGGAAACCGGAGCACCCGGAGGAAACCCACGCGGACACGGGGAGAACATGCAAACTCCACACAGAAAGGCCCTCGCCGGCCCCGGGGCTCGAACCCAGGACCTTCTTGCTGTGAGGCGACAGCGCTAACCACTACACCACCGTGCCGCCGGGGTTGGTACTACCTAACAATAAATAGAACAAAACAATTAGCATTAATTAAGCCAGGTGACCATCAACCTGCACAGACCTGCATGGTATGCAAGTCAAACAGACCTGATTCTGTCAAAGAATGTAGTGCTAAATCTCAGGTATGTAGTCTGAGGGTGTGGCATTACAACATGTCTCTGGGCATGCCAAGAAGCAGCACTGTTGTCAAAGAGATTTCACCTCAACAGAAAGAGCCTCAAGTTCTTAAATCTCTTATCTGGCTAGAAATACAAGTGCTTTCAAGACTTACATTTGAGTCCTTTTAATGCATATACACCATGATTTTCCACATGTACATCAGTTACAGTGCCTTGAAAAAGTATTCATACCCCTTGAACTTTTTCACATTTTTCCACCTTACAACCACGAACTTAAAAGTTTTTTATTGGGATTTTATGTGATAGACCAACACAGAGTAGCACATAATTGTGAAGTGAAATGAAAATGATAAATGGTCTTCAAAATTTTAAACAAATAAAATTTTGAAAAATGTGGTGTACATTAGTATTCAGCCCCCGTACTCTGATACCTCTAAATACAATCCAGTGCAATCAATTGCCTTCAGAAGTCATCTAATTAGTTAATAGAGTCCTACTGTGTGTACTTTACTCTCAGCATAAATACACTTGTTCTGTGAAGGCCTCAATGGTTTGTTAGAGAACACTGAAGAACAAACAGCATCATGAAGACCAAATAACTCACCAGAAAGGTCAGGGATAAAGTTCTGGAGAAGTTTAAAGCAGGGTTAGGTTATAAAAAAATATCCCAAGCTCTGAACATCTCAAGAAGCACTGTCCAATCCATCATTCAAAAATGGAAAAAGTATGGCACAACTGCAAACCTGCCAAGACATGTCCGTCCACCTAAACTGACAGAGCGAGCAAGGAGAGCACTGGTCAGAGAAGCAGCCAAGAGGTCCATGATCACTCTGGAGGAGCTGCAGAAATCCACAGCTCAGGTGGGAGAATCTGTGCACAGGACAACTATAAGTCATACACTCCACAAATCTGGCCTTTTTGGAAGAGTGGCAAGAAGAAAGCCATTGTTGAAAGACAGGCATAAGAAGTCCCGTTTGCAGTTTGCCAGAAGCCATGTAGGGGACACAGCAAACGTGGAAGAAGGTGCTTTGGTCAGATGAGACCAAAGTTGAACTTTTTGCCCTAAATGCAAAGCACTGTGTGTGGCGGAAAACTAACACTGCTCATCATCCTGCACACACCATCCCCACTGTGAAACATGGTGGTGGCAGCATCATGCTATGGGGATGCTTTTCTTCAGCAGGGACAGGGAAGCTGGTCAGAGTTGATGGGAAGATGGATGGAGCTAAATACAGGGCAATCCTGGAAGAAAACCTGTTGGAGGCTGCAAAAGACTTGAGACTGGGACGGAGATTCACCTTCCAGCAAGACAATGACCCTAAACATGCAGCCAGAGCTACAATGGAATGGTTAAATCAAAGAATATTCATGTGTTAGAATGGCCCAGTCAAAGTCCAGACCTAAATCCCATTGAGCATCTGTGGCAAGATTTGAAAATTGCTGTTCACAGACGCTCTCCATCCAATCTGGCTGAGCTTGAGCTATTTTGCAAAGGAGAATGGGCAAAAATTTCAGTGTCTAGATGTGCAAAGCTGGTAGAGACATACCATAAAAGACTTGCAGCTGTAATTGCACCAAAAGGTGGCTCTACAAAGTATTGATGCAGGGGGGCTGAATACTAATGCACATCACATTTTTCAGATTTTTATTTGTTTAAAATTTTGAAGACCATTTATCATTTTTGTTTCACTTCACAATTATGTGCTACTCTGTGTTGGTCTATCACATAAAATCTCAATAAAAAACTTTTAAGTTTGTGGTTGAAAGGTGGAAAAATGTGAAAAAGTTCAAGGGGTATGAATACTTTTTCAAGGCACTGTAGGTCATATGAAACAACTTTAGTAACTTCTGATCCAGTAAAAGTATTTTAGGTGCTTTACAGCCACTGTTAAAAAAGAACCAAAAAGAGGATAATATAATGAGAAAACATTTGTAGGTAGCATGAGGACAAGTATTAAATGTGTGAGGTGGGTAGAAGTAATTTTCAGTTAACAAACTTTGGTAAATAGGGCTACAAGTCAACCATTTATAGAATGTCTTTGTATGCTATAGCTTTGAGATTTCTTTTCACTGGGAATAATGAGCCCAAACCTGTTCCCACCCAAACCTTGACTTCAACCCCACTGAACACCTTTGGGATGAACTGGAACACTAACTGAACCCCAGACCTCCTCATTCAACATCAGTGTCTGATCTCACTAATACTCTTGTAGCTGAATAAATAAAAAAAATCCAGCCACAATCACACCCCCAAAATCTAGTGGAAAGCCCTCATACAGATAGGGGCGGGGCACTACAAACATACTGCCTCAGCCTGTTAAAACACTGGAATGAGGGGGTCCCCGTGGCGTTGGCGTCGGTAGTTCTGGAGAAGGTAGAGCTGGGGCTGGAGGTAAAAACAAACGTAGCCACTCAAACCGCTCCAGTCCCCTGTGGAGACCACCTCTCACCGGCCCAACTCATGGAGGTTGCCAGGTTGCAAACAGAATTTTCCGACATATTCTCACCCCGGCGGCACGGTGGTGTAGTGGTTAGCGCTGTCGCCTCACAGCAAGAAGGTCCGGGTTCGAGCCCCGTGGCCGACGAGGGCCTTTCTGTGCGGAGTTTGCATGTTCTCCCCGTGTCCGCGTGGGTTTCCTCCGGGTGCTCCGGTTTCCCCCACAGTCCAAAGACATGCAGGTTAGGTTAACTGGTGACTCTAAATTGACCGTAGGTGTGAATGTGAGTGTGAATGGTTGTCTGTGTCTATGTGTCAGCCCTGCGATGACCTGGCGACTTGTCCAGGGTGTACCCCGCCTTTCGCCCGTAGTCAGCTGGGATAGGCTCCAGTTTGCCTGCGACCCTGTAGAACAGGATAAAGCGGCTAGAGATAATGAGAATGAGATGAGATGAGATTCTCACCCCTTCCCGGCCGTACTCACCTCATACTGTAGAACACCATATTGAAATGCCCCCAGGGTGGTGGTGCATAGCCGCCCATACCGCTTGGCCAAACACAAAAAATTATGGAAAGCAAGTGATTTTATTTGTCTCCCGTCCCTATAGAGGTGTTCATCAGTTGTGTTTTTATCGGTGGCTTTAATTTTATGTTCACTGTTTTACTATTTGGGGTGTTTTATTTTAACTTGATTGCATGTTGATCTATTTTGCTGTGTATTTATTTATTTATTTTAGCTGCCTCATAATGTATTTATTTTAGCTGCCTGATAATGCCTCTGTATTTACCTTCATTTTCTGGGTTTGGTATAGCTTTTAAATCACTGCTAACCTAGATGCTGTTTTCCCTCCCTTTAGTTTTGTATTCTTAATCTTAACATTGGGCGGCACGGTGGTGTAGTGGTTAGCACTGTCACCTCACAGCAAGGAGATCCGGGTTCGAGCCCCGTGGCCGGCGAGGGCCTTTCTATGCGGAGTTTGCATGTTCTCCGCGTGGGTTTCCTCCGGGTGCTCCGGTTTCCCCCACAGTCCAAAGACATACAGTTTAGGTTAACTGGTGACTCTAAATTGACCGTGAGTGTGAATGGTTGTCTATGTGTCAGCCCTGTGATGACCTGGCGACTTGTCCAGGGTGTACCCCACCTTTCGCCCGTAGTCAGCTGGGATAGGCTCCAGCTTGCCTGCGACCCTATAGAACAGGATAAAGCGGCTAGAGATAATGAGATGAGATCTTAACATTTTTTTTTTTGGGAGGTGAATTTAAACTCAATTTTGTTGTGAACTAAGTGAACCACATCTCTGTCCTTTCGTGAACTTACCTGTGTGGGAACCCACTGGTTTTATTTTATGATTTGGGTTCAATTATAGCAGGGTTTTTTTTTTATTATTCAAGTGACTATTCCCTGGGTGAAATTCCCAGGGTGGTATTGCTGGACTTTAGTGCTGTAAAAGCCAAAATCTAGCCAAGGCCCTAATTCGATTACACACTGCACAAAATTTTAAAACTGAATTTGAGGAGAAAATTACTAAATACTAGTGAAATTATCTTGCTGCATGGACAGATATTTTTACTTGATAAGACATCTTCGAATAAGTTTGTTGCAATCTAGAACTAAGTTTAATAATCTCAGAATTGGTGTCTTGTATTCTTCTAATAGGAAATGCTAGATCGTTTCAATTATTTTCAAGATATTTTCACTTGCTAAGATATCATTTTTTGCAGTGTGGCAGGTGCAAGAACATCAAGCCCGGCTGTGCAACAGGGGCATGCACCTTAGAGAGTTCACCCTGGGAGATAAAGTACTCTTATTTTTGCCCACTTTGAGCTCCAAATTGATCAAGTGGCAAGGGCCCTTAGAGGTCACACGACAAATCGGGGACGTCGACTATGGGGTGAGGCAAACAGATAGGAGTGGGACACTACAAATATACTGCCTCAACATGTTAAAACATTGGAATGAGGGGGTCCCCGTGGCATTGGCGTCGGTAGTTCTGGAGAAGGTAGAGCTGGGGCTGGAGGTAAAAACAAAAGTAACCACTCAAACCACTCCAGTCCCCTGTGGAGACCACCTCTCACCGGCCCAACTCACGGAGGTTGCCAGGTTGCAAACGGAATTTTCTGACATGTTCTCGCCCCTTCCCAGCTGTACTCACCTCATAGAACACCACATTGAAATGCCCTCAGGGTGGTGGTGCATAGCCGCCCATACCGCTTGGCCAAACACAAAAAATGATGGTTCGAGACAAACTCAAGGCCATGCTCGAAATGGGCATAATCGAGGAGCTCCACAGTGACTGGAGCAGCCCGGTGGTTCTGGTCCCCAAGACCGACGGGTCGGTCCAGTTCTGTGTGGACTATAGTAAAGTCAACGCGGTGTCTAAACTGAACACATACCCAATGCCTTGCATTGATGAGTTGCTCAATCAATTAGGCACTGCTCGCTTTTATTCAACACTGGATTTGACAAAGAGATATTGGCAGATCCCCTTGACTCCTCTATCCTAAGAGAAAATGGCCTTTTCCCCACCATTCAGCTTACACCAATTCATCACACTTGCTTTTGGGTTATTTGGGGCTTCCGCTACATTCCAGTGGCTCATGGACAAGATCCTCTGCCGCCTACGCTGCAGCCTACCTAGACGACATTATTATATATTGCAATGATTGGTCAAAGCACCCAGAATACCTTAGGGCCGTCCTGGAGTTGCTGAGGCAGGTCTCACAACAAACCCGAAAAAGTGTGCGATTGGGCGGGTGGAAGTACAGTACCTGGGTTTCCACTTGGGTCATGGGCAGGTGCATCCCCAAATTGACAAGACTACAGCAATTGCAGCCTCCCCTTGGCCTACCTAAGACCAAAAAGGGGATGAGACTATTCCTGGGGCTGGCTGGCTACTATCACAGGTTCCTACCTAATTATTTGGATTTCACCAGCCCACTGACTGATCTCACTAAAAAGGGAGTACCAGATCCGGTCCAGTGGACGGAGCAGTGCCAACAGGCCTTCATCAAGGTAAAAAGCTGCATTGTGTGGGGGCCACTTTTACACTCCCCTGACTTCTCTCTCCCTTTTATTTTACAGATGGACGTGTCAGACGGAGGGCTGGGGGCCATTTTGCCCCAGAAGGTGGAGGGCAAGGAATGTCCACTGCTGTATATCAGTCACAAGCCCTCAATGAGTGAAAGCCTGTTCTTCAGGGCATTGGTAAAAGCCTTTCTGGTGTATTCATATTTCAGCTTCACAGTATCATACCTTACTCTCATGCTGTCTTTCACCTTTGGTTGGTTTCTTAGCCTTAGTTTGACTTTCATACACACTTCCGATATCAGCCGACCTAAATACTCGGGTGTCTTTAACTGAATTCCTGAATCTTCTACTAATGAAGATATGATCTATCTGGTTTTTAGTTGTCCTGTCTGGTGATATCCACATTGCCTTGTGTGGGAATAGTTTTCCAGTTATCACTAATCCATTCATATCACTCATTTCACACAGCCTTTTGCCATTATCATTCCACCGTCCCAAGCCATGTTTGCCCATCACTCTTTCATAGTTCTGGTTGTCATCTCCAACCTTCACGTTCATGTCTCCAGTGACTATCAGCATGTCATGTTTTGCTTCTATCCAGCACGTCCTGCAGTCTCATGTAGAACTTGTCCTTCACTTGTTCATCGGCGTCTTCCATGGGTGTGTAAATGTGCACTCCCATCAGTTTAAAAAACTGATGTCAAAGAGCACAGCAAGAACCCTGATGGATTGGAGCCCGATTGATGAAAGGATAAGTCAAGAAAGATTTTATTCCAAGCATATTAAACTGGATTTGCAACCAAGTATTAAAATGAGAATTTCATTTATGATATTTTTTTATGTCCATTTATTTTTGGTCTTTGAAATAGAGGCAGGACACGGCATCCATGATTTCTAAAAATAATTTCTATTTTTGATTCATTAAACCACAGGACAGTTTTCCACTTCACCTCAGTCCATCGTAAAAGAGCTCAGGCACGGAGAAGGTGACAGTGTTTCTGGATATTGTTTATATTTGGTTTTAATTTGCATTTGTAGATGCAGTAATGAACTGTTTTCACAGACGATGGTTTTCTGAAGTGTTTGAGCACATACAGTGATTTCCACTACAGATACATGTGTGCTTTTAATGCAGTGTCACCTGAGGGCCTGAAGATCACAGGCATTCAATGTCAGTTTTCAGCCTTTTTTCTTGCATAGAGATTTCTCCAGATTATCTGAATCTTTTAATGATATGTATCACAGATGATGTGATCCCCAAATTCTTTGCAATTTTACATTAAGGAACATTATTCTTGAATTGTTGCACTGTTTACCCACACAGAGCGGTGAACCCCTCCCCATCTTTACTTCCGAGAGACTCCACTTCTCTGGGATGCTCTTTTTATACCCAATCATGTTACTGACCTGTTGCAAATTAACTGTGAGATATTCCACCAGGTGTGTTTTCTCTCCTTTGAAATATTTTCCAGTCTTTTGTTGCCCGTCGCAACTTTTTTTGAAACATGTTGCATTAAATTCAAAATGAGCATACAGCATTTTTTTTTCTTCAAAAAACAATAGGATTTCTCAGTTCCATCATTTGATATGTTTTCTTTGTAAGGTTCTCCAGCTCCAGTAAGTGGTGAAATGAGAATAGTTTAATTGAACTAAATAAATATTGCGCATGACAGGTTAGATAGTTCATGATGGAGGTAGTGTAGATGTTATGCACTGAAACATGAACACTGAAAGTAATCGTGCACAGTCTGAAAATACAGGGGCTTATGTAGCTGAGTGAGAGAAATATAAACTATATACATCCAGAAAAAAGACTTATAGAAGGCAAACTTTATTCTTTTATACTGAAGACTATATACACAGCATCATTATTTATACTCTGTAAGAATCACTAACATATAAAACATTTAAAAAAAAAAAAACAATTGAACAAACCCTGATGAAGGGAAGTATGTGCATTAGAAAGACAAAAGGCATTTAAAAGGTGCTGTTCTGTCGAGCCAGGATGTAGTCGTGTTTGTGTTGTTTGTGGCACAGCAGACGCAGAAACACACACACCACAAGCAAGAAGAAGCAGGAGGCTATAGGAATCACCACTAACCATGCCAACATGGAGTCTGTGACAGTTAAAATGTGAGTGTTTCACATGAGCATTAATACAGAGATTACTATGACAAAAATGAAGCTTGCAATGTTACTGAGAAACAGCAAAGATTTTTCCTGTGTCAGAAAACTTCCTCTGACTATTCAAAAGCATTCACACTGGAAACTCCTTCCATAAATGAGAAATAAATGTCTCCATACATAAAGATTTACCATATCAATGACTTTCTTGGTTAAATATCAGCCATTTAAGTTATTCCATGAAATTGAGTCGTACATGAGCTGATAGCTGATGAGGCGCGTAGCACCGAGTCAGCTATAAGCCATGTACGATGAGATTGAATTGAATAACTGTTTTTTATATCCACATTCAATGGATTTTGATAAATAAAAACAACATTATTTATACTCTGTTAGAATCACTGACATATAAAACATTTTAAAAAACCAGCTGAACATTTAATGATTTTGTCAGACATTTTGTATAAACAAGATGTCCAACGGGCGGCACGGTGGTGTAGTGGTTAGCGCTGTCGCCTCACAGCAAGAAGGTCCTGGGTTCGAGCCCCGGGGCCGGCGAGGGCCTTTCTGTGTGGAGTTTGCATGTTCTCCCCGTGTCCGCGTGGGTTTCCTCCGGGTGCTCCGGTTTCCCCCACAGTCCAAAGACATGCAGGTTAGGCTAACTGGTGACTCTAAATTGACCGTAGGTGTGAATGTGAGTGTGAATGGTTGTCTGTGTCTATGTGTCAGCCCTGTGATGACCTGGCGACTTGTCCAGGGTGTACCCCGCCTTTCGCCCGTAGTCAGCTGGGATAGGCTCCAGCTTGCCTGCGACCCTGTAGAAGGATAAAGCGGCTAGAGATAATGAGAATGAGAAGATGTCCAACAAAATCATTTCCGCTTAGGCAGACTTCTTAAAAACCTATCAATGGCGGCACGAATTGACTAATGTTTTTTTGTTTTTGTAGAAAGTACCGTCTTGCTGTCGTGCTGAGGTATAGACTAGCTTTAGACATTTATTTAATTATTCTTTGGACATTTCAGCGATGTAATTTTCAAATTTCTTTGAGCTTTTGAACCATCTCATCTCATCTCATTATCTCTAGCCGCTTTATCCTGTTCTACAGGGTCGCAGGCAAGCTAGAGCCTATCCCAGCTGACTACGGGCGAAAGGCGGGGTACACCCTGGACAAGTCGCCAGGTCATCACAGGGCTGACACATAGACACAGACAACCATTCACACTCACATTCACACCTACGGTCAATTTAGAGTCACCAGTTAACCTAACCTGCATGCCTTTGGACTGTGGGGGAAACCGGAGCACCCGGAGGAAACCCATGCAGACACGGGGAAAACATGCAAACTCCACACAGAAAGGCCCTCACCGGCCACGGGGCTTGAACCCGGACCTTCTTGCTGTGAGGCGACAGCGCTAACCACTACACCACCGTGCCGCCCACTTTTGAACCAGTCTAAAAAAAATTTCAACAAATTTTAATGCTTAAAGATGAAGAATGTAAACAAACCGGTGAAATGACAGTAGCAATTTGTGAAAAATGCTACAATAATAATTCTTAAAAAATAAAAAAGGTATGTTGTTACCATCAAATACTTTCATTCCATATTTTGTTGCTTTTTTGTATTTTTGGGAGTTTTGTTTTCAAGTAGAGTTGTTATTTTGTCCTCGGTTGGTTCAGCAACACGTTCCACCATTTTGTTTTCTCTACTCACAGTATATGAGCTGATACCCTGATATAAAATTAGCTCATATTTTAAGTCGTTCAAATTCTGTAAAGCTGCTTTGCGACAATGTTTATTGTTAAAAGCGCTATACAAATAAACTTGACTTGATATCCTAGTAGTAGAGTCACCAATCAGAGAATGCGATTGCTCATATCCAGTGAATGTGGATAGAATAATTATTATTAGCCTTCGATCATGTGGTGCATTCAAAATAGAAATCCCTGTGGATATGCTGTTACTACAGAAACATGACATTTTGGAACAAGCACAATTTAATATACCTGTGTACAAATTGCATTAAGGTTAAATACCTAAATGCCTGTCAGGCAGGGGCGTAGCACCAAATTCTGGGCCCTATGCACAAGCAGTGGCCATGGGGCCCCCCAAAAAAAAGCTCAGCAGTTAACAATGCTGAAAGTATCTAACAACAAGGGCGTACTACCAGTCCAGTCAGTTATGTAGCCACACATTAATCTAACAACTCTTAAATGAATAAAAAATCCTAATCACACAATACTTCACTGAATCTTTGTTTTATTTGCAGAATGATTAAAAGTTGTAACAGTAAATGCCACCAAAGGTCACCAAACACCTATGACATTGAGACTAAATTAGGCTATTAGCCTAATTATGTTATGGCCCAGTAATAAATATTAATTTAATTTTCGATTAGTATACTATTGGAATGTAAACAAAAAAGGCATCATGTTATTTCTAATTTTGTGCTGTGCAGTTTTTAGCACTGACAATCGCGGTGGTATAAAGCATTTATAACCACGGGTGTTCATTTAATGTAGGCTATTTGCTTTCACATTTGGGCTCACCTTTCTTGGGAAAGAAGTTTGTGAGCAGTTGCTTTCCCTCATTTCTTTTCTTGTCTCTTTCCTGCCTCTCTTTTTGTTTCTGAAAACCGGATTTTGTTTTCTTGTGCATCATCTTCCATAGCACAGATAGCCTACAATGCGCATGCGCTGCTTCAGCAGAATGAACGCTATGTTAAATGCGCCGAGTTAAAAAGCCCGGTGAAAGCGGACTAAACCATTTCGTGCAAAGGGTGGGGGGGCCTGTCCCCGGACACTATAGGACACACAATTCAATCCATTAATCAAACGATTTATTTACCCAAAACATTACATTTACATTAGTTAGCAACATATATTGTGATCTTTAAATGGTATTGATATTTAAAGGAAAATAAAATTACAGACTCCTCAAGGGCCCTCCCCCCACTTGGGGCCCTGGTAACTCAGTCCCCCTTTTCCCCCCACTACGACGCCCCTGCTGTCAGGCTTAGTGGTTGCTAAACAGTGTGTGTGTGTCATATTACATAAAATTCTCCAATTTCAATCTTCAATGTACATTTACCTTCCAGTTTAATTTCTACACCAACTTCCTGTTTTCCTGACAGGTTCTGAGCGACACACTTCAGCTCGGCCCTTGTGTCCTCCTCATACACTTCCAGGAAGATCAGCAGTGCCTCCACCTGGCCAGCTGACACCCTGCAAACAGCCACATGCTTAACACTCACTGAATCCCACCTCAGAGTATTAGGCCAAGTTTACATTCGACCGTATCTGTCTCGTTTTCTTCGCGGATGCACTGTCCGTTTACATTAAAACGCCTGGAAACGCCGGGAAACGGGAATCCGCCAGGGTCCACGTATTCAATCCAGATCGTGTCTGGTCCGGTGCTGTGTAAACATTGAGAATACGTGGATACGCTGTGCTGAGCTTTAGCTGGCGTCGTCATTGGACGACATCACTGTGACATCCACCTTCCTGATTCGCTGGCGTTGGTCATGTGACGCGACTGCTGAAAAACGGCGCGGACTTCCGCCTTGTATCACCTTTCATTAAAGAGTATAAAAGTATGAAAATACTGCAAATACTGATGCAAATACTGCCCATTGTGTAGTTATGATTGTCTTTAGGCTTGCCATCCTTCCACTTGCAAGTGGTAAGTGACGCGCATGCCCGATATGCACTGAGATCACACACACAGCGGCTCAGTCCCGAATCACTGCTCGTGCGCTTCACTCGCGCGCTCTGTGAGCTGCGCAGGGCTGGAGTGCGCACCCTCCAGAGGGCACTCGCTGTTCAGGGCAGAGTGATTTGGAGCGCAGGATGCCTGTGGAGCCGAGCGTATCCGTGTATTGGCGTTGCTGTGTGCACGCGAATCGTGTATTGGCGTTGCTGTGTGCACACTAATCATTTTAAAAACGTTAATCTGATGATCCGCTGATACGGTCTAATGTAAACCCCACCTTACACTACTCCATCACTCTAATTTTTTTCCCCCGGTTCTAGTTTTAAAATAAAGACAGAGTTAAGTGCATACATTTTACATGTTCACCCCATTTCTGAGTTTCTGAATGAAGACTTCATATTTAGTCAAGTGTTTTTTCATGTTTGGTTGTTTTTTTTTTTTTGTATTGCATACATATTAGCCATTCCTATTTGCAAGATCAAAAGTTTATGTCCCCACTGATCTGCCCTAATTTCCATCCATCCATTATCCATAACTGTTTATCCTGTGCAGGGTCACGGGCAAGCTGGAGCCTATCCCAGCTGACTATGGGTGAGAGGCGGGGTACACCCTGGACAAGTTGCCAAATCATCACAGGGCTGACAGAGACAAACAGCCATTCACACACACATTCACACCTATAGTCAATTTAGAGCCACCGATTAGCCTTACCTGCATGTCTTTGGACTGTGGGGGAAACTGGAGCACCTGGACGAAGCCCACACAGACACAGGGAGAACATGCAAACTCCACACAGAAAGGCCCCCATCGGCCACTGGGCTTGAACCTAGAACCTTCTTGCTGTGAGGCGACAGTGCTAACTACTACACCACTGTGTCGCCCATCATTGTGATAAGAAAACCAATATCACAGGACTGAGTGACTACAGGCCTGTTGCCCTCACATCTGTAGTCATGAAGTCCTTCGAGAGACTTGAGTTGTCATACCTGAAGGACATCACAGACCCCCTGCTGGACCCCCTGCAGTTTGCCTACCAGGCAAACAGGTCAGTGGATGATGCTATAAATATGGGTCTACACTACCGGTACATCCTGCAACACCTTGACATTGCAGGGACGTACACCAGGATCCTGTTCGTGGACTTCAGTTTGGCATTCAACACCATTGTTCCAGACATCCTCCACACCAAGCTCACCCAGCTCACTGTGCCCTCCTCCACCTGTCAGTGGATTACAAACTTCCTGACTGACAGGAAGCAGCAGGTGAGGATGGGGAGCATCATATCCAGCACTCGGACTATCAGCACTGGCACCCCCCAAGGGTGTGTGCTCTCCCCACTGCTCTTCTCCTCCCTTTATGCCAACGACTGCACCTCAAGAGACTCGTCTGTTAAACTCCTGAAATTTGCGGACGATACAACGGTCATCGGCCTCATCCGAGATGGTGATGAGTCTGCATACAGATGGGAGGTTGAACGGCTGGTCTGTTGGTGCGGTCAGAACAATCTGGAGCTGAACACGCTCAAAACTGTGGAGATGACAGTGGACTTTAGGAGGAGCCCCCCCCCCCCCCCCTACTCTGCTGCCCATCACCATCACCAACAACACTGTGACTGCTGTTGAAAGCTTCAGGTTTCTGGGTTCCACAATCTTCCGGGACTTGAAGTGGGAGACCTACACAGCCACTATCATCAAAAAGGCTCAGAAGAGGTTGTACTTTCTGCGCCAGCTCAGGAAGCTCAACCTGCCTAAGGAGCTGCTGACATAATTCTACTCTGCCATCATTCAGTCTGTTCTTTGCTCTTCCATCACTGTTTGGTTTGGATCAGTCACCAAACAGGAGAAGAACAGACTGCAACGGACAATAAGGTCTGCAGAGAAAATTATTGGTGTCAACCTGCCCTCCATCCAAGACCTATACTTGTCCAGAGTCAGGAAGCGGGCAGGTAACATCTCTGCGGACCCATCACACCCTGGTCACAAACTGTTTAAACTTCTCCCCTCAGGGAGGTGATATAGATCACTGTATGCAAAAACAACCAGACACAAGAATAGTTTCTTCCCTCAGGCTGTCTCTGTGATGAACAGCTAAAATCCAGATTCATATATCAGTAATATCAGTTGCAAAATATCTGCACACTCATTCTGTCATTCTGTGCTCACTGTTACTTGTATTATATTTATATTTACTATTTCATCTTTGCACTATGCACCATATTGCACCAAAAGGGAAAATCCTTTCTGTGATGAACAGCTAAAATCCAGATTCATATATCAGTAATATCACTTGTAAAATATCTGCACACTCATACCGTCATTCTATGCACACTGTATACTGTAGGTATCATGCCGTCATTCTGTGTCTAAGAACTACAACGCCCAGTCCTCTTCCGCGTGACCTACGTCACGTGTGGGCGGGATCATCTATGTCAGTCCGCCATGCGCGCATAAGTCCAGGCGGAAGCTCTGCTCTTTGTCTCTCGTGTCCAGATTCCGAGGAATCTAGACGCACAAAAGAGATGCTCTCAAACCCCAAAACACTTCCTTCTTGCAAGATTCACCATCCAGCGCGTTCTGTGCTTAACCACTGGCCAAGGTAAAAGTCCAGAATAGCGCGATCTTTAAACTCAACCTGAGTTACAACTGGTTTATTCGTATTAGAAGTGACGTCACGACTGCAGCCCAGGCAGTTAAAAGTTAAGAAGCGATTGAATCCTTTTTAACTCAAAAGCGCTGTGCATCTTATTCTGATCAGAGACTTTTCCTCACGAACGCTGAAGTTCGGACCAAGAATCCTCTGCTTTCCACGGGAACCACCCAAGTGCTCCGCTGGACCAGAAAGTTCTCTACGCCTCCATCACGAGCGGCTCACGTGCTCCAACGGCGAGGCCCAAAACTACAACGGCGAATATTTCTTCATATCTTGCTAAAGGCAGGATTAAGTAAGATTTTGGCATTTGGGCATAATTAAGATAGTCTTAGGAATTTGCTTTTATTGAAATAGTGTGGGGGCGGCATGGTGGTGTAGTGGTTAGCGCTGTCACCTCACAGCAAGGAGGTCCTGGGTTCGAGCCCCAGGGCCGGCGAGGGCCTTTCTGTGCGGAGTTTGCATGTTCTCCCCGTGTCCGCGTGGGTTTCCTCCGGGTGCTCCGGTTTCCCCCACAGTCCAAAGACATGCAGGTTAGGTTAACTGGTGACTCTAAATTGACTGTAGGTGTGAATGTGAGTGTGAATGGTTGTCTGTGTCTATGTGTCAGCCCTGTGATGACCTGGCGACTTGTCCAGGGTGTACCCCGCCTTTCGCCCGTAGTCAGCTGGGATAGGCTCCAGCTTGCCTGCGACCCTGTAGAAGGATAAAGCGGCTAGAGAAGATGAGATGAGATGAAATAGTGTGAATTTAAACCCAGGTTTATCTGTTACACTGTTAAACACGCAGCGTGTTGAATTGTTCTGTTTTTGTTTTAATCTCAATTTGTTTTTAATAGACAGGCTGTGCATGCTTCTCTCTCTCTTATTCTTACTAACATTTTAATTTCATTATTATACATCTTGATCTCATCAAGATTTCAGTGGATTCAGTATGGTTATGAGCTAGTGGGTTAGCTACAGCTAAAGTTCTCTACGCCTCCATCACGAGCGGCTCACGTGCTCCAACGGCGAGGCCCAAAACTACAACGGCGAATATTTCTTCATATCTTGCTAAAGGCAGGATTAAGTAAGATTTTGGCATTTGGGCATAATTAAGATAGTCTTAGGAATTTGCTTTTATTGAAATAGTGTGGGGGCGGCATGGTGGTGTAGTGATTAGCGCTGTCGCCTCACAGCAAGGAGGTCCTGGGTTCGAGCCCCAGGGCCGGCGAGGGCCTTTCTGTGCGGAGTTTGCATGTTCTCCCTGTGTCCGCGTGGGTTTCCTCCGGGTGCTCCGGTTTCCCCCACAGTCCAAAGACATGCAGGTTAGGTTAACTGGTGACTCTAAATTGACTGTAGGTGTGAATGTGAGTGTGAATGGTTGTCTGTGTCTATGTGTCAGCCCTGTGATGACCTGGCGACTTGTCCAGGGTGTACCCTGCCTTTCGCCCGTAGTCAGCTGGGATAGGCTCCAGCTTGCCTGCGACCCTGTAGAAGGATAAAGCGGCTAGAGAAGATGAGATGAGATGAAATAGTGTGAATTTAAACCCAGGTTTATCTGTTACACTGTTAAACACGCAGCGTGTTGAATTGTTCTGTTTTTGTTTTAATCTCAATTTGTTTTTAATAGACAGGCTGTGCATGCTTCTCTCTCTCTTATTCTTACTAACATTTTAATTTCATTATTATACATCTTGATCTCATCAAGATTTCAGTGGATTCAGTATGGTTATGAGCTAGTGGGTTAGCTACAGCTTCCCTTTGTCTGCTTAGCAACACAAAGCTAATCAAGGCCTACCATGTGCTCAGTAGGCCTCACCAGGCCTAACAAACACACTTTAGCTAGGCCATAGGGCATTTCACAAACACACACTAGCAACACAAGGCTAATCTAGGCCTCCACCACGTGTAGTTAGCTAAACACATGGTCAAGTCCTTCCCACACACACACACAAGCACACATTAGCAACAGAGCTAATCCTTTGTTCTATTTAGATAACATTCCTTTGTTTTAGCTAGCAACAAGCTAGGCCATACACACACACACACACACACACACACACACACACACACACCATACCATATATGTATATATTGATTATCCATTTTTATCTTTGTTATAATAAATCCATTTATTATCAAAGCTGTGTGTATTCATCTTGTTGGTGAACAATATCTGAAGTCCCCAATCTCTCAGAGAATTCAAAAAGGTGCATATAAGTTATGTAATACGGTAAGTGATTGTAATAATTTGGAAATATACCATAATTTAGCTGTTTGGTAATTTATCCAGGATTAATGGTATGATTCACTAAATGATTCATTGAACGATTCACTAAATGATTCACTAAATGATTCATTGAACGATTCACTGAATGATTCACTGAATGATTCACTTCAAATGAGACTGATTCTATGGTATGATTCAATTCAAATGAGTCAAAGTAAACGATTCAATGGGATTGATTCATTTTAATTATTAACCTTCAAATTTAATGAGACTGATTTAATGAGATTGATCACTTAATTTCAATAATTAACTGATTGCACCCACAATACTTAATATTTATTTATCTATTTCATACTTAACTTACCTGGATTACTTTGCACTATGCACCTATTGCACCATTTTTTTTTTTGTTTGTTTGCTTTTGTGTATACGCTTTTTATCTGTTTTGTACTATGAGAGCTAAGTGATACCGGAGTCAAATTCCTCGTGTGTGTCCACATACCTGGCAATAAAAGTATTTCTGATTTCTGATCTGCTCTAATTTACATGTTTAATTTGTTAAATTGTATTTAAATTTCAAAGAGACGCGAACTCTCAACTTTTGCTGCAAGCAATTAAGAGTCGAAGTGTGAGTCAAGAGAAATAGAACCAAGCGAGTAAAACTGACTGTGCTCTCTGTGAATCACAGGGACACGGTCATGCTGGAACATGTTTGTAGTTCCAGTGAAGGGAAACTAATGCTACGGCATACAAACACATTCTATGTATAATTGTGTTCTTTGAACTTTGTGGCAGTTCAGGGAAGAACCATATGGGTGGGATGTCAGGTGTCCACATACTTTTGGCCATATAGGGTGTGTGTGTATATATATATATATATATATATATAGGGGCGGCACGGTGGTGTAGTGGTTAGCGCTGTCGCCTCACAGCAAGAAGGTCCTGGGTTCGAGCCCCGGGGCCGGCGAGGGCCTTTCTGTGTGGAGTTTGCATGTTCTCCCCGTGTCTGCGTGGGTTTCCTCTGGGTGCTCCGGTTTCCCCCACAGTCCAAAGACATGCAGGTTAGGTTAACTGGTGACTCTAAATTGACCGTAGGTGTGAATGTGAGTGTGAATGGTTGTCTGTGTCTATGTGTCAGCCCTGTGATGACCTGGCGACTTGTCCAGGGTGTACCCCGCCTTTCGCCCGTAGTCAGCTGGGATAGGCTCCAGCTTGCCTGCGACCCTGTAGAAGGATAAAGCGGCTAGAGATAATGAGATGAGATATATATATATATATATATACACACACAGTATATACAGTGTGTGTGTGTATTTATTTATTTATTTTGACATATGTCAAGAGACTTAAAACAGAAATTGATCATGCAAACCATTACAATGAACACCAAAGACCAAAAAAAAACCCAGAGACCTTAAAAAGTCCTTAAAGTGGTTTGGATTGGTTTTACCTTCAAAATTATTCCAGTTGTTTCACTATGAATATTTTTTTTACCAACATTCTTTTTTATTGCTTTTATAACAAGACAACAGGAACAGGAAAATACAAAGAAATACAGTTACATGTCTTGAACGAACATACCCCCCCCCCACACACACACACCACCACCACCCCCATCACCCGCTCTCCAAATTATTCCAGTTCTTGGTTGGGAATCAGGTTAGTAAGTTTGTCCATTTCAGTTCACTGAATAGGGAAAAAGAAAAACGTAATTCTGCCATATCAGGTACCGCAGAGGACCACTGTTTACACGTCTCCAGGCTCTTCCATTACACGTGATAAATCTGTTCTCGATACATAGCAAATGAAGGGGTCCCAGATCTGGTGAAAATTATGTTGTTGATGTTTTATTGTATATGTAATTTTCTCTAAGGGGAGAGTTGTAGATAGTTCAGACAACCACTTGCCTACACTTGGATTTCTAGTGTTTTTCCATGAGAGGGCTATTAATCTCTTTGCCATTAACACACTTAAGTCTACAAACATTCGTTGATATTTTTTAATCTTCAAATTATCTGGATATAAACCTAATATAAACAACTGTGGGATTAAGGGTATTTGAATCTGCAAAATATTTTGAATACATTGTTTTATTTCTTTCCAGAATGTTTGTATTTCTATACGTTGCCAAATACAATGGCAAAATGTACCTTTTTCCTTCTCACATTTAATACAAATATCAGGTATAGCGCTATTATATCTGTTAAGTTTTTCTGGGGTGATATACATTTGCATCAACCAATTGTATTGCAGTAATTTCAGGCGGGTGTTAGTAGTTTTCGATTGTGGTTTAGAACATGCCTCTTCCCATTTTCCTATTGGTATGTCGTCCTGTAGATCCTCTCTCCATGCCTCCAGCCATCGTGCAGATATTTCTGTACTTCCGTCTATCAGGCATTTATACATTTTGGAAATGAAACCTCTCTCTAAACAATTTGTATTCATTAATTTTTCTATGTTAGACATTTCGGGGATACATAATGTTTGATTTTGATGTGTTCTGATGAAATTTCTCAACTGTAGGTATTTTTAAAAAAATGATTGCGGGGTATGTTAAATTTATCGACTATTTCTTCAAATGTCTTTAGCACATTTTGCGAGTTGTAAAGATCTCCTATTTTTCCCAGCCCCTTAGTGGCCCAAGAATTAAATCCCCCGTCTGTTTTACCTGGAGGGAGTTGTTTCCCCATATTGGGCTGAAGACAGAGAGAGGACATTTCTCTCAGATATTTTTTAACTTGATGCCACACTACAATCATATTTTTCATGATAGGATTTTTTGTATTATTTTTAAGGATTTTAGTGCTTGCTGAGTACAGATACAGGTAGTCGTCGACTTACGACCTATGCGACTTACGACCGATCGACTTTACGACCGTCTGGTTATGACTGGCAAGTGTTTCCCAGCTGAGCTAGCTGAGCGTACGACAGTTTCCGCCCCAGCTCCCAGCAGCGCCTCTCGCCGCGTACAACAGTTTCCGCCCCAGCTCCAGGCACATGCGCAGTCTCTCTCGCACTCCCTTGCACACTCCGTCATACAGTTTCCACCCCAGCTCCAGGCACATGCTCAGTCTCTCTCACGCTCCCTTGCGCACTCCGTCATACAGTTTCCGCCCCAGCTCCAGGCACATGCGCAGTCTCTCTCGCACTCCCTCGCGCACTCCGTCATACAGTTTCCACCCCAGCTCCTGGTTTATGAAATGAGCAAATCCTCCCGTCAGCCCGAGCGCTGCAACAGCTGATGATGACGTAGACGACCCACAGCCAAGCACCAGTCATGCCAGCAGTCACTAAATTTTGTATTTTGCTATGTTTTACATTTGTATTTTGGTATGTTTCAAACTAAAATGTTTTCTATTTTTCACACCTGTATTTCGTATTTTTTGTTTTGCACATATTAAACTGTACGCAGTGTAGTATGCAGTGTTTGACTTAAACCAAATAATGAGCCAAGGTAATGAAATAAGAAAATGTTGATAAAACAAGACTTTAAGATGATTACAATATCATTACACATCACAATATACTTACGTTCATTTAACATAGGCCTAACATAGGCCGACTTACGACCAGATCGGTTTATGACTGGTCAGTCGTAAACAAACGCAGTCGTAAGTTGACGACTACCTGTATATTGGGAGGGGTAGACTTAGCTGGAGTTCCTCCATTTCTTTCCAGAGAGAGGCATCTCTCTCTGTATAGTAAAACAACAGTGTTCTTAATTGTGCTGCCCAATAGTACCAGAGTGGGCTGGGACATTTGAGTCCCCCTCTGTCATATGGTAAGTACAATAGTGACAGTCATGTCCAGGGACGTCTGTTATTCCACAAAAATCTAACAAACAATCTTTTAAGTTGAGTGAACAGGTTACTTGGAGGAGGAAGTGGAAGATTTTGAAACAAATACAGTAGTTTAGGCAGTATATTCATTTTAAGGACGTTTATTTTTCCTATTAGTGACATTGGTATGGGTGTCCACCTGTCCAGTAACTTTGAGATTTCTTGCATTAATGGTTCATAGTTACTAGCTACAATATATTTAAGTTGTGGGACAATTTGAATGCCTAGATATGTAAAGCAATCCACAATTTTAAACTGAGTGGCTATTTTAGGAGGACTTTTACAACCCTGATTCCAAAAAAGTTGGGACAAAATACAAATTGTGAATAAAAACAGAATGCAATAATTTACAAATCTCAAAAACTGACATTGTATTCACAATAGAACATAGACAACATATCAAATGTCGAAAGTGAGACATTTTGAAATTTCATGGCAAATATTGGCTCATTTGAAATTTCATGACAGCAACACATCTCAAAAAAGTTGGGACAGGGGCAATAAAAAGCTGGAAAAGTTAAAGGTACAAAAAAGGAACAGCTGGAGGACCAAATTGCAACTCATTAGGTCAACTGGCAATAGGTCATTAGCATGACTGAGTATAAAAAGAGCATCTTGGAGTGGCAGCGGCTCTCAGAAGTAAAGACAGGAAGAGGATCACCAATCCCCCTAATTCTGCGCCAACAAATAGTGGAGCAATATCAGAAAGGAGTTTGACAGTGTAAAATTGCAAAGAGTTTGAACATATCATCATCTACAATGCATAATATCATCAAAAGATTCAGAGAATCTGGAAGAATCTCTGTGCGTAAGGGTCAAGGCTGGAAAACCATACTGGGTGCCCATGATCTTCGGGGCCTTAGACGGCACTGCAACACATACAGGCATGCTTCTGTATTGGAAATCACAAAATGGGCTCAGGAATATTTCCAGAGAACATTATCTGTGAACACAATTAACCGTGCCATCCGCCATTGCCAGCTAAAACTCTATAGTTCAAAGAAGAAGCCATATCTAAACATGATCCAGAAGCACAGACGTCTTCTCTGGACCAAGGCTCATTTAAAATGGACTGTGGCAAAGTGGAAAACTGTTCTGTGGTCAGACGAATCAAAATTTGAAGTTCTTTATGGAAATCAGGGACGCCGTGTCATTCAGACTAAAGAGGAGAAGAACGACCTAAGTTGTTATCAGTGCTCAGTTCAGAAGCCTGCATCTCTGATGGTATAGGGTTGCATTAGTGCATGTGGCATGGGCAGCTTACACATCTGAAAAGACACCATCAATGCTGAAAGGTATATCCAGGTTCTAGAGCAACATATGCTCCCATCCAGACGATGTCTATTTCAGGGAAGACCTTGCATTTTCCAACATGACAATGCCAAACCACATACTGCATCTATTACAGCATCATGGCTGCATAGAAGAAGGGTCCGGGTACTGAACTGGTCAGCCTGCAGTCCAGATCTTTCACCCATAGAAAACATTTGGCGCATCATAAAATGGAAGATACGACAAAAAAGACCTAAGACAGTTGAGCAACTAGAATCCTACATTAGACAAGAATGGGTTAACATTCCTATCCCTAAATATGAGCAACTTGTCTCCTCAGTCCCCAGACATTTACAGACTGTTGTAAAGAGAAAAGGGGATGTCTCACAGTGGTAAACATGGCCGTGTCCCAACTTTTTTGAGATGTGTTGTTGTCATGAAATTTAAAATCACCTAATTTTTCTCTTTAAATGATACATTTTCTCAGTTTAAACATTTGATATGTCATCTATGTTCTATTCTGAATAAAATATGGAATTTTGAAACTTCCACATCATTGCATTCCGTTTTTATTTACAATTTGTACTTTGTCCCAACTTTTTTGGAATCGGGGTTGTACTTTCTAATTGATTTAAGAACATTATTGATGATTTTGATTTGTTTAATTTATATCCTGAGATTTTTCCAAATACATTAATGAGTTCTAGTAGTTCAGGAATTGATTTTTCCATCTTTATAAGAAATATTATTACGTCATCTGCAAACAGAGCCAGACAGTGTTCCCTCTGTCCAATTTATATGCCTGTTATGTTTTGGTGTGTTCTTACTGCTATTGCCAGTGGTTCTATAGCCATAATGAACAGTAGAGGGGATGGGGATCTCCTTGTCTCCATCCTCTTTGTATCTTAATGACCTTGGATATATTACGATTAGTCATTATTTCAGCATATGGTTCTGTATAAAGTAGTTTTATCCATTTATTAAAGTTTTCTCCAAAGCCAAAACGTGTGAGGATTTCAAATAAATAGAGCCATTCCACTCTCTCAAAAGCTTTTTCAGTGTCTATTGACAGTAATGCTGTATCTGCTGCTCCTTTTTCCTCGAATATTATATTTAGAATTCTCCTAACATTATGAAAGCCTTGCCTACCTTGTACAAAGCCATTTTGATTTTTGTCAATAATATCCAGAATTATTTTCTCAAGTCTCCTGGCTATTATTTTACTCAAAATTTTTAAATCCACATTTAAAAGACTGATTGGCCTAAAGTTTTCACATTTGTTATTCGGTTTGCCCGGTTTTGGCAGCAAAGTGATTAGTGCTCCCTATTAATATCTTTTAACATAAATATGCAGGTGATTATAGGAAATTGTGCGTGCTGATTGGTCTAGAGATCCAGACTATTTCTCCATAATCACCTCGAGTGACTCAGTAAAATGGCAGCCAAGCGCTTCATTACCGTAAGTGAGGAAGAATTACAAATAATGAAAGAAAATGCTGTTCCTAAAAGTACTAAAGATGCTGTGAACTTTGGACTAAAACTATTCAAAGGTAGGGTGGAATTGTGATTTATTTTGTCGATTTCAAAACAAAGTATTTTATGCGACTTGGTGTAGATAAGTGACACAAGCCTGCACCGCGCCGTTATTACATTTGCATGCCACTTTTGAAGTTTGAAAATAAAATATATGTGTGTGTGTGTGTGTGTGTGTGTGTGTGTGTGTGTGTGTGTGTGTGTGTGTGTGTGTGTCTTTAAATAATCACCTGTGCATTTATACAAAAACAATTATCCTCCTCAGGCTCAGTGAATATTGGTGAATAATAACCTCAACTTTGTCTTAGGCATTAATCACTGATATTCACTTCACCTTTGGCAAATAATTGTTAAATCATACACTTTTTAACATTTGTAAAATATGCCCGAGTAAACATCTTGTTTTTCAAAGGAAAGGTTTGCAGACTCAACTGCATCGAGATCATCGTTTTAGCTTAGGGGTTTTTTTTTTTTTTACAGTTTTAATAAACTACATTTAAAGGCAGTGGGGATATTTGTTTATTCTGACATAAATGATTCACATTTTAGAGTACAGCTGAAAGTGACTGCACTATTTGAGAAAATTAAGATTTTGGTTTATTTACAAATATGTGATGGAGACTAATGAAGATGAAAAAAGGTTTAGAGTGGGTTTGTTTGTTTGTTTTTTATTTTTTAATTTGTATTTATTTTTTGGTGCACAGGTCTCTTTCTGTTCATCTCTCAGGGCTGCAAAAGTGAATAAAAACAGTTTTGATATCTCACCTTCTGGCTTCCTGAAACGCCCGATCACGCAGGTAAGAGCTGTCCACCAACTGGCTGTTCACCAACCAGGTGAGCCCAGTGATGTCGGGTGACTGTTCACCTACAAACGCCTTACACTGAATTACCAAACTGGAGCCTGAACACAAGACACATCAAACACACTCAGACAAATGCACATCTAAATCTTTCTTCTCTTTTACAACCATTTTACACAAACTATTATGGTCAGATCAACAACTTAGAGCTGCTTTTGAGTCTTTTATCAAAACACAAAGCAACATTTATTACTTTTATTTTACATTAATACCACAGTGCTGTTGAATTGTCAATTCTGACTGGTCACAAGGTGTTCATTAATGTTCTAAACCTCTAAGTCTCAGGGCACCATCATGTCTGTGTCACTCACACACCCCTCGCCCCGCCCCCACACCTCTTCCTTCTGCTCCCCGGACATTTATTTAGCATTTGTCGAAGGAGTCGCCAGTGTCAGGGCTTTCTCTTGGTTAGAGGTAAAGCTATAGCTAAGTATTTTTTGCCATGGAAAAGTCTTCAGAAGGCTCAGAAAGAAAGTTCTGTGGTTTCTCACTAACATAAGAAGCTGCATGTAAAGTAAAAGAAGAAAACTGTTGAACAAATGACTTTACAGCTGCTGTAACATGCTGTGAGTTATAACAGGATCTAATTTGTTTTGTTGACAATCACTACATTAAATGTGGTAAATAAAAAAAAGCAAAATGTGTCATTATTTAAGAAAGAAAAACACTTGCTGTGGTGTAAGAGGAATAAATCATTGCAGGACATCAATAAAGTTTTATCTAATCTAATCTAATCAAATCAGGAGAAGAATGAAATTTATAATGTAACTCTTACTCCACTTCACATCAGGACAACACTGTCAATTGTTTTCCTATAACAGCATACCCCCGAGTGTTTTATTCCTTATTTAAAGGTTGCAAGAAAATGTTTTGAGAAATATTTGTATTAAAATGTATCTGAATATATTGTTCACACACCATTTCTTTTCAAAATCAAATTAATTAATTAATTAATCAATCATGGCTCTATCCTGGTCAGGACTGATGCCCCTCCCAGGAATCCAGAGTATCCTCAACTCCTTTCAGAAGGTTCTTTATTAAAATAAAAAAAAACTTTGTAATTCAATGTTTTTCTTTTTTTATTAATCAAATCATTTTGTTTCCTAAAGTAATGCTGGATGTCATTTTTCTTTACTTAGTTGTTCGGTTCTTGACATAATATGGATTGCTACAGTTGTGTAATTGGGCTATATAAATAAATAAAAATTGGGCTAAATAATACAAATATTTACTATTTTTCATCTCATCTCATCTCATTATCTCTAGCCGCTTTATCCTGTTCTACAGGGTCGCAGGCAAGCTGGAGCCTATCCCAGCTGACTATGGGCGAAAGGCGGGGTACACCCTGGGCAAGTCGCCAGGTCATCACAGGGCTGACACATAGACACAGACAACCATTCACACTCACATTCACACCTATGGTCAATTTAGAGTCACCAGTTAACCTAACCTGCATGTCTTTGGACTGTGGGGGAAACCGGAGCACCCGGAGGAAACCCACGCAGACACGGGGAGAACATGCAAACTCCACACAGAAAGGCCCTCGCCGGCCACGGGGCTCGAACCCAGACCTTCTTGCTGTGAGCTAACCACAACACCACCGTGCCGCCCCCTCATGAAGCTGGTTAAGATAATCCTCATAGTGTGTAAAGCGTCATCAAGGTAAACGGTGGACACTTTGAAGAATCTAAAATATGAAACTTGTTTGTTTGTTTGTTTGTTTTTACTTTTTTTTGTTTACCACATATATCCATACATGTTCTAAATGTTATTTCATAGTTTTGATGTCTTCAGTATTGTTCTACAATGTAGAAAATAGTCACAATACAGAAAAACCTATGAACAAATACGAGGTATGTCCAAACTTTTGACTGGTGCTGTATATTGCCCACAATACATACTCCTTCATTCAGGCACCAACACATGTACACTCCTATAACACTGTGTTAATTGTTTTTGCTGCTTGATGCCTGATGGTCAGTGTGGACTCACTATGTGATAGCACCATGGACAATCATTTATCGAAATACATGATAAAATGAAAGCAGTGCTGGGTCACAGTGGTCTTTATGGTTTGTGTAACGTGTACATCACAGTGTTTTATCTTCCACTTTATCCATCTCGTCATTAATTCAAGAGATGAAACTCACCAAGATGACTTTCAATCACAGAGCCGTTTACAGGAGTGGTTATGTAAGGAGGCGGCAGGCTGGGAGCTGCAAGGAAACATTCACATCATTACACAACATTGTGGCCTTTTATTCATCTTACAGAACAGAAAAATAGTTTGAATTGAAGCTTATATTGTAACCGAGAGGATCTAAAAGCTGTTATAAAAGTGAATTTGGTTGTATAATTTATTTAGAATGGTGCATCTCCATGTAGGGTACATTAAGCATAGTGTAATGTGTCAACATACTATATGCACTGAACACACACACACACACACACACACACACACACACACACACACACACACACCATATTAGCTGTCTAACATCACTCACATGTCAGAGTAGCTTCTCGTGATTTGGTGGTGGGTTCTGTGTGGGACTCTGGTACGCTGGTGACTGGAGCTGAGGGAAAATGTGCAGAAATATTACAAACACACAAAAACTCAATGCACAGAGAAAACAATTACAACCACAATTATTCCTCACCATTAACATCACAAGATAACTGCTTAACTAAAATCACAGTCTTATACAACTATAAGGATCATACTTTATGAGTCTCCATGTCTCTGTTTTATTAGAAACTGTTTACTACTTTACAAATGATTAACTCACTATCATGTTAAGGGCTTGGACCCAGATCAGCATTTTGCTAACAAAAAAAAAAAAAGTTCAGTTGAATAGCCATCACTTCACACTGATTGGCCAAAGTTTGCTTTGCTTCTTTTCTAATAGCTTTCAAATATCACTTCCGCTACCAAGCTCTTAAAATATTAAAAACTTTTCACAAAGAAGGTTGGGAGCTCAAATTCCAACACTCCAAGCTGCCGCTGCTGGGCCTTGAGCCTCAGCTGCTCAGTTGGATAACGACATCTGCCAAATGCCCTAAACATAAATGGTCTAAGAACTTGGTTCACTATCAAAAACTTTTGTAAATATCATTAACTGTTAGAAATTTATATATATATAAAGAAACAAAGAAACAGCTATTAGCCCAGTGTTCCAACATCCATAATCGAAATCTGCTATCACAACTAGAGATTAATGAAATACAACAACGATGCTACGGCAAGGGGGAGCCAGGAAGACAGGTCAGCGGGGAGATGTCATCATCCCCACAACCAGAGATTGGGTACCAAGCCCCAACAGCTAACAGCCTCAACACAAGAGCTGCTGACCTGAGAAGGAAGATCGTGACCCAACTGGAAACCTGGAGCCCCCGACGAATACCGAAGCTGAGTTGCCAAGTACCTTCAGACGATCTACTAGTAGATGTGAATGCTGCTCTGAAGACAATCTCCACAAGAATCATCACTGAGACCAACAAGCTGATACACAGTACAGCAACAGTAATCATGGAGATGCTTGGACACAAGGTGGGCTCGGGACATAACAAACAGTATCCACCATGGAAGAGACGATTAGAGGCCAAGATAAAGGCAGCAAGGAGAGAAGTTAGCCAGCTAGCTGAACTACAGAAAGGGAACATGGTGAATAAAGGGGCGCCCAGGAAGTACAACTCACTCTCCATACCAGAGGCACTCGAAACTGCCAAACAGCGACTAACAGCTCTGGCCACCCGGTTGAGGAGATACACCAAGGAAGGAGAGGCCAGGAGAATAAACAAGCTGTTCTCCACTGAACCAGCCAAGGTGTACTCTCAATGGCAGGGGAACAACAACCAGTCAGACCCACCAAGAGCTGAGGTGGAAAAATACTGGAAAGACATATGGGAAAGAAAGGCATCACACAACACCAATGCCCAATGGTTAGTGGACCTAAGAGCTGACCACAGCAACCTCCCAGAACAAGAACCAGTAACCATCTCAATGGCAGACGTCCAAGAAAGAGTGTCAAAGATGAAGAGCTGGACAGCACCAGGCCCCGATATGATCCATACGTACTGGCTGAAGAAGCTAACTGCACTCCATGAATGCCTAGCAGCACAGATGAACCAGCTGCTGAGGGATGGAACCCACCCAGAATGGCTAACCCAAGGCAGGACAGTCCTAATCATGAAGGACCCCCAGAAGGGACCCATCCCATCCAACTACCGGCCAATTACCTGTCTCTGCACAACATGGAAGGCCCTGTCAGGCATCATTGCGGCAAAAATGAGTAAGCATGTGGCTCAATACATGAGCGAGGCACAGAAAGGAATTGGCAGTAACACCAGAGGAGCCAAGCACCAGCTACTGGCCGATAGAACAGTCGCCCGAGACTGTAAGAAGAGACAGACCAACCTGTGCACTGCCTGGATTGACTACAAGAAAGCCTACGACTCAATGCCACACACATGGATACTGGAATGTCTGGAACTGTATAAGATCAACAGGAACCTAAGGACCTTCATACAGAACTCAATGGAAATGTGGAAGACAACCCTAGAGGCCAACTCAAAACCCATTGCCCAAGTCAACATCAAGTGCGGCATATACCAAGGAGATGCGCTATCACCACTGCTGTTCTGCATAGGCCTGAACCCCCTCAGTCAGATCATCATGAAGAGCGGCTACGGGTACCGATTCCGTAGTGGGGCAACAATCAGCCACCTGCTCTACATGGATGACATCAAGCTGTATGCAAGGAATGAGCGAGAAATAGACTCGCTGATCCACACCACCCGGATCTACAGCGATGACATAGGGATGTCATTCGGATTGGACAAGTGTGGCCGGATGGTCTCAAAGAGAGGCAAGATGATCCGGACTGAAGGGATTGACCTACCAGAGGGCAACATAGGTGATATCCAAGACAGCTACAAGTACCTTGGCATCCCACAGGCTAATGGAAACCATGAAGAGGCCACAAGGAAGTCAACCACAGCCAAATACCTCCAGAGAGTAAGGCAGGTCCTGAAAAGTCAGCTGAATGGTAAAAACAAGGTCCGAGCCATCAACATGTACACACTACCAGTCATCAGATACCCCGCTGGTATCATAAACTGGCCAAAGGAGGAGATAGAAGCCACAGATATCAAGACTAGAAAGCTCCTCACCATGCATGGAGGGTTCCACCCCAAGTCCAGCACCCTGAGACTATACACTAAGCGGAAAGAGGGAGGCCGAGGGCTAGTGAGCGTCAAGACCACGGTCCAGGATGAAACATCGAAAATCCGAGAATACATCAGAAAGATGGCCCCAAAGGATGAACTGCTAAGTGAATGTCTCAGGCAGCAGAACCCTGATGAGAGTGCGGAGGAGGAGGAACAGACAACCTGGAGAGACAAACCCCTACATGGCATGTACCACCGTCAGATAGAGGAAGTGGCTGATATCAAGAAATCCTACCAGTGGCTGGATAATGCAGGACTGACAGACAGCACAGAGGCACTAATCATGGCAGCACAAGAACAGGCCATAAGCACAAGAGCCATAGAGGCCAGGATCTACCAGAGTAGATCAGACCCAAGATGCAGACTGTGCAAAGAAGCCCCTGAAACAGTCCAGCACATAGTAGCAGGGTGTAAGATGCTAGCTGGATCAGCGTACATGGAGAGGCACAACCAAGTGGCTGGGATAGTATACAGGAACATCTGCAACCAGTATGGAATAGAAATACCCAAGTCCCAATGGGCCATACCACAGAAGGTGGCTGAGAACAACAGGGCCAAGATTCTGTGGGACTTCAGCTTCCAGACTGACAAACAGATCCTGGCTAACCAACCGGACATAGTGGTGGTGGACAAAGAGCAGAAGAGGGTGGTGGTGATAGATGTGGCGATCCCAGCTGACGCCAACATCAGGAAGAAGGAACATGAGAAACTTGAGAAGTATCAAGGGTTGAAAGAGCAGCTGGAACGGATGTGGAAGGTCAAGGGTTGTGTGGTCCCTGTGGTAGTGGGGGCACTTGGGGCAGTAACCCCCAAACTGGGAGAGTGGCTCCAGCAAATCCCAGGAACAACATCTGAAGCCTCAGTCCAGAAGAGCGCAGTCCTAGGAACATCGAAGATACTGCGCAGAACCCTCAAACTCCCAGGCCTCTGGTAGAGGACCCGAGCTTGAGGATGACATGGATACCACCCCCCCGCCGGGGGTGAGAAGGAGATTTATATATATATATATATATATATATATATATATATATATATATATATATATATATATATATATATATATATAAAATTTAAATTTATATAATTATTTATTTTATTTATTTTAATGAGTCTCGCATGACATGCCAGAAAGTTGCCTCTGTAACTCTGCTGACACTTTCCTTTTTCACCCAATGTGGCATCTAGGTTTCCTCTTTCTATATATATTCCATTCAGTTCATTCCACTCTCAGACACTATACACTACCAACTCACATTACACACAGCACTGATTGTTGTGTCTTAATAACCAACTCCCTTTGTGCATCATCAACCCTACTGCTTTTACTCAGTAACTCATTGTAACCTGAAGCACTGGGCAAAAGTCTTGCTTTGCTTTACATGCAAAGAAATGCTGTAAAGAAAAGATGCCTGCAAAAATTATGAAATTAAATGTTTACCTCTGCCAGCCTGGCTGGAGGAGGTTATGTTTTCATGTTCGTTTGTTTGCTTGTTTCCAATGTAACTCAAAAAGTAGTGAACAGATTTTGATGAGATTTGGAGGAAATGTGAACCATAGGCCAAGGAACAACTGCGTTAATTTTGATGTAATTCGGGATAGACCGGTATATGAGGATCGAGATATATGCAGATCCAGGATTTTTTTTTTGCCTTTTCCCAACGTAACTCAAAAAGTAGTGAACAGATTTTGATGAAATTTGGAGGAAAGGTGGGGCATGGGCCAAGGAAAAATTTGATTAGATTTTAATGCAAATCTCGAGATATTTATTTATTTATTTATTGTAGATATTCTAATATGTGGCTTGGCGGTTGCATGTACTTGATTGAGTATCCTTCTAGTTCTAAATAGTTTTTTTTTCTTTGAATGGTTGGAAATGTGAAAAGTTTTTATCCTGACCCATGAATGCAGAAGTCATAATCATCAAAAACAAAATTAATTAGCATTTTATATATATATATATATATATATATATATATATATATATATATATATATATATATATATATATATATACACACACACACACACACACACTCGTACATTTATGCAGAAATATAGAAAATTATAAAGGGTTCACAAACTTTCAACTACCACTGTGTGTGTGTGTGTATATATATATATATATATATATATATATATATAGTGTGTGTGTGTGTGTGTGTGTGTGTGTGTGTGATGAATGATGAAAAGTGCATTCATTTCTATTTGATTATAAACAGTTCTTGACTCCTGTTGTGTTGTGAGCACTACAGTGCTAACCCAGTCTTATCCATTACATTGCTATGGTGAGGATGAGTGTAACAGTTGTGTACATGACTAAGTAATGTTGGAGGTTGTTGTCTTACATAATACTTGTAGTTTCCAGGTCCTGCTAACGTTGTATTGTGCATTGTCAAAAATCACCATCAGCCAGCAGGTGTACAGGCCCTCGTCCTCTGTGGAAACGTTTCTGATGATAAGACTGTCTCCTGGCAAAATTTCATAATGAGACCCATTTATTAACGGGACACCATCATGAAAACCCTGGACATAACACAATAACCAGTGTGTTACTGAGCACTGACATACTTTTAGGAAGTTTCAGGATTGTGGTTCAACCCTAGTCTAGACAATCAATCTGTCCATCTTCAACAGGCCTTCATTCTTCTCCTCCTGTCATATGAGACAAAAAAACGTACCTTGAACCAGCATGGACTTTCCAGCCTGTTGAAATGATTTATGTGCGGACATCCAATGGACAGGTCCTCAGCTGGCTTTGTAGAAACAGGATGTGACATCATCTCCATGTCTTCTCTTCCTTTCTCATAGATGGTCACAGTGAAGCTACCAGTAAGGCAGAATGTGTCGCTGCTAAATGGACAACAGAAACATACATGAGAAAAAGAAGCTACGACATTATTAACAATTATTGATGTATAGAAGCTTATACATCTCTCTCTCTCTCTCTCTCTCTCTCTCTCACACACAAGCACACACACACACATGAGTATGTCTCAATGTTTTATGAAGAATCACAATAGGTCTGGATTCATTAAAGAAAATAATACAGTGCTGTTTAATTCTCAATTCTGATTGGTCAGGAGGTGCTGATTAATTTTCTCTAAAAGAGGAAACTGTCTCTGCAGTTTAGCTGGCAAATCACAATTTTATCTTAATGCACTTCTAATATGTCATTGTTTCTCTAGTAACAAGTAGGACTGTAGTACTTGAGGCTGGTCTCAAGATCACTTTTTGAAACTCTCGGAACTGACCAAATTTTTACTCCATCTTGTTTTGGTTTCAGACATAGAGGACTTTGGACTTTTTTTCAAAACCAGTCAAGACCACAACTCAGGGAATTTCACTAAATTGCCTGTGCATTGTCTGATTTATTTGCTAACATTGTTACTCTGATTGGATGTAAAACTTCCTGCTTCAAATGCAACCAATAATGTGACTCATTGCTAATTTCAAATGTTCATTACTGTTAATGACTGTCACCCCTCCCCCCTTCATACACACTGGTCTGGTCCTAGTCTTGATTCGGTCTTGCCCTGCCTTGGTCTTGACTTGATGTCAACCCCTCAAAGGCTTGGTCTTGATACACTTTGTTCTTGGTCATGACTTGGTCTTGGTTTAGGTGGTCTTGACTACAACACTAGTTAACAAGGCACTTACATGGACTTGTATACATGGACGCTCCACATAATTTAAATGCAGAAATGAACTGATTTTAAAAAATCTTGCTATTTAACAAAGAAAATGTCTTTGTTAATGTAGTTGATAGTCTTCTCTAAGGAGATGTTTGTTTAACATTAAAGGAAGGAGTCTCCAGTGTCAGCACTTTGAAAGTCAGTAAATATTTCACCATGGGGAAAGTCTTCAGAACAGAGAAGGTGGGCGTTCCTGTTTTATCATATCAATCATAATTAGAAGCAACTTGTCTTATGAAAAAGTTCCACAACACACACACACACACACACACACACACACACACACACACACACACATATATATATACACACACACTACCGTTCAAAAGTTTGGGGTCACTTTGAAATTTCCTTATTTTTGAAAGAAAAGCACTGTTCTTTTCAATGAAGATCACTTTAAACTAATCAGAAATACACTCTATACATTGCTAATGTGGTAAATGACTATTCTAGCTGCAAATGTCTGGTTTTTGGCGCAATATCTACATAGGTGTATAGAGGCCCATTTCCAGCAGCTATCACTCCAGTGTTCTAATGGTACAATGTGTTTGCTCATTGCCTCAGAAGGCTAATGGATGATTAGAAAACCCTTGTACAATCATGTTAGCACAGCTGAAAACAGTTTAGCTCTTTAGAGAAGCTATAAAACTGACCTTCCTTTGAGCAGATTGAGTTTCTGGAGCATCACATTTGTGGGGTCGATTAAATGCTCAAAATGGCCAGAAAAATGTCTTGACTATATTTTCTATTCATTTTACAACTTATGGTGGTAAATAAAAGTGTGACTTTTCATGGAAAGCACAAAATTGTCTGGGTGACCCCAAACTTGTAGTATATATATATATATATATATATATATATATATATATATATATATATATATATATAAAACCTTTTTTTCTGTGGCATAAGAGGAATAAAACATTTTGAGATGAAAATAATCACAGTGATTATTTTCTTATAACACATGAAGTGTCATTCCTTAAATAACTTTGTCCATTTCAAACTACATCATAATAAATCACTTGCACAATCCTGCCTTCAGACTTTTGGCCATGCCCCCTTACTGAGTCTAACGCTGGTACTGAGTAACACTAAACTATGTGCTGGGCATGAAAGTGATTCTGCTTCCAGATGGAGCTATAACTGTTGTTGTCTGTTGTGTCTGTGTGTATAAACAGCATTGCATCACACAGTGTCAGGAAACACGAAAGTCTGAGATACTGAACAACTCGATTTCCTTCCTCAGTACATAGCTTGTCATCACTCCATCAGAGCATGAAGTAACACCAAAAGTGTCAAAAGTTTTGAGAAATTGTACATAGAACTAATCTGGATGAAAAGAACATTTGTGTGAAACAAAAACAGATACAAAACACTTCCGGTAATAAACATGTCTCAGAAAAACTAACCACGTTATTTAGGGATTATTTATTAGCTATTTGTTTTGTGTTCTCTTTAGTTCTGCTTTCAGAGGTTTTTTTTCTTTTAATCAGTGAAGAATTATTGCTTTTGTTAAAAAAAACAATAATGTGATGAATCAGTATCAGATTCAGCTAAATGATGGTTCTTGGACTTGGGCATATTCATATAAAAACATGAGTAAAGATTAAAATATCAGTCTTTCAGGTGTTTTTTCCTGAGCCTACCTGAGCACATAGGTGTACGTTCCTGAGTCTGAGGGCAAACAAGGGAGGAGCCAGAGGACCCGACCCTTCTGTATCACCCTGTGACCCTGGTTTCTGAGGTCACAATGCTTGCTGTGGAACACCTGGAACGTGGTGCTATTGTCTACAGGCAGTTTCATGTACCAAATGTAAGCTTCCAGAAATGGGAACGTGATGGCCATAGCTTCTCCCTGAGCGTGGAAATCCTCAATCTCTTCACCAATCACTTCACAACCGGCTAGAAAAACACAAGTGTCTATAAGTTTTGGGATAAAGATATGGACATAAAGGTACATGACTATCATCGTTCTAATCAAATCTGAGTTAGGTGCTAGTGGTGTACTGCAATACCATTATCTGCATCTATTTAGTACTCTAAATAGTTGTAGTTGTAGATTGTGATTTAAAACAGAAGTGGGCATTTCTGGAAAGCTTTCTACTTAATGTGACTGAGTAAGCTAGGAAATTGGTCTTCAAAAACAAAGTATTTTCTAAAATCAAGTAACTGTTTATAGTTGAGATAATATGAAATGTTAATATTATAGCAAAGTTACTGAACAATATTTTCAGATTTACTTTACAGTTTTTGGTTTGTTAAATTCCAAAAAGTGTAGACTTTACTTGACTTTTCCCACACCATCAGAATTTACAACAAAGTTGACCATAGTACTGCTGCCAGTCAAACTGGGGTCCTTTAAGCAGCATTTTATTGTAATCATGTGAAGATTTGTTGTTTTACTAATGATGGAGAATGCTGATTTAAGAATGACGTACAAAAAGTTAATATTTGACAGATTCTTAAAAAAATCATGTGCTTCCTTTGTAAATTAATGCTGTCCTGGTCATCCCTTTAGAGCATATTAAGCACGAAAGTATGAAACAATTCTAGCAATGTTTCTGGAAAAAAGAAAGAAAGAAAGAAAGAAAGAAAGAAAGAAAGAAAGAAAGAAAGAAAGACAAAAAATACTGCACCTACAATTATGTATTTGTTTAAAATGCATGATCTCTGTCCAGTCTTTATTACCTCCACCAACTATGTTGGAGGAGGTTATGTTTTTGCCTCCGCTTGTTTGTTTGTTTGTTTGTTCCCAACATAACTCAAAAAGTAGTAAACAGATTTTGATGAAATTTGGAGGAAAGGTGGGCCATGGACCAGAGAACAATCGAGTCAGTTTTGAAGTAAACCTGAATATGCGGCTTGGTGGAGTTATGCACTCTAACGAGGACCCTTCTAGTCTTATTGTCTGTCCCTATTATGTGTTAACATTGTTTACTGGCATAGCTGACATCATACAGCAATCTATATCCAGGTGCCATGTGTCAGGATCGTCTTTACAAAAAAAAAGAACAGCCTGTTGTTTGATGAACTAAAAATACTATAAGATAAACTCTAAAATATACTCTATCGGTTTCTCTAACAGATGCCTCAATCCCTGCGTAAAAGTGTGCATCAGTGAATGAGAAGGTTTGTTTGAGAGCTGATTCACAGATGTGAACTTTTTTTTAAATGCAGGCAACACCATTACTCATTCATTTCTCACTTTAACTGTTTAAATGCTTCAAAAGACACCACATTTTGTATATTTTTATATTTTGAGCTGTTTGTGTGGATAACGAGTCATGTGTTTGACTCTCAGCTGTGCGTATTAATGGAGATGATCAGTTATCAGGATAAATGGAAATACACTCAACCAGCTACTTTATTAGGAACACCCATCCACCTGCTGTTTTATGCAGTTCTCTAATCAGGCCAGTCCCTTAACTGCAGTACAATACATAAACTCATGCAGATACAAATCAAGAGCTTCAGTTAATATTCACTTCAAACATTAGAATGGGGAAAATTTGTGATCTCAAAGTGTGACTTTAACTGTGGCATGGGTGTTGGTGCCAGATGGACTGGTTTGAGTATTTCAAAAATTGCTGATCTCCTGGGGTTTTCACACACAACAGTCTCTAGAGTTTACACAGAATGGTGCAAAAAACATTGAGCGAGCAACAGTTCTGTTGGTGGAAACAAATGCCTTGTTGATAAGAGAGGTCAGAGGAAAATGGCCAGATTGGTTCGAGCTGCCAGGAAGGATATAGCAACTCATATAATCACTCTTTACAACTGTGGTGAGTAGAAAAGCATCTCAGCATGCAAGAGCAGAAGACCACATTGGGTTCCACTCCTGCAGCCAAGAACAGGGATCTTAGACTCAATAAGTTCCTATTAAAGTGGCTGGTGAGTGCAAGGTTTCATTGTTGGTGTTTTTTTTTTTTTTTAATGCATCACAGACAGACACAGCAACACATTATTAATAATGCAGAGAACAATAATCACTGGTCATAATAAAGGAAGTGTTGTCTGGTTTAGAAAAATTTTGGCAGACTTATATGAGCTGAGCCACGTGATCAATTTGAATGGCCTCATTTGCTGAAACAAGTCATAATTCTCTTCAGGAGCATGCAGGACTGTCTGTTTTATCCCATCTGTTCCCACAAAGTTTGACCAATCCCATCTACTACTTCAGTTATTTTTGCTTGGACCTGCTGGCCATGTTTTCTAACTAAACAGTTAATAATAAGTTATCACTTGGATAAAGCAATTACTGAAAATGAATGAACAAATAACTAAAGCTTAATTTATATAAGATACAGTAAATTTACATTCTTATGAGTCACTCATATGTAGTTATTGCAGGCTTAAAGATGGTCAATCTATTAAAATTGAAAAAGAGTAGTCACAGTTTCAGTTCTCTTAAAATGTTCTTCACACCATGACAGCTGATCATCTGTAACGCTCCTACAGCCTGGAAGTCACGCATTATATAAAGACACTGATTTTATATGTCCTGCCTCATCACTGGGAGTTGAAACAAATCCTTTCTATACATCATGCTTTGATCAGTAATTCATATTTACTAGTGCTGTATGGTGTTTTTGTTTATTTGTTTGTTTGTTTGTTTGTTTTGCATTGAAAAGGATATTAGTGATAATAATTCAATTATATTGAATGAACTGGATTAATAGAAATGCTAACTTTGATGGTTAATCTTTATACAGTACCAGGCAAAAGTTTGGGCATGCCTTCTAATTCAATGTTTTGTTTTGTTTTCATTCATTAAAAGTTGCTTCATGTCTTAAAGTAATGATGGACATCATTTCTCTTTACTGAGTTGAGCAGTTTCTGACATAATATGGATTACTATAATTGTGGTGTGGAATAGGGGTATTTACTGTATTTTTATTATTTACTATTTGATCTCAAACACATTAAGATGGCAAGAAATTGCACTAATGAACTTTTGACGAGGCACAGCTGTTAATTGAAAACCATTCCAGGTGACTACCTCATATAGCCGGTTAAGATAATGCAAGTAGTGTGCATAGTGTTATCAAGGTAAACGCTGGCTACTTTGAAGAATCTAAAATAGTAAACTTATTTTGTAAACACTTTTTGTTTACAACATAATTCCATATCTGTTATTTCATAGTTTTGATGTCTTCAGTATTGTTCTAAAATGTAGAAAATAGTCACAATACAGAAAAACCTATAACTGAGTAGAGTAGGGGTGTACAAACTTTTGGCCTTAATGAGTCGATTATTCACTAATGTCAGTGAACTACTTCAGCATTATTTGAAATTTCTGTAAATGCTTCTGTTTGTACTACACAACATTTTTCTCTATAATATTGCACTTAAATCTGATTATTCTGAGTTACAGGACATACAAATAAAACTGACAAGATTAGCAAATAAATGATGGCGATCTTGATTAAACTACACACAAACATGTCATAGAGCCAAGTGAGCACCACATCCAACACACTCCCCTGATAATGCCCATGGCCTTTCCTTATCCCACTGAGCTTCAGCCCGCTTCATCTGACTGCCTGCTCCTGTTTTTATACTGGCTCCAACAGAACATGATCCCGATACAGACCGGGTTTAATTCATCTTGTACAGATCCCAGAGAGTGACAAACTTCACAGATTACTTTAACTATTACTAAAAGCAAAAATGAGGGGGGAAAAACTCATCACACTAATTTTTCACTCACATTACCTTTCACAGGCACTGTGCAGGCATGGGCAAGTGCACAGGACACGATTATCCACACACTGAAACTTATGACGCACTGCATGAAGAACAGAGTGGACATGAGAGAAATGGCTGAATACATCATCACAAGCACACACACTTACAGTGGTGCTTGAAAGTTTGTGAACCCTTTAGAATTTTCTATATTTCTGCATAAATATCACCTGAAACATCATCAGATTTTCACACAAGTCCTAAAAGTAGATAAAGAGAACCCAGTTAAACAAATGAGACAAAAATATTATACTTGGCCATTTATTTATTGAGGAAAATGATCCAATATTACATATCTGTGAGTGGCAAAAGTATGTGAACCTCTAGGATTAGCAGTTAATTTGAAGGTGAAATTAGAGTCAGGTGTTTTCAATCAATGGGATGGCAATCAGGTGTGAGTGGGCACCCTGTTTTATTTAAAGAACAGGGATCTATCAAAGTCTGATCTTAACAACACGTGTTTGTGGAAGTGCATCATGGCATGAACAAAGGAGATTTCTGAGGACCTCAGAAAAAGTGTTGTTGATGCTCATCAGGCTGGAAAAGGTTACAAAACCATCTCTAAAGAGTTTGGACTCCACCAATCCACAGTCAGACAGATTATGTACAAATGGAGGAAATCCAAGACCAATAGGGGTGCTCACACGGCATATATTTGCATCGATGCTGCACCGATGTATTTTGTTGCGATATATCTTACACCGGTGTAAATTTTGTGGAGCGTTCACACGTCACAAACCTGCTAACTAGAGAGAAGCGTGTTAGCACCGGTGCAGCCCCACTTGCGGTCACATGGCAGTTTTTGCGACCGTGCTATACGATAGTAATAATGCGGAAATGAAATATGCGCATGCGTGAAAATGTACTTCCTTTTCCTGGTTGTCATGGCATCACCAAGCGCCGGGAAAACAACGTGGATGAAGATACCAGTGTTGCCAGATATTGCTGACGTTTTCCATCCCAAAATATGTTCAAATCCGCCAAAAAGCACTTAAAACCACCCAATCTGGCAACACTGGAAGACACGCAATTCTGTTGTTGTTGATATTCGCCATTTTGGAAGTGCAAAATACCAGGATGCAAATTATGCAATGCCTGTATGTAATCAACTCTCCTCACGCGTAGCGAGTCTACCCCTGTAGCGTTCAGACATCCCATTTTATATCGGTGCTGCCCTGCAAACTAGCATTTACTCCGGAGTAAATTTCTTAAATCACCTCCTGAGCAGGGTTAGATTTGCACCGGTTTAAGCAGCTTTCAGGGGCTACACCGGTATAACTTTGTACCATGTGAACGCTCTACTGGGGCAGCCCCGGTGCTACACCGGAGTAAAAGTTGCCGTGTGAACACCCCTATTGTTATCCTCCCCAGGAGTGGTCGACCAACAAAGATCACTCCAAGAGCAAGGCGTGCAATAGTTGGCGAGGTCACAAAGGACCCCAGGGTAACTTCTAAGCAACTGAAGGCCTCTCTCACATTGGCTAATGTTAATGCTCATGAGTCCACCATCAGGAGAACACTGAACAACAATGGTGTGCATGGCAGGGTTGCAAGGAGAAAGCTACTGCTCTCCAAAAAGAATATTGCTGCTCTTCTGCAGTTTGCTAAAAATCATGTGGACAAGCCAGAAGGCTATTGGAAAAATGTTTTGTGGACGGATGGGACCAAAATAGAACTTTTTGGTTTAAATGAGAAGCATTATGTTTGGAGAAAGGAAAGCACTGCATTCCAGCATAAGAACCTTATCCCATCTGTGAAACATGGTGGTGGTAGTATCATGGTTTGGGCCTGTTTTGCTGCATCTGGGCCAGGATGGCTTGTCATCATTGATAGAACAATGAATTCTGAATTATACCAGTGAATTCTAAAGGAAAATGTCAGGACATCTGTCCATGAACTGAATCTCAAGAGAAGGTGGGCCATGCAGCAAGACAACGACCCTAAGCACACAAGTCATTCTACTAAAGAATGGTTAAAGAAGAATAAAGTTAATGTTTTGGAATGGCCAAATCAAAGTCCTGACCTTAATCCAATCGAAATGTTGTGGAAGGACCTGAAGCAAGCAGTTCATATGAGGAAACCCAACAACGTCCCAGAATTGAAGCTGTTCTGTATGGAGGAATGGGCTAAAATTCCTCCAAGCTGGTGTGCAGGACTGATCAACGGTTACTGGAAATGTTTAGTTGCAGTTATTGCTGCACAAGGGGGTCACACCAGATACTGAAAGAAAAGGTTCACATACTTTTGCCATTCACAGATATGTAATATTGGATCATTTTCCTCAATAAATAAATTACCAAGTATAAAATTTTTTCTCATTTGTTTAACTGCATTCTCTTTATCTACTTTTAGGACTTGTGTGAAAATCTTATGATGTTTTAGGTCATATTTATGCAGAAATATAGAAAATTCTAAAGGGTTCACAAACTTTCAAACACCACTGTACGTTGAGCTTAGATATAGAAAACGATCAGTTCATATCCTGTAACATCAGGTAGGGAATGAAAGTTCAAAGCTGCTTCAAAACTTGTACTCTTAATATCTTTAAGGTAATATCTTAGTCACCTTCTGAGAAAATGCTCAGTGTGAATGTTTAGAACAAAAATTCACAGGAGCAAAGATTTTTCTTCTTAAAAATATTTATTTGACGTAAATGTGCACAGTAAGTGCACAGTAATATTTGGTCTATTTATTACAGCTAGAAAGATTTTTATTCCTGAACTTTCCACTACCAGAACACATTTGGGTCCAGGCTGACATGGTTTTGAATGTTTTGAGTTATCCAGGCTTGGATTAAGTTTATTCAATACACATGAGCTAATATAATACACCTTTGATAAAGGTGCAACAACACAAAAATATCACTAACTCCCTGGCTGTGATTTCGAAATCACTGGACGTCCCTTGACCCCAATTTCATGAAAGAAAAACTGATTTAAAGAACAGTATAATAAGAGCACAAGACCAGGAGTTATTCGTATCCTAAATGTACATGGTGCACAAGCTCTCATTAACTTTCTGGAAGAATAGATCCTGTGGAAAAATCCTGTGGAATCATTATCATCCTGAATGACGAAAGTCAATCATATGTAGTTATTGCAGGCTTAAAGACAGTCAGTCTATTAAAATTGAAAGAGTAGTCACAGTTTCAGTTCTCTTAAAATGTTCTTCACACCATGACAGCTGATCATCTATAACGCTCCTACAGCCTGGAAGTCATGCATTATAGAAAGACACTAATTTTATATGTCCTGCCTCATCACTGGGAGTTGAAACAAATCCTTTTTAATACATAATGCTTTGATCAGTAATTCATATTTACTAGTGCTGTATGGCTTTGAATGTAGTTTGCATACAGAAAAGAATGTTAGTGGTGTTAATAGAACATGATTAATAATTAACACTTACTTACACACGAATGATCACCTTAAAAATCTTAATGATTCAGTGTTCAGGAATTACAATTCTGTCAGGGACCAGACAGGAGAGGAGAGCAAATGCGTTCAAACCAGAGTTTATTAATAACAAGGGAAAAGGGAGAATGTGTGAGAAGTCCAGTGGCAGGAGAACTGAGAGGCAGGCATGGCTGGTGGTGATGCCTCCCATCCAAGTATTGACTAGGCCCAACCCTGCTTAGCTTCTGAGATCTGACAGGATCAGGCATTGTCAGAGAGGTGTGGCTGTAGGCTGATAGTACTTGGGTTTCAGGCAGTCTCCCAGCAAGCAGTCCCTCAGCAGGCAGGAGTTAGAGAGCAGGCTGGAACACAGAGTCACAAATCAGTTAAAAAGATAGGGGACAGGTTACCAGGGCTGAAGAGTAAGGCTCCAGGCAGGGCTGCTCACACCAGGCAGATGGAGAGGCAGGCAAGCAGCAGGGCTGAGCGAGCTGGAGATCAGGCGAAGGTACAGGAGAGGCAGGCAAGAGGCAGAGTCGACAGAACGGAAGGCAGATCAGGTTACCGGGGCTGGACAGCAGACAGAGTCAGACGGAACAGGATATTTTCAGGAGTCAGAGTAGTAGGAACACAGAGCAGGTTATCAGGCTGAGAGTTGCAGACAATCTGACACAGAAGCTTGGGAGGACTGCAGCTTAAATACACACAGGGGGAAAGCAGGTGATCAGTAACAGCCAATGACAGTCACTGAAAGATAATAAGAGGAAGTGAGTGCGAGCATGGCCGGTAATGCTGAGTGGAGATGTTACCTGAAGAGAGAAGCCCACAGGTAGGACCATGACAGAACCCCCCCCCCCCCCCCAAGGGACGGCTCCAGAAGTCCCTAGCCACAGATCCACAAAGACGGGCGGGAGGAGGGGGAATACTGGTGGAGGGTTAGAACTCCTCTGACCGGTCAGAGTCCAAGTCCTCAGGATCTGGTTCAGGATCAGACTCAGGGACAGTAGCGGTGGGCGCATCGTCATTCCGACAAGGCCCCTTTTGTCGACCCCTCCGGTTGGCCAGCTGGTCCTGGTCCAGATGCAGGCGATGAAAGGTGCTGATGAGGGTATGGTCTAAGATTCTCCCAGCAAGGACCCACATCCTCTCCTCAGGACCATAGCCCTCCCAATCCACCAGGTATTGGAGGCCCCTGCCCCTGCGTCGTGACTTCAGCAGTCGCCAGACGGAGTAGACCAGGCCACCATCAATGAGATGAGGAGGAGGAGGAGAAGATGCAGCTGGGACCAGCAGGCTCTCGTGCACTGGCTTGATCTTAGAGATGTGGAAGGTGGGGTGCATTCTCATAGATTTGGGCAGTCGGAGCCGGACAGCAGACTGGCTGATTATCCTCTGGATAGGGAATGGTCCGACATACCGAGGCGCTAGCTTACGAGACTCCACCTGGAGGGGCAGGTCCTTGGCAGATAGCCACACCTTCTGGCCCACCCGGTAGGTGGGCGCAGGCGTCCTCCGCCTGTTGGCGCCTGTAGAGTAGCTGGTGACTGACTTGAGGAGTGCAGCGCGGGCTTGAGACCAGGTGCGGTGGCATCGGCGTGCATAGGTGAGGGCAGCCGGGCAGGTGACCTCTCTCTCCTGGCTGGGGAACAGGGGTGGTTGGTAGCCATACACGCAGTGGAATGGGGACAGGCCGGTGGCTGAGCTGGTGAGGGAGTTGTGAGAGTATTCCACCCACAGCAGGTGCTCGTACCAGGCCCTAGAGTTGCGTGACACCATGCACCGAAGTGCCTTCTCCAACTCCTGGTTAGTCCATTCTGACTGGCCGTTGGACTGGGGTCGGAATCCAGAGGTGAGGCTGGCGGTGGCCCCGAGTAGGTGACAGAACTCCTTCCAAAAAGAGGAGGTGAATTGCGGCCCCCGGTCCGAAACAATGTCCTTGGGCAGCCCATGGATGCGGAAGACATGTTGCAAGATGATCTGGGCAGTCTCCTTGGCTGACGGTAGTTTAGGGAGGGGAACAAAGTGTGCCATCTTGCTAAAGCAGTCCACGATGGTGAGTATGACTGTCATCCTGTTAGAAGGGGGTAGACCCGTAACAAAATCCAGGGAAATGTGGGACCAGGGTCGCATAGGCACGGGCAGAGGCTGGAGCAAACCGGCAGGAGGCCGGCTGGAGGACTTATTTTGATTACAGGTAGGGCAGGCTCAGACGAAGTCTCGCACATCCCTACTCATAGTAGGCCACCAGAACCGTTGGGCGAGCAGGTGGTAGGTGCGAGTGGAACCAGGGTGGCAGGCTAGATGGGAGTCATGTCCCCATTGTATAACCTGGGATCGCAGGTCTTCAGGAACGAAGAGGCGACTTGCGGGGCATGCACTGGGGCTGGGTTGGTCACAGAGGGCTTCCCGCACTCGTTCTTCGATGTCCCAGGTCAGAGCAGCAACGATACAGGGGTCAGGTAGGATGGGAGCCGGGTCCTTGGAGGGGGCATCATCCTTCTGGAACTGGTGGGAGAGTGCGTCAGGCTTGGTGTTGCGAGATCCGGGCTGGTACGAAAGGGTGAAATTGAATCGGGTGAAAAAGAGAGCCCAACGGGCCTGTCTGGGGTTGAGTCGTTTGGCGGTGCGGATGTATTCTAGGTTCTTATGGTCTGTCCAGACCAGGAATGGGACTACGCACCCCTCCAGCCAGTGACGCCATTCCTCCAGGGTGAGCTTGACTGCCAGCAGTTCCCGATTGCCTACATCGTAATTGCGTTCGGCCGGTGATAGCCGGCGGGAGAAGAACACACAGGGATGGAGCTTGTTGTCTTCCGCAGACCTCTGTGAGAGCACTGCCCCGACTCCCACATCCGAGGCGTCCACCTCAACGATGAATTGCCGCTCCTCATCAGGCAGCCGGAGGACGGGAGCAGTGGTGAACCGAACCTTGAGGGTGGCAAAGGCTTCGTTGGCGGCCGGAGTCCAGGTGAAGGGCTGTTTGGTGCTGGTCAAGGCGGTGAGGGGTGATGCAATGGTGCTGTAATTACGAATGAACTTCCTGTAGAAATTTGCGAAGCCCAGGAACTGCTGGAGCTGCTTCCTGCTCTCTGGTACTGGCCATGAAGTAACTGCAGAGACTTTGGCAGGGTCCATCTGGATGCTCCCTTCTGCCACGATGTACCCCAGGAACCCCACAGACTTGGCATGAAACTCACATTTCTCTGCCTTGATGAAGAGGGAGTTTTCCAGGAGACGACGGAGCACTTGCTGGACATGCTGGGTGTGTTTGGACAGGGTTTTAGAGAAGATCAGGATGTCGTCGAGGTAAATGAACACGAACTTGTTCAACATATCTCGCAGGACATCATTCACCAGAGCCTGGAATACCGCTGGCGCGTTGGTAAGGCCAAACGGCATCACACGGTATTCATAGTGACTGGTGGGGGTGTTGAACGCGGTCTTCCACTCATCTCCCACCCTTATCCAAACCAGGTGGTAGGCATTCCGGAGATCGAGTTTGGTGAAGACCGTGGCTCCCTGGAGCAGCTCGAAGGCGGAGGTAAGCAGTGGGAGAGGGTATCGGTTCTTGAGGGTGATGTCGTTGAGACCCCTGTAATCGATGCAGGGGCGCAGGGATCCATCCTTCTTTTCCAGGAAGAAGAACCCAGCGCCGGCGGGAGAAGAGGATGGACGGATAAGGCCGGCAGCCAGAGAGTCACTGATGTAGGCCTCCATCGCCTTCCTTTCCGGGGCGGACAGAGAGTAGAGACGACCCTTGGGTGGTGCAGTGCCTGGGAGGAGATCAATGGCGCAGTCGTAGGGCTGGTGAGGAGGCAAGGAAGTGGCCTTGGTTTTACTGAATACCTTCTGAAGGCTGTGATAACACACTGGGACATTAGTGAGGTCGGGGGCAGAGCTGGCAGGTGGAGTTCGGGTGTTTAGGATGGCAGCTCGTAAGCAGGTCTGGTGGCAGTCCTTGCCCCATTCTCTTATCTCTCCAGTGGCCCAGTCGAGGTGAGGACTGTGCTGGAGGAGCCATGGATAGCCCAGGATGAGAGGTTGGCCGGGGGAACGGAGCAGGTGAAATTGGATGGTTTTGTGGTGGTTGCCTGACAGAGTCATCGGAACAGGGGCAGTGAGGCAGGTGACGGTGCCAAGGAGGTGGCCATCCAGCACCCTGGCTGGCACAGGAGAGGATAAGAGATGGCTCTGCAGACCCAACTGGTGTGCAAGCTCGGTGTCCATGATGTTAGCCTCGGCGCCAGAGTCAATCAGGGTGGCCAGGGTGTGGGTGGAATCCAACAGATGAAGACAAACTTGGAGCATAGGTTTCTGGCTGGTGGAGGACTGGATGGTCATTGAACCCAGCCGGGCCCCTCCTATGTCCGGCGAGCTCGGGCTTCTCCATGCGCTGATGACTGACTGAGTCTGGCAGGCCCTCTCTCGTCGACGAGTCTGGACCCGGCGGTCAATGCAGACAGCCAGGGCGATGGCCTCATCGAGTGTCGACGGTTGTTCGTACGAGACCAATTCGTCCTTCATGTAGTCAGCCAGGCTGTGCAGAAAGGCGTCCACCAGCGCCTGCATGTTCCACTTGCTGTGCCGGGCCAAGGTCCGGAAATCGATCGAGTAGTCAGCCACTGTACGTCTGCCTTGGAGAATACTCATCAGTCCTCCAGATGCCTCTACTGATGACAAGCCCAGGTCAAAGACCTTAATCATCTCCACTGCAAACAGGGAGAAGGAGTCACACGCCGTTCATACTCAGCAGTCCCCCACAGGCAGGCACAGCCAGTCAGATGAGTGATGATGAAGGCCACCTTCACGAAGGTTCTGGGCTGCAGGTCAAACAGCAACCAGCAGCTGGTCAGGAAAGCACAGACTTGGGAGGGGTTACTGTCAAAATGCTCCAGACTGCAGACCTTGGGTTCCAGGGCAGTGAGCAGCTGGAATGCTTGGTCCAGTCATTGTTGCTGGAACTGTTGCCCAAGCTGGATCAGGGCTGCAACATCGGCAGACATCCGACTGACATCTCCTTCAGTGCGCTGCAGCCAATCTAGGGCAGAGGGTTCGGGTGCTGACTCCATGTCTTGGTCAGATCGTTCTGTCAGGGACCAGACAGGAGAGGAGATCAAATGCGCTCAAACCACAGTTTATTAATAACAGGGGAAAAGGGAGTATGTGTGTGGGTGAAGTCCAGTGGCAGGAGAACTGAGAGGCAGGGATGGCTGGTGGTGACATCTGAGGTGACATCCAAGTACTGACCAGGCCCAACCCTGCTTAGCTTCTGAGATCTGACAGGATTAGTCATTGTCAGAGAGGTGCGGCTGTAGGCTGACAGTACTTGGGTTTCAGGCAGTCCCTCAGCAGGCAGGAGTTAGAGAGCAGGCTGGAACACAGAGTCACAAATCAGGTAGCAAGATAGGGGACAGAAATGCAGGGTCAGGTTACCAGGGCTGAAGAGTAAGGGTACGCTGACACTTGCACGATTCCGTGGCACGCATTGGCACGACTCGAGTCGTGCCAGTGCGCAAACTAGCTGTAAACTGGCGTGAAGTGTGCATAAACCCGTCATGACTGCATGCCATGTCGGGACGAGAATTTTGAAATGTTCAAAATTTTGGTCACGACAAAATTTCGCGACCGGGTCGTGAACTATGCGCAAACTGTTCGTGATCTCGTCGTGAACTCGTTGGGACGATGCGGGAGGATGCGTGCCAGTGCGTGGAAGTGTGTGCCATGCCACGACTGTCACGAACTGCCACGCATAGTTCACGAACAGCTCACGTCAAGTTCACGAGTAGTTCACGACATGTTCACGAATTGGTGCGCGTCGCAGCGTGGCCGTGCCTTCCCACTGACACGGTCACGCATTGATGGCACGAGCAGTTCACGACTAGTTTACGCACTTCACGAACAGTTTGCACATGGCACGAGCAGTTCACGACGAGTTCACGAGCAGTTCACGACTACTGCGCGACAGTGGCGCTTGCGTCGGTGCGGGAGTATATATAGGGCTTCCCGGACACTTCTCGCCATTCGCAATTTTTTTTTCTTGCTTTTTTCTTTAATGTCTTTTATTTTCTATTCCTTCATGACTTTTTTTTTGGGGGGGGAGTTTCGTTTCTTTTATTTCAAAAATGGAACAACTGTGGATGCAGCTCATGAAGCTACTACCATTCTTTCTTGCCAAGGGACAGCACCAGCAGGGGACATGTAGTAATGTGACAGGTAGTCTCACTGATCCTTTGCATCCTTCTGGGTATGATGGCCAGTTAGAGGCAGCAGCCCCTGCAGGTGTCGGTCAGTCCTCCATCCACCAGGGATCAGATCATGTGTGTCCGGATCTTCGCGGTCCACTTCTGAAATTGCGTGTGGGTATCTGATGAGGATGAGGTTGTGCATGACACAGGCGTGCCCAAGTCGGCACGACACCGTCCGAATTGCGCAAACTCGTCGTGCCAATGCGGGAAGTGCGTAAACTATGCGCAAACTATGCGTGAACTCGTCGTGCCAGTTCGTGAATGTGGACGGGCACACATTCGTGAACTCGTCGTGAACTATGCGTGAACTAGTCGTGAACAGTGCGGGAGCCTCCCAGTTCGTGCCCCAAAATGGCACGACTTGCCACGACAAAATCGTGGCCAAAAGTCGTGCAAGTGTCAGCCTAGGGTAAGGCTCCAGGCAGGGCTGCTCACACCAGGCAGATGGAGAGGCAGGCAAGCAGCAGGGCTGAGCGAGCTGGAGATCAGGCGAAGGTACAGGAGATGCAGGCAAGAGGCAGAGTCGACAGAACGGAAGGCAGATCAGGTTACTGGGACTGGAGAGCAGACAGAGTCAGACGGAACAGGATATTTTCAGGAGTCAGAGTAGTAGGAACACAGAGCAGGTTATCAGGCTGAGAGTTGCAGACGATCTGACACAGAAGCTTGGGAGGACTGCAGCTTAAATACACACAGGGGGAAAGCAGGTGATCGGCAACAGCCAATGACAGTCACTGAAAGATAATAAGAGGAAGTGAGTGCAGGCGTGGCCGGTAATGCTGAGTGGAGATGTTACCTGAAGAGAGAAGCCCACAGGTAGGACCATGACACAATTCACTATTATAGCATTACTTGCAATTATAAAAATTGTGCCACATTTTGTGGTGCAATACTGCACTTAATTCTATATTAATTCTAAATATTTTAATGATAAAGCTGTGACAGAATTGCCCAACAAATGGTAGTAATCTTGATCAAAATGAATAACTCAAATAAACATGTTATATAACAATTTGGTCTTATCACAATATTAATATTTCAGGACATTCATGAACCTGTGGGCGGCACGGTGTAGTGGTTAGGGCTGTCGCCTCACAGCAAGAAGGTCCAGGTTCGAGCCCCGTGGCCGGTGAGGGCCTTTCTGTGCAGAGTTTGCATGTTGTCCGCGTGGGTTTCCTCCGGGTGCTCTGGTTTCCCCCACAGTCCAAAGACATGCAGGTTAGGTTAACTGGTGACTCTAAATTGACCGTAGGTGTGAACACTGGAAGTGACGTCATCAGAATGAAATATCAGGAATTATTATACATACGGGTCACTTTTCCCATGGAATAAAAACATGTATTCTATTCCCTTCTAGCGGGTTTATTGATTCCATGCAATATTATCATAATATCGCTTATCATCCACGTATTACGCCACTTTCCCCAATGGAGAATGAGTGTCGAATATTGTTATAATATTGCACATTGTCAAGACAACACATCACACGTGAAGGTCCAATGACAAAACTTTTCTGCTGCGCATGTGCACAATCATTTCTTTGTCGGCCAGGAGAGAGAGAAGACTTGCATTAAGCACTAAATAAATAAACTGAAACTAAAGATGCGCTGAACACCTGAAAGGCTACCAAAACTTAATTATATATTCTTCACGCATATTTCCAAGAGAAAAACATACCAACAGACACCAAAAAAACTGGAAAAGAGACACTTGGAGACATACAACTTCCATACTAGTGAGTGACTGACAGTTTGTTCACAAACATGACCGTGAGGTTTGCTTCACTAAAAGCCAAAGATTTAAAAGAGAAAGATGCACTGAACACCTGAAAGGCTACCAAAACTTCACTGGATATTCTTCACACATTTAATCTTCTGCATTAAAGATATGGAAAAACTGGAAAAGACACATGTCAGAGATGTAAAACTTCTGCACTCACGAGTGACTGTAACAGTTTGTAAACAAAAATTGCAGCGAGGTTTGCTTCATTAAATGCAGATGATTTAAAGAGACAGACATGCTGAACACCTGAAAAGCTACCAAAACCTCACTAGATATTCTTCATGCATATTTACATGAGAAAAACATACCAACGGACATAAAAAAAACTGGAAGAGAGAGTAATAGCAGAAATATTGTCAAAGATCTACTTGGAGGTGAGGAAAAGTGATGGAGATTTTTACAAAAGGACTTCACTCGTGGACTTCACTCAGCAAAGCCCTTTTGTTTTGAACAACTGCAGTGTAACAATTAACTATGACCAAAAGTAACTGTGAACTTGAACTGTCTACCTGTATATAACTTGTATATTAGTTGGGTTGTTGTTCAGGCAATTTGGACTTGTACCATTTTTATTGTTAGAACTTTGACTTTGTACAGTACACTGGATTGACAGAACATTGAATTACATTCGATCAGAATCAGCATTCAATATTGGTAAGTTACCCCCCTGTTCTTAACTTTTTGTAAAATCTATAATTGTTTCATCAAATGTGTATGAAAATAATAATAATAATAATAATAATAATAATGGATTTTTTCATGGTATATCAGATATATTCCATGCAGCTACTCGTCTTCGACTTGTTCAATATCATGCTAGCTGAATGGAATATATCTGATATACCACTCAACACCAGCCAACATTATTTAGTTGTATTTAGGTGTAGTTGGTGTAGTTCGTTGTTCCTGTTTCCTGTTTCCTGAGTTGTTCGCGCCGAGTCCTTTTTCCCGCGAGTGCCGGCGTTAATTACTAATCCTTTTTTAACTTTTTTTCTATAAATAAATTTCCAGTATCGTCTTCATTTTTATTATACTGTCGCTTTCATTTTTGTACTTTTCACTTTCGCTTTCCTTTTTCCGGTTTTTTTTTCCATTTTTTTCTTTTTCTTTTTTCGGAAGAACGCCGAGACCGGAAGCTTTCTTTTTCTCTCCTCCTGTGTAAAGTCCACAAGCGGAGGCCATCTGATCTGCTTTAATATCAACAGATCTTCATTTAAGGTACGTGAATCTTTTCATCATGGCACACCTTCAGCCTGTTCAGTGTGCTGAGTGCAGGATGTTTAGTCATTCTTCCTCCGTCACTAGCGATAGCTCTATTAGCTTTACTTGTGATAAGTGCAGATTAGTTAGCTCTCTGACGGAGAAGATTTCAGTGCTAGAAGCGCGTGTCCAGGCTTTAGAGCAGGTTAGTGAGTGTGAGAACAGTGTAGTTCCTGTTAGGGAAAGTCTGGACGCCCTAGGTGGAGTTAGCAATCCCCCAACTCCGGCATTAGAGCCCTTACAGCAGGGCGAATGGGTGACGGCTCGGCGGCATAAGCGTAGAGCCAAAGCTACCGCAGAGGCTCGCCCACGGGAGCACCACTCCTCTCCGCGTCACGTGTCGAACAGGTTTGCTCTCCTTAGTGATGCACCCACTGAGAAACCTGAAAGAGCTCTGGTTATAGGGGACTCTATCATACGGCACGTGAAATTAGCTCAGCCTTTAGGGGCACCAGCAGCTTTAGTCAGGTGTATACCGGGAGCCAGGGCGCCGGACATAGCAGGTAATCTTAGGGTCCTAGGCAAGCACAGGTTCTCAAAGATAGTTATCCATGCAGGAGCTAATGATATACGCCTTCGTCAGTCTGAGGTTACTAAGAGTAACTTTGTAGAGGTGTTTAAATTAGCGAAGGCGATGTCCGATGCTGTAGTATGCTCTGGCCCCATCCCAATGCGGCATGGCGATGTAGCTTACAGCAGGTTATGGTCGCTGAACTGCTGGCTGTCCAGGTGGTGCTCTGAAAACAGTGTGGGCTTTATAGATAATTGGGCTAATTTTGAGGGCACTGCTGGCCTGTTAGGGCGGGACGGTATCCATCCCACTCAGGAAGGTGCTGCTCTCATTTCCTGCAGCATAGGTCATAGTCTCAGAACAGGCCTAGTTAATTTCTGACAATCCAGAGCCAAGGCCAGGGAGCAGACGAACAGGCTAAACCGACTGTCTGCTAGCTGCACAGAGTCGTCACTCAGGGCCCACTACATCGAGACTGTGTCTGTTCCCCGAGCTCAACAAAAAGGTAGAAATTTTCAGAGAGTTTGTTCCAGTAACCTAATCAATATAAAATTAGATCAGACTGACTGTACAGCTGCTGCCAGCACCTTTGATCTAAAGGTGGGGCTATTAAATATTAGATCTCTTACATCTAAAGCGCTAATGGTTAATGAACTCATTACTGATCAGGAGTTTAATGTACTGTGTTTAACAGAAACATGGATTAAGCCAAATGAATATATAGCATTAAATGAAGCGAGTCCTCCTGGATACAGTTATATACACCAGCCTCGTCTAACTGGCAGAGGAGGAGGCGTCGCGGTTATTTATAACGATTATCTAGGTGTAACACACAAACCTGGTTATAAATTTAATACATTTGAAGTTTCTTCATACTCATATAATGTATGTAGCCTCGAAAAATAAGTCTACCCAGTTAATTCCATTGCTTATTATTTACAGGCCCCCGGGGCCATATTCTGAGTTTCTTTCTGAATTTGCAGATTTTATCTCAGATTTGGTTATTTCCTTAGACAAAGCTTTAGTTGTCGGAGATTTTAATATTCACTTTGATAACCCAGAAGACCCTTTAAAAACAGCGTTTGTGTCCATCTTAGATTCAGTCGGGATTAAGCAGAATGTCATAGGACCGACCCATAATGGTGGTCACACCCTTGATCTAATACTAACATTCAGATTAAACGTAGACAATATAGTCATACTTCCACAGTCTGAAGTTATCTCAGATCATTGTCTCATCTCATTCAAAATATGTCTGAGTAATAATATATGCACCTCACCACGCTACTGTATTAAACGTACTTTCACGTCAACTACTACACAGAGCTTTATAAATGATCTCCCAGAGCTGTCAACTTTGATTGGGTCACTGTCAGCCCCTGCAGAACTCGATCAGGCAACTGAATGCTTAGAGTCAACATTCCGCCATACTTTAGATAATGTAGCTCCTCTAAAAAGGAAAATGGTCAGAGACAAAAAATTAGCACCCTGGTATAATGATGACACTCGCACTTTAAAACAGACCACTCGAAAATTGGAACGTAAATGGCGTCAAACAAAATTGGTGGTGTTCAAATTGGCGTGGAAGGAGAGCTTCCTGAAGTATAGAAAAGCTCTTAGTGCTGCGAGATCAACATATCTCTCCTCTCTAATAGAAGATAACAAAAATAATCCTAGATTCCTATTTAATACTGTAGCAAAATTAACCAGGAATAAGTCCACTATAGACAGATGCACACCTGCAGTATGTAGTAGCAATGACTTCATGAATTTTTTTAATGACAAAATTGAGAATATCCGACAAAAAATTCAAACTACTAATTTAAGGTTAGACAATGAAAGTGACCTTGTAGTTAACAATATAACTGTATCAGATCATCAGTTAGAATGTTTTACTCCCCTAAAAGAAACTGAATTACTTTCATTAATCTCTACATCAAAAGCCTCAACTTGCGTACTAGATCCCTTACCGACACATCTATTCAAACTGATAATGCCTGGAGTAATTGAACCGCTTCTAAAAATAATAAATTCTTCTCTTATGATTGGCTATGTACCCAAATCCTTTAAACTAGCAGTTATCAAACCCCTGATTAAAAAACCTGACCTTGATCCCTGTCAGCTGTCCAATTATCGGCCAATATCTAACCTCCCCTTTATCTCCAAGATCCTTGAAAAAGCTGTGGCACAGCAGTTATGCTCATATTTACATAGGAATAACATCCATGAAATGTATCAGTCAGGATTTAGACCTCATCATAGCACAGAGACAGCACTGGTTAAAGTAGTAAACGACCTACTGTTGGCGTCTGATCAGGGCTGTGTCTCGCTACTTGTGTTGCTTGACCTTAGTGCAGCATTTGATACCATTGATCATTCCATTCTTCTGGATAGACTAGAAAATGTTGTGGGAGTTAAGGGAATGGCCCTCTCCTGGCTCAGGTCTTATCTAACTGATCGTTATCAGTATGTTGATATAAATGGTGATATTTCTAGACGTACCGAGGTAAAGTTTGGTGTTCCACAAGGTTCTGTCTTGGGTCCACTGCTTTTTTCTCTATATATGTTACCTCTGGGCGATATTATTCGTAAGCATTGTATTAGTTTCCACTGTTATGCTGATGACACACAGTTGTATGTCTCTGCAACACCTGATGAGAGACACCAGCTTAATAAAATTGAGGAATGTGTTAAGGACATTAGACACTGGATGCTTATAAATTTCCTTCTGCTTAACTCTGACAAGACTGAAGTACTTGTGCTAGGACCACATACAGCTAGAAGTAAGTTTTCTGATTACACAGTAACTCTGGATGGCCTTTCTGTTTCTTCACGTGCAGCAGTAAAAGACCTCGGAGTGATTATTGACCCCAGTCTTTCATTCGAAACTCACATTGATAACATCACCCGGATAGCTTTCTTTCATCTCAGAAATATTGCAAAGATAAGAAATTTAATGTCATTGCATGATGCAGAAAAACTAGTCCATGCTTTCGTTACCTCCAGGTTGGATTATTGTAATGCCTTACTGTCTGGATGTTCCAATAAGTGCATAAACAAGCTCCAGTTAGTTCAAAATGCCGCAGCAAGAGTCCTTACTAGAACTAGAAAATATGACCACATCATGCCTGTCTTATCCACACTGCATTGGCTCCCAATCAAATTTCGTATTGATTATAAAATACTACTATTGACCTTTAAAGCACTAAATGGTCTCGCACCACAGTACCTGAGTGAACTTCTGCTCCTCTATGACCCGCCACGCCTACTTAGATCAAAAGGTGCAGGCTATCTGCTGGTACCTCGTATAGTGAAGGCTACATCAGGGGGCAGAGCCTTTTCTTACAAAGCTCCACTGTTAAGGAACAGCCTTCCAAGTAATGTTCGGGAATCAGACACAGTCTCAGCATTTAAGTCTAGGCTGAAAACATATCTGTTTAGTCAAGCCTTTTGTTAATGGTGTTTATGAGGTAAAGGAGTAGATCTGGAGGGTCCTCAGACATAGAGTGTTTTGGTAAACTGGGATGTATGGATGCTGTCAGTCCCCACTCGCTTGCTCACTTGAGTTTGTTGACGGTGCAGTGGCTGGCTGCTTTATGTCCCGGGGCTCCCTCATGCCTGTGTTACCTTCTGGCTCTCTCCTTTTAGTTATGCTGTCATAGTTAGTTGCCGGAGTCCCTGCTTGTACTCGGTGCAATATGTATACTGTTCCTACTTATTCAGGTGACACTGGGCATACCTAACCACCTGTGTTTTCTTTCTCTCCCCCCTCCACTCCAAATCTGTCCCTCTGAGTTACATGGAGTCAACAGGAAATCTTTTGGTGGAGACGGTGGGGACCTCGACTGGCTATCGTAGCCTGCAGGGAATCGGCCGTCAGACATTCTGTCGCATGTCCCAGACCCGGTGAAATGTAACTGAATTGTCTTGGCCAGGCCTAAGGGTCCCATCTGCATCTCATCATTGCTGAGGAGTGTGCTCCCATCACCCAATCAAGCATCCAGCCAGAGCAGGTCATGATATATTTTTTTTTACCATATTAACATGCCATTGTGTGTCATGCCTGATGTAAAGACTCTCGTCTCTGCGAGCCTACCACACAGATTTAATACTTGTCATTTTTAGGGCATACCTAACAACATGTTTTCTTTCTCTCTCCCCCCCCCCATCTGTCCCTCTGAGTTGCATGTTGATCCTGGGATTGGGATGCTGGCCTCTTCTGCCCCTCGGACCTGCTTGATCCATCCTGGTGCCCTGTGTCTGGTCGGAGTTTTATCGCCCCACTCCTGTGAAGGACGGCCCCATGAGGACAGTTGAGGGTTATACCTGTTAAAACTGTTAATATTATAGTCAGGCTGTCTGTTGTTGCCCAAATGAGGATGGGTTCCCTTTTGAGTCTGGTTCCTCTCGAGGTTTCTTCCTCATGTCATCTGAGGGAGTTTTTCCTTGCCACCGTCGCTACAGGCTTGCTCATTGGGGATAGATTAGGGATAAAATTAGCTCATGTTTTAAGTCGTTCAAATTCTGTAAAGCTGCTTTGCGACATTGTTTATTGTTAAAAGCGCTGTACAAATAAACTTGATTTGATTTGATTTGATTTAAATATGTCACTCAGATCCGCAATGTATTTCATATGAAAAATGCAAGTTTTTCCAACACACAATGATAAACTTCATCTCCTCAAGCCAACATGTGATTTTTTTTTTATTATTATTATATAAGACACATTCACTAACAAAAAGTACCTAAATTTATCAAAACAATTCATCAATTTCCTCACAAGTGACATATAGAGAAATATGTTCTGGCTGTAGCTCATATGAAAAATATGAATGGTACATTTCCCAGTACACTCATGTCCACACACATTCATATATATATATACAGTGGTGCTTGAAAGTCTGTGAACCCTTTAGAATTTTCTATATTTCTTCATAAATATGACCTAAAACATCATCAGATTTTCACACAAGTCCTAAAAGTAGATAAAGAGAACCCAGTTAAACAAATGAGACAAAAATATTATACATGGTCATTTATTTATTGAGGAAAATGATCCAATATTACATATCTGTGAGTGGCAAAAGTATGTGAACCTCTAGGTTTAGCAGTTAATTTGAAGCTGAAATTAGAGTCAGGTGTTTTCAATCAATGGGATGACAATCAGGTGTGAGTGGGCACCCTGTTTTATTTAAAGAACAGGGATCTATCAAAGTCTGATCTTCACAACACATGTTTGTGGAAGTGTATCATGGCACAAACAAAGGAGATTTCTGAGGACCTCAGAAAAAGCATTGTTGATGCTAATCAGGCTGGAAAAGGTTACAAAGCCATCTCTAAAGAGTTTGGACTCCACCAATCCACAGTCAGACAGATTGTGTACAAATGGAGAAAATTCAAGACCATTGTTACCCTCCCCAGGAGTGGTTGACCCACAAAGATCACTCCAAGAGCAAGGCGTGTAATAGTCAGCGAGGTCACAAAGGACCCCAGGGTAACTTCTAAACAACTGAAGGCCTTGCTCACATTGGCTAATGTTAAAGTTTATGAGTCCACCATCAGGAGAACACTGAACAACAATTGTGTGCATGGCAGGGTTGCAAGGAGAAAGGCACTGCTCTCCAAAAAGAACATTGCTGCACATCTGCAGTTTGCTAAAGATCACATGGACAAACCAGAAGGCTATTGGAAAAATGTTTTGTGGATGGATGAGGCCAAAATAGAATTTTTTGGTTTAAATGAGAAGCGTTATGTTTGGTGAAAGGAAAACACTGCATTCCAGCATAAGAACCTTATCCCATCTGTGAAACATGGCGGTGGTAGTATCATGGTTTGGGCCTGTTTTGCTGCATCTTAGCCAGGACGGCTTGTCATCATTGATGGAACAATGAATTCTGAATTATACCAGCAAATTCTAAAGGAAAATGTCAGGACATCTGTCCATGAACTGAATCTCAAGAGAAGGTGGGTCATGCAGCAACACTGTAAAAAAAGAATAGTTGAGAATACTTGAAATTTCAAGGCAACAGTCTGCATTAAGAATTTTATGTTTTGCCAATGATGTGCCCATGATAATCCAAACTATGATAAAACTGTTATCTTTATTAAGAATTCTTAATTAAGTCAATTTTCAATTCCTCATTCTGCCAACATAGATTTCTCTTTTTGCTGAACAGTGGCATTCACAGTAGTACAAAAAGGCAATCAGACTTTTTTGGGGGGCTTTTTTCACCTTTATTTGGATAGGACAGTGTAGAGACAGGAAATGAGCGGGACCGGGAAATGACCTTGCGTCGGAATCAAACCTGGGTCCCCGGATTTAGGGCATGGTGCCTTATCCACCTGAGCCACGATGCCATACCCACAACATGGGTTTTAAAAATTTTTGTAATTGTGTAGAACAATGAAAAAAGGCATGTATAGTTTAATAATAAATTAAGAAAACTATGAGAAAACTATGAAAAAGAGAAAACTATGTTGGCAGAATGAGGAATTGAAAATTGACTTAATTAAGAATTCTTAATAAAGATAACAGTTTTATCATAGTTTGGATTATCATGGGCACATCGTTGGCAAAACATAAAATTCTTAATGCAGACGGTTGCCTTGAAATTTCAAGTATTCTCAACTATTTTTTTTTACAGTGAAGACAACGACTCTAAGCACACAAGTCATTCTACCAAAGAATGGTTAAAGAAGAATAAAGTTAATGTTTTGGAATGGCCAAGTCAAAGTCCTGACCTTAATCCAATTGAAATGTTGTGGAAGGACCTGAAGCGAGCAGTTCATGTGAGGAAACCCACCAACATCCCAGAGTTGAAGCTGTTCTGTATAGAGGAATGGGCTAAAATTCATCCAAGCCAGTGTGCAGGGCTGATCAACAGTTACCAGAAACGTCTAGCTGCAGTTACTGCTGCACAAGGGGGTCACACCAGATACTAAATGCAAAGGTTCACATACTTTTGCCACTGACAGATATGTAATATTGGATCATTTTCCTCAATAAATAAATGACCAAGTATAATATTTTTGTCTCATTTGTTTAACTGGGTTCTCTTTATCTACTTTTAGGACTTGTGTGAAAATCTGATGATGTTTTAGGTCATATTTTTGCAGAAATATAGAAAATTCTAAAGGGTTCACAAACTTTCAGGCACCACTATATATATATATATATATATATATATATATATATATATAATTTTTTTTCATTCATATATATTACACGCACACACACACACACACACACACACACTTGTAATTAGGTTTAGTATGCACCAGCTCGATTTAAAACTGAAACGGACATGAATGTGTTCGATGCTGGCTCAGCAGTTCAATATCATTTAGGTTTTCATAAACTCTCATAATTACCATCTTATGAAACAAAATGCTAAAATACACTAGAATAGAATTTTGTTAATAAAAACTTGTAATTCGTAATATGCATATATGACTCATTTACAACATAATAACAAAATACAATTCACATAAAAGAAAACCTAACTAAAATGATCATAAAATAGATGGTAGTTTAACACCTTGAGCAAGAGAAAAAAAAACCCACGTAACATTCCTTAAATTACAAAGGACCATCAGGACTTCTGGCCACACGCAGAGCAGACAGGACATTAGCAGCAGATCCTTCATGTCCTGTAAGTTGTGAGGTGCAACTCCATGGATTGGACTTGTTTATCTGGTACGTCCCACAGATGCTCAATCGGATTGAGGTCTGGGGAACTTTGAGGTCAACACCTTAAACTCTCAGTCATGTTTCTCAAATCATTCCTGAACAGGTTTTGCAGTGCGGCAAGGAGCATTATCTTGCTGAAAGAGGCCACTGATATTAGGGAATAGCGGTGCCATGAAGGAGTGTACTTGGTTTATAACAATGGTATGTGTCAAAGTGATTTCCAGATGAATGCCAGAACCCACAGTTTCCCAGCAGAACATTACCCAGAGCATCACTTGTCTTCCCATAGTACATCCTGGTGCCATCTCTTCCCCAGGTAAGAGATGCACACATACCTGACTATTAACATGATGTAAAAGAAAACATGATTAATCAGACCAGGCCACCTTCTTCCATTGTGCCATGGTCCAGATCTGATGCTCATGTGCTCATTGTAGGTGCGTTTGGTGGTATGCAGGAGTCAGTGTGGCATCCTGCAGCCACACAGCAAGTTGCGATGCACTGTGTGTTCTGACACTTTGCTGTTTTCACGAGCATTCACTTTTTCAGCAATTTGTGCTACAGTAGCTCTTCTGTGGGACTGGAACACATGGGCTAGCCTTCACTCTGCATGCTCATCAATGAGATTGATCAATCGATCTATCTACCTATCTATTGTATTTGTATCAACCTGAGTATGTATATAATAAACAAGGTATCTCATCACATAAGCACAATGACTAAGAAGCTCACGTTCAAACATGAATCAAGCAGTGGAAACTCTATAGAGTAGCGGTGAGTCAGAGTGGGTATCATCCTCTATACACTTAATCTGCGACTTTAGCACACACTGGGATTTTCTTTTTAGGTCTTTTAGGAATATACATTTTACACACACCCCATGTAAAACAATGGGCACACACAGGAACAATGCAGGTGCGCATACGCACACACAAAAATGCACTTTGTAGGAAGTCATCCAAGATTTTTTTTGTGGCATCCTGTATGCCAGTGACTGTGTCATCAAGATGAAAATTCTCCTTCTCTCTCACACACAACAGGAACTCCCAAGACGATGTGACGTTGTGCAACAAATGACAGTAACAAGTGCTCATACTTGGTCGTCAAGGAAATGTGACATAAAAGAAAATGCATCACTATAAGCAGTCAGCATTTCATCTCACGTCTGATGAAACTCACCCAGCAGATTTACTTCATTTCCAGCCACAAATATTATCAAGCATATAAAATATTTTCAATTTAAAAAAGCCTGGTACAACTTTATATGACAGCATTTTTATATTTAAGCACAAAACAATGTTTACTTTTTACTTTCGATTTATATTAATTCGATCCGAGGACAGCAGGAAGATTTCACAAAACCTGAGTTGCTTTTAGACAGTCAGCGAACCGAGTCAAGTTTAATCACCCTGTATGAGGAACCAACAGGATTAAAAAAAATATAATAATTTTAAAAATATATAAAATTTAAAAAATTACAGCTTGGCATTTTGTTGTGAAGAAGTGAGTCTGAGAGATATGACTGCACCACCAACAGCTGGTTTTATTCCACCAAAAATGAGCACAATTTTGAGAGATATTTCTCATATAAATGAGATAAAGCCGTAACTGACAGAAATCAGGAGGGACATTAATACAGAGGACAGGAAACCAGGTTTTCTGATAGCTTTCGATGTCTTATGTGGATTTCTCAAAAGATGTATAACAAACTGAGTTTTAAATAATGGATTAGTAAAGCAGATTTTAGAAATTCCTGGTAGTGGACAGACTTTTCATTTATTTCTCTATTTATTTATTTCCCTGAATTCTGCTGTGCAAGAACATCTGACGATTCAATTAAAAAACTACTTTAAGAGTGTGGAAGAAATGTCATCAAAAATAAAGAGGAAACAAATGACGGTATCAAGAAAATTTCCACTCATCACTTAAAAAGAAACACCTTGAGAGGAAAAAAATAACACAGAAAATTCCTTAAGTTACTTTAGGAATTTATTTTCAAAGGAAAAAAACAAAACAAAAAACAAAAGGACCATCAGAAAAATACAGGACTTCCTGCCATACACAGAGAGGACGAATGATACAGTGCCACGACTGAAACACAGACATCCAGATCAGCCGGGAACGGTTCTGAAACGTCGTTATCCATTAAACATCATTATCTGTCCAAGTTATTAGCCTTAAACAACTGAGAAGAGAAATACTGACAAAAAAAAGTCAATACAAAAAAGCTAAGAGTTCTGTAAGAGAAAACATAAATAAATTGAACATTAGTGTAGCTCAACGTTTGCATCTGTAAACATTTTCCTCAACAGGTGAACATTATATTAAGTGAGCACTACATTACGACTGCACTCGACTCGCTGTACGGCTGTAGAGACTGAAATGAACAGTAGAGAAATAGGCTATGGACCCTTTTCACGTGACGTCACGACAAATGCGGCCGCCATTTTGGACGTGTACTACCAGTAGTTTACCACAGCCAGAATTGAGGAACGGCAGCAAAGAAAGTGTTTATTTTCAGCAAGACTTCCATCATGCCACTATGTTGTTGTGCACCTGGATGTAGTAACCATCAACAAACAAGGCAAGGGTTATCATTTTATCGGATCCCGGTAGATGCTGACCGACGGAGAAGATGGATAGCGACACACCAGCGCTTGTGTAGTGACCACTTTGTTGGAGGTAAGACGAATAAAATTAGCCAGAAAAGGCATTACATTGCTGTTAACATTCCATTCTAGTTTACTGTAATTATGATCTGGCAGCTATTTACACCGGATCCAGTGTAAATAGCCGCCGGAGCCAACGTCCGAGGTTCCGGAGCGCGCTCGCTCGCGGCCCGGCCGGAGCCGGTGGCCGCGGAGCCGGCGCGCGCTCGCTCGCGGCCCGGCCGGACGTTGGCTCCGGCAGCTATTTACACTGGATCCGGTGTAAGTAGCTGCCAGATCATAATTACAGTAAACTAGTAAATACAGTTTTCTGCATCTCGCTCCTTTTTCTTTTATGTTTGTCGCCTTCCTCGCATTCAAACCGATTTGAGCCGAAGTCCACTACATGTCCAAAATGGCGGTCGCGTTTACGAAGGTCACGTGACTGAAAAGGGTCCATAGTTAAGCTTCTTAACTATATCTAGAACTGGAGCACTCGGAGCTCTGAGAAAAGAAAAACAACAGAACAAGTTTGTGTTTCATGTAGTGGTTCCTTAACGTCAGGTCTTAAGTTTCTGCTTTTTGTTATTGGAGTAGAATTGGTTTTATTTTCTTATGCAAACACTGCAAGCCATAATCTTTTTGCATGAAGCTGAAAGGAAATCTAAACTTGAACAATAATTAATACTTATTAGCATTAAATAAAATTATACAAACAATTTAATAAAAGCACCTAACAAAAAATATGGTGGTGAATGGTCCGCGCGTGTGTGTGTGTGTGTGTAGGAGCATAATTGTAAAACTGAAGGGAAAAGACAAGGTAAATATGAAAAATATTTGATGATGGACCCAAAACCCCCACAGTGTTAGCCTTCATTATGTAAATATAGTACACACACACACACACTTAAAAAAAAAATCTGCTAGTTGTAATATCAGTTTAATTCGTGTGTCCATACTGAAGGACTAAAATGTATAAACCACATTGCAGTGTTTATTTTGTGGAGTAACAGCAGCTGTGTTGTTTTGAAAGAGTGTGTTTAAGAACTGACAAAATGTTGGCAGTTTATAAACTGAAAGAGATCTACAGAGAGAAGAGCAATGAAACAGGACAGTACTAGGCTGTGTGTGAGGTGTGTGTGTGTGTGTGTGTGTGTGTGGTGAGATTGCTATTGCTCTCCTCAGAATCACATATACACCAAGCTGTACAGCTGAAACACTTTCAGTAACACACAACGCTGTGTTACGCTCTAAAGGAACATGTTTAATATCAACAAGCGGCAGGTCACCTGACAGGAACCCACGGAGAAGGCGGAGAAAATCACACTGATCGTGCTGAATGTACGCAACACTGAGGAGGTCAGATACCCTTACAGTCTGGATTGGACTGAAACGGAACGGTGAAGAGATGATGCTGAACACAAATGACTGCGTACAACGGTGAACAACTCCAAAGACACGCACTATAGACTTAGACGGCTCAGTTTGTAAATTGTTACTCTGTTAAACATTGTCAAAGGAAGAAAATAAAACAGCGTGGAGTCATGCCTTTCAACTTTTAGCACAAGAACAGACAGTATTTTCACACTACATTCCCACTTAGTGCATCGTATATATCTGGAAAAATCCAAGGGGAAAAAACAAAAACAAAAAACATCACGTCATGTCATCCACGTAATGGCATGAACAGAAGTTTTCTGGGTCAGATGTTCCTCCTCATCACAAGCTGTGACTGAATCCAAAATTTCACTGAATCTGCTCACATGACTGAAGGAACACCTCACTGCTTCCTTTCAATTTCATATCACACATTCACAGCAGGTGTCATTTCACACGCAGTCTATAAAACTAACTAGAGGCGAGAGAGTGCCAATGCTCAGCTGTCAGGTGAGACGGAGGAGTTGGCGTCACGAATTAACATGCAAAAGTCCATGCTTGTGGCTCTCTCTGACTTAATAATAATAATAATAATAATAATAATAATTTAAAAAATACAAATAAAAAAATTAGGGTGTCGACTTGGGCTTCAGTGAAATGAAGAGAACAGTGAGAATGAGAACGCGTGAGCCTTAAAATCACAGGTAGAAGATTATGAGAATCTGCATATTTAGTGAATAATAATAATAATAATAATAATAGCATTAAAATATTCTTTCGTGGTCCATCTCCGTCCTCGACGCGTCTCACACACACACATACCTGTCCATAACATGAATACACTTCACTTTCCCAGGACCTACCGAATAAACACACACACGCGCTTCATTTTACCTTCTGTTCTGAAACTACGACGTATTCCCCCCATCAGTTATACCCTCACTCTACCACTTGGTCAATCAGGGATTTCTACAGAAGGAAAACATGTACACAGGCTAGCAATAATACTGTAAGATAAAACCTGTCACCCAGAACCTTCTCCCTTTCTCACACTTGTTTTTTTTTTTCTTCATCTAAATTTCTTTACAGCTACTCAGTCCAGTTTATGACAGCAGGTGAGGGTCATTTAGCGTAACGTGGTTTCTGCTCGTCACACTGAGGATCTTTGGTTGTACTTTAGATGTGTGGTGGTTGTAGGTTTTCCTGACGCTGCCATCTTGTAAAAAGGGATGTCGTCATTCCAGGCTGAGTGGGAGTGTTTACCAGCTGAGTAAGGATGTGCGTCCTAGTGTCATGAAGTAGACCTGGCTGGAACCTCCGGAACGCACTGACGCAAAGAAAACCTGGGAACAAACAAACAATGGTTAAGTACATTCTTACTAAAACTCTTCTCCATTCTTCATGAGGAGACAGTGATGTGGAGCCTCAGGTTCATGTTCAGGCTACAACATTCACAACCCCTGAGGAAACGGAGCAAGAATAACTGTTCAACAAACCACTGTTTTCAGAAATTTATAACCATAGTGATAGCTTTCAAACCGCGCACGCGTGTGTGTGTGTGTGTGTGTGTGTGTGTGTGAGAGAGAGAGAGAGAGAGAGAGAGAGAGAGAGAGAGAGAGAGAGAGAGAAAATGAGACAGATAGAGAGCAAGACAAACAAAGAGAGACACAGAGACAGAGAGAGAGGGGAAAACAGCAACAGAGAGGCAAAGAGACAAAGACAAAAAACGAGACAGAGCAAGACAAACACAGAGCGAGAAAGAGAAAGCAAGACACATACAGAGACAGACAGAGAGGCAAAGACACAGAGACAGTAAGACAGAAACAGAGAGAGACAAAAACAGAGCGGGAGAGAGAGAGAAAGACAGAGAGAGAGACAAAAACACAGCAAGAGAGAGAGAGACTTTGACTTAAGAAAACCTTTATTAAACAAAAAGTAAAAACAAAAGGTATCAGTTAACTTTTATCATTGCTCACGTAGAAAAAACACAAAAAAAATGAGAGCAACAACTCTCCCTTGATTCAGAGAGTACACAATACACCTCCTACAGCCCACAGGTCACTGAAAGTTATAAGATCATCCACCAAAGTATAAAAACCATGTTCCTCTCTGATCCGTGGTCTAAGAAGTCCTCTGCAGATCTGCTCAGCGTCCACAGAGCCCACACCCTGACGCCTGTTCTTACAACTCAACCAAATAGACAGCTTTGCAGTGGCAAACAAAAAATTAATCAGTAAGTGAATCTTTCCTTTCTTTGCTGAATACTTTGGACCATAAACAAACAACTGAAAATAAAAGTGCTCCCCCAAACCCTGAACCAGTACCCTCAACAGATCAAAAAGTGCAACTAAACGTGAACACTGAACAAATAAATGTGCTAAAGTCTCTGGTTGCGAACAGAAAAACAACCCTCCCCCGTGATCAGGATCCAGGCGTGCTGCTGTGTGTCTGTTTGTGGCTATTGCCCCGTGCACGACCCTCCACTGGAGGTCAGCTGCCCGTTTTTCAACAGGCCGTTTATACAGGGACTGCCAGCAGCCTTTCAGGGACAAGCCTGGGCCAAAAAACTCAGTCCACCTTGAGGCTTTTATGTCCTTAAGTGACTGAAAGTTCTGTACTTTCACACACGTGCAATACAGCGCTTTCTTCCCCAAACCTTCGAACTTTCCCAGCTGTGGTGCTCTGGAGGAAAGGAGACCATCTTCTCCCTCTTGCCATTCAGCAATAGTGGCACTAACATCCAGGCAAGGAAAGGCGTACTCAGCAGCTTCATCCCAGTGATCAGGAAGGGAAGCACCCTCCGTGATAAAGGCCTTCAGACTTTCTGGTAATGATCCTAACATCTCCTCCACCACTCTGGACAGCAGCCTCGGTCTGATGTTTATTGATCTGCTCCAGGACCTCCACTGGCATCAGCAGGTGGCCAAGCTTTACACATCCAGCCTCTCTGAGAGATGATCTCAGACTGGCTGATGTCAGGACCTCTACTCTAATGAGACTGTTGAACGAAGGCTCCTCCAACAGCCACAGGCCTGCTGCAGGAGCAGGATCTCTGGTTACCTTCAGTACTCTCCAACACTTTAAAACCAAAGAGTAGAAAGGGGTAAGTCCAGTCAGGTCCTCCTGCCTTAGCAAGAAGCTTACTGTAGCCCAGACACCCAGCTTTCGGCAGGACAGCGCTGGCCATTTCCAGCCACCTCACACCAACCTGATACAACAAGTCTCTGGGCAGTCTGCAGCCTGAAAGCCATCACCCGGGCAGAGATGTCTATGAGGCCTTGCCCTCCCTCCTCCACTGGCAGGTACAATGCTGAAGCCCATACCCATTGCTGTCCTGTCCAGAAAAAGTCCAAGATGGTTCGCTGGATGTCCTCAATCAGACCTCTAAGGTGGGGAGAGAACAGTCAGTCTGTGCCACAGCGTCGAAGCGACCAAGTTACTGACAACCAGAACTCGACCCCTATATGACAGCTGGGGTAGCAACCATTTCCATTTAGATAACCTTGCACACACCTTCTAACTCACACCCTTCCAGTTCTGCTGTTGATAACCTTCTGTGCCCAAGTACACCCCCAAGACCTTTAACCCCCTACTTCTCCACTGTAGACCTCCAGGCAGAGCCGGCAATGTTCCCTCTTCCCACTGGCCCATCTGAAAAGCCTTGCTCTTACTCCAGTTCACTTTGGCTGAGGATGCTCTCTCATATAGCCTCAAGCTATCTTTCAAGGCTTCTAGGTCTCTCTGGTCTCTTACAAAAACATTTACATCAACATATGCAGAGACTCTAAAAGCAGAAACATGCCATGACCCTGGTAATAGGACACCACGAAGGTGATTCCTCACCCTGCCCAGTAGGGGCTCAATGACCAGACTGTATAGTGGCCCTGAGATGAGATAGCCCTGTCTAATCCCCCTTCTCACAGGAAAAGGCCGACTCAACCCGCTCCTCACTTTAACTAAGCACTCTGCCCCACCATACAATAAACCCACCCATGACACAAAAGAATCACCAAACCCAAATGCATGCAGTGTAGAAAATAAATAATTCTGATCCACCCTATCAAAAGCTTTTTCCTTGTCCAAAGAAATTATATCAAGGTTCAAATCATGAACATTACAAACATCAATTAAATCCCGAATCAAAAACAGATTGTCCAATATAGTTCTCCCTGGAATGCAATATGTCTGGTCCACGTGCACAATTATGCCCAAGTAGTCTCTCAGTCTGTTAGCCAGTGCTCTGGAGAGTATTTTCTAGTCAGTGCATAAAAGAGCCACTGGTCTCCAGTTTTTTAAAAGTGCCAAATCCCCTTTTTTTGGTAAAAAGGAGAGAACTGCCCTTTGACAAGACGAAGGCAGTGACCCTCCATTAAAACATTCTAGTAGCACCTCATGTTGATCCGCGCCGATGTTTCCCCAGAACTGCTTAAAAAAATCGGCGGTAAGCCCATCCAGTCCTGGTGCTCGGCCTGAAGCCATCTGACTGACAGCTGTAGTTAGTCCCTCCAAACTGAGCTCTCGATCCAGATCAGTTTTCTCTTGTGGGTTCAGCTGTGGAAGCCCTTCGAGCAGCTTGGCAGCACACTCTGGACTGCAGCGGTCTGCTGAGAACAAGTTGGTGTAGAAATCAGTGGCACAGTTCCTCATTTATTTGGGGTCTGTTGTTACTGTCCCATTGGGGAGCTTCAGAAATGTCATCATTTTCCTCCTCCCAGTATTCCTCTCTAGATTGAAGGAGGAGCTTGAAGCATCCATGTCCTTAATGTTCTGGAAACGCGATCTAACCAGAGCTCCCTTCACCCTCTCTTCCAAAAGAGTTCTAAGTGCCATCTTTTTATCGTTCAGTAAATTTCTGGTAGCAGAAGTTGGTTTCAGATGTAGAGCTGGGCGATAAATCAATTTTCTCGATTAATTCGAATTTACAGTTAAGGACGATGTGTTTTTATGAAAATCGTTTTTCTCTCAGTTTTAACTTCCACCACCGACACTCCCCTCTGCGCATGTGCAGAACAGATTGGGCAGCAGTGACGGATCGGGCACTGACACTTTTGCCCTCCTCCCGCGCACTTGCCATAGACACACACAAACAACATGACAGCGATTGGGGGAAAGCCGCAACTTGTGCCCAAGAAAGGAGTAACTTCCTCCATGATCTGGAATTGGTTCGGTTTTGCGGTGTCAGACGCAGACCGAACAAGTCCTCGTTGTAAGGTGTGTTTGAAAACTGTTGCTTCCATAGGAAGCAGCATGACGAATTTATTCCAACACCTTAAACAGAAGCATGCAGCGGAGTGGGAGAAGCGCTGCTCCCAGCAGAATGAAAACAACCGCAGCACTAGCACACCATCCAAAGTAAAGCAAGCAGCCGTCCCTGACACATTTTCGAACTGTGTGCCTTATGATAAGAATGGGGCGCGGTGGAAGGCAATCACAGATGCTATCGTGATGTTATCTCATCTACAAGCTTGTTTTTTGGCTTCTTTTTGGTTTCTGGTTGCACTTTAACCCCAAAGGGGAAATTTAAGTGAAAACAAAATACATGTAAAGGGATCACTCATCCCTGTTCTGCATGAGCCCCATGGGTGGCTCGGGCGGCCCGGTCCTGTCGGGTTGCCATGTGGGACCGGTGTTAGTCGGTGCTGTGCATTATTCGTGGGTTCTGGGCCCCTGCCGCGCACTCGCCCTTTGCGCACACACACATACCTCTTCCTGGCAATACGCAACACGCCTTATTCTCTTTTAAATGCACTACACATTAGATTGCATACATCATACATCTACCAATAACAACAAATAGACTAGGGCAAGCAAGGCGTGCATGCAGATGCCTCTGCAGGTGTTTCACTGCACGCCTTGCTTCTTTTAATGCTAACACAATTTAGAGGAGGCATATATCTATGAGTACGCAGGGTTGTTGTGGCGTGCAGGGGGAAATCTGGGCAGAGACTCACCCTGCATGCACACTTCTTTTAATGCAATACATTAGAGAAAGCCCACAATATAGCCATTTACATTCTTACATAGGACAAATATGGCGTGTTGCGTGATGGTCTGGAGTCGAGGTGTGGTGGGTCGTGGGGGGAGGGGGGTGCTGGGGGCCATGGGCTGGTTAGCACGCAGGGCCTTCCCTCTGCCGTCTCATTGTGGTATATCTTGTGCAGGGGCGGGACGACACCGTGGTCATACTTGGGTGCCCAGGCAATCTGTATAATCAATCAGTTAATCAAATTATTCCTATTCTTATTTCTCTTATTATTATCCTACATAAAGATAATAATACTCATTTCCTTTGAAACCCTCCTTCTCTGCGATCTAGCCTCCATCTCCCCGGTCCAACAGTAAGTCAGTACTACTCCTTATATACACTCACAAAGACACACGGACATCTCCATATACACATTATTCCTCACTGTTAATTTTGGTTTTTCACTCAATTTTAAATTCGGTGTTGTGTTTGAATTCTGTTTTTTTGTGTAGTTGTATTGTGATTGTTTTGTATAATTGTATTGTATATGAACAAAAAAATAAAAAATAAAAAATAAGAAAACAAAGTAAAGGTAAAAATTGTTTTGAACCATTTCTTTGTCATCTGTAATTTGATTTTTAGTAGGGGGAAAAATCGATTAAAATCGAAAATCGGATTTTTTGTGAAAAAATCGAAGTTTTTTTTAGGCCATATCGCCCAGTTCTATTCAGATGTAAGCCACTCTCAATGTCATGGATACTATTCTCCAAGTGCTGAATGGATATTTTGAGTTGTGTTGTAGAGAAGGATGTGTGCTGCTGACAAAAAATTCATATCTGAGACTTTCCAACCTCCCACCACTGCTTCAGAGATATGAAGCTGGCTTTCTCAGATCTCCACCTTAACCAGAACTGTTCAAAATTGCTGCAGAAAATGTTGTCTTTCAGCAGCTTGTTGTTAAAGTGGCAATAAGATTTGATTTTTTTGTCCAGAGGAGGTAATTAACTCTAAGCTCGTAAGGTGATAATCTGTGAAACCAACCTGGACCTGAGTGACTGAGATATAAAAGCAATCTAACCTGGCTCAGGGTATCTGCACATTTTTTCAAGTACAAATTTAAAGACTTTTAAGACCTTTTCAAGACCTCTAAATGGAAAAATTAAGACTATACCATGGCAAAGAAAATGATAAATACGACAGCTTAAAACTGTTTTCTACAATAGTTTTTTTTACTAACTTTAAGAAGAATGCACACAATTGGTGAACAACAGGGTGCATCAATGGCAACTGCTAGACATGCAAACAGCTGAAACAAAGTCGTGTGTTTTGGGCCTGCAGAACTACTGTAGCAGCAAGGAGAAGACTGGTGTTTACTGGAGAAAACACCATGAATCATTTCAAAAATGAAAACAATAAACGGCAAGTAGAACCAGCTGAACAACCTTAGCCGGCATTATTTCAATCCCCAAAGATTATCTTTGATGATGTGTGATTTTGTGTCCGACAGCAAAATCAGTCTGAGTGTCGTACAGTATACAGCTGGCTGAGGAAGTTCTCGAGTATCTTCTGCATTATAGCAGGTAACAGCATAAACCTGTTTATGCAGTCATACAATCATCAAAGCGTTACATTAAACACAGAAAAACAACTGTCACCTTTCATAACCATTATCAATATTCATCAATGTGTTGTAATAACTGTAAACTAATTATCAGTGCAATTGTTATATCAATGTTCATTATTCAAAAATAATCATTAATTATTATCTATAATCCATGAATAATTGTTTGTATTATGAATACTACTACTACTAATAATAATAATAATTACTTTTTTAATAATAATTTAAAAAATTAACTCAATTTTATAACATTTTAATAATCACTACTTATTAGCTATATTAATTAATAGAGTAGCAATTATAATTCAGTATTATTAATTGCTACTTAATTAATAAGCAGTGATTATCAAAATGTAATTTAATAATAAGTAGTAATTATTATTATCAACTAAATTATACTAATAAATAATAAGTAGTGATTATTAAAATGCTATAAAATTGAGTTATAAGATTAGTTAAAATTATTATTAAAAAAGTAGTAATTATCATTAGTAGTAGTAGTGATACAAACAATTATTCATGGATTATAGATAATAATTTGTTTTTAATAGTGAACATTGATATAACAATTGAACTGATAATAATAATAATGGGGCGGCACGGTGGTGTAGTGGTTAGCGCTGTCGCCTCACAGCAAGAAGGTCCGGGAGCCCCATGGCCGGCGAGGGCCTTTCTGTGTGGAGTTTGCATGTTCTCCCCGTGTCCACGTGGGTTTCCTCCGGGTGCTCCGGTTTCCCCCACAGTCCAAAGACATACAGGTTAGGTTAACTGGTGACTCTAAATTGAGCGTAGGTGTGAATGTGAGTGTGAATGGTTGTCTGTGTCTATGTGTCAGCCCTGTGATGACCTGGCAACTTGTCCAGGGTGTACCCCGCCTTTCGCCCATAGTCAGGTGGGATAGGCTCCAGCTTGCCTGCGACCCTGTAGAAGGATAAAGCGGCTAGAGATAATGAGATGAATAATAATAACATTAACAACAAGTATTACTAGTAGTATTATTGTTTATTATTAGTAGTAATAGTACAGTTATTTTATATCAATGTTCACTATTTAAAAAAATTATCTATAATCCATGAGTATTTGTTTGTAATCTACCAATTACTACTTTTAAATAATTTGTAATAATTTAAATAACTTAATTTTATAACATTTAATAATCCCTAGTACTTATTAATCACTAAGTCATAAGTAGTAATGATTAATAATCAATAATAATTACTATTACTACTAATTATTATTAGTGGTTGTTAATATTATTCTTCTATTAAAAACACTGTTGTAGACGATAAGTAATAAAACTAAAAAACTTTCTGTACAAATTATTTATATTGTACTATATTTAGAATTATTGTATTTTCTGGAGTTCTTTGTAATTGAGTTTATTATTATTATTATTTCCTATAAGCCCCATTTTCCACCTGACTCTTGTGCGCATGTGTGAACCCCCCTGCGTTTCACTCTGGAGTGCTTGACCTCTAACACACGCGCGCGCCTCGTGTCCGTGAAAAACCAGTTTCCCAGTGGGCCGTGTCCCCAGCGCTGCGTTATCGTCTTTAAACACATTTGTGCGATCCAGCGCTTTTTATCGCAAACGATTCTTCTCACAATTTCACTCATCCAAGATGACGTATTACTTCTCTTTGTTTCATACAAAATATGATTGGTGTGGATGTGGGCCTCTAAGGAAGTTGTCACTTAGGGCCCATGGTTCAGAAACGGCCTTGCTTTGAGGCATGATACATGCCTAATTAAAGGTATACTGCCTTTCAGATTTCTCAAATTTAGGCCATAAAAAGAATTTTCCCTGACACCCAATGTTATATATATAATGTATATTTAAAAATTTCAGTGGACTGAAAGCTACTGAATTAGAATCACAGACTTCTGATTTTATTACTTTTTTTTTCCCTAAAAGAACAATGAATTTGGAACCACATGGCCCTAAATTCTCAACTTTTTTTTTTCTTCTTGCTTTACCATGACCTAATTCAAGATACATCATGCATGATGTGGCGGGGTTTACCCGTTCACACAACACATTGTGGGATACAAATTTGCAACAGGAGAGAACGATGGAGGACATGAGTGTGCAAACAAAACGTGGAATACCGACTACAGTAACGGAAAGTGAGAAAATACTGTATTGCGAAGGAAAGGAATCACAGGACCAAACTAATAAATATCGGCAATCAGTGGAAATGGTGTGATGATCTGAGAGTGCAATCCAGCCATGAAACACAGGAACATTTTGCTCGCTATTTGTTAGACAGATAGGTGGAAAACGTCGCAGGCGAGCTATAAGCATGCACAACCACAGTAAAATTCAATTATTGTCAAGGTATAAAATTTAAATATCGATAAATGTTTCATCTTAATTATAAACTAGTCTTGACTGTTCATACAGTGGGGCAAAAAAGTATTTAGTCAGTCACCAATTGTGCAAGTTCTCCCACTTAAAAAGATGAGAGAGGCCTGTAATTTTCATCATAGGTATACCTCAACTATGAGAGACAAAATGAGAAAAAAAAATCCAGAAAATCACATTGATTTTTAAAGAATTTATTTGCAAGTTATGGTAGAAAATAAGTATTTGGTCAATAACAAAAGTTCATCTCAATACTTTGTTATATACCCTTTGTTGGCAATGACAGAGGTCAAATGTTTTCTGTAAGTCTTCACAAGGTTTTCACACACTGTTGCTGGTATTTTGGCCCATTCCTCCATGCAGATCTCCTCTAGAGCAATGTTTTGGGGCTGTCGCTGGGCAACACGGATTTTCAACTCCCTCCAAAGATTTTCTATGGGGTTGAGATCTGGAGACTGGCTAGGCCACTCCAGGACCTTGAAATGCTTCTTATGAAGCCACTCCTTTGTTGCCCGGGCGGTGTGTTTGGGATCACTGTCATGCTGAAAGACCCAGCCACGTTTCATCTTCAATGCCCTTGCTGATGGAAGGAGGTTTTGACTCAAAATCTCATGATACATGGCCCCATTCATTCTTTCCTTTACACGGATCAGTCGTCCTGGTCCCTTTGCAGAAAAACAGCCCCAAAGCATGATGTTTCCACCCCCATGCTTCACAGTAGGTATGGTGTTCTTTGGATGCAACTCGGCATTCTTTCTCCTCCAAACACGACAAGTTGAGTTTTTACCAAAAAGTTCTATTTTGGTTTCATCTGACCATATGACATTCTCCCAATCCTCTTCTGGATCATCCAAATGCTCTCTAGCAAATTTCAGATGGGCCTGGACATGTACTGGCTTAAGCAGGGGGACACGTCTGGCACTGCAGGATTTGAGTCCCTGGCGGCATAGTGTGTTACTGATGGTAGCCTTTGTTACTTTGGTCCCAGCTCTCTGCAGGTCATTCACTAGGTCCCCCCATGTGGTTCTGGGATTTTTGCTCACCGTTCTTGTGATCATTTTGACCCCACGGGGTGAGATCTTGCGTGGAGCCCCAGATCGAGGGGGATTATCAGTGGTCTTGTATGTCTTCCATTTTCTAATAATTGCTCCCACAGTTGATTTCTTCACACCAAGCTGCTTACCTATTGCAGATTCAGTCTTCCCAGCCTGGTGCAGGTCTACAATTTTGTTTCTGGTGTCCTTTGACAGCTCTTTGGTCTTGGCCATAGTGGAGTTTGGAGTGTGACTGTTTGAGGTTGTGGACAGGTGTCTTTTATACTGATAACGAGTTCAAACAGGTGCCATTAATACAGGTAACGAGTGGAGGACAGAGGAGCCTCTTAAAGAAGAAGTTACAGGTCTGTGAGAGCCAGAAATCTTGCTTGTTTGTAGGTGACCAAATACTTATTTTACTGAGGAATTTACCAATTAATTCATTAAAAATTCTACAATGTGATTTCCTGGATTCTTTCCCCCCATTCTGTCTCTCATAGTTGAAGTGTACCTATGATGAAAATTACAGGCCTCTCTCATCTTTTTAAGTGGGAGAACTTGCACAATTGGTGGCTGACTAAATACTTTTTTGCCCCACTGTATATCATATACAAGCATGAGAATGACAAATGAGTCATTACTAAATCATTTGTAAAGCCATTTTGCCAACAGTATCATGAATATAGTAGTAATTTTGTCTGAAGCAGATTAGAAAGTTGTTATCTGGTCTTTAGGTTTGAGCACTTTTTATTTATCATTGCCATTACATCGCCAGCATTATCCTCTTTGTCAAGTGCAGAAAGTGCAGCATCCAGTGTTGATGAGTAGGTGTGTGTGTGTATTTTTTTTTCTGGTTCATTTGTCCTTTATATTGGAAAAATAAGGGAACTCTTGACCTTCTCTTGGGGAAACATCCAACATAAAATGGAAAATTAATATTTTATGAAGATCTCAATATTTTTCAGAAAAAAAATAACTAGCTAAAAATTGCATTTATTTTGTGCAGTGACTTTGATATGCATCACTTTTTGTGTTATGTCAATTGTTCTTTTGCATTTTTAGTGGCCTGATGCCTGGCATGTCCAGGCTTCCACCCAGCTCAGAGAATGAGGATGCAGTACTTGAAGTGTCATATGCACATGAAGTAGGGAGTCCAAGTTATGTAGCTGAAAATATTGAATCACATTGGTAGTATGCATCTCTGTACAGTGGTGCTTGAAAGTTTGTGAACCTTTTAGAATTTTCTATATTTCTGCATAAAGATGACCTAAAGCATCATCGGATTTTCACGCAAGTCCTAAAAGTAGATAGAGAACCCAGTTAAACAAATGAGACAAAAATATTATACTTGGTCATTTATTTATTGAGGAAAATGATCCAATATTACATATCTGTGAGTGGCAAAATTGAATCTATTTAAAATGCTTATGCTGAGTATATTATATTGGAATATATATTTCTCTGGATATGAATTAAACACAGCTACAATTTGGAAAACATTTTTAAACAAAAACACAGCCGAGAACATTTCACACTACAGACCTGGATTTCAGTATATGGTGTGACCCCCTTGTGCAGCAATAACTGCAACTAAACGTTTCCGGTAACTGTTGATCAGTCCTGCACACTGGCTTGGAGGAATTTTAGCCCATTCCTCCATACAGAATAGCTTCAACTCTGGGATGTTGGTGCAGTGGCGGCTGGTAGTCTTTCAAACAGGGGAGGCTGGTCGGTTACGATATTTCCAAATTTTAAAAGAAAAAAACACATAAATTTTGCCTTTACTCTTGCCTCTGATCTGGCTGATTGTTGGCAGGGTCACAAACTGTGAAATAACAGGTTCTTTTGGCCCATTAGCCTACTGTCCAATATACATGATGGTGGTGTTGGGGGGGTATATTTTAACATTTTATATTTTAAAATTGTGGCATGTGGCATGTTGTTTAAAAATTGATCATTATTGAAAGCAGCTCTTTGTCAGGAACCTCAGCAGTAACAGCAGAGTGTTCTGGAATAGGCACAAGCACTGACCTTGGGGAGCCAAACATAGAGCTGGGTGCCACACATTTCATTCAATGACACTTTCCCTATATTTTACTTATTTTGACTGAGAAATGTTTTATTGACAATTTTGATAACGCTTCACTTTTAATCCAGGTCTGTAGTGTGAAATGTTCTCGGCTGTGTTTTTGTTTAAAAATGTTTTCCAAATTGTAGCTGTGTTTAATTCATATCCAGAGAAATATATATTCCAATATAATATACTCAGCATAAGCATTTTAAATAGATTCAATATTTTTGGTCCATCCATGACATATTACTAAAGTAGCCTATTTACTGTTGTTGATGTGGGTCACTTGCTGTTAGCCAATTCACTTTCTCGTACCAGGAGAGCTGAAAGGAACGAGTATTATTCCCTACCTTTTCCACCAAGTCAATTTAGGCGTTGGTCTACCCTGCTCTTTAATTTTAATTTTTTCCTCGAAAGGAAGACTGGCAAATGGCTTCGCCAAAATTAAATCAACAATGCTTGGCATCCATGCGCAGCTTTCTTGCTAGCTGACTAGCCCCCTCAAGTTCAAGTTCAGTCACTCAAATAAACGAAATTTCTGGAACTAAGATAGCAAACTTGACAACACTATATTTACACTTTATTTACAATGAAAATATATACAAACTAAAACAGCTGGTAAAAACCGTATGTAATGAATGTAATCAAAATGTAAGCTGATCTCTTACAATACACCACACCACTTGCGAATCCGCATGGGACTGAACTGAAATTCACCACTGCCTGTCTATATTTGAAACGAACTGTCAATCAAAGAAAATATCCAGTCGCTTTCACCAATCACCAGTCTCCTCGCGGAAAGCTTTGCCATGTCCCTCCCACTGTGAGGCTGGGAGTCCGTGGGAGTCTGTGGCCGGGCATTTTCGCAGTATTTGTCCAATAATCGTCTTGCATTTTGATATTGAAAAGCGCATAGCTCCCAAATGCCATTGAAGTCCACTGAGGCTGGGCTGCATCGAATTGTCACGAGGGGGAAAACTCACGCACACATTAGGCGAACTGGGGAAAGTTATAATGGAATGATTTCGCACTGTAGTTGGGTTGAGCACATATATTTCTATGATTCTGGATCTGAAATAGCAATGTTATAAGGTCGGCTATAACATAAGCCTAGCGCAATTCATCCTACATGATGTTCGTCATTTTTAGAGGAGGCTGAGCCTCCCTTGTTATCTGAGAGCAATCGCCCGTGTGTTGGTGGGCTTCCTCACATGAACTGCTCGCTTCAGGTCCTTCCACAACATTTCGATTGGATTAAAGTCAGGACTTTGACTTGGCCATTCCAAACCATTAACTTTAGTCTTCTTTAACCATTCTTTGGTGGAACAACTTGTGTGCTAAGGGTCATTGTCTTGCTGCATGGCCCACTTTTTCTTGAGATTCAGTTCATGAACAGATGTCCTGACATTTTCCTTTAGAATTCGCTGGTATAATTCAGAATTCATTGTTCCATCAATGATGGCAGGCTGTCCTGGCCCAGATGCAGCAAAACAGGCCGAAACCACGATACTACCACCACCATGTTTCACAGATGGGTGAAGGTTCTTATGCTGGAATGCAGGGTTTTCCTTTCTCCAAACATAACACTTCTCATTTAAACCAAAAAGTTCTATTTTGGTCTCATCCGTCCACAAAACATTTTTCCAATAGCCTTCTGGCTTATCTATGATCTTTAGCAAACTGCAGATGAGCAGCAATGTTCTTTTTGGAGATCAGTGGCTGTCTCCTTGCAACCCTGCCACGTACACCATTGTTGTTCAGTGTTCTTGTGATGGTGGACTCATGAACATTAACATTAGCCAATGTGAGAGAGGCTTTCAGTTGCTTAGAAGTTACCCTGGGGTCCTTTGTGACCTCGCCGACAATTACACACCTTGCTCTTGGAGTTATCTTTGTTGGTCAACCACTCCTGGGGAGAGTAACAATGGTCTTGAATTTCCTCCATTTGTACACAATCTGTCTGACTGTGGATTGGTGGAGTCCAAATGCTTTAGAGGTGGTTTTGTAACCTTTTCCAGCCTGATGAGCATCAACAACGCTTTTTCTGAGGTTCTCAGAAATCTCCTTTGTTTGTGCCATGATACACCTTAATAATAATATTCAATTTATATAGCGCCTTTCACAAAACCAAGGATGCTTTACACAGGAGTTACCAAAAAAATAAATAAAAAAGCCACACTAGGAAGAGTAGTGTGAGGTGAAGAGAAGTTTTCAAGTTAGCTTTGAAGCATAGCAGGTAATCTTAGGGTCCTAGGCAAGCACAAGTTCTCAAAGATAGTTATCCATGCAGGAGCTAATGATATACACCTTCGTCAGTCTGAGGTTACTAAGAGTAACTTTGTAGAGGTGTTTAAATTAGCGAAGGCGATGTCCGATGCTGTAGTATGCTCTGGCCCCATCCCAATGCGGCGTGGCGATGTAGCTTACAGCAGGTTATGGTCGCTGAACTGCTGGCTGTCCAGGTGGTGCTCTGAAAACAGTGTGGGCTTTTTAGATAATTGGGCTAATTTTGAGGGCACTGCTGGCCTGTTAGGGCGGGACGGTATCCATCCCACTTGGGAAGGTGCTGCTCTCATTTCCTGCAGCATAGGTCATAGTCTCAGAACAGGCCTAGTTAATTTCTGACAATCCAGAACCAAGGCCAGGGAGCAGACGAACAGGCTAAACCGACTGCCTGCTAGCTGCACAGAGTCGTCACTCAGGGTCCACTACATCAAGACTGTGTCTGTTCCCCGAGCTCAACAAAAAGGTAGAAATTTTCAGAGAGTTTGTTCCAGTAACCTAATCAATATAAAATTAGATCATACTGACTGTACAGCTGCTGCCAGCACCTTTGATCTAAAGGTGGGGCTATTAAATATTAGATCTCTTACATCTAAAGCGCTAATGGTTAATGAACTCATTACTGATCAGGAGTTTAATGTACTTTGTTTAACTGAAACATGGATTAAGCCAAATGAATATATAGCATTAAATGAAGCGAGTCCTCCTGGATACAGTTATATACACCAGCCTCGTCTAACTGGCAGAGGAGGAGGCATCGCGGTTATTTATAACGATTGTCTAGGTGTAACACAAAAACCTGGTTATAAATTTAATAAATTTGAAGTTCTTCATACTCATATAATGTATGTAGCCTCGAAAAATAAGTCTACCCAGTTAATTCCATTGCTTATTATTTACAGGCCCCCGGGGCCATATTCTGAGTTTCTTTCTGAATTTGCAGATTTTATCTCAGATCTGGTTATTTCCTTAGACAAAGCTTTAGTTGTCGGAGATTTTAATATTCACTTCGATAACCCAGAAGACCCTTTAAAAACAGCGTTTGTGTCCATCTTAGATTCAGTCGGGATTAAGCAGAATGTCATAGGACCGACCCATAATGGTGGTCACACCCTTGATCTAATACTAACATTCAGATTAAACGTAGACAATATAGTCACACTTCCACAGTCTGAAGTTATCTCAGATCATTATCTCATCTCATTCAAACTATGTCTGAGTAATAATATATGCACCTCACCACGCTACTGTATTAAACGTACTTTCACGTCAACTACTGCACAGAGCTTTATAAATGATCTCCCAGAGTTGTCAACTTTGATTGGGTCACTGTCAGCCCCTGCAGAACTTGATCAGGCAACTGAATGCTTAGAGTCAACATTCCGCCATACTTTAGATAATGTAGCTCCTCTAAAAAGGAAAATGGTCAGAGACAAAAAATTAGCACCCTGGAATAATGATGACACTCACACATTAAAACAGACCACTCGAAAATTGGAACATAAATGGCGTCAAACAAAATTGGTAGTGTTCAAATTAGCTTGGAAGGAGAGCTTCCTGAGGTATAGAAAAGCTCTTAGTGCTGTGAGATCAACATATTTCTCCTCCCTAATAGAAGATAACAAAAATAATCCTAGATTCCTATTTAATACTGTAGCAAAATTAACCAGGAATAAGTCCACTATTGACACATGCATACCTGCAGTATGTAGTAGCAACAATTTCATGAATTTTTTTAATGACAAAATTGAGAATATCCGACAAAAAATTCGAACTACTAATTTAAGGTCAGACAATGAAAGTGACCTTGTAGTTAACTATATAACTGTATCAGATCGTCAGTGAGAATGTTTTACTCCCCTTAAAGAAACTGAATTACTTTCATTAATCTCTACATCAAAAGCCTCAACTTACGTACTAGATCCCTTACCTACACGTCTATTCAAACAGATAATACCTGAAGTAATTGAACCGCTTCTAAAAATAATAAATTCTTCTCTTACGATTGGCTATGTACCCAAATCATTTAAACTAGCAGTTATCAAACCCCTGATTAAAAAACCTGACCTTAATCCCTGTCAGCTGTCCAATTATCGGCCAATATCAAACCTCCACTTTATCTCCAAGATCCTTGAAAAAGCTGTGGCACAGCAGTTATGCTCATATTTACATAGGAATAACATCCATGAAATGTATCAGTCAGGATTTAGACCTCATCATAGCACAGAGACAGCACTGGTTAAAGTAGTAAACGACCTACTGTTGGCATCTGATCAGGGCTGTGTCTCGCTACTTGTGTTGCTTGACCTTAGTGCAGCATTTGATACCATTGATCATTCCATTCTTCTGGATAGACTAGAAAATGTTGTGGGAGTTAAGGGAATGGCCCTCTCCTGGCTCAGGTCTTATCTAACTGATCGTTATCAGTATGTTGATATAAATGGTGATATTTCTAGACGTACCGAGGTAAAGTTTGGTGTTCCACAAGGTTCTGTCTTGGGTCCACTGCTTTTTTCTCTATATATGTTACCTCTGGGTGATATTATTCATAAACATTGTATTAGTTTCCACTGTTATGCTGATGACACACAGTTGTATGTCTCTGCAAAACCTGATGAGAGACACCAGCTTAATAGAATTGAGGAATGTGTTAAGGACATTAGACACTGGATGCTCATTAATTTCCTTCTGCTTAACTCTGACAAGACTGAAGTACTTGTGCTAGGACCACATGCAGCTAGAAGTAAGTTTTCTGATTACACAGTGACTCTGGACGGCCTTTCTGTTTCTTCACGTGCAGCAGTAAAAGACCTCGGAGTGATTATTGACCCCAGTCTTTCATTCGAAACTCACATTGATAACATTACCCGGATAGCTTTCTTTCATCTCAGAAATATTGCAAAGATAAGAAATTTAATGTCATTGCGTGACGCAGAAAAACTAGTCCATGCTTTCGTTACCTCCAGGTTGGATTATTGTAATGCCTTACTGTCTGGATGTTCCAATAAGTGCATAAATAAGCTCCAGTTAGTTCAAAATGCAGCAGCAAGAGTCCTTACTAGAACTAGAAAATATGACCACATCACGCCTGTCTTATCCACACTGCATTGGCTCCCAATCAAATTTCGTATCGATTATAAAATACTACTATTAACCTTTAAAGCACTAAATGGTCTCGCACCACAGTACCTGAGTGAACTTCTGCTCCTCTATGACCCGCCACGCCTACTTAGATCAAAAGGTGCAGGCTATCTGCTGGTACCTCGTATAGTGAAGGCTACATCAGGGGGGCAGAGCCTTTTCTTACAAAGCCCCACAGTTATGGAACAGCCTTCCAAGTAATGTTCGGGAATCGGAAACAGTCTCAGCATTTAAGTCTAGGCTGAAAACATATCTGTTTAGTCAAGCCTTTTGTTAATGGTGTTTATGAGGTAAAGGTGTAGATCTAGAGGGTCCTCAGACATAGAGTGTTTTGGTAAACTGGGATGCATGGATGCTGTCAGTCCCCACTCGCTTGCTCACTCGAGTTTGTTGACGGTGTCGTGGCTGCTGCTTTATGTCCCGGGGCTCCCTCATGCCTGTGTTACCTTCTGGCTCTCTCCTTTTAGTTATGCTGTCATAGTTAGTTGCCGGAGTCCCTGCTTGTACTCGGTGCATTATGTATACTGCTCCTACTTATTCAGGTGACATGGGGCATACCTAACAACCTGTGTTTTCTTTCCCTCCCCCCCCCACCCCAAATCTGTCCCTCTGAGTTACATGGAGTCAACAGGAAATCTTTTGGTGGAGAGGGTGGAGACCTCGACTGGCTATCGTAGCCTGCAGGGAATCGGCCGTCAGACTTTCTGTCGCATGTCCCAGACCCGGTGAAATGTAACTGAATTGTCTTGGCCAGCCCTAAGGGTCCCATCTGCATCTCATCATTGCTGAGGAGTGTGCTCCCATCACCCAATCAAGCATCCAGCCAGAGCAGGTCATGATATATTTTTAACCATATTAACATGCCATTGTTGTGTGTTATGCCTGATGTCAAGACTCTCGTCTCTGCGAGCCTACCACACAGATTTAATACTTGTCATTTTTAGGGCATACCTAACAACATGTGTTTTCTTTCTCTCTCTCTTCCCCCCCAATCTGTCCCTCTGAGTTACATATTGGTCCTGGGATTGAGATGCTGGCCTCTTCTGCCCCTCGGACCTGCTTGATCCATCCTGGTGCCCTGTGTCTGGTCGGAGTTTTATCGCACCGCTCCTGTGAAGGACGGCCCCATGAAGACAGTTGAGGGTTATACCTGGAGGATGCTCTGGACTCTTACAGTAATGCTTTTATGGCTGAGGACTACAGTTGTCTTGCTAACTTTAGGACTGCAGCTATCATGAACAGTTTTGCACTCAAGTTTCCATCAATGAAGAGTTATAACATCAACGAAACTGTCCTCATGTTAAAACTGTTAATATTATAGTCAGGCTGTCTGTTGTTGCCCAAATGAGGATGGGTTCCCTTTTGAGTCTGGTTCCTCTCGAGGTTTCTTCCTCATGTCATCTGAGGGAGTTTTTCCTTGCCACCGTCGCCACAGGCTTGCTCATTGGGGATAGATTAGGGATAAAATTAGCTCATGTTTTAAGTCGTTCAAATTCTGTAAAGCTGCTTTGCGACAATGTTTATTGTTAAAAGCGCTATACAAATAAACTTGACTTGACTTGACTTGAAGGAAGAGAGAGTGGAATAGTCACGAAGTGATTGTGGTAACGAGTTCCAAAGTTTAGGAGCAGCAACACTGAATGATTTGCCACCCATAGATGCCAGTTTAAAATGTGGAACAGTCAGAAGTCCACAGACAGAAGATCTGAGGGAGCGGGAGGGACAGTACAAATGAATTAGCTCACAGAGATAGGAAGGGGTGAAACTATGAAGAGCTTTTATAGGTTAAAAGCAAGATTTTGTATTTGATCTGAGAAATAACTGGCAACCAATGCAGTTGCTGTAAAACAGGAGTGATATGAGCAGTGCGCTTGGAGAGTGTGAGGACTCTAGCTGCTGAGTTTTGGATGTACTGCAGGCGATTGAGCAATGTGGCAGGGAGACCATAAAAGAGAGAATTGCAATAGTCAAGACGAGAAAAAATAAACGCATTGACCAACATTTTGGCATCAGTTTCCAAAAGAAAAGGGCGGAGACATGCAATATTGCAGAAGTGAAAGAAAGCATTCTTATTAATTAGTTTAAGATAGGGTTCAAATGTAAGGGTGGAGTCAAAGAGAACTCCAAGGTTTTTTATAACTTGGGAAGAACTAATAGACACACCATCAACATCAATAGTAAAACTGGAGAAGTTCAGAACCTGTCTTTTGGTACCTACTAATAGAACCTCCGTTTTGCTAGCATTAAGTTTAAGGCAGTTCTTATGCAACCATTGCTTAAGGTCAGTGATGCAAGTCCTTAGCAGCTGAACAGAGGCTATGGAAGGGGTGATAGTGATGTAGATTTGAATGTCATCAGCATAACAATGAAAGTTAAGGCCATGGTTAGGAATAATCTGGCCTATAGGAGAAACATATAAAAAGAAGGGGACCAAGGACAGAACCCTGAGGCACACCTTGAGCAACAGTAGCAGTGGATGATTTATGAACACCAATAGAGATAAACTGTTGCCTGTTTGCTAGATATGACTGAAACCAAGCTAAAGCTAGGCTAGTAATACCAAAAGAAGATAGTCTGGAAATGAGTATCTCATGATGGACAGTGTCAAAGGCAGCTGTGAGGTCCAAGAGAACAAGGACATTTAGATGACCAGCATCAGTTGAGAGCAGGAGGTCATTAACAACTCTTAAGAGAGCAGATTCAGGTGGGGTTTATATTAGACCGTATCAGCGGATCATCAGATTAACGTTTTTAAAAATGATTAGCGTGCACACAACAACGCCAATACATGATTCACGTGCACACAGCAACGCCAATACACGGATACGCTAATCACATGACTAATTTGGCACGTAAGTTGAAATGTGTCAGTGCGGCTCATCGCTTCCTCCTCAGCGGCTGCGCTCCAAATCACTCCGCCCTGAACAGCAAGTGCCCTCTGGAGGGTGCGCACTCCGGCCCTGCGCAGCTCACAGAGCGTGCGAGTGAAATGCACGATCAGTGATTCGGGACTGAGCCGCTGTGCGCAAGTCACTTACCACTTGCAAGTGGAAGGATGGCAAGCCTAAAGACAATCATAACTACACAATGGGCAGTATTTGCATCAGTATTTGCAGTATTTTCATACTTTTATACTCTTTCATGAAAGGTGATACAAGGCGGAAGTCCGCGCCGTTTTTCAGCAGTCGCATCACATGACCAACGCCAGCGAATCAGGAAGGTGGATGTCACAGTGACGTTGTCCAATGACAACGCCAGCTAGAGCTCAGCACAGCATATCCGGGTATCTGCGTATTCTCAATGTTTATACAGCACCGGACCAGACACGATCTGGATTGAATACGTGGACCCTGGCGGATTCCCGTTTCCCGGCGTTTCCAGGCGTTTTAATGTAAATGGACAGTGCATCCGGGAAGAAAACGAGACAGATACGGTCTAATGTAAACTTGGCCTCAGTGCTGTGCAGATTGCGAAAGCCTGACTGGAAGGGTTCATAGAGATCATTACGAGCAAGGAAAGTATGAAGCTGAGAGGTGACAACTCTCTCCATTACTTTAGCTAGGAAAGGGAGATTTGAAATGGGTCTGTAATTGGACAGTGAAAAAGAATCTAGACCAGGTTTTTTTTAGTATTGGTGTAACAGAAGCAATTTTGAGGGAGATGGGAACAGTGCCTAAAGCAAAACGCTGATTAATCATATGAGCAATATAAGGGGAGATAGCAGATACACAGGATTTAAGAAGTGCAGTGGGTGCAGGGTCCAACAGACATGAGGAGGAGGAGGACTTAGTTATAATTTCCGATACTTTAGAAGAATCAACAGGAGAGAAAACAGAGACAGAGCAGTCAGCTTTATGAGAAAGAGCTACTTGCGAGACAGAAGAATGAATTTCAGAATTAAAGTGTAGGTAAATACTGTCAATTTTACCCTTGAAAAAAATCCAAAAAAGCCTGACACTGAGCAGGGGAACTGGGAGTGGTTGAGGAAGGAGACTGAAGAAGTTTATTTATTGTATTAAACAGAGTTTTGGGCTTATGATTGCCACTCTTAATGATAGCGTAGTAGGAGGATCGGGCAGCATTAAGAGCATCCTTATACTTTGTGATGTGCTCAGAGAAGAGTGAAAGATGAATAGTAAGGCAAGTTTTCTTACAACCCCAATTCCAAAAAAGTTGGGACAAAGTACAAATTGTAAACAAAAACAATGCAATAATTTACAAATCTCAAACTGATATTGTATTCACAATAGAACATAGACAACATATCAAATGTCGAAAGTGAGACATTTTGAAATTTCATGCCAAATATTGGCTCATTTGAAATTTCATGACAGCAACACATCTCAAAAAAGTTGGGACAGGGGCAATAAGAGGCTGGAAAAGTTAAAGGTACAAAAAAGGACCAGCTGAAGGACCAAATTGCAACTCATTAGGTCAATTGGCAATAGGTCATTAACATGACTGGGTATAAAAAGAGCATCTTGGAGTGGCAGTGGCTCTCAGAAGTAAAGATGGGAAGAGGATCACCAATCCCCCTAATTCTGCGCTGACAAATAGTGGAGCAATATCAGAAAGGAGTTCGACAGTGTAAAATTGCAAAGAGTTTGAACATATCATCTACAGTGCATAATATCATCAAAAGATTCAGAGAATCTGGAAGAATCTCTGTGCGTAAGGGTCAAGGCCGGAAAACCATACTGGGTGCCCGTGATCTTCGAGCCCTTAGACGGCACTGCATCACATACAGGCATGCTTCTGTATTGGAAATCACAAAATGGGCTCAGGAATATTTCCAGAGAACATTATCTGTGAACACAATTCACCGTGCCATCCACCGTTGCCAGCTAAAACTCTATAGTTCAAAGAAGAAGCCGTATGTAAACACGATCCAGAAGCGCAGACGTCTTCTCTGGGCCAAGGCTCATTTAAAATGGACTGTGGCAAAGTGGAAAACTGTTCTGTGGTCAGGCAAATCAAAATTTGAAGTTCTTTATGGAAATCAGGGACGCCGTGTCATTCGGACTAAAGAGGAGAAGGACGACCCAAGTTGTTATCAGCGCTCAGTTCAGAAGCCTGCATCTCTGATGGTATGGGGTTGCATTAGTGCGTGTGGCATGGGCAGCCTACACATCTGGAAAGACACCATCAGTGCTGAAAGGTATATCCAGGTTCTAGAGCAACATATGCTCCCATCCAGACGACGTCTCTGTTACGACTTCGTTTGTTTCTTTTTCTGTTTGTGTATGCAGGCCTGTTATTTTGTGTTTTGTTATGTGTGTGTTGTGCTTTGTCTCCCTCTTCAGGTTCTACTTACCATTTTCCTTACAGATCAGTGCACCTGGATCCAGTTTTCCACTTATCTCCGTTTACCCAGCAACCAGTCCCCTTTCAATTGCCAGCACTATTTAAGTCCCCATGTTTTTTTGTTCATTGCGTTTTTGGCTAGGGTGGTGGTAGCGCCCTTGTTTGTGGTTTGTTTTTTGGTTATCTTTGGTTGTCTTGTGTTAGGTTTAGAAATTCTTAGTTATGTTGTGTATATTGTTATTTATGGCTTATCTTGTTTTAAGCTCCTGGGGGGCGTTGGGTGAGGTTTACATAGATCTGCCCTGGGGTGTACATTTTTTGGCACACATTAGTTTTTCTGTTAGCCACATTGCCCTATGTTTAGTTAATGGTGACACCATCCCCTATTTTGTAATTTGAGGAGCTTTTGTGAGCTCCTGTTATTGGTGGTGGTTTTTTTGGTTGTTTTTTTCTTTTGATTTGGTGTCGCCATTTAGATTTGTAAACCCTTCGTTTTCCCCCTATGGTTGCTTTTGTTGGTGTAGCACTAATAAAATTTAATCTGCACCTTAAAACTGTTGTTTGTGTGAGTCTGTTTTTCTCACTTAAGTCTGTTGTATAAATGTTGGCGCGCTGGTCCTTTGGACCCTAGGGGGCGCCGTAACAGTCTCTTTCAGGGAAGACCTTGCATTTTCCAACATGACAATGCCAAACCACATACTGCATCAATTACAGCATCATGGCTGCGTAGAAGAAGGGTCTCGGTACTGAACTGGCCAGCCTGCAGTCCAGATCTTTCACCCACGGAAAACATTTGGCGCATCATAAAACGAAGATACAACAAAAAAGACCTAAGACAGTTGAGCAACTAGAATCCTACATTAGACAAGAATGGGTTAACATTCCTATCCCTAAACTTGAGCAACTTGTCTCCTCAGTCCCCAGACGTTTACAGACTGTTGTAAAGAGAAAAGGGGATGTCTCACAGTGGTAAACATGGTCTTGTCCCAACTTTTTTGAGATGCGTTGTTGTCATGAAATTTAAAATCACCTAATTTTCTCTTTAAATTATACATTTTCTCAGTTTAAACATTTGATATGTCATCTATGTTCTATTCTGAATAAAATATGGAATTTTGAAACTTCTACATCATTGCATTCCGTTTTATTTACAATTTGTACTTTGTCCCAACTTTTTTGGAATCGGGGTTGTATATGACCATGATTATGTGTGGGAAAGTCAACATCTCATCTCATCTCATCTCATCTCATTATCTCTAGCCGCTTTATCCTTCTACAGGGTCGCAGGCAAGCTGGAGCCTATCCCAGCTGACTACGGGCGAAAGGCGGGGTACACCCTGGACAAGTCGCCAGGTCATCACAGGGCTGACACATAGACACAGACAACCATTCACACTCACATTCACACCTACGGTCAATTTAGAGTCACCAGTTAACCTAACCTGCATGTCTTTGGACTGTGGGGGAAACCGGAGCACCCGGAGGAAACCCACGCGGACACGGGGAGAACATGCAAACTCCACACAGAAAGGCCCTCGCCGGCCCCGGGGCTCGAACCCAGGACCTTCTTGCTGTGAGGCGACAGCGCTAACCACTACACCACCGTGCCGCCCGGAAAGTCAACATACTGAGTTAAACTAAAACATTAAAAGACAGTCAAGAGCTCATCAGTAAGGGAGCAACTAATGTCAACATGAATATTAAAGTCACCCAGAAGAATGACAGTAGTACAGACAGATGAGGCTACAGTTAGCAGTTCATTCAGCTCAGACAGAAAAAGAGATGGTGATGGACAGACTTCTGCTGGTGGAAACATGGCAACAGGCTGAGGACTATCTACATTTTAAATATGTCTTCACCAGCTGGATACACACACACACACACACACACACACATATATATATATATATATATATATATATATATATATATATACAGTGGTGCTTGAAAGTTTGTGAACCCTTTAGAATTTTCTATATTTCTGCATAAATATGACCAAAAACATCATCAGATTTTCACCCAAGTCATAAATATAGATAAAGAGAACCCAGTTAAACGAATGAGACAAAAATATTATACTTGGTCATTTATTTATTGAGGAAAATTATCCAATATTACATATCTGTGAGTGGCAAAAGTATGTGAACCTCTAGGATTAGCAGTTAATTTGAAGGTGAAATTAGAGCCAGGTGTTTTCAATCAATGGGATGACAATCAGGTGTGAGTGGGCACCCTGTTTTATTTAAAGAACAGGGATCTATCAAAGTCTGATCTTCACAACACATGTTTGTGGAAGTGTATCATGGCATGAACAAAGAAGATTTCTGAGGACCTCAGAAGAAGCGTTGTTGATGCTCATCAGGCTGGAAAAGGTTACAAAACGATCTCTAAAGAGTTTGGACTCCACCAATCAACAGTCAGACAGATTGTGTACAAATGGAGGAAATTCAAGACCATTGTTACCCTCCCCAGGAGTGGTCGACCAACAAAGATCGCTCCAAGAGCAAGGTGTGGAATAGTCGGCGAGGTCACAAAGGACCCCAGGGTAACTTCTAAGCAACTGAAGGCCTCTCTCACATTGGCTAATGTTAATGTTCATGAGTCCACCATCAGGAGAACACTGAACAACAATGATGTGCATGGCAGGGTTGCAAGGAGAAAGCCACTGCTCTCCAAAAAGAACATTGCTGCTCATCTGTAGTTTGCTAAAGATCACGTGGACAAGCCAGAAGGCTATTGGAAAAAATGTTTTGTGGACGGATGAGTCCAAAATAGAATTTTTGGTTTAAATGAGAAGTGTTATGTTTGGAGAAAGGAAAGCACTGCATTCCAGCATAAGAACCTTATCCCATCTGTGAAACATGGTGGTGGTAGTATCATGGTTTGGGCCTGTTTTGCTGCATCTGGGCCAGGATGGCTTGCCATCATTGATGGAACAATGAATTCTGAATTATACCAGCAAATTCTAAAGGAAAATGTAAGGACATCTGTCCATGAACTGAATCTCAAGAGAAGGTGGGTCATGCAGCAAGACAACAACCTTAAGCACACAAGTTGTTCTACCAAAGAATGGTTAAAGAAGAATAAAGTGAATGTTTTGGAATGGCCAAGTCAAAGTCCTGACCTTAATCCAATCGAAATGTTGTGGAAGGACCTGAAGCGAGCAGTTCATGTGAGGAAACCCACCAACATCCCAGAGTTGAAGCTGTTCTGTATGGAGGAATGGGCTAAAATTCCTCCAAGCCGGTGTGCAGGACTGATCAACAGTTACCGGAAACGTTTAGTTGCAGTTATTGCTGCACAAGGGGGTCATATCAGATACTGAAAGCAAAGGTTCACATACTTTTGCCACTCACAGATATGTAATATTGAATCATTTTCCTCAATAAATAAATGACCAAGTATATTAGTTTTGTCTCATTTGTTTCACTGGGTTCTCTTTATCTACTTTTAGGACTTGTGTGAAAATCTGATGATGTTTTAGGTCATATTTATGCAGAAATATAGAAAATTCTAAAGGGTTCACAAACTTTCAAGCACCACTGTATATATATGGAAGAATCTCTGTGCGTAAGGGTCAAGGCCGGAAAACCATACTGGGTGCCCATGATCTTCGAGCCCTTAGACGGCACTGCATAGGTCGATAGATTAAGATCAGCAACATTGGTGTGGGAGTGGAAGTTTTCAAAGCCAGATATTCACAGGATGTAACATCATGAAAAACAATCTCTTTAAGTTTCAAACCACATTGGAAAACTGCAGCTAGACCTCCACCTTTCCCTGTGAGACATGGCTTTGATATATACCGGTATGTGTGTATATATATATATATATATATATATCATTCTCATCTCATTATCTCTAGCCGCTTTATCCTTCTACAGGGTCGCAGGCAAGCTGGAGCCTATCCCAGCTGACTACGGGCGAAAGGCAGGGTACACCCTGGACAAGTCACCAGGTCATCACAGGGCTGACACATAGACACAGACAACCATTCACACTCACACCTACGGTCAATTTAGAGTCACCAGTTAACCTAACCTGCATGTCTTTGGACTGTGGGGGAAACCGGAGCACCCGGAGGAAACCCATGCGGACACGGGGAGAACATGCAAACGCCGCACAGAAAGGCCCTCGCCGGCCCCGGGGCTTGAACCCAGGACCTTCTTGCTGTGAGGCGACAGCGCTAACCACTACACCACCGTGCCGCCCATATATATATGTATATGTGTATATATATACACATACATATATATATGTGTGTGTGTGTGTGTGTGTGTGTGTATCCAGCTGGTGAAGACATATTTAAAATGTAGATAGTCCTCAGCCTGTTGCCATGTTTCCACCAGCAGAAGTCTGTCCAGGGTGTTTTGCATAATTAGGTCATTAATGAATGACGCTTTGTTGGTGATGGAGCGGGAGTTTAAAAGGCCAATCTTTGCAGGAAACACAGGTGACAATCCAGAGACAGCAGAACATTACAGTTTCCCAAGTGAGCAAAGAACACCGTGATTAGTTCCATGAGCGTTCTTGTTGACCTTGGCAATCCGATTGAGAGTCCATATGATGGGTATGGAAGACTCCGAAGCATAATGAGCAGTCGGAGAGCGCGGAGACCGGTGAATGTACTGAGGGCGGCATGCGATTCCAATAGAGCGGCACATATCAAATGCTGCAGAATCCAAGCGGTGCCGTGCACTAAGGCTTTTAATTCCTCCGGCGATTAGATGTAAAATATGGGTAAAAGCCCAGGCCACAAAACCAATACCCAGACCCACAGTCACGATCCAAAAACAGATGGATAGATGCAGTCCAATTTAAGGTGCAAAGCCACCTTAGCCTAACACCGCTCATAAACGTAGCCAAAACACCAGTGGTTCCACACCCAGAGCACAGTGCAGGGAAGCAATTTGAATAACCAGCACACAGGGGCGCCGCCAGAAATTTTGGGCCCCATGAAAGATTAGAATTTTGGGCCCCCCAACTTTGCCCACCCTCGTCACAATTGCACTATTGTCATTATTTGACTTTTGATAGCCCATGGACCTTGAGTTTGTGACTTTGTTATTACATTTTATGTATTAACCTACCAGGGACTAGATGAAAACTGGTAAGTGACTAATTCTGGTGCATTTACAATCACAAATGAAAATTCAAGATTTTGCCACATGCCTTCTTGTGCTACGACAATTGGTAGTGAAATGTGTGATGTGACTGCTAATAAATCATTTATGGGTTGTATTGCTGCTTACCTCCTTCTCCAAAGGGGGGTTCAGTGGTTTGGTAGGGCGGAGGTCCCCCTGAGGCTGAATCTGTGCATATTTAGGGCACCCCATTAGTTATGAAACTGGTTATTAGCACTAGTTATTAGCACCAGCATAATGTAATATTTCATCTTGTTTATCACACAAGTCAGTTCAGTTATTAAAATGGAAAAAATGTCACTGTACAAACTGTAAAAGTGTTCTCTTGATAGGCTAATCCAACCACGTTCATACTGTTCATTTACCATTCGCTAATATTTTGAACACACATGTGAGCGATAGCTACCTTTCTTTGGGAAAAACTGAGTGACCAGTTGCCTGCCTCTCCAGTCCCTCTCAGCTTTCAGCTGCCTTTCTTAACGTTTTTGACAGCCACTCTTCATATTTAGCAATCATAGACTGTACGCACTCCACTGCTGGCTGGCTGGCTGCTGCACCGCGACACAGCAGCAAGCAATGTTGCCAGATATAGCTGACGTTTTCTAGCCCAAAATATGTTCAAAACCCGTCAAAAAACACTTGAAACCACCCAATCTGGCAACACTGGCAGCAAGTAGCGTTGCACTAATCAGCACACAGATTTAACGCATCGCGCTTCTACCAGAACTGGACCGTACCATTTCGCAAAAGGGGGAGGGTTAAATGACAATATGTTGAAGAACTCAAGAAATAGACAACCTTGTTCAATTAGCTCATTTTACCAGATGGAATATTGCATTGTTGTTATTTCAAAAGTCTTATTAAAATCATTAAAAGCACATTATCAGTCCCTTAAAGGGCCCCATGGCAGTGCTGGGCCCCTAGAATTGTCCAAACCTTTCCCCCCCTGGCGGCGCCCATGCCAGCACATACAGTAAAACAAGACAACAGCGTAGTAAATGGTGGAAACTCACTCACCACTGCTGAAGTCAAGTGGGTGGAAAGAAAGAAGGGGCTCGCAGGTGGGTTAGCTACAGGTGATTGCAAAAAGCCAGTGTCAAAACCAAACAAGAAGAGTCCAAAATTAACCAAAAAGAAACCAAGTGGATTTGCAACACGTTGCCAAAAATCAGAAGCACAGTTAAAGAAAACAAAAAAGAAAACGCCGGGGAGAAGAGGCAGCAAACTCACGCACTACGTACTCTCAGATATGTAATATTGGATCATTTTCCTCAATAAATAAAATACCAAGTATAATAATTTTGTCTCATTTGTTTAACTGGGTTCTCTTTATCTACTTTTAGGACTTGTATGAAAATCTGAAGTTTTTGGTCACATTTATGCAGAGAAATAGAAAATTCTAAAGGGTTCGCAAACTTTTAAGCACCACTGGATGTATACATGTATTTAATGTAGTACAATGGTTTCTTCATTGAGCTTCAATATTATTGATTTTGTGCTATTTTTATAGGAAAGTTCCTGAAGAGTCCTCATTCATCAACCCACTTCGCCTCCAGAAGAATATAAAATGCCATATTAAAAAATTTGGCTTAATGCTATAGAGTAAAGGATTGGATATATACAGTAATTGTAAGTGATTGGCTATATTATATGTGAACATAACCCACTAAATGTGCAAGATCACGTACTTCTTTTATAAATCTCTTCTATATTTATTTGCTAGTATCGTGGATCCACAGCACACATAATTGAGTGCTTCTCTGAGGTATGAAAAAGCCTTCAGGATAAGAAATTACATAGACTCAGTCTTGAGATGCCACTCTTTTGGAAACTTAGCTAGCCCTTTGTCATGTGCCACAGTGTCAAATGACATGTAATGTGTATGAGTACTTTTGGCAGCATTGTTGGCCTTTCAAGACAAGTACATTTTGATGCATATTTCAGAGGAAGACTAAATGATCAGAATAAATTTGTAGTATGTGTATTTCAGCTCATTTCTCATCTCATCTCATTATCTCTAGCCGCTTTATCCTGTTCTACAGGGTCGCAGGCAAGCTGGAGCCTATCCCAGCTGACTACGGGCGAAAGGCGGGGTACACCCTGGACAAGTCGCCAGGTCATCACAGGGCTTACACATAGACACAGACAACCATTCACACTCACATTCACACCTACGGTCAATTTAGAGTCACCAGTTAACCTAACCTGCATGTCTTTGGACTGTGGGGGAAACCGGAGCACCCGGAGGAAACCCACGCGGACACGGGGAGAACATGCAAACTCCACACAGAAAGGCCCTCGCCGGCCACGGGGCTCAAACCCGGACCTTCTTGCTGTGAGGCGACAGCGCTAACCACTACACCACCGTGCCGCCCCAGCTCATTTCTATTTTGTCTAATATGTTTTGTTCATTTCTCCTTTTCTGATTTCAGGTTGTCTATTACAATGACACAAGAGGAATCTGAGTATGAAACCAATCCACATGATCCAGAATACATCCCCTGTGAACCTGAAATTGCTCTGTTAGTGTTGTGCCCCCCCATGCTCCAAGTAATCATTCAACCATTTGGATCATGGTTGAATAATTAGTTGGAGCATGCAAAACCTTTGAAATCAAGAGGACATGACATTACAATTCTTAGTACTACTACCATATGTGAAGTTATTTTTTAAAACAACCAGGCATAGAGCTCCTACCAGAAATGGCTCCTATGGACTACGTGTTTGGGTGTTCCGAATGACAGTGATGATGAGGAGATTGAGGAAGTAAAGAGTGGGTGGTAAAAGAGAGCAACTGGGCTTGCTTGAAGATTATTGAAGACATTTCACCTCTCATCTGAAAGGCTTCTTTAGTTCTGTCTGACTAATAGGGAGTATTGTAAAGGTGTTGACACAGTGGGGAGACACAGACACAGTGGATAGGTTTAAAAGCCTGAACTCGGGAAAACTTTAATCCACTCAAAACTTACTGCAAGTCAGTTTTTTTTTATCAAGTCTAGACGCCAACCCACATCATCATAATGCGACACAGTAAAGAGCAAAACAACAACTCAACAGGTAATGCAGAACGTGACAGAAACAATCATTTCAATTGAACACCTAATAGCTGGCTGTGAATTATGAACAATGTGGTGCCCCTACACATGCCCCCCCAGAATTCACAAAGACAGACAAGTTCATCGAGTGAGGTGGGCGCAGTGCTAGGCCAAAACTACTCTGGCCTTCGGGCACTGGGGCCACAGGAACAGGAAGCTCAGGGTTTGTAGACTGTGGAAGCGTGGTAGATGGCGGACGGCCCCACTGCGGGGGCTGGGCAACCACCACCGGAGAATCCAAGTCCAAGTGAGCGGGTTTAAGGAGGTCCACTGACACCCGGTCTCGCTTGCCCCCGATGTTGATGACACAAAATTTGTCCCCTGTTTCCAGCGCCCGGAACAGACCATCGTAGAGCGGGCACAAGGGGCTGCGGAGAGCATCATGACGGATGAAAACATATGCCGCATCCTGCAGTCCTGGTAAGAGCTGTGAACGTGGCTTGCCATGCTGAGAGGTGGGCACTGGCGCAAAAACCTGGGCACCCTGGAGGTGCGCCTGCCACTGCTGACCAGCAGACCATGGGCGGGTAACATCAGGCAAGAAATCGCCCGGCACCTGCAGAGGCTGCCCACAGACCAATTCAGCTGCAGAAGAAAGTAGATCCTCTTTGGGAGCAGCCCGCAGCCCCAACATTACCCAAGGCAAACGATCCACCCAGCTTTCGTCACGGAGGCTTGCTCATAATGCGGCTTTCAATGAACGGTGAAACCGCTCACATAGTCCATTGGCTTGCAGGTGGTAGGGCTGTGGTGTGGTGTATCTGCGCTCTGAGGCTGTTGGTGACTGCAACCCATAACTCCGACGTGAACTGCGAGCCGCAGTCTGATGTTATGTTAGAAGGGACACCAAAATGGGCTACCCATGTGCTCAGGAATGCCCGTGCGACATCAGCTGTGGAGATGGACTGGAGTGGAATGGCCTCAGGCCAACGAGTGGTGCGGTCAACCACAGTGAGCAGGTGCGTAAAGCCCCAGGAGGTCGGCAAGGGTCCCACCAGGTCCACATGTACATGGTTGAAACATCTCTTCGGGACATGAAAGGTTTCAAGAGGGGCTTTGGAGTGACGGTGCACCTTAGCTTGCTGACATTCGAGGCAGGCGGCGGCCCAGTCATGAACATCCTTTTTGAGGCCATGCCAAACAAACTTTGCTGCCACAAGCTTCTGTGATGCTCTCCTGGCAGGGTGGGAAAGGCCATGCACTGCATCAAACACCTGCCTGCGCCAACTGCCAGGAACAATGGGTCGGGCCTGACCTGTGGATACATCACAAAGCAGGGTGACACCTGCATTGCCAAAAGGAACATCCACCAAACGCAGTCCACTGATGGCAGTCCTGTACACCTGAACGTCAGCATCATGGACCTGGTCTGCCGCCATGCGGACATAATCCACCCCTAGATGCACTGCCCCTGCAAACCAGAAAGAGAGACAGTCCACCACACGATTATCCTTCCCTGCCACATGACGGATATCCGTTGTGAACTCTGAAATAAAGGAAAGCTGACGCTGCTGCCGGGCAGACCACGACTCTGAAACCTTGGCCATAGCAAAGGTTAAGGGCTTGTGGTCCACGGAAGCAGTGAATGCTCGGCCTTCCAACAGGAAACGAAAGTGTTGTATGGCCAGGAACAGGCCTAGCAGCTGTCGGTCAAACGTGCTGTACTTCCTCTCAGCTGGACGCAACTGTCGGCTGAAAAAGGCCAGTGGCTGCCAAGCACCATCAACTAACTGTTCGTGGATGGCCCTGATGGCATAGTCAGAGGCGTCTGTCGTGATGGCAATAGGGGCATCCAGGGACGGATGTGCTAGCATGGTGGCATTGGCCAAGGCTGTCTTGGTGTCCATGAACGCCTGAGTCCTTTTCTCTGTCCAGACAACTGTGTGCTTAGCAGCCTTACCCTTAAGAGTTTGGTAGAGGGGATGCATGAGGTGGGCTGCATGTGGGATGAAACGATGGTAGGACCATCACCATGCCTAGGAACTCCTGTAGGGCCCTGACTGTGACCGGCCGTGGGAACTGGCATATGGCCTCCACCTTCGCAGCCAGTGGAGCTGTGCCCTTGCTCGTGACATGGTGGCCAAGGAAATCAATGGCAGACAAACCAAACTAGCACTTGGCTGTGTTGATGATCAGTCCGTGATCGTTCAAACGCTGAAATAGAACCCTGAGGTGCGCCAGGTGTTCAGCCTTGGAAGTACTAGCAACGAGAATGTCATCCAAGTACACAAAAACAAACGGCAGGTCGCGCAGAACACTGTCCATGAGTCGCTGAAAAGTCTGAGCAGCATTTTTTAACCCAAATGGCATGCGGAGGAATTCGAATAAACCAAAAGGAGTGATGACAGTGGTCTTGGAAATGTCCTGTGGATGCAGCAGTACCTGGTGATAACCACGGATGAGGTCCACCTTTGAAAAAATGACCTTACCAGCCAACCGGGCAGAAAAGTCCTGAATATGAGGAACAGGGTAGCGGTCGGGTGTAGTGGCCTCATTCAAGGGGCGGTAGTCACCACACGGACGCCATCCTCCACCAGGCTTCTGAACGATGTGTAATGGCGAAGCCCAAGGGCTGTTAGAATGCCGTACGATGCCAAGGTGCTCCAGCGTCTCAAACTCTGCCTTGGCAATGGCGAGCTTCCCAGGATCCAAGCGCCTAGCGCGCACATGAACCAGGGGACCAACGGTTGCAATGTGGTGCTCCACACCATGTCTGACCACTCCGAATGAGAAAGTTGGTTGGGTGAGGGCGGGAAACTCCCCAAGGAGGCGTGAGAACTCATTCGCCGCAAAGGTGCTGGACAGATGGGACGAACTGGAACAGCTACGTGTGCAGGGGAGTGAGGTAAAAGTCTCTGCGTTGATCAGTCATCGGTTTCTAATGTCCACCAGAAAACCATGAGCGCAAAGGAAATCCATGCCCAGTAGGGGCGTGGACACTCTTGCCACCACAAAGTTCCAGGTAAACTGTTGTCCACCAAAAGACACCACAGCACTGCGCTCACCGAAAGTCTGGATGGAGCTACCGTTCGCAGCCTCCAATACAGGACCCCATTTACCCTGCTGAATGTCCAAGTCTGTAGCAGGCAAGATGCTTACCTGCGCACCTGTGTCACAGAAGAAATGACGTCCAGAAACAGCATCAGTGACAAACAGCAAACCGCCTGCATGGCCGATGCTCATTGCTGTAAATGAGCGCCAGCCCCCCCGTTTCCCGATGCCTTGAAGCGGCAGGGTGGGCGGCACTTCATAGCCTTGGGCCCGAAACGAGCGTGGTAGAAACACAGGCCTTGCTTCCTTTCTTGCGCTGGAGCGATGAGAGCTCCCTCTGGTGGCCTTGATTCTGCAGCACAATGGTGGATAGCTGCCTTGCAGTGCTGCATGACAGAAAAAAACTTATCTGCCTCCTTAGTCAGGTTGCGCGGGTCACTGATGGAAGAACCAGCAAGTGCCGATCTCACCTCCCCTGGCAGCTGTTGAAGGAAGAGCTCCCTGAAGATAAAACAAGGCTCATGTTTGCTGAGGAGAGACAGCATGTGGTCCATCAGTTCCAAAGGCTTTGCGTCACCCAAACTGCTCAATGAAAGCAAACGGCGGGCTCGTTTGGCATCGTTCAATTCGAAAGTCCCTAGCAAAAGTGCTTTAAGACTGCCATATTTATCCTCAGCTGGAGGATTCTGCAGCAAACTCATGACTCTGACAGTGGTTGAGATACCCAGGGCTGCGACCACATAGTAATATCTCGTTGCATCACCCGTTATCTATCTGATTGCGAATTTAGCCTCCGCTTGAGCAAACCACACTACCGCATGACCTTCCCAAAACTCCAGTAGCTTGAGCGCAACAGTGTTAGCCTCCATCATAGTAAAAAAAAATAAATAAATAAAATCTCTTAGGATTACCGTCCAAAGAGTCGTCGGGGTCACCAGTGTAAAGGTGCTGACACAGTGGGGAGACACAGACACAGCAGATAGGTTTAAAAGCCCGAACTTGGGAAAACTTTAATCCACTCAAAACTTACTGCAAGTCAGTTTTTTTTTATCAAGTCTAGACGGCAACCCACATCATCATAACGCGACACAGTAAATAAAGAGCAAAACAACGACTCAACAGGTAATGCAGGACGTGACAGAAACAATCATTTCAATTGAACACCTAATAGCTGGCTGTGAATTATAAACAATGCGGTGCCCCTACAGTATCGGGTATTTATCCTCTCATGGATGAAAAGCCATCCTGAGGTGTCATTGAGTGTTGGTGTGGGTCACTGGGGGCTGGGTGTGAATGGCCTAGAGAGTCATTGGGGTGATCAATGGATTGTTGGTTCTCTCTGTCCTCCTGTGAGTCACTGAAAACAGATGGGTTTTGGTGTGCATTCAGTTGTCTGGGAAGTGTGCCAAGGACTGCATTGTAGGTGGCTGATAAATGATGTCTTAGACCCCCACCTCTGTTCAGTGATGGCCGTTCCAGGTTAACAAAAATGGCTTCTTTAACTCCTAGCTCATACCAACGATCCTCTCTGGCTAAAATGCATATGTTGCAATCCTGAAATGAGTGTCCTTTGTTGTTAAGATGAAGATAGACAGCAGAGTCCTGGCCTGAGGAACTGGCTCTCCTGTACTGAGCAATGCACCTGTGAAGCGGTTGTTTTGTTTCTCCAATATATGAGTCCGTGCATTCCTCACTGCACTGAATTGCAAACACTATGTTGTCCTGTTTGTGTCTGGCTATTCTGTCCTTAGGGTGGACCAGTTTCTGCTTCAGGGTGTTACTGGGTCTGAAATGTACTGGAATGTTGTTTTTATAGAAAATCCTCCTGAGTTTCTCAGATAGACCAGAAATGTAGGGAATGACAATGTTCTTGCATTTGTTCCTGTTATCCTCCTTGTCCGTTATGTTCCTTTTTCTGCTCTTGAAGAAAGCCCAGTTGGGATACCTGCAGTTCTGAAGTGTTTTCTTGATGTGATTCTGCTCTTTCTCTTTTCCCTCTACCATTGTAGGAATGTTCTGAGCCCTGTGTTGCAAGGTCCTAATGACCCCCAAGAGACAGCTGATGATCTTCACCAGGCATCATGTATAGCCTACACCAGCTGTCTACTAACTCTGGGAGCGGCATCTCTGCCCAAATTTTGCATCATGAAAACATGTATGAAGGAGTGCTTCTGGGAGATATGGTTTCAGGGGACTGCCACCAATCTCTTGAAGGTATGCATTATAAATTTTTATTTTTTATTTATTTTATTTATTTAAACCTTTAGTTTCTGTTGTGATGAGTTTTAGTTTATCATTTTGGCACTTGTCTACAAAACATTTTAAGTTTTTTATTATTATTAATATTATTTGTTTGTGATGCAGGTGTGTAAAGATGGACCTGTGTCATTGACATGGCTGTCACAGCCACTATTGAGAGAGAATAGTTCTTCTTGGTGACTTCCACCTGACCACTGCCATCACACTCTATGGAAATAATTACAGGAAAGTGGCATTCATGAACAAGTGTATGGGTGTGGTCTCAAAGGTCCTTCCATGGGCTAAGTGCTCATGTCATCCACCCTGGTATCATGGATTTCTGGGAGGCAAGACAAATGGAAACTCTGGCAAAATTCAAAGGCAAAGAAGTGGTGGTAGCAGGTGTGTGTTTTTAGATGGTCCTATTTCATAAGCATAAGGTTTTACTTTAGTGTAAGAGACTACATCCTTTCATGTTAGAACAAATTTTTTGCATTGCCCAATGAAGTACATGTAATGTGTGATTGTGGGTTTGCCAATATCCTGTTACTGCTCATTTTTGCAACTTCTCATTTTAGCTTTGGCTTTAGGTATGAAATTAAACTATTTTATGTATAAATTTACTTATTTTGCTGTTTTCCCTGAATTATTTGCCTCTTTATGACAAGTGATGGCAGGATGGACAGCCCGGGGTGGAATGCAAAATATTGCACATATATCCTCATTGAATATGAATCAAAGGAAATACTTGATATATGTGTGGCGCACCCAAAATAGATGCCCACAAGTGTGTAGTTTCATTACTACTTTTGTTAGTATTTTATAAATATTTTTTTTATTACTATTATCACTTTAGAACGGCCTAGTGCCCAGTAGGAACACAAGTGTGTGACACGGGGGGGAGTGCTTAGGGGGGCGGACCCTCGCTCGTCCCTCAGATGCACTTTCGGGGAACAACTGTAAACAACCTGTGTCATCTCTCCTTGTTTTTCTGCACCTGTTAACAGGTTAGTACTGGGTAAAACCCCGTCCTTGTTGTAGCGTAAACTACTCATAACTGATGCTTGTTTGAACACTTGTTTTTGTGTTATTTTGAACTTTTAGCATAACAGTTATATTAGAAAGTTGCCATCGTATGAAGCGGCTAGCTGCCGTTAACGTTCAGCAGTCGTTCCGCGAGCCCTCCGTGGCGGCAAACTGAGATACCTCAGCCGGCTAGCAGCCGTCTTTTTAGCTTACCGAATCCTATGGGATTGTATTGATACTGTAGCTAACTGCTAACGTAATATTTTGAGCCCCCCGACACTGGTTTTACCGTTATTATTTCACCAAGTTTAACAAGTATAGATATGCTCACCCACTGGTTTGATGAAAGGGATATTTTAAGAAGTTTAGTGAGTATAAATAAATTAATATACACTGACGCAACACTGGTGCTAAACGAAGTTTCAAGAGTAAATCCGTAAATACACACTGGTCGTAAGACATGATTATTGTGACAAGGAATACAAGTTAATAAATAAATAAATACCTTAACTTCATGAAGGGTATTTTGTAGAGTATTAAGACGCTAGGTTAAGGAATACAGTTTTGATGTAACAGTTCTCTTTTGGTAATGAGTGTACAGATTAACTAAGCTATGACCCTGAAATGAATGGTTTTCATCTAGATTATATTGATTGAGTATAGTAATGACTTTGACACTTTAATATTACTGTTTTATAAGTAACTGGAGTGTTTTACAGTAATGAACCAGATCTTTATCGGTGCTATTTGCTACTTTGTAGAATCTCATTCAGTATGAATGTTTATTTAAGTGGTTTACTAGGTGGCTACGGGTAACCTGCTTTTAAATACAATGGAGCTTCCATGCTATTGCACTATTCAGCCATAGTGGCCTTTTATCACTTGTGTAAGGTGACAGGGTAAATGTAGGAATGTTTGGAATATGTATATGTAATTGTATTACATGAACGTAATTGTATTGAACATGATGATACTGACCTACGACACAAAAGAAAGAAAGATATTTTGCTATGAATGATAGTAAATAAAGAGATGCACTTTCGGGGAACAACTGTAAACAACCTGTGTCATCTCTCCTTGTTTTTCTGCACCTGTTTACAGGTACACTTATCTTTATTACCGTGGTACCACTCTTGGGACCCGTAATATATGGTACTTGTGGACAAAAGGATGGTAGGAGGGAAGTCAACCACCATGGAGGCCTTCGGGTTTGAGAGAATTTTAGAAAATACTCTTTCTGCAGGCATAAGAGTTGTGGAGGTTGTAACTGATGCTCACATGCCAATTGATGCAATGATGAGTGAGTAGACTGTCACATTTTGGTACATCTATAACAATATTTTGCTTAGCAAGCAGGACAGTGGACAAAATCACTTACCCATTTGTCCAATAAAAATATTTCTTTACATGTATGCCTATACTTGTACAGGAGTTCTCCCCAGTGAATGAGAGGATCGTTTCCCTGCGCCTTCGGGTCAGGGAATGGTCTCTGACTGTCATTTGCACTTGTGCACCAAATGGTAGTTCAGAGTACCCGGCCTTCTTGGAGTCCTTGAGTGGGGTGCTAGACAGTGCACCATGAGGGGACTCCATTGTTTTACTGGGGGACTTCAATGCTTACGTGGGCAATGACAGTGAGACCTGGAGGGGTGTGATTGGGAGGAACGGTCTACCCAATCTTAACCCGAGCGGCGTTCTGTTGTTGGACTTCTGTGCCATGCACAGTTTGGCCATAATGAACACCATGTTCGAGCATAAGGGTGTCCATAAGTGCATGTGTCATGAGGACACCCTAGACCATAGATCGATGATTGATTGACTTTTGTAGTTGTTTCATCTATGACCATATATCTTGGACACTCGGGTGAAGATCGGCATGAGCTGGGTCAGATGGCAGGGGAGGAGGCCAGACAGACCTGGTAGGCTCAAACATGCAGTGGGAGTATGCTGGGAATGTCTGGTGGAGGCTCCTGTCTGCCAGATCTTTAACTGCCACCTCCGGCAGAGCTTCAACTGAATACCGGGGGAGGATGGGGACATTGAGTCCGAGTGGACCATGTTCCGCACCTCCATTGCTGAGGCGACTGTGCAGAGCTGCGGCTGCAAAGTTATTGGTGCCTGTCATAGTGGTAATCCCCAAACCCGGTGGTGGACACCTGTAGTGAGGGGAGCAGTCAAGCTGAAGGAGTCCTATTGGGCTTGGTTAGCCTGTGGGTCTCCAGAGACAGCTGACAGATACCGACAGGCCAAGCAGAACGCAGCTCTGGTGGTCACTGAAGCAAAAACTCGGGTGTGGGAGGAGTTTGGTGAGGCCATGGAAAGTGATTTTCGGTTGGCCTCGAAGAGATTCTGGCAAACTGTCTGGCGCCTTAGGAAGGGGAAGCAGTGCTCTGTCCCTACAGTTTACAGTGAGGATGGAGTGCTGTTGACCTCAACTGGGGACATCATCCGGTGGTGGAAGGAATACTTCGAGGAGCTCCTCAATCCCACCTTCTTGTTGTCCGAGGAGGACACAGAGTCTGTTGTGGTAAAGAGAGAGGTTTAACTTCTATAGTGCCTTTCTCACACGCAAGGTCACTTTATAATTTTACACACACAAAAAGTCCTCCAGGAATGGATGAGATTTGTCCTAAGTTCTAAAAGGCAAAGCTTTCAATTTGCCGGTCCATCTATGGTACGTTCCCACTCTCATCTATGGTCACAAGCTGTGGGTAGTGACTGAAAGAATGAGATCATGGATACAAGCAGTAGAAATGAGTTTTCTCTGCAGGGTGGCTGGGCTCTCCCTTAGAGACAGGGTGAGAAGCTTGGTCATTTGGGAGAAATTCGGAGTAGAACCACTGTTCTTCCACATCGAAAGGAGTCAGTTGAGGTGGTTCGGGCACCTTGTTAGGATGCCCCCTGGACACCTCCCAAGAGAAGTTCTCTGGGCATGCCCCATTGGAAGGAAACCCTGGGGCAGACCCAAGACACACCCAGGAAACACGGGAGAGATTACATCTCTCGGCTGGCCTGGGAAATGCCTAGACCCCCCACCCCCCAGGATGCTCAGCTTTCTAAATTTATTCATTTATTTATTTATTTATTTTTGGCACCTCTGCCCCTGCCAAGTTTATGCTTTCAGTTGGTTTCTGTCCCCACCATGATGGCTGCTGTGAATGCATGTATGCAACTGTTGGTCTAGTTGTGTTTGAATTTGGTATCCGGGTTGCAGACTAACTTTTGGTTGCAATCAATCAAAAAACTGGGTTCTGGCAGTCATCTTGTGTTTTGTTTTGTTTTTTCCCCTTGGCCCTTCAGGTCAAAGGAGTGTTGTCATTCCATGTGCCATCCTTACACTGCCATACTTTCTAATGGTGACCATTCAAAAACCATTGTGGGGGGGGGGGGGTCTACTTCAAAATTTTAATTACTTGCACCTGTCACAGACTCTTTGTGGCTATGTGTCAAGGGCACAACACTATGGAGCAAACCATAGTTCATTGCTGGAATAACTTTAGAAAAACTTGTCTAGTTACTTTCAATTTGGTGCAAGAGTTGCACAAGCCTTGAAACAATAATTGGGTCACAGTGGCTGGCTTGCATTTTCTTTTCTTTTTTTTTCTTGCGTTTCTTACATTCCAATGTTCTAATGAATCTGAAACCTCATGATTTATAACTACAATATTTTGAGGAATTACACTCAAGCAATCAGGCTGAAACCAGTTTTTGGCATGTGTGAATATAATTAGACAATTATGTATGACTTAAAAAAAAAGGCCATGACAGCCATCTTGAATTTCAAGATCTTCTGAAATCACTCTTTTGTTCACTCGATCAGGCTGAAACTTGGTAAATTTAGGCACACAAATGAACCTTGGAACTATATCTCCTCCAGTCTTGGTACATCATTTTCTTCTGCTGGTATTTTGGAGGGCTCTTGATGGAAGCATCAAATCTCAGTTTAGAAGTCCTTGAACATATCCAGTGTAGGTGTTTGTGCTGTCTGGAAATTTGTCACAAATTCTCCATTCAGCATAGTGGGGGATCACATGACAGTCTCCTACTGTCAGTCGGATATTGCCACAAAATAAACCGCTGATAGGCTGCACGGCGGTTGGTCTTATTGAGGTCATCTTCAACTGCAGTAGTGAGTGCAAGGAAGTCATTTTGTAATAGCTTCTGTAGGTGAAGGACTACTTCATCCAAAATGAAATGGTCCATCTCCTGAAATAAAATATGTGGGAATTCATGAATATAACATTAGCCAGTAAATTCCACAAACATGGGCGCTGTGTGAGACAGCTGCCTCTCCAGTAACTCTGTAGTTTTTAGCTCTTTAAACCTCCTTTTTTCCACCTTTTTTTTTACTTTTCTGGTCTTCTTACGAAGACATAGTGTGTTTTACTTATATAACATGGATGTTTTTAACTTTAACACACAACCAGGAGCCAGTTTTCTCACTTATTCAAGAAAGGAGCTGCTGGCCCTGAAAACAATGGGACGAGCCGGGATACGACACCCCATCCCTGCGGAGCTGAGGAGGAAACCCAGGGGCTGTAAAGCTGGAGCTAAGCTAAAGGCTAGGCTAGTGGGCAACTGGTGGTGCTGCAAACCATCCATTCCCTCCGTTATCATGGGGAATGTGAACTTGCTGCCGAATAAAGTCAACAAGCTTTCTGCTCTGAACAACCAGCGGATTTATCAGGAGAGCAGCTTATTTATCTTTACGGAGACATGGCTAACACACCTTGTACCGGATGCTAACATGGACCTGCAGAGATTCACTGCTGTGAGAGCCGACAGAGACACTAAGACATGCGGAAAAAGCAAAGGTGGGGGACTGATCATTTATGTTAACCGCTGGCATAAGCTGGGACATATCTCCGTAAAGACAGTTTTATGTTGCCCGGACTTGGAGCTGCTAGCCGTTACCCTGCGGCCATATTATCTGCTGAGGGAGTTCAGTCACGTGATCACCATCTGTGTTTACATCCCTCCGAGGGCAGACGCAGCCGCTGCATGTGAGAGGATTCACTCTGTCACAGCAAGGCTGCAGACACAGCACCCTGAGGCATTTATCATCATTTCTGGGGACTTTAATCCCGATACTTTGGACTCTACTTTGGCTGCTTTTTACCAGGCTGTGGATTGTCCAACAAGGAACAACAGGACAATTGACTTGCTGTATGCTAATGTGAGGGATGCACACAGAGCCACACCCCTCCCCCCACTAGGGAAGTCTGACCACAACCTGGTTCATCTACAGCCGAAGTACACCCCCCTGGTTCAAAGGCAGCCTGCAACAAGTAGCTCCATCAGGAGGTGGTCCCCTGAAATGGAAGATGCCCTCAGGGACTGCTATGACATCACAGACTGGGATGTGCTGCTTAGCCCACACTGTGAGGACATAGAGGGGTTGACACACTGACAGATTACCTTAACTTCTGTGCAGACTTGGTCTCCCCCGCTAAGGCTGTACGGTGTTACCCTAATAACAAGCCATGGGTAACACAGGAAGTCAAAGCTGTCCTCAACAGGAAGAAGGCTGCCTTCAGGAGCAGGGATAGGGAGGCGATGAAAGCAGCACAGCAGGAGGTAAAACACTGCGTGAGGGAAGCTAAGGACAGCTACAGGAGAAAGGTGGAGCAGAAGCTGAAGGAGAACAGCATGAGGGAGGTCTGGGAAGGTGTGAAAACCATCACAGGCCACAATACAAAGACCAGAGTTGTTGGGACAGTGGAGAGGGTGAATGAGTTGAATGACTTCTTCAACCAGCCTATGTCCCCCCCACCCTCCCCCTCACTGCAGCCATCTCTCCTTCTTCCCTCAACACACCTCCCCACAGTCATCGCAGCAGCCCCCTCCTCCCCCACCTCAACACAGACTCCTCCATGCATTACTGCAGACCAGGTCAGAGGTCAACTGAGGAAGCTTCACCCCAGGAAAGCAGCAGGCCTGGACAAGGTGTGTCCCCGACTACTGAAGACCTGCGCTGCTGAACTGGGTGAACCACTCCAACGCATCTTCAACCTCAGCCTTCAGCTGGGGAGAGTGCCCACCCTCTGGAAGACATCATGTATCGTTCCAGTTCCCAAAAAGAATCGGCCCAGCAAGCTGAACAACTTCTGACCGGTGGCACTCACTTCACATCTGATGAAGACGTTGGAGCAGCTCTTCCTCAGCCTCCTCAGACCCCAGGTACAACATGCCCAGGACTGTCTGCAGTTTGCAGACTGGGCAGGTGTCAGTGTGGAAGATGCCATCCTCTACCTGCTACACCGAGCCCACTCACATCTGGATAAGGGAAATGGCACAGTGAGGATCCTCTTCTTGGACTTCTCGAGTGCCTTCAACACCATCCAGCCCCTATTGCTTCAGGACAAACTGAACAGGATGCAAGTGAAACCCTGCCTGGTCACCTGGATCTCCAGCTACCTCACTGACAGGCCGCAGTATATCAGGCTGAAGGACATCACGTCTGACACTGTGATTACCAGCACCGGAGCACCCCAGGGCATGGTGGTGGCCCCTCTTCTCTTCACCCTGTACACCACAGATTTCTGCTACAACTCGGAGCTGTGTCACATTCAGAAGTTTGCTGATGACACAGCCATCGTTGGGTGTATCAGTGACGACAGAGAGGAGGAGTATAGGAGCCTGGTGAGGGACTTTGCTGTGTGGTGCAACAGGAACCATCTGCAGCTCAACACCTCGAAGACCAAGGAGCTGGTCATTGACTTTGGGACATCCAGACCAAGGTCACAACCAGTACTGATCGAGGGAGTCAAGGTGGAGGCTGTGGATTCCTACAAGTACCTCAGGCTGTGGCTGGACAGCAAGCCGGACTGGACCTGTAACACCAATCACTTATACAGGAAGGGACAGAGCAGGCTATACTTCCTTAGGAGGCTGTGGTCCTTTAACATCTGCAGGAAACTCCTGTGGATGTTCTATCAGTCTGTGGTCACCAGTGTCCTGTTTTACACCGTGGTGTGCTGGGGGGGCAGCACATCCAAGGAGGACACATCCAGGCTGGACAAACTGATCAGGCGGGCTGGCTCTGTGGTCGGCATGAAGCTGGACTCTCTGGTGACGGTGGCAGAGAAGAGGTCTATGGACAAACTATTGAACATCATGGATGATGCCAGTCACCCTCTGCACACCGTCATCAGCAACCAGAGGAGCCTGTTCAGTGACAGAATGCTCCTTCCCAAGTGCAGGACAAACAGACTTAAAAACTCCTTTGTCCCTCACGCCATCAGACTGTACAATTCCTCTCTGGGGGGGGAGGAGGGGTAACAGGAGGACAGAGGATGGGAAGGAGCAGTAGCCTAGCCTAACAACAAGCAATACCGGACAATGTGCAATATAAAGTGCAATATCTCTCCTGCTACCTCCCCCCTTCCCCCCTCCTTCCCCCCCTCCCCTTCCTCTCTTCCCCATATCTTATTCTTTTTATATTTGTATATGTAAATACTTAATTTATTTTAATTTATCTAGATGTTTTCCTCTATTTATTTTCTCTGTTTATCTGTAATGATGCTGCTGGAATCTTTATTGATCCCTTTGGGAGGGTTCCCTCAGGGAAATTAAGTTTTATCTAATCTAATCTAATTGTGTGTTTAAATGTACGTTTGGAAAGTTTAAAAAAAATACATATGAATGACAACTGTGCTAGAAACTTGACTGAAGCAATAAACATGTCAAAAGCAGGTGCTGCAGCACTGTACAGGATGTTTATTTACTGGGATTTTCCTAAGTACAGTACTATTACAGTATAATTGACACTTGCAGGAAACATTTACAGTAAACAAATTTTCCAAATACAAAATTTTCACAGACTGGCTGTGATGTTTCTAATTTTCTGAAAGGGTCCAATATATATCTGATAGTACTTGTCTACGGTGGTATGCAAAAGTTTGGGCACCCCTGGTCAAAATTGCTGTTACTGTGAACAGTTAAGTAAGTTGAAGATGAAATGATCTCCAAAAGGCATAAAGTTAAAGATGACTCATTCCCTTTATATTTTAAGCAAAAACAATTTTTTTTATTTTCATTTTTTACATTTTCAAAATTACAACAAAGGAAAAGGGCCCAAAGCAAAAGTTTGGGCACCCTTCATGGTTAGTACCTAGAAACACCCCCTTTGGCAAGTATCACAGCTTGTAAGCACTTTTTGTAGCCAGCTAATAATCTTTCAGTTCTTACCTGGGGGATTTTCACACATTCGTCCTTGCAAAAGGCTTCCAGTTCTACAAGTTTCTTGGGCTGTCTTGCATGCACTGCTCTTTTGAGATCTAGCCACAGATTTTCAATGATATTTAGGTCAGGGGACTGTGAGGGCCATGGCAAAACCTTCAGCTTGTGCCTCTTGAGGCATTCCATTGTAGATTTTGAGGTGTGTTTTGGATCATCATCTTATTGGAGGACCCATCCTCTTTTTAACTTCAACTTTTTTACAGATGGTGTGATGTTTGCTTCCAGAATTTGCTGGTATTTATTTGAATCCATGCTTCCCTCGACCGATGAAATGTGTCCTGTGCCACTGTCTGCAACACAACCCCAAAGCATGATCGATCCACACCCATGCTTCAGAGTTGGAGAGGTGTTCTTTTCCGAGAATTTGGCACTCTTTTTTTTCTCATACCTGTGCACATTGTGGCCAAAAAGTTCTATTTTGATTTCATCAGTCCACAGGACTTGTTTCCAAAATGCATCAGGCTTATTTAGATGTTCATTTGCAAACTTCAGACGCTGAATTTTGTGGCTAGGACGCAGGAAAGGTTTTCTTCTGATGACTCTCCCATGAAGGTCATATTTTGTTCAGGTGTCGCTGCATAGTAGAACAGTGCACCACCACTCCAGGGTCTGCTAAATCTTTCTGAAGGTCTTTTGCAGTTAAACAGGGGTTTTTATTTGCCTTTCTAGCAATCCAACAAGCAGTTCTTTCAGAAAGTTTTCTTCATCTTCCAGACCTCACCTTGATCTCCACTGTTTCTGTTAACTGCCATTTCTTAATAACATTACAATCTGAGAAAACAGCTACCTGAAAACACTTTGCTACATTCTTGTAGCCTTCTCTTGTTTTGTGAGCATCAATTATTTTATTATTCAGAATGCGAGGGAGTTGCTTAGAGGAGCCCATGGCTGTTGATTTTAGGGACAAGTTTGAGGAGTCAGAGAATTTGTACAGCTTTGAAATCTGCATCATCTGACCTTTCCTAACAAATAATTTGAACAAGCCACAGCTCAATAAGTTAATTAAGGTCTGGAACCTTGGTAAAAGTTACCTGGGAACTCAAATGTATTAGGATGCCCAAACTTTCGCATGGTGTTTCTTTTCTTTTTTCACTCTCCAATTGTACAAAACAAAAATAATACACAAATCTTGCAGAAAATGCTGAAAAGAAATGTATCATCATTACCTTTATGCCTTTTGGTGATCAGCTCATCTTCTGCTCACTTAACTATTCACAGTAACAGACATTTTCAGTAAGGGTGCCCAAACTTTTGCATGCCACTGTAAATACATATGGGTATAATGCTGATGCAGTGTCCAGGGTGATTCCCACAGCACTTCCTCTCCAAATCAGTCGGCATCTCGCGACACTGATGACACACACACCAGCTCAGCACCTCATGCTGAGGATCAGCCTGGGGAGCACCAACAGTCAAACACCTTCCCTGCAATGTCCAGCAGGAGGCATGGGTTTACTGCTGCCAAGTTCAGCAACTCCTTTGAATCCTCAGGTGACAGCTGGTTGACAAGGCTGTTGACTCTCTCAGTCCTTTCCCTGCACAGTACTGCTACACACTTTGCATCAGTCTGTGTTAGCTGTGATCCCTGCTTTCTCTGAGCATATGTCCTCTTTGGTGGAGGGGCCTCCCTATGGCCCTGAGAGCTGGAGGAGTCTGATGCGAGGTACATAGGACTGGATGGTACTGCTCTCTTATGTGGCTGACCAGGCCTCTTTGCTTTTGGAGGTTGACCACATTTCTTCCCTGTCTCTGGAGCTGCCCCTGTTGCTTTCTTAGATGATTTTGTTGGTGGCTGACCTCGCCTTTTAGGTTGCCCTTGAGATGTGCTCATCTCTTCTGTTTGCTGTAATATAATTATATACATTATCATAAATATGTCAGGGTTACATATTCCATATATAAAGGCATACAGAGGTTTCTGCACGTTCAGACTGCCACTTGATCTGATGAAACGGCAAACATGAGCTTTTTCTGCAGAAATTCATGATTTATATTTTATCTGAATGGGTCTCATTAGTATTTTATTTACTTATATAATCTCCTGTATCACTCCTTCAATCAAGCTTTAGAGATTTTTTTTCCCCTCTCCCCTTGGGCTCATGTCTGAAACGGGTTGGTTATACAAGAAATTCACAAGGTTATACTTGAGTCAAGTTTAGGAAAGTCCATTAGTGGCATTACAAAGATAGTGGAGTGTTTGTATTCCTAAAACTATTACTTCTGATCACTATGTTTGGCAACACGCAAACATTAGCAAAAATCAAAAAGATGAAAAAGAACCTTATATTGTCTTGCTCAATGAAATAAACTGCACAGTATGTTGGCGAATCAAGTGGTTGTTCATCAGAAGTTGTGCAATATAGGTGTATAGTATATACACACATTTTCACTCGGCGGTCTTTACCATCACAATGATAAAGGACCTTCTATGTAAATTAATGTACAGGAATAATCTTTACATTGTGAAATCAATACATAATTTTTGTTATGACTCATGAATATTGGATAGAATATGCTCAATGAAAAGCAGACTTCGAGATGAGTGACTAGGCTCAAGTTCGCCTCAAAAAGATGCATATTTGGGCTAATTGCAGCATGTTATTCACTAATTACAATATTTACAATAGGGAGAAACGTACTAACCAGCATTTGATGTGTAGGATCCATTGGCTCAGTCATATTTTTTGTCACAACTTGAGTATCGAAGTTGCAATGCCAATGTTGTGGTGATCAGCTTCTCGTCTAGTGGCAAAATGATGTAACTGGGTCAGTGCACGGTCAATGAAAATCTGCTCATGTGCACACACGAGCAGTCTGCTTGACTGCGCGAAGCGTGCGATTTTCATGCACATTATTTGCTAGGGAATCCCCTCAAAATAAATAACTTCCCAGCCACATAATGTCCTGATATTTTGTGAGATATTACAGAAATGAATATATCACAATGACCCAATTTCAGAGGGAAGTAAATTTCACCATTTTTATGAAATCAAAAGGCCATATTGCTTTAACATGTTTATTGCATGTCAGTTCAAGTTGTAATTAATGCTTTAACACTTTTATTACATGTCAGTTTCAGACATGATTAATACTTTAACACATTTATTACATGTCAGGTGTGACTGAGCCCTGAGAGTAAATTTTTAAAGTTTTATGAAGTTGGTACATTATTTGGCCACTAAATAGCAGTCAAAAACCACAAATGATTGTATCAGCTAACCCAACATGCTCAAAACTGTTTCATATCAAAGGAGCAAGTGAGAGTAAACAACAAGGAAGACCCACACACCCCATCCCTCTCTCCCTCCCAACCCCACAGTCAGGGCCGTCGTAAGTGGTGGGCGAAATGAGCAGTCGCCCATGGCCTCGCGCTCTGATGGGCCTCACGCCTGACCAATGAGATTGCAGATTTTGATTATCTATAGTTATTTAATGCGGTCCTTTGTAGGCTATAACATGTCTCTAAAATAAAACGACTGCATTTCATTTCAGTATGCATAAACATTGTTTCTTAGATTAAAAAATAAAGTAAATAAAAATATTCCTTAAATCTTGCTTCATGACGTCGTTACGTAGGCCTACGCTTGTAGCAGGAAATTCAGCCGCCAGAACAGAGTGAAAATGTCGGCAGCAGCCCGTAAGCGTGACTGCTTTCGTAAATTTCAGTCAGGTGCTGAGAAACGAAAGGAACTAAAAAAGAAAGAGGAGTTCAACAAGGGCGGCACGGTGGTGTAGTGGTTAGCGCTGTCGCCTCACAGCAAGAAGGTCCTGGGTTCGAGCCCCATGGCCGGCGAGGGCCTTTCTGTGCAGAGTTTGCATGTTCTCCCTGTGTCCGCGTGGGTTTCCTCCGGGTGCTCCGGTTTCCCCCACAGTCCAAAGACATGCAGGTTAGGTTAACTGGTGACTCTAAATTGAGCGTAGGTGTGAATGTGAGTGTGAATGGTTGTCTGTGTCTATGTGTCAGCCCTGTGATGACCTGGCGACTTGTCCAGGGTGTACCCCGCCTTTCGCCCATAGTCAGCTGGGATAGGCTCCAGCTTGCCTGCGACCCTGTAGAAGGATAAAGCGGCTAGAGATAATGAGATGAGATGAGATGAGTTCAACAAGACACTTCATGAGTCTCTGGATCGGTTTGTGAGCCATTCTCGGGATGTGGCCGAGCAGCAGCAAACAGACGGGGAAAGTGACGGTGCTGAGACACTATTCTCCTAACGCAAAGCAAGCTTTTGTAACAGACTATTTTTTAGTTGTCGTGGACCAGGCTCTCACTGCTCTAAGAACACGTTTTACGGAAATGCAGGGGTTTGAGGAAATGTTTGGGTTTCTTTTTGATATCAAAAAACTTTGCGACATGGAAGAGGGAGATCTGCACAGACAGTGCACAAAACTGGGCGATGCTCTGAGCACACCGGAATCTCATGACATACATGCACCGGACCTTTTCCAGGAGTTGAAGGTACTTCGAGATATAATTCCAAAGGGAACAGATACTGCCCTCAAAACACTTCGTTTCCTTAAAGGGATCGAAGGAACATTCCCAAACTGCGAAGTTGCGCTCAGGCTCCTACTGACAGTTCCAGTAACTGTGGCATCAGGGGAATGGAGCTTCTCAAAACTAAAACTTATTAAAAACTATTTGCGCACCTCAATGTCGCAGGACAGACTATGTGGGCTCGCTCTTCTGTCAACTGAAAATGACGTTGCCTGCAAGTTGGATTATAAGGATTTAATCGCGGAGTTTGCGGCAAAGAAAGCGAGAAAGGTCGCTTTTTTCTAAGCTATATGGTGAGGCAATCTAATTAACTTTATTTGTGCAATTTTTCAAAAGTTTTATGCACATGTCAAAAGTTCAGTTTTAATGTCATTTATGCCCGATTTCGACAAGCAGTAATTCATACTTGTCTTTATGTAATGTTCACCTGTTGTTGTGACGGATAATAAACGGCTTATGGCCAACGATGTATGTGTCTGCTAATTGTTGTATATTACCTCCCCTGTTAAAGGCATATTCTTCTTATTATTCTTATTATTATTAATGCTACTACTACTACTTAATTCCGACAACGTGTAAAATAGGTTATCCTGAAAAGGGCCTCGCATCTGTCAAGTTTGCTCAGGGCCCCGCCCTCCTCTTGCAACGGCGCTGCCCACAGTCACCATATAACATTCACTGCAGACCAGGGGCCTCATTTATAAACGATGCGTATGCACAAAAGAATGCGTACGCCACATTCTACGCAAGCTTCGGTATTTCTAAAAAGTGAACTTGACGGTAAAATGTGCGCACCTCCACGCAAGCTCTGACCCATGCGTACGCACACAAAAAAGGGAAACGCGGAAAATGCGACCTCAGGAGGAAATGGGGAGAACGACCCGAAACTGGTTCAATAATCGAAGTTTAACACAAACATAACATCGCGCATCAAAGACGTGACTGACTTAACATTTATAATCCTTAATTTTGTGCACTTGTCTGGGTGCGGGTGATTAATGCGTAAATTCTGAAAGTATTTGTAATCATTCTTAGACCATTTCTAAATATTCAACCCTTTACTCATTCAGTTATATTGTAGGTGACAGTGGGTATCTGCTGAAACGGTGGTTGCTCACGCCATTTATGAACCCCCAAACGCCTGAGGAGACCACTTACAACCTGCGCCACAGCCAGGCGTGCGCTGTTGTGGAGCGCACCATCGGGCTCCTGAAGGGCAGATGGCGTTGTCTGGATGCCATGGGGGGAGCGCTATGTTACAGACCCGAAAAGGTCTGTAGGATTGTTAGGGCCTGTGCTGTGCTGCACAATGTGGCACAGCTACAAAACGTGCCTTTGCAAGCTGAAGAGGTCAACCTTGATCTCGACCCCAATCCCTATCCCCAGGCATTCCACCCAAACGCAGGAGCCGTGCGCCAGCGCGAGGAGGTGATGCGCCGCTTGTAAATAATTAGGTATGGAAACAAATGATTACTTTTTAAGAAATTCTTTAATGCTGGCATTTAATGCAGACAACTCATTTTTTATTTCTTTTAATTCCCGGGCGACCTCGCGGACGGCATCCACATGTTCCTGCTGCACCTGCAGCACTGCATCTGTTAGGACACGGGCGCTGGTGGCTGGTTTCGGCATGGATGCACATGCATCGGAGGCCGTGGACGTCCTTGGGACCTCTGCTGCCGCAGCCGACACACTGCTGGCCTCACTGGCACACCCAGCAACTGCGAGGGAATTTTTTTATTAATAAAATACTTTTTCTGAATGGAGACTCATTTCAATTAATTTCACACCCATTTCAAACAAGGGGGCACACATGCAATGTGAGGTGGTTCCTTGATACACAACCAAAAAAAATTACATACCCGAGTCCTCGGCTGGTTCATGTGGCCCAGCATCGGTGTCACCCTCCTCCTCACGCACAACTCCACTCAGGAGGGCAAGGGTGTAAAAACGGTGTTGATATTGGTGGGGACATAATTTGGCCAAGCGCCCCAGTGCGCCATGGTTGTCACACGAAATGTGGCCTACACTGTACAAATGATTGGTTGTCCATTCCTTTGTGTTATTTTTATTTTTAGCACCAGGTACACTTAGTCTTAGACTTAGGCTAACATCTGCATGTATATGGGCAATACATTATCACACAGAGAAAGTGGACATTGAAGTTGCTGTGAATTTCGCTGTAGTGGATGACCTACCCAAAATACAACACAATCAATCAAAATTATGTGCTGCTGCTTCATTTTCACACAACTTTTACTATTTTCACACATTTGAAACATCATGTGCTTCCTTTTGAGTTACTGCAATTTCAGAATCTGGAAGTAATGTAGGTATGGGTGGTAGAAGTGTGAAGAGTTTTGGTAGTTGTAGTGCATTTTGCAAAAATGTTTATTCATTAAGTTGAAAGGGTTAAGTGACAATTGTTTCACATTTTTGCATTTTCACATTTTATTGCAGAGGTTACATACATACGCATATACGCATGCACATATACATATGCATACAAACAATGAGCGAGAAAAAGTAAATAAGTAAACATTTAGCATTACCTACAAGCATTTATTAGTGTGTGTGTGTGTGTGTGTGTGTGTGTGTGTGTGTGTGTGTGAGAGAGAGAGATTGCAAACAGAAACTCCTTGCTGTTACAGTAAATATAAGTAAACATTTAGCATTACCTACAAGCATTTATTAGTGTGTGTGTGTGAGAGAGAGAGAAAGAGAGAGAGAGAGAGACGGTGTATACAACTGCTAGATGTTAAGGTGTTTTTGCCTTCTGAGTCGAGCGCTTGGCAGAAGAAAACGTCACTGTCTGAAGAGGTTCTCTAACAAGGCTATTTTGTTTTGAATAGCTTACCGTTGACTGGGTAAAATAATGTCTTATGTCCTTACGTTTTCTTTTATTGCTCGACATCACTGCCTGTGCGCTGTTTTGCTGTAGCAGCGAGCTGGATGCTGATTTTACCGCTTGCTACTGCTTACAGCCAATGACAACAAAAAACCATAGCAACGTCAAGGCAACGGGAGGTGGGCCAATCAAAAACCATAGCAACGTCAAGGCAACGGGAGGTGGGCCAATCAAAACTTCATAAAGCTTTTTTACCTGCTGTCCCCACCAATAGTCAGCCGTCTTCGAGAGATCTGTTCACAACTGAAAATCATCTGGAAGCGATACCGCGTTTGGTGTTTTTATTCAGCTTTTCCCGCATCGCGGCTTCTCCATTCAAAAATGGTATGGACATTTTAAACTCAGCTGAATATTGGTATGGACGCGTCCATACCGTCCATACGCATTTTTACGCCCATGCAGGAGGGTTTCCCCTATAATGCCAGCCAGTTTTTGATCCAGTGGGGGGTGAGCTCCGGCTCCCCCTTCCCCCCGCCCGTTGCACGGATGCTTTGGCGGTGTGCCGCGATCCTCTTCTTGGCGTCCACCTTTATGTCAGACCTTTTTTTTTTTTTTTTACCTCTACCATAGTACAGCCTTGTGAAGCTACAGAATTGACCGCATCGGCCACATGCTGCCATTCACACATTTTTTTCGCATTTGTAACTCCCGTATTATGGCCTCCAAACAAAACAGCTCGATGCTGCTCCACTTCATCTACTAGCACTTCAACTTCACAGTCGGTGACGTTGCGCTTCTTTGTCTTTCCTTCTGTTTTGGGCATGGTGTCCACAGATATCAATATTCATTAAGGGCGTTTCGCTGAATATTTATAGGCAATTGTGGGTGTGTCTTGAGGTACGCACAGGTGCCGCAAACTTAGAGTGGATTGTGATTTATAAAGGGAAATTGGCGTGGAACGTGCGTGCGCACGGTTTTATAAATCAGAATATTTCTGTGCACGGGCGGCACGGTGGTGTAGTGGTTAGCACTGTCGCCTCACAGCAAGAAGGTCCTGGGTTCGAGCCCCGGGGCCGGCGAGGGCCTTTCTGTGTGGAGTTTGCATGTTCTCCCCATGTCCGCGTGGGTTTCCTCCGGGTGCTCCGGTTTCCCCCACAGTCCAAAGACATGCAGGTTAGGTTAACTGGTGACTCTAAATTGACCGTAGGTGTGAATGTGAGTGTGAATGGTTGTCTGTGTCTATGTGTCAGCCCTGTGATGACCTGGCGACTTGTCCAGGGTGTACCCCGCCTTTCGCCCGTAGTCAGCTGGGATAGGCTCCAGCTTGCCTGCGACCCTGTAGAAGGATAAAGCGGCTAGAGATAATGAGATGAGATGAGATTTCTGTGCACACGCACATTCTGAGTTTCGTGCGCACGCCATCTTCTGGCGTAAATCCTGCGCAAAGTTTTATAAATGAGGCCCCTGGTTATTTCCTTAGACTAGGGGTTCTCAAACATTTGCGATCTGGGCCCCCCCGACTGTAGCAAGTGTACTTTGACACCCCCCCCCCCCCCCCCGAAAAAAGATAGATAAGCTATTATCATTATTATTGTTGTTGCTGCTGTTGGGCTGTTTTTTATTGTTATGTATTATTGTATTATTACAATCTTCGACAACACAGTCAGAGACTGAAAATGTTCAATTTTGCTTTATATCCTTTTAAAAATTTATGGATCCAGACGTGGTTCCAGATTACCTCCAAAATTTAAGTTCTTCACTGGGCCAAGACACACATCTAGTAAAATTTTCATGAAAATCTGTCTGTACATATTTTTCTGCAAAGTTGCTAACAAACAAACACATGACTGAACAAACAAACTCTACCAGAGTACCGGAGATAGTGTTAACGAATGTCTCAGTGTGACACATGAGCCTGCTTTGTTTCACAGAGTTCTCAAATTCTCGGCTCAATTTTAGTTAAACACAGCTTCATGTCATCCTCAATCCGTGAGCGATTGTGGTACTTAGTTTTGAGCATGGTCAGTTTTGAAAAGCCTGTCTCACACAAGTATGTTGACGCGAAAGGCAATGTCACAGAGCTGGGGGTACTCCTGCATCAGTGTTACCCAGAAGGATGTAAGAGAACAGGTGCTAAAAAGGTGCTTCAGCCCACTGTCACTCTTCAGCTCAATAAGCTGCTCTTGTATTTGCAGTGACAAATCGTTTGCGGTGCAAACAAATGGGTCCTGAACCCATGAAAATGACTGGTAGTCCTACTTGAAACAAGAAACTAACTGCTGCTTAAGCCCAGACAGGTGATCTGTAGCTGATTGAAAAATAGAGGAGAAATCACTGCCATATGCCTCAGTGACGAAGTCTGTGAGGCTGGGGAATGTCACAATTTCCGACAATTATGTGGTCATGTCAGAGGACAAGTTTTTGGATGAAAGCATCCACTCTGTCAGCAAGGACCAACACATTGGAATCTTGGCCTTGCAAAGACAGATTCTAACTATTCAGTCTGTCAAATATGTCGACCAAATACGACAAGGAAGCTAGCCACAGGGAATCATGGAGGTGCTTGTCCAGTTCCGAACTGCTTTCAGTCAAAAACAACTTCACCTCTTCTCGCAGCTCATACAAGCATTGTACCACTCTCCCTCTGGAAAGCCAGTGAACCTCTGTGTGCAAGAGCAGTTGTTCATGCCCAGAACCCATTTCCTGACAGAGGACCCCGAATAACCATGAGTTCAATGGATGCGACTTAATGTAATTTATCATCTGAACTGCCTGTTGAAGCACAGACTGGAAGAGCGTCAGCATTTTTTTTCTAGCTGCAAGTGCCTCGCGATGGATCATGCAATAAGTCCACCTTGCTAATGGAGCTACCTGTTGAAGGTGTGTCACTAGGCCACTCTTACGTCCTGTCATTGATTGTGCCCCATCAATACAAATAACAACACACTTCTCCCAGACCAAGTCTGCATTTTTGACAAACGAGTCAATAAAATGAAAGCTTGCTTCACCAGTTGTAAGGGTTTGAAGAGGAAGACAAAACAGAACATCCTCTTCAATCCCCTGGTCTTTCACAAACCTTACGTAGGTAGGTCCCTGAACCTGCCCAGCAATATCAGTTGACTCATCTAACTGCAATGCATAGTACGGACTCTGTCTAACTAGTTGTAGCAATTGCTCCTTAACATCACTGGCCAAATCGGAGATCCTGCGAGCTACAGTGTCAATGGATAATGGAATATCACTAAGTTTAGCGCTGGCACTTTCCCCCAGCATTATTCTGCAAATATCCTGTGCTGCAGGCAAAATCAGTGTCTCAGCTATAGGATGTGGCTTCCCAAGTTTAGCTATTCTTTGGGAGACCACGTATGAAGCTTCGAGACACTGACTAGACATGGTGGTATGTTTGGTTATGGTGGACTTTTGTAGATGAAGGGCATCACGCTTTCTTTTGAAATAATCCACTGGTTTGTTTTTCATGTCAGGGTGCTTGGTGTCCAAATGCCTCTTTATTTTGCACAGTTTCATGCTGTCATTGCTGTCAAGCACCTCCACACAAACAACACATTGCAGACCTGGTTCCAGTGTGCCAGTAACAGAAAAACCGTATTGTAAATAACTTTTGTCATATTTGCAGAGTTTTGGTTTTTTGGGAACTAGTGCATCAGTGGGACCAGCTCTTTTTTTCATGAATTAGAAATTTGTCCATATTGTTTATTAACCCAATAAAAGATCATTATGATGTAAGTGTGAACATAGCAAAGGGACTTGCTCAGCTAAGAATGCTAGCACCTTACCACCACGCACCAGACTAAGCTCCACTAAAATGAGCAATCTACAAACCGTGCTTAATGTAATTAAGTTAAAATATAATTAACTGTTATACAGTGTTGGACCTTACAATTTTTATTCAAAGAAAAAAGGTGGAGAAAAGAGAGAAAAAGTAGGAGAATGATTAAAGAAAGGAGAAAGAGTAGGTTGACAAGTAGGCAAAGGAGACAAAGGAGAAAGTAAGTTGACAAGTAGGAAAGTGAGATGGTAAGATCAGATTTAAATGGAGTTTTAAAGTGAGAAAAGAGGGCTGAAATAGTCTTTAAAAAGACTGTTTAAATTATTACTGCAATAGCAGTGCTGGAAGGCTAGCTATATATGCAAGGATATAGCCTTTAAAAAGGCTGTTGGTAAAAGGTAATTGAAAAGCTAATAGTAGGCTATATGAAAGCTGCAATGGTATGAGCTCAACTCGATTACACAATGGTGTGTTTCCAATGTCTGTGATCTCTTATGTACTTGAGGTGTGTCTATAAAAGTTCTTTGCTGAGATTTCAAATAATAACGCTCCGTCTTCATTGGCTGGACCCCCCAGTTTGAGAACCACTGCTTAGACAAAGCTTTAGTTGTCAGAGATTTTAGTATTCACATCAATAACCCAGAAGACCCTTTGAAAACAGCGTTCATGTCAATTTTAGATTCAGTAGGGGTTAATCAGAATGTCATAGGACTTACCCATAATGGTGGTCATACTCTCGATCTAATACTAACATTCGGGTTAAATATAGAAATTATAGTCTGAATTCCACATATTCAGACTGTGGAATATATTCTATATTCCACAGTCTGAAGTTATCTCAGATCATTATCTCATCTTATTCAAAATATGTCTGAGCAATAATATATGCACCTCACCACGCTACTGTATTAAATGTACATTCATGTCAACTACTGCACAGAGTTTTATAAATAATCTCCCAGAGTTATCAACTTTGATTGGATCACTGTCAGCCCCCACATAACTTGAACAGGCAACTGAATGCTTAGAGTCAACATTCCGCTATACTTTAGATAGTGTAGCTCCACTTAAAAGGAAAATGATTAGAGAGAGAAAAAATAGCACCCTGATATAATGATGACACTTGCACTTTAAAACAGACCACTCAAAAATTGGTAGCATTCAAATTAGCTTGGAAGGAGAGTTTCCTGAAGTACAGAAAAGCTCCTAGTGCTGCTAGAGCAACATATCTCTCCACCCCAATAGAAGATAACAAAAATAATCCTAGATTCCTATTTAATATTGTAACAAAATTAACCAGGAATAAGACCATGATAGACACATGCATACCTGCAGTATGTAGTAGCAATAACTTCATTAATTTTTTCAATGATAAAATTGAAAATATCTGACAAAAATTTCAAACTACTAATTTAAGGCCTGACAATTTAAGTAACCCTGTAGTTAACAATATAATTGTATCAGATCAGCAATTAGAATGTTTTACTACCCTTAGAGAAATTGAACTAATTTCATTAATCTCCGCCTCAAAATCTTCAACTTGTGTACTAGATCCTTTACCTACACGCCTATTCAAACAGATAAGACCTGAAGTAATTGAACCGCTTCTAAAAATAATAAATTCTTCTCTTAGGATTGGCTATGTACCCAAATCATTTGAACTAGCAGTTATCAAACCCCTGATTAAAAAACCTGACCTCGATCCCTGTCAGCTGTCCAATTATTGGCTAATATCAAACCTCCCCTTTATCTCCAAGATCCTACAAAAAGCTGTCACATAGCAGTTATGCTCATATCTACATAGGAATAACATCCATGAAATGTATCAGTCAGGATTTAGACTGAATCATAGCACAGAGACAGCTTTGGTTAAAGTAGTAAATGACTTCTTGTTGGCATGTGATCAGGGCTGTGTCTTGCTGCTTGTGTTGCTTGACCTTAGTGCAGCATATGATACCACTGATTATTCCATTCTCCTAGATAGACTAGAAAATGTTGTGGGAGTTAAGGGAATGGCCCTCTCCTGGCTCAGCTCTTATTTAACTGATCGCTATCAGTATGTTGATGTAAATAGTGATTTTTCTAGACATACTGAGGTAAAGTTTGGTGTTCCACAAGGTTCTGTTTTAGGCCCACTGCTTTTTTCTTTATATATGTTACCACTGGGTGATATTATTCGTAAGCATGGTATTAGTTTCCACTGTTGTGCTGATGACACACAGTTGTATGTTTCTGCAAAACCAGATAAGACACACCAGCTTAGTAGAATTGAGGAATGTGTAAAGCTAGCCGCACACTACGCCAATCCATACGGTACCGAACCGACCCATTTCAGAGCCGACTCCCGACAGGGCACGCACATATCCCCGACTAACTCACGACTGTTGACGAGTGCAGTCGCGATTGAAGCGACACCAAACGAGATTATGTGAACTAAGCATCATAACAAACATTCCGCTAAATATCACGTGACAATAGATTTGTGATTGGCTGGTGCTGCCAACACATATTTCTCGCGCTAGAAATTGTGTTTAATGATGTCGAAATGGAGAAGAAAGCAAAAGTTAGCGCTGGCGTTATATGTTTGCATGCAAATATTGTGTCGTCGTCGAAGGAGAAGAGAAAATAAAAGATTGTGGAAAAAGGAACACAACAAACTGCACACAGAACAGGGGTGTTTCCATAATCTTCTCCGTGAATTACGAGAGAAGGATGCTGTAAGCTTCGAAAATTTTTTGAGGATGCATCCGTCTCTTTTTGACAACGTGCTTGCAGATGGTTACACCCCTGATTCAGTGACAGGACACCCCATTTCGAGAGTGCATTTCTCCCGGAGAACGACTGGCTGTTACATTGCGATTTTTGGCTACAGGTATTGATTATAACATTTTTCAGAATATATACTCGATCTATCAAGTAATAATAATAAAAAAGTAATTCTCTATATATATATCTGGATAGTACAGTGGTAATGCTCACTGACTACGACGCGGGAGATCGGGGTTCGAATCCCGGTCAGGGCAAAACATCATCCAGTAAGGGTCCTTAGGAATGAGTGAAGACATAACTGATAGAGTCATACCGGCTCAGACGTCGCCCGGGTCAACAAGTTGCTAGGGAACCAGGGCAAACTGATGAGAAAGGGGCTACTGGAACAAGACATCGATGGACGAGGACAGAAAATACGGAATTGCTGGAATGCTACTATACAAGCAATCCCAGAGAGAGGGGATACATGCAGCGAATGTGGGACCATTGGATACTTCAAAACCCACAATCAAGGCTAACAAAGAAACAGCTATTAGCCCAGTGTTCCAACATCCGTAATCGAAATCTACTATCACAACTAGAGATTAATGAAATACAACAACGATGCTATGGCAAGGGGGAGCCAGGAAGACAGGTCAGCGGGGAGATGTCATCATCCCCACAACCAGAGATTGGGTACCAAGCCCCCACAGCTAACAGCCTCAACACAAGAGCTGCTGACCTGAGAAGGAAGATCGTGACCCAACTGGAAACCTGGAGCCCGAATACCGAAGCTGAGTTGCCAAGTACCTTCAGAAGATCTACTAGTAGATGTGAATGCTGCTCTGAAGACAATCTCCACAAGAACCATCACTGAGACCAACAAGCTGATACACAGTACAGCAACAGTAATCATGGAGATGCTTGGACACAAGTTGGGCTCGGGACATAAACAGTATCCACCATGGAAGAAACAGTTTCAAGTGCCTCTCCATACCAGAGGCACTTGAAACTGCCAAACAGTGACTAACAGCTCTGGCCACACGGTTGAAGAGATACACCAAGGAGGGAGAGGCCAGGAGAATAAACAAGCTGTTCTCCACTGAACCAGCCAAGGTGTACTCTCAGTGGCAGGGAAACAACAACCGGTCAGACCCACCAAGAGCTGAGGTGGAAAAATACTGGAAAGACATATGGGAAAGAAAGGCATCACACAACACCAATGCCCAATGGTTAGTGGACCTAAGAGCTGACCACAGCAACGAACAAGAACCAATAACCATCTCAATGGCAGACGTCCAAGAAAGAGTGTCAAAGATGAAGAGCTGGACAGCACCAGGCCCCGATATGATCCATACGTACTGGCTGAAGAAGCTAACTGCACTCCATGAACACCTAGCAGCACAGATGAACCAGCTGCTGAGGGATGGGACCCACCCAGAATGGCTAACCCAAGGCGGGACAGTCCTAATCATGAAGGACCCCCAGAAGGGACCCATCCCATCCAACTACTGGCCAATTACCTGTCTCTGCACAACATGGAAGGCCCTGTCAGGCATCATTGCAGCAAAAATGAGTAAGCATGTGGCTCAATACATGAGCGAGGCACAGAAAGGAATTGGCAGTAACACCAGAGGAGCCAAGCACCAGCTACTGGTCGATAGAACAGTCGCCCGAGACTGTAAGAAGAGACAGACCAACCTGTGCACTGCCTGGATTGACTACAACTCAATGCCACACACATGGATACTGGAATGTCTGGAACTGTATAAGATCAACAGGAACCTAAGGACCTTCATCCAGAACTCAATGGAAATGTGGAAGACAACCCTAGAGGCCAACTCAAAACCCATTGTCCAAGTCAACATCAAGTGCGGCATATACCAAGGAGATGCGCTATCGCCACTGCTGTTCTGCATAGGCCTGAACCCCCTCAGTCGGATCATCACGAAAAGCGGCTACGGGTACCGATTCCGTAGTGGGGCAACAATCAGCCACCTGCTCTACATGGATGACATCGAGCTGTATGCCAGGAATGAGCGAGAAATAGACTTGCTGATCCACACCACCCGGATTTACAGCGATGACATAGGGATGTCATTCGGATTGGACAAGTGTGGCCGGATGGTCTCAAAGAGAGGCAAGATGATCCGGACTGAGGGGATTGACCTACCAGAGGGCAACATAGGTGATATCCAAGATGGCTACAAGTACCTTGGCATCCCACAGGCTAATGGAAACCATGAAGAGGCCACAAGGAAGTCAACCACAGCCAAATACCTCCAGAGAGTAAGGCAGGTCCTGAAAAGTCAGCTGAATGGTAAGAACAAGGTCCGAGCCATCAACATGTACGCACTACCAGTCATCAGATACCCCGCTGGTATCATAAACTGGCCAAAGGAGGAGATAGAAGCCACAGATATCAAGACTAGAAAGCTCCTCACCATGCATGGAGGGTTCCACCCCAAGTCTAGCACCCTGAGACTACACACTAAGCGGAAAGAGGGAGGCCGAGGGCTAGTGAGCGTCAAGACCACGGTCCAGGATGAAACATCGAAAATCCGAGAATACATCAGAAAGATGGCCCCAAAGGATGAACTGCTAAGTGAATGTCTCAGGCAGCAGAACCCTGATGAGAGTGCAGAGGAGGAGGAGGAACAGACAACCTGGAGGGACAAACCCCTACATGGCATGTACCACCGTCAGATAGAGGAAGTGGCTGATATCAAGAAATCCTACCAGTGGCTGGATAATGCAGGACTGACAGACAGCACAGAGGCACTAATCATGGCAGCACAAGAACAGGCCATAAGCACAAGAGCCATAGAGGCCAGGATCTACCAGAGTAGATCAGACCCAAGATGCAGACTGTGCAAAGAAGCCCCTGAAACAGTCCAGCACATAGTAGCAGGGTGTAAGATGCTAGCTGGATCAGTGTACATGGAGAGGCACAACCAAGTGGCTGGGATAGTATACAGGAACATCTGCAACCAGTATGGAATAGAAGTACCCAAGTCGCAATGGGCCATACCACAGAAGGTGGCTGAGAACAACAGGGCCAAGGTTCTGTGGGACTTCAGCTTCCAGACTGACAAACAGATCCTGGCTAACCAACCGGACATAGTGGTGGTGGACAAAGAGCAGAAGAGGGTGGTGGTGATAGATGTGGCGATCCCAGCTGACGCCAACATCAGGAAGAAGGAACATGAGAAACTTGAGAAGTATCAAGGGTTGAAAGAGCAGCTGGAACGGATGTGGAAGGTCAAGGGTTGCGTGGTCCCCGTGGTAGTGGGGGCACTTGGGGCAGTAACCCCCAAACTGGGAGAGTGGCTCCAGCAAATCCCAGGAACAACATCTGAAGCCTCAGTCCAGAAGAGCGCAGTCCTAGGAACATCGAAGATACTGCGCAGAACCCTCAAACTCCCAGGCCTCTGGTAGAGGACCCGAGCTTGAGGATGACATGGATACCACCCCCCCGCCGGGGGTGAGAAGGAGTTTTTTTTTTTATAATGTGTGTATATGTAGATACATGTATTTGTGGAAGACACAAAAGAACTATTAGAACAGCATAAAAAGCTTATTTATTTTCTTTTAATACAAGTGAAGAACAAAAATCACAAACTGTGAACTATCAGAATAGCATAAAAAAACTCATTTTCTTTTTATCATATGCCTACCCTAAAGAATCAACAAGAATATATATATATATATATATGTATGTGTGTGTGTGTGTGTGTGTGTTATGTGAAACAAAATATATCAAAATTTTCTATAATAAATCTGGAAAAAAATTTCCTGCTTATCAACTTAAATATAGATGGGAAATCAGTAAATTCACCTTAGTGTAAGTATTAAAGGTTTACATGTAAATTAATAGTTATATTATGATTATATCAAATTAATGACAAATACCAGGTCACTTATAATATAAAAAATGTGTACAATCATGACACAAAGAAACTATTTATTTGAGGAATAGTGTGTATGACTCTAACATTACAGAAAATTATTTGCTTCTGAAAAAAATTATGAAATTTACTGGATTTTCTTTTGAGTAAAAAAGATGTATCTGGATTTATAGGGGAAACTTACAGGAGTTTGAGCTACCAGTTTCGTATTGGAGAAACGACTATTGGGAAAATTGTACCAGAGACCTGTGATGCAATCTACAAAGTTTTAAAGGACAGTTATCTGAAGGTAAAATTTAAAATAATAGAATAGAATGAACTTTACCCGTGAAAGATATAAACATTTATTTTTGAATACACACTAAATGGAAAAGGAGAAACCAGAAGTGAATAACTTGTATTGCGCTCATTATATATATATATATATATATATATATATATATATATATATATATATATATATATATATATATATATAAAAGCATTTGAAAACAAATTTAATTCAGTTAGATATCCAAATTTTTCTACATGTTTTATTTAAAATGACTAATTCTGTTATCTATTCTATCTAACCTATTTGTTTAATCAAAATTACATTTGTAGCAAATTAGTAAATGAGAACCCCTGGTCACTGTTTTGTTCGTGACGAGTCTGTTGTCCTTGGGCAACGACTGCACGGAATACACACTGCTCGAGTTCATTTTGAAGCATGAACAGTGCCATTGGGTCTTTGATTTTTCTCAGACGCGTCTCAAGATTTCTGCAGAAAAGATTGATATCATCTTCAACATCTTCTTTGTCTGCCATGGCATGAGTAACAGATTTCATGAACGCCAGCTCCGCATCCTCCCTTTGTTGACCTGCTGGCTGGCATTTTCTCTTCTTTTGAAGAGGCTGCCTGGAAGATGTTGGTGTTATCTCAGGTGGCATGTCATCATCCGACTGTGGCTCAGGCTCTGCGGGTTGAGACGGTTGAGACTCGTTGTCAGAACCACCAACTTCATCCATTAAATTTTGTGTGTCACCTACATCCTCAGGGCGGCACGGTGGTGTAGTGGTTAGCGCTGTCGCCTCACAGCAAGAAGGTCCTGGGTTCGAGCCCCGTGGCCGGCGAGGGCCTTTCTGTGCGGAGTTTGCATGTTATCCCCGTGTCTGCGTGGGTTTCCTCTGGGTGCTCCGGTTTCCCCCACAGTCCAAGACATGCAGGTTAGGTTAACTGGTGACTCTAAATTGACCGTAGGTGTGAATGTGAGTGTGAATGGTTGTCTGTGTCTATGTGTCAGCCCTTTGATGACCTGGCGACTTGTCCAGGGTGTACCCCGCCTTTCGCCCGTAGTCAGCTGGGATAGGCTCCAGCTTGCCTGCGACCCTGTAGAAGGATAAAGCGGCTAGAGATAATGAGATGAGATGAGACTCTGCCTCTTGGATATACATATTAACATACCAATTTCCACAATGAGAACCTACAAACTCTCTAAGTCAGCACTGCTTTGTAATTACACCAGTGCTCACAGACATCACTTGGCTCTCTAAAGACAAAAGCACAAATAATTTTTACAGGAATGTATACCACCACACTGAAATGTCGAGTGTGCTGGACTAAGGTTTTAACTGAATTCTAAATGATTTGAGTCCTTTCCATGATATGCAGTCATATTGGTGTTCGGGCGGTTGTGCAACTGAAAATGAACTAAAACAAAAGTACCTTGATTGAACACAGATTTCAGCAATGATCCAAAAGTGGAACAATGGAAGGTCTAGGACACAAATCATGAATACAAACGAAATTCGAAGTTCCTTCCACTTAATACTGGATTCTTTTTGCATTCTTTGGCTCATCTTGGGAACTGACCATGACTCAGTAATAAAAAAAAAAATCAGTCACCATTAACCCTGTTTTTGAATATCTCCTTTCCAACTGAATGTAGTTAATATAATTGTTGCAGTAGTCATGAATATGGGCGACATCAGTAAAGGATTTTCTTGCTAATTATGATAACGGGCAGCTGACCGTGATCCAATCAAAGTTGCTAACTCTAGGAGACTATTGATAAAACTCTGCAATAGTTGATGTGAATGTACATTTGCTTCAATAGCCTGACAATGTGTATATATTATTACTATGATGCAATGGGCGGCACGGTGGTGTAGTGGTTAGCGCTGTTGCCTCACAGCAAGAAGGTCCGGGTTCGAGCCCCGTGGCCGACGAGGGCCTTTCTGTGCGGAGTTTGCATGCTCTCCCCGTGTCCGCGTGTGTTTCCTCCGGGTGCTCCGGTTTCCCCCACAGTCCAAAGACATGCAGGTTAGGATGACTAACTGGTGGTTAGGATGGTGACTCTAAATTGACCGTAGGTGTGAACGTGAGTGTGAATGGTTGTCTGTCTCTGTGTGTCGGCCCTGTGATGACCTGGTGACTTGTCCAGGGTATACCCCGCCTTTCACTCGTAGTCAGCTGGGATAGGCTCCAGCTTGCCTGCGACCCTGTAGAAGGATAAAGCAGCTAGAACTGACGAGATGAGATATTTCAAATGAGATGAAATAATGATCTGAGGTAGCTTCAGACTGTGGAAGTGTGACTATATTTTCTATTTTTAATCTGAAATTAGATTGAGAGTATGACCACCTATAGTAGGTCCTATGACATTCTAATTAACCCCTGCTGAATCTAGAATGGACATGAATGCTGTTTTCAGAGAGTCTTCCAAGTTATCAAAGTGAATATTGAAGTCTCCAACAATTAATGGTTTGTCTATAGCAGGGGTTCTCAACCTTTTCTATTTTAATGCCCACTTATTCATACTTGTAACGAGTTGGGCCCATTAAAAAAGATCCCCAAATATTTTGGCTCATCTATTCTTTTAGAATCTAATAATCTATTGTAAAGTGTATTCACTGAATGCAACATCACTCCCTGTTACAGACACAGTCCCTACATGCCCCAGTATACAATCGTCCTCGGTCTTCTTTTCCTACAAAAGAAAAGAAATCCCCAAAGCTGTAATTCATGAATGGTCCACTCCACATACAATCTGTTGGTCTCCATTTGATCACAAAACAATAAAGGTTTCCCGAATCAACATTTCAGCAACTTCAAATCAATATTAGTGTCCTCTGCTGCCAATTTTCTGAATTGAGCTGAAAAGTTGGTGTACTCCTCCGGCGCCGCCATGATTGAAAATCACGTGATTGCATTCCTGTGCGCTGATTGGCCAAAGGTCGAAAGGTGTTCACAAACCTTACACGCTGTGCTGTTTTACCTATCAGTATCCCCAAATCAGCGCACCTAAATAAACTTGAGAATAATGATTTGAAGCCACATAGTGTATCATAAATTTAGACTTTGTGTATTGTTTAATTTCCAACCCTTCCATACCATGACATGGTGTGTTGTGAGCCTTTAGTCCTGTTTTTGTTACTCATTTTGACAGTTCACTTTTAAAACATTGGTGCGTGGTTTCTTACAGATGAATTCAACGTCACTCACCTTTCAACCAATGAATCATGTGATTTCCAAAATGGCAGCACTGGCAGAGTAGACTGGAAATTTTCTGCTTAGTTGAAAAAAATCGAATGTTTGGATCAATGTTATTGTTGGAGCCATATTTGAGATTGATAGACCTTTGCTTTGAGTTGCTGGCAACCTGTAAAAGAAAAAGATTTTTAGTTAGTTATTATAAATACTTACCTGTTATGTTTATATACTTACCTCTTATGTTATGTATACTTACCTGGACCTAAACACCCTCTGTCTGACCCAATGCACATGTGATGTGGGTGGTACTGTGAAACCCCTCCCTCCGACGTGCAATTGGTGGCGCGAATCACAGATTTAATTGGTACACTCACAGGTGCCTCGCAGACAGAGTGTGAGTAGGACACAGTTTTTGACCGCATAGCGTACTCTCTTAGTTTATACCTTTTTTTTACCTTGTTTGTTGGATTCATTGAAAGTCAACCGGACTGTGGAAAATAAATGGAACAACATCTCATTTTATTACAGATGGGAACCCAGGAATTAAATAAATGCAATAAAAACAAACTGTTTTTAATTGTAGGTATTTAAAACTGTCTGGATGTTCCAGAAGCCAGCATAAAACCATGCATGCAGGGCATTCTCAGTCAAAAGGGATTAATGATCCAAAAGTGAAGTCTGGTTGATTAACATAAGAACTTATTGGCATGTTTGTGTACAGCAAACAAGCAAGTTATTAAAACCAAGAAGTACACTCAAAAGAAGTGGATAAAGAAACCACTCAATGGGATAGAACCTTACATGCTAACAAAGAAAGATTTTTCCAATGAATTAGAAAATCATCCATCTGTTGAGTTCCCTGACATCTCAAACTACCTGGTGCTGCAGACATCGTTCTATATGGACAAACAGATCCACTGGAAGAGCATGGAGGCATACAACTTTTTATACAGTTAGGTCCATAAATATTTGGACAGAGACAACATTTTTCTAATTTTGGTTCTGTACATTACCACAATGAAATTTGAACAAAACAATTCAGATGCAGTTGAAGTTCAGACTTTCAGCTTTAATTCAGTGGGTTGAACAAAACGATTGCATAAAAATGTGAGGAACTAAAGCATTTTTAAACACAATCCCTTAATTTCAGGGGCTCAAAAGTAATTGGACAAATTAAATAATTGTAAATAAAATGTTCATTTCTAATACTTGGTTGAAAACCCTTTGTTGGCAATGACTGCCTGAAGTCTTGAACTCATGGACATCACCAAACGCTGTGTTTCCTCCTTTTTAATGCTCTGCCAGGCCTTTACTGCAGCAGTTTTCAGTTGCTGTTTGTCTGTGGGCCTTTCTGTCTGAAGTTTAGTCTTTAACAAGTGAAATGCATGCTCAATTGGGTTGAGATCAGGTGACTGACTTGGCCATTCAAGAATATTCCACTTCTTTGCTTTAATAAACTCCTGGGTTGCTTTGGCTTTATGTTTTGGGTCATTGTCCATCTGTATTATGAAACGCCAACCAATCAGTTTGGCTGCATTTGGCTGGATTTGAGCACACAGTATGTCTCTGAATACCTCAGAATTCATCCGGCTGCTTCTGTCCTGTGTCACATCATCAATAAGCACTAGTGACCCAGTGCCACTGGCAGCCATGCATGCCCAAGCCATCACACTGGCTCCACCGTGTTTTACAGATGATGTGGTATGCTTTGGATCATGAGCTGTACCATGCCTTTGCCATACTTTTTTCTTTCCCTCATTCTGGTAGAGGTTGATCTTGGTTTCATCTATCCAAAAAATGTTCTTCCAGAACTGTGCTGTCTTTTTTAGATGTTTTTTAGCAAAGTCCAATCTAGCCTTTTTATTCTTGAGGCTTATGAGTGGCTTGCACCGTGCAGTGAACCCTCTGTATTTACTTTCATGCAGTCTTTTCTTTATGGTAGATTTGGATATTGATACGCCTACTTCCTGGAGAGTGTTTTTCACTTGGTTGGCTGTTGTGAAGGGGTTTCTCTTCACCATGGAAATTATTCTGCGATCCTCCACCACTGTTGTCTTCTGTGGGCATCCAGGTCTTTTTGCATTGATGAGTTCACCAGTGCTTTCTTTCTTTCTCAGGATGTACCAAACTGTAGATTTTGCCACTCCTAATATTGTAGCAATTTCTCGGATGTTTTTTTTCTGTTTTCGCAGTTTAAGGATGGCTTGTTTCACCTGCATGGAGAGCTCCTTTGACCGCATGTTTTCTTCACAGCAAAATCTTCCAAATGCAAGCACCACACCTCAAATCAACTCCAGGCCTTTTATCTGCTTAATTGAGAATGACATAACGAAGGAATTGCCCGCACCTGCCCATGAAATAGCCTTTGAGTCAATTGTCCAATTACTTTTGGTCCCTTTAAAAACAAGGTGGCACATGTGAAGGAGCTGAAACTCCTAAACCCTTCATCCAATTTTAATGTGGATACCCTCAAATGAAAGCTGAAAGTCTGGACTTTATGTCCATGTCCATTATATAACTATAACTTGAATATGTTTCAGTAAACAGGTAAAAAAAAAAAAAAGAAAAATTGTGTCAGTGTCCAAGTATATATGGACCTAACTGTATGTGACTGAGTTAAAGATCTGCTGATCGAGACACTACAAGATAAATCTTGTATCGTTTATTCCTGGGTAAGGGGGCATTTCTGGGCTTTTTACATGTATTTGTGATGATTGCTTGGACGCTTGTTTTGGTATCAGGTGTAAAAAAAAACATAGCTGCTTGATTCTCAAGCCTCCCTGCTCTTCTCTTCCAGCAGGTGGTGTAGTGGTTAGCATGGTTGCCTCACAGCAAGAAGGTTTAGGGCTCGAACCCAGCGGCTGGCGAGGGCCTTTCTGTGTGGAGTTTGCATGTTGTCCCTGTGTGTGTTCACTGCTTCAGATGGGTAAAATGCAGAGAGGAAATTTCACAAGTGTGTGATAAATAAAGTTGTGCTTTTTTTTTTTCTTTTTGCAGGCATCATAGATCCATATAATTTACTCACAAATGTATTTATTTATTCTGTACTCTCTCTCTCTCTCTCGTGTGTGTGCGTGCGTGCGTGCATGTGCACTCGTGCGGGTTAAATGCAGAGGAAGAATTTCACTGTGCTTGTGTACACACGTGACAAAAATAAAGGCTTGTTCTCATTAATTTACCCACAAATGTTTTTATTCCACTTGAAAAGTGTACGTCAAACTAGTTACCAGATTTGGGATACTACAACATCCTGAACTATTTAGTATTTGGACTTCTAAATACACCAGAGATGCTAAAGGCAGACAAAAGTACAGATGCTTACTGATACTCCGAGGCAGGTTTCGTGCCGGAATGCTATGGGAAATTCCTGATTACAAAAAATACCTTATTATGACAAAAATAAGCTCAAACATGGATTTCTAATAGTAATAAATAAGCTAGATCAGAGATCTAGAATATTTTATGGTGTTTAGCCGAGTCTCATCTCATCTCATTATCTCTAGCCGCTTTATCCTTCTACAGGGTCGCAGGCAAGCTGGAGCCTATCCCAGCTGACTACGGGCGAAAGGCGGGGTACACCCTGGACAAGTCGCCAGGTCATCACAGGGCTGACACATAGACAACCATTCACACTCACACCTACGGTCAATTTAGAGTCACCAGTTAACCTAACCTGCATGTCTTTGGACTGTGGGGGAAACCGGAGCACCCGGAGGAAACCCACGCGGACACGGGGAGAACATGCAAACTCCACACAGAAAGGCCCTCACCGGCCCCAGGGCTCGAACCCAGGACCTTCTTGCTGTGAGGCGACAGCGCTAACCACTACACCACCCTGCCACCCTTAGCCGAGTCTACGTTTTCAATAAATAACAAACATGCTGTTAGTCAAGCCAAGCATAAGGTCTAATAAAATATATTGTGTCCAAAGCCCACATCCAGATATACATTTTAATGCTGCACAGAGCTTTCACACTAACCCAATATAAAATGTTCTCCACACACACACAGGGATGTTTTTCTTCCTGTTTAACTGCAGCTCGCCATTTTTCTCATCTTTCTGGGTTCGCTGATAAGTGATGAAAATTTAAACCAGGCTTATTTTCACGTTTGTTATTACATCCAAAAGTGCTACAGGTCTCTGGCATTGTTCTTTTAGATGTAACATCTACAAGTCTATCTGTAGGTGCACTAAACTTGGCTTACAATCATTCACGTACATGTGCCAGTCTTCCAACAGAAAGCTCACCAGGCAACATGGCCACGTAAACAAATCTGCAGTTGTGATGACATCACATGAAAGTCCTCCATACCCAAGTAAAAATTAGCTTCAATTAAAAAAAAAATTGCAGCCCAGTGGTTGAGAAACACTGATCTAGAAAAACCACCAGGTTCAAGATGAAATCTGCGAATTCACAAGGAATTCAGAATATAGCCCCGGGGGTCTGTCAATAATACAGACCAGTATCAACTGGGTAGATTTATTTTTGGGCTACATATTTTAGTATGAAGAACTTGATTTTTTTTTTATTTGAATTTATGTCCAGGTTTTTGTGTTACACCTATAAATAACCACAACACCACCTCCTCTGCCAGTTAGACGAGGCTGGTGTATATAATCATATCCTAGAAGACTAGCTTCGTTTAATGCTACACACTCATTTGTTTTGATCCACATTTCTGTTAAAGACTGCAAATTAAACTCCTGATTGGTAATAATTTCACTTAAGATGGATGGAGATCTAATATTAAACAGTCCTAGTTTTAGATCAAAAGGTATTAGCTATACATTCAGTGTGATCTAACTTTATGTTAATTAGGTTACTCAAACAAACTCTCTGAGCATTTCCACATTTTTGTATAGCTTGGGGAACACACACAGTCTCAATATAATGGAACCTGAGTGACGACTCTGTGTAACTAGCAGACAGTCAGTTTAGTCTATTCGTCTGGTCCCTAGCCTTGGCTCTGGATTGTCACAGATTAAATAGGCCTGTTCTGAGACTATGACTGATGCTGCAAGAAATGAGAGCAGCATCCGAGTCAGATGGATACTGTCCCGCCCTAACAGCCCAGCCTTGCCCTCAAAACTACTCTTCTCATCTCATTATCTCTAGCCGCTTTATCCTTCTACAGGGTCGCAGGCAAGCTGGAGCCTATCCCCGCTGACTACGGGCGAAAGGTGGGGTACACCCTGGACAAGTCGCCAGGTCATCACAGGGCTGACACATAGACACAGACAACCATTCACACTCACGGTCAATTTAGAGTCACCAGTTAACCTAACCTGCATGTCTTTGGACTGTGGGGGAAAACCGAAGCAAACCCACGCGGACACGGGGAGAACATGCAAACTCCACACAGAAAGGCCCTCGTCATCCACGGGGCTTGAACCCAGGACCTTCTTGCTGTGAGGCGACAGCGCTAACCACTACACCACCGTGCCGCCTGGTATCACATGGTAAGACCAATATAAATGCAGCATATGTTTTAATCTACAGTAGTACTGCAAAATCAACAAATACATCAGCCAAAGTATATTTACCAAAGTGTGACATCCATCCATCCATTATCTGCAGCCGCTTATCCTGTTCTACAGGGTCACAGGCAAGCTGGAGCCTATCCCAGCTGACTATGGGCGAAAGGCAGGGTACACCCTGGACAAGTCGCCAGGTTATCGCAGGGCTGACCAAAGTGTGACATGAAAACTTTATTTGCAGGACACATTCATATTCTCTGAGTCAAAGAGTACACCATTATAGTACAAGTTTTTTGTTTGTTTTGTTTTGTTTTGTTTTAATTAGTGGGACTAGCAGTGCATTAGTATGTCACAGCAACCTGCTGTAAATAAAGAAAATCTGTATGCCTCATATTTCCCAACAGTGGAGATGAGCTCTCTTTGAAAAGTAAGAAAAGTGCATCATTCTGTCAGATATTACGCATTCATAGTAGCCTTATTGCTTTCACAGGCGCCATTAGCATACTTTAAAGTCAGTTGACTAAATCAAAGAACAGTGTTACTTATTTCACCTTCTTGATCACTATATACGAATATGTAATTGAATAATATGTACACAAATCAGTTCTTCAATGACCTCTCCAAATATGGCACTGAAGTCTGGAAAAAAAAAAAACAACCCCACACACAATGCTTTGTTGTTTGTGTGTGTGTGTGTGTGTGGGGGGGGGGGGGGGTTTGTTCTGTGATAAACTGAATTCTGCTTTAGAAAAAAGTTTTAATTTTCCTTTTTTTGTTGTTGAACATTTGATGTATCTTTCCTACTGCTTTATCATTTAAAAGCAAAAGCAGACATTTTCAATCTTACTGAGCTGACATTAAGATCGTTTTTGCTTTACATTTTTACAATCTACAATTTATAATCTTACAATCTCGACACGCGGTAATATGTAGACTGACTGACCTCTTAATTAGGTTGTCTTTAGTATAATGTGCTGGTGGTGTCTGAATATAAATATAAATGCATGAAAAGTACCAGTGATACAATTTATATGGAAATTATTTGTAGCTACTTCATCCCCTGTTTGGAAAGTATAAAATCGCCTGTGCCCTTTGATGAAACTAGGTCAGTTCTCTAAGTAACATTTTCACAAAGGAATGCAACAAACAGCATGTACCAAACTTTACAAAACATCACAGCTACAGACGTGGACTACTGTGGGGGATTTCTGTCCACTTATTTAATTCTATGTACTGTGTGTGTGTGTGTGTGTGTGTGTGTGTGTGTGTGTGTGTGTGTGTGTGTGTGTGCGTGCATGCATTTTTCGCACCTCCCTGAGATTATTTACACAATAATATACACAGTGATTTACATTTACTTCTGATGACTCTACAAAGATCACTTATAATTCATGAGATGCTACAGTGGGAAAAACCAGTGGCACAAATCAGCATGATCATACCCAGAGTTCATCCAATAAATACTGCTCACAGAACTTTTTGTCAGCATAACCCTCAAGGAATTACACCAGTCCTATTTTCCTCACCAGAGTGGAGCAAAACATCTGCTAACATCAGCTAGCTAGCTAATTAGGATTTTTGCAAATGTGAGCGCCAAGTGACATAAAAATACGAGTTGGCTGATTGTGATTGTGCTACTCATAAATTAACAGTTTGGACATTTTGGTGTGTTTGTTTTATTTATTCCTTGCCTGCTAGATTGATTTCAATAAGAAACCTCTGTCTAGCCACTTGTTAAATTTAGGTTGTGCTTCCAAGGTTCACCAGAAGGTGAGGTTAAAGTTCACAGATGATCCCAGAGTTAAAGCCAAAGATTCTCTGTGATCTTGCATCCTTTCCCATACAAGGCTTTTTTTCACCAGGTTAATGTTATTTGTGAGTGGCCTCACTGTTCCTTCAGTCAGAGCAGTCAGAGAGCATTGAGGTTCTGTGAGCACTCCATCCTTCGAATGCACACTTTAATGACTCAGACCTGAGCCCTGTTTCTTGGTGGAACTTAGCAACAACAATTCCTGAGTCAAATCCCAATTCACAAGTTCAGGAGCAATTTTCTCTTCAAGTGATGCTTGGCTTTGCCTCTCACTGGCATGTAGTAGCGCACTTTCCTCCAGAAACGAGCAGACAAAGTAAACGAAGGGAGTGATATCTCATCCTCTCCACCTTCCTCCATCCTTGTGCACGTCCACCTCTTCCGCTTCTTCCAGGCCTGCAGAGCCCCCTGCTTATCCCGCAGGAGACGCAGTGACTCAGGGAGGATGGAAGGATCGCTGAGCTGCTCCATCTCCAGCAGCAAAACCGACAGCGAGTCATCCAGTAAGGCGCGACGGAGGCCTGCCTGCTGCTCGAACCATGATGAACCCTCTGCCCTGCTCAGAGACGAGCTGGTGTATAGCAGCAACATTCGACGACAGACATTCATCGTCTCCTCCACCATATCTACCATAGCTACAAAACGGTTGGGAAAAGTTAAAATCAATTTGATTTTATTAGTGAACCAGAAGAAAATACTGTATTGAGATTTTGGCAATGATCAGCTGTTTCATCTCATAATAGGGTCATATTCTGAAAACATTTCAAACACAAGAGTCTTAAAAATTCAATTTCAGTCTCACAGTAAAGGTGTAAATGATATGGTGCTGCAAAACCAAGTTTAGTATTTCATGTCATTTTGTGTCTGTATTTGGAGAGCGGGTTTAATATTTAAATATTATTTGAATTATGCCTTCAAAAAATGGGATAGTAATTTTGTCTGAAATGTTCATCTCTATCTCATACATGAGTTTGCTGTAGACCATTTTACCTTGTCCAGGTAGACTGTCCCGACCCAGGATGAAGAGCCGGTACCCATAGCATCCCTCCAGAACCTGTGGCAGTGTCTTCACAGCAAAAGCCTCAACTGCTTCACTCAATGTGTCCCCTTGAACTTGGGGATACACAACATAGGCATCATACAGTTTCCCATCACCATCTGCAGACAAAAATAACAGCACCTTCAACAACCAAACAGCAAATCTGGAACTGGGAGGAAAATAACTCTTTTTAACTCACTCATAAGAGCCTGTAAAGGTTGTAATCACTTACAGTGAGGTTTTAAAATCAGTGTTTATTTGAACCATATGCAAAGTTCTGCTCAGTTGATAATCATTAATGAAATAATTGTTTGAAATGGACAAATGTTTTTAGTTTGAGAACTCTATTCTTGTGGAATTCTATTCCCTACAAAGTGCATAGAATACACTGTGTACTCAGGCCATGGTTCTCAAAGAGGGATCCATGAACTCTCACAGGAGGTCAGAAAGTTTTATATTTTGTTAAAGTGCCTATTGTAATGAGTGGAACTGTTCACATCTAAATAATGAACTGGATTATGTCCATAAAATAAAACTGAGGGGTCTGTAATTTTAGTGTAGAGGAAAATTGGATATCTAGCTGTGAAACATTTAAGTCCTGCTCTACACTGTTTGTACACTAACCTAATGCAATGCATTGTGGGATTTGATGCGTGTGCTGAAGATTCTACATTAGACTTTCAGACAAGATTTATAACATGGAAAAAGACCCTAATTATATATTTTAAATTTATCCTTGTATACAGTTGTAGGTGCTAAAGAAGGCAACTGGACTTGCTTGAAATTCTTGAAGACATTTCACCTCTCATCTGAAAGGGTTCTTCAGTTTTGTCTTACTAGTGGGGAGTTCAAAGTGTTTATCCTCTAGTGGACCAAAAGCAACCCTAAGGAGAGTTGTTGAGGTCACATGGGTCGTTGACCCTCTCGGTCATCCTGGAGGTGTTAGGGCCTCTGCATGCTCTTGTGAAAAGGCTTTCGCAGATAGCTTTTCGCAGACAGTTGTAATTTATCGTTGAGCGGGGAGTAATAGGCATGCGCGATGTTATTCACCACCACAACGCAAGGGGGCGCGAAGTCGCGAAATCGCTAGGAGTAGTTGGTGGGTGTGGTTAGTGGAGTGTTTATCCTCCGGTTACTTATAATGACTAGAACTGGAGTCGTATAGATGTACGTACTTCCTCACTTCCTCGATCAACCACTCTTCGTGCTGCTCCATCTTCGCTCGTGTTTTTAAAAATGGCGGTAGTGAAAACAAAACAAACCGGGAAAGTAGGGAAGCGGAAGTGCATGTACAGCGGATGTAGAGTGGACCAATCAGAGCCCTCTTGTCTGCGACGCTGTCTGTGAGGCTTCTGCGGTGGTCACAATTTTTGGGAGGTGCGCGCAGAGCATCTGCGAAGGGGGGAGCTACGCAGACGCCATCTGCGACGCCATCTGCGAGGACTGCGTTGTCAGCATAAATTGGCCTTTAGGGTCACTGGAGGCCAGGTGTGAATGGTGTTAGCAGTCTAGAGGGTCATTAGGGTGATCTGTGGGTCATTGGTTCTCTCTGCCATTACGTGAGTCATTGAAGTCAGCTGAGGCCCTGTCCACACGGCAACGGATTCAGGTGAATCTGATAAAATTGTTTATCGTTTCGGCCTGGCGTCCACACGGCACCGGCGTTTTGGGTGCCCCACAACGATATTTTTTGAGAACGGGTTCCAGAGTGGAAAAATCTGGCAAAGGCGCCGTTGCGAAGTCGTCTGGATGAGTAGAACGGATTTGTTTACGATGACGTCACAACCACATGACTAGAACAAGCAGCACTCTTGCTGTTTTGTATGAACCACTGCATTGCATTCACTTTTGTATACAGCTTTTCTTTTAAATAAGTAACTGAACCATTTCTTGAATTTCTTTTTTTTACTGAATAAGACTGCTTTTCAAAATGTTCACACAATAAAAAAATTAAGTTATATAAAACTATGCACACTAATAAAACTAATTTGTACACACAGAAGGCACGATTTCCTCGCATAGTCGCAGCCATCTTCTTGTTGTGTATTTGTTCCTGACAGTGCTTCACACCGGGTAGAAGAAGGGGTTTATGCGCATGCGTTTACTTCTTCTATTGTTCTGGTGTCTCCGATGGGACCGTCTTACAGCGCCCCTAGAGGTGTGGCATGTGTATTGCATCATTTTCAGCAAGCGTTGCGTTGCCATATGTACCTGATATTTTACTGATCCGTTGCCCATGTGGACGCGATATTTTTTTTAATAAAATCTCGTTGACGTTGTCGCGTGGATGTAGCCTGAGTCTTGGTGTGGCTATGTATTCAGTTTTCTGGGAAGTGTGCCAAGGACTGCATTGTAGGTGGCTGATGAGTGGTTTACCTGGAACTCCTCAATAGTCAGACAGAACTGAAGAAGCCTTTCAGATGAGAGGTGAAATGTCTTCAAGAATTTCAAGCAAGTCCAGTTGCCTTCTTTAGCAGCTACGGTTTACAATTACCTGGATGACTGAGAAGCTTCACAGACAGGGGGCGCTAACCAGCAGGCCATGGAGTAAGCCACATTTTGGGAAGCTCTGCTGAATTTTGTTTTAAAATTATGCTTCTAATGTGAAATACTGTCTAGAAAGGTCCAAAATAGATACCTAAAGTCACAAACTTATAGGGGGAACTTTATCTGGTACATATTTTGTCAGTGAGGATGGCACGGTGGTGTAGTAGTTAGTGCTGTTGCCTCACAGCAAGAAGGTCCGGGTTCAAGCCCCATGGCCGGTGAGGGCCTTTCTGTGTGGAGTTTGCATGTTCTCCCCGTGTCTGCGTGGGTTTCCTCCAGGTGCTCCGGTTTCCCCCACAGTCCAAAGACATGCAGGTTAGGTTAACTGGTGACTCTAAATTGACCGTAGGTGTGAGTGTGAATGGTTGTCTGTGTCTATGTGCCAGTCCTGTGATGACCTGGTGACTTGTCCAGGATGTACCCCGCCTTTCGCCCGTAGTCAGCTGGGATAGGCTCCAGCTTGCCTGCGACCCTGTAGAAGGATAAAGCGGCTAGAGATAATGAGATGAGATTATTCCTATATACATATATTGCACCTGAGTTAAGGATACAGTATACATGGTAAGACAGTGTACCACAGTTATACAGTGGCATTGTACAGCTTGACTGCAACAGGTAGAAATGATTTCCTGTGTCTCTCAGTTGTGCAGCGTGGAAGAATCAGGCATTTACTGAACGTGCTCCTGTGGCTGATCAGCTCCTCATGTAGAGGGTGGGAAGGACAGTCTAAGATTGTTTTTATTTTGGACAGTGTCCTCTTCTCCAACACCACTGTCAGAGAGTCCAGTTCCACACCTACAACATGGCCAGCCTTCCTGATGATCTTATTGAGTCTGTTAGTGTCCTTCACCTTCAAGCCGCTGTCCCAGCAGACGACAGCATACAGGATGGCACTGGCCACCACAGACTCATAGAACATCTGTAGCATCGTTCGGCAGATGTTGAAGGATCTTAGCCGTCTCAGAAAATAGAGACGGCTCTGGCCCCTTTTGTATACCGTGTCCACGTTTTTGGACCAGTCCAGTTTATTATCCAAGTACACCCCCAGGTACTTATATTCCTCCACCACGTCCACACTGACCGCTTGGATGTTAACAGGGTTCACCAGAGCCCTGATTCTCTTCAGATCAACCACCAGTTCTTTCGTCTTCGTCACATTGAGCTGTAGGTGGTTCTTCCTACTCCATGTAACAAAGTTGTCCACCATCCTATACTCGCTCTCATCACCACCAGTAGTACGTCCAATCACTGTAGAGTCATCAGAAAATTTCTAGAGGTGGCAGGTCTCCGTGCAGTCGTTGAAATCAGTGGTGTAGAGAGTGAAAAGGAAAGGAGAAAGGACAGTCCCTTGCGGAGCCCCGGTGTTGCTGATCACTCTGTCCGACACACAGCACTGCAAGCGCACATATTGTGGTCTGCCAGTCAAATAATCCACAATCCAGGACACCAGTGGGGCATCCACCTGTATCGCTGTCAACTTATCACCCAGCAGAGCCGGCCGGATGTGTCAAAAGCACTGGAGAAATAAAAAACCATGATCCTCACAGTGCTGGCTGGCTTGTCCAGGTGGCCGTAGACTTTGTTGAGCAGGTAGATGATTGCATCCTCTACTCCAAGACGGGGCTGGTAGGCGAACTGAAGGGGGTCAAGAAGTGGTTGGACCATAGGCCAGATCTGCTCCAGGATGAGTCTCTCAAGGGTCTTCATGATGTGTGACATCAATGCCATGGGTCTGTAGTCTTTGAGGTCACTGGGACGCGGCTTCTTTGGTACAGGGATGAGGCATGACGTCTTCCACAGCAAGGGGACCCTCTGAAGACCCAGGCTCATGTTGAAGACATGCTGAAGTACTCCACTTAGCTGGAGGGCACAGGTCTTCAGGGCCCTGGGGCTAACACCATCCAGGCCTGCTGATTTTCCTGCATGGAGTATCTTCAGCTGTCTTCTCACTTGCTCCTCGCTGATGATCAGTGGGGAGGTGATGGGTGGGGGAGGGATGAAGGTGTTTCTTGGGAGTGTGTGCTCAGCCAGGGGGTCTGTTGAGGAGGTGCGAGCGAGGTCCTGAAATGGGGATGAGGTTGGGCATGAAGAGGCAGGGAGGGGAGAGAATGTGAAGTGTGTGGTTGTAGCCATCCCGCAGAAGAGTGGTGGTGGTGGGTTGGGGTCATGCCATCAAATCTGTTGGAGTAAAGATTCAGCTCATTCACCCTTTCCACACTGCCATCCACTCCTTCGCTGTTGGTTGGCTTGTAACCAGTGATGGTCTTCATTCCACTCCACACCTCTCTCATGTTGTTCTGTTGGAGATTCCATTCCAACCTCCTCCTGTACTTTTCCTTGGCCTCCCTGATTGTTGCTCTCAGTTCACGCTGTACTCCTCACACCTCCTCCTTGTTGCCAGCTCTGAAAGCCCTCTGCTTCTCATTTAAGAGGGCTTTGATGTCCTTCGTTACCCACGGCTTGTTGTTGGAGTATGTTGGGGTTCACCCAGTCGGAAATGGTCAACTTACTTCTCAGGACCCCCGCCCTCGTACCACCTGCAGAATTCTGGGACGGAACACCGCAAAAAAACAGAGAACCAGAGATCAGTTTCACTGCTGTTTAATCACAGTATTCTCGCCGAAGATGAAAGATTACAAACACCTTTTATGACAAATTATAATCTCTCTAAATGGCTATTGTGTCTGTCGAATGTGTGTGTGTGTGTTTGTATGTGACCTCAGAGAGGGGTGTGTGTGTGTGTGTGTCTATGGGAGGGTGTGAGTAAGTGACATCATTTTGATATCTGTGTCTATGTGTGTGTGTGTGTGTGTGTGAGCAGGTCACATTTTAATTACATCACTGTTCTGATGGAATGTTCAGCTGTATGTGTGTGTGGTTGACTTGCGAGCAAGTGAGCAGCTTGATCTTGGGGCAGGTCAAACAGATTTTAAAGGTCATTGCTTACGTACATACGGAATTTTTCAACAAAGATATGTTATAAGTAAATAAGAACAAACCTAAACAAAGACAGTCATACGAAACATAAACAAAGAATATGTCTGGCAAAACAAAGAAATGCTACTTCACCAGAGAAAGGTCAAACAGGATTCAGGATTAAACTCATGAAGTCTTAACATTAGAATCATAAGGTCTTAACAACCCTAAATTATATTCTGTAATTATAAAACTAACTTAAAACTATAAAACTAACTTAAATCATTGAATGCATCTTAGATCTAACTTTTAATTCCCAATACACGTTGGCTATGGTTGTGTGTGATATCAAAGGCCATTGTGAGTGTGTGTGATATCATCGCAGACCCTGTCGCCATTCAGACACATCTCATATCAAAAATACACATTTCATATCAAAATAAACAAAATGTTCCCAAACAATGTCCAGCCGAGACATAAGGTCATTTTAACTGACAGAAATTAATCCTTAATTTTGTCACAAATATATTACTGCCTTCTTGGTCAAGAATAATACTTATATGAACCCAACAATCCCCCCCTTCGATAATAGTATCACTATTATCAAATCCTAGGATCATATTTGATCATTATCACCTCATGATCATATATGTGATTACATCGAGAATTAATCTTGAGTTAATCTTTGCCCTTCTTGACGTATATTGGTGCTCAGAGGGTGGGCATGCCCGATCAACCCTCGTCCCACCTCACCAGAGCTTAGAGAAACTCAAAACCTCTTAATTCGTCCCAAATACACGCTACTTCCTTCAGAGTAATTTGTTCTAAAACAGTGAGGGAAAATGAAATTAGAAGGCATATCAACCTATAGTGAAAACAGAGTCCTGTAAGAATACAGAGTTTCAGAGCATAGAGATGTGTAATAATAGTAGAAGATGGCATCAGATGAAAGACATAACACATTCATGTGGTGTGCGCTTGTGCAGTCCAGTTAGCGAATTGCCAGAAGATGTTGTCCAGCTCGAGCGGGTAACCCTGCTCCGAGCAATGAAGTGGTCCAGAAGGCTCAGGCGGGTAACCCTGCCCCGAGCAAAGATGAAGCAGTCACGAAGGCTCAGGCGGGTAGCCCTGTCCCGAGCAACAATGAAGTCACGAAACCCGTGATGAGGACTGTCATGGTTGTAGTGAGGATGATTGGTTCCAAACAGGGCGCAAGCTCTCTTCCCCTCTTTGTTCACAATGTCTTGAGGATTCTCAGTCGAATCTGTGTAGAGCTCAGAAATAGAGAGACAGAGAGAGAGAACAGAGATTCTCGGGACACAGAGAAAACGTTAGTAGCAAACTTGTCATTGTAACACAACTTTGTTATGGAGCCTTCTTCAATCGCGTGGCATGGATCCACTGTGGAAAAAGATCAGTTAAAACAGCAGTAGAAGTAATGGCGACTATGTCTGCAGGCCCACTATATTGTTTTCCCAATTGTCCAAATCGTTACTTTAAAAAGTCACACCAGCACTTGTCTCCAACTTGGAAGGGGTGTGTGGTGGAGATAATATTGTACTATTGACCTTGGTACAAATTTTATGCAACTTATCTATAAGGGCTGCAGAATACTCATCCATATGCATTTTCAAATCAGAGGTACCCGGAGCCAGAGTTCCCTTCTTCCAAGGGAGAGGGAAAAGTCTTCCAAAAATAATTTCTTGGTGTCACACGAATTTCAGCCAGAATGAATTATGGATTACAGAACCAAACCTGTGGCCTGCATGACCTTAATTAATTTGTCTTTCAATGTTCGATTAGTACGTTCTACGATACCAGAGGATTGAGGAATGTGAAAACACCAGTTTAGTTTAGAGATACTTACAAAGGTTTTGTGTGACTTTTGAGGTGAAAGGGGTACCTTTGTCTGAGTCTATGGCATTTGAAACCCCATAACTATAACAATAATTATTATTGATTTCTTATTATTTTATTGTTATTTTATTGTTCTGCTTTTATTGTTTGTTTTTCTTTTTTACTGTCCAGTGTCCTTGGGTACCTTGAAAGGCACTTGTAAATAAAATGTATCATTATTATTATTATAACTAGGTATTAAAACGAGTAACTACCTTCGTGTTCTCTCGAAAACAGGAAAAAAACTTCTACCCATTTAGAGAATTTGTCCACAATCAAGATGACAAAAATCAAATGATAAAGGAAGAGCATATGTCTCATGCAGAATATCAGACTGATATTGATTGAACACACAGAATAACCACAGAGGTATGATAAATATCATAAATTATAAAACAAGAACCGTTTAGAACAAGAACCATCGACAAAGAGTACTTCCCCCATCCCTAGAGGGCTGGAGGAGAGATCAGATCTGATACTAGTAGTATGTACGATTTTTAGACAGACAATATCAATGTCATCCCAAGTATCATCCCGAGAATTAAGGAGGCGTGCGAGAGCGCGACCTACATTATCAAAAGAGGATGTGACACGAATTTCGAGATTGTTAGTAGAACAGAGAATAAACAGTCATATGTTAATTTAATTATCAATTAAATTACTGATAAATTAATTTAATGGGTCTGTAAATTTTGCAACACCTGTTTAACTTGATGTGACGAGTGCAAGATCAGTGGGTGAGACAAAACCAATTTTTCCGCATCTAAAACCATCAAAGCACATGTGGAGACAGCCCCCAGACACGCAGGTAAGCCTTGAGCAACAATGTCTAATGTTTTGGATAAAAATGCACAATGCTGCAATCCCCCCCCATGCTCCCCAGAGGCTGTGCCTTGGTGTTCACAGGCATAGAGGTGGAAGGGCTTGAAGTGATCGAAGGGTGCTTTTGAGGGAGTGATAAGCGACCACCATAGCGTCAGTCCAGGTCAAAGGATGTTGCAGTGGATCGTGATGAGAGATTGCAGAACGGAGAAGCTTGTTATATAAAGAGCAGTCAGGGATCCATTTTCTGACCCAGAAAAGACATCAGTGCATGTTTAGTTGCAGGGCGTTTTGTGTCTAGAATGACAGCCTTGAGGAAGTTCAAAACTTCAAAAGTTCAAATACTTAAGTGTCCATGCAATATTGCTGCTTGGTCCTGAAAACCTTAAAGCAGGCGCAAGTGTCAGTGTCTTGGCCGATTTCTGGTGACTCAGCAGATACCAGAACACACAGACCACATAGTCCTGAGGGAGGGAGAAGGTCACAGAGCACGTTATGAATTACAGCTGAAAAAAAACCAGCAGGAGAGTCAAATGAAACCCTGAGTCCAAACGCTATCTCCTCATGTGCGTGAAAAAAAAGGCAGAACAGAGATCATTAATGGAAAAACAGCAATGATGAACAGGAACCTGTGACATTACAGAAGAAACAATCAATTCATGAATCTTACGTAAATCTTGTGTAAAACGCCAGGTACCATCGGGTTTAGGTACTGGATTGACAGGTGTATTGTACAAGCTGGTGCACGATCTCACCACGCCTTGCTCGAGAAGAGACTGTAGGATGACATCCAGAGAGAGAGGTACTGCTTAACATAAACAGAATGCACATGAATATTGAATCATATTTTGTGTAGTTTCATGTCAATTTAAGTTCCAGGTTGCAGTGCAACAAAATGCGGAAAGGTTCAATGACAATGAATACTTATACACAGCAAATTCCTCAGTGTTGAATTAACACTTTCAGAGTTAATCTGGGTCCAATTGGACCTATATAAATACAGTAGGGTGTTAAATCAACACTCTGGGTGTTAATTCAACACTGGGGATTTTGCTGTGTACCAGCCAATGTATCATAATCATGATAATTTATGACTTTTTTTCCTTAATGGTTAAATAAAGATAAACCCAAGTCTCTGATTTATAAACAAAAAGTTATTCAAGTAAACGTTTGTTAACTCTGTTTCTTGCTGAAAAAAATTATGGTTAACTAAATACATTAAAAGCCTATCCATTCCATATCCTCTGTGGTTTTTAAAGGCAAACGTATGGAGGTTTAAAACTCAGCAAACAGTTAATCAGAGCATTTCATATCAATAGTTCGAAATTAGGAGGAACATGGTTAAGCTTAGCCTCATAAGTAGCAATAAGTTTAAAGAAAGAAAAGGAGATAAAAAAACAGGGCAAATTGAAATGACAAACAATTTCACTGAATGTAATTTTGAATAAAATTGAATAGCTGATAAGCACTTTTTGTTGGATTCGATATGTGACAGAGACTCAAAATACATTTTTAATTCAATTAACAGTATTAATGAGAATGAGAATTGTTTGTCTTGGACATTTCGACTTTATGTATATGGAATTTACCTTGTAATATAAAGAGATTACTTATTAAATTTATTATTGTGAGAAAGTGCCAAAAATAATGATTTTCTCTGCTCATTGCAAATATCTGTGGCTGTCCTTGCCTGCCATGCTTGCATGAGTTGTTTATATTATAGCTATCTGTAACAGTCTGGGAGCCCTTATCTCCCAGAAAGAGACAGAGAGACTATAGAGACGGAACAATTATTCAAAATATTATATATTATAATAGGACGACAATTATTATATTTTTCAATTTTTCAATTATATTTGATAATTATTCAAAAAATGTCAAAAAATGAAGTAAAAAGCGGGTTAGCTCGCTGTTGAACTAATTTCAATTAACTAAACTAAACAAGTCCACGTCTCGCTAAAATGCGTCAGAAACAGGAGTATATAGGATATTTAAAGGTTAGAATTACATATGATTAATAAAAATACCACTACACGATCAGTTTTAATTAATCAAACTCTAAGCCTTAAATATATTTATTCTGTTTTTACCATGTCTGTTTAATTTAAGTGAATATTTTAAAAATGTTTTTTGTGTTGTATTTGCTTGTACAGTTATTTCATTATTTAAGGTCTGAACGCATAGAATTACTGCCCAAATCTGATGAGACGAGAGTTTTGCCCTAAAGAGCTGCTTTTTTCTTTTATCCAGTGCGCATGCCCAGTTCACAAGCATCATGGGAACTGGAGTTCTAATGTTATTTGGCCGTCACATACTTCGTATTCATCATTTATAAGATCTAGACATGAAACTGCATTAATAGCTGCATTATTAATTATTAAAACACATTAATAGTCTTGTAGAGTGCTCAGGGACCTGTTCAGAGATCACCTCGCAGACCACTCGTGACTTTCCTGATAACTTTCCAGTTACAAGTTTCGGACTATCAACACACAATGAATATAAAATAAAATACAGATGATCTACTCACCAAACGCTGAAACTAATTGATTAAGAAGCAGATTTTTCCTCTGATGATGTTAAGGGAAGAGGATCTCTTCCCTTGGATTTCTAACAGTGATGAGATTCACAAACGATTCGGATCTTTTTCGGGACGAAACATAAATGACTCGATCGAGCGAATCGATACAGACGCATGGACTGCATTTGTTGAGTTCATGCACACGTAATGGTTTGAGGAAAGTTCATACTTTAATTTCATGCAGCATGAAGTGTGATTATTGTTTACAATTTGAAAACAGGAATACAAATAAGATTTCCGTAGTTTCTGAGTCAAGAATCAAGAGTGAATCAAGTAAATTGATTCACACGCATGCGAGTTTGTTCTAAAGAATCGATTCAGTGAAGCTTTCGTTGAGATTAAAATGCACAATATACAGAATGTCCGTATTTTTTACGGATTTGATTCAATAAACATAGTATACGGGCGTACAAATAAAGTTATACGGATTCTTTTTAACGAAAAAAACTTCAATATTTATTTAGAGCTATAATCAATTCCCACGATGATAAAAGAGCACATAACATTTACACTTCGTGGTTTTTTGTCAAACATTGAAGCTTTGTATTCATTCTTAAAGTTTATTGTTATTAATATTGAATAAAAAGTACCTGGGATATATAATTGTTAATTATCATTCAAATTTTAGGTAAATCATTTTAATTTGCATCCTATAAGGATCTTATAAAGGAAATAAGGACTAAAGTTGGTTATACAGGTTTGATTGACCAAAGGTTTGACATTTATGCACACCAAGAACAGTTCTGACTGTTCATGTCCAGAGTACTGATTTGTTGTTTCATTATTTTGTGCATATCCAGTAATGCCTTATATAAATGCTATAACAATTAAAGATACATTACACAGCTCCTAGAGATTGCAAATACCTGAATGAGGATAAATCAAAACTGAGCCGGCCAAATTGTCTAGAATTTGTGTAGAATGCTAAACCACAGCAATTCATCCAATCCCGTGGGTTTTTTCTCGGGGTCCGGGTACCTTAATACAATACAATTTTTAATACAATACAATTTTTCCCCCCATGGTGGCACGAAGGAATCAGTCCCGAGATTAATTAGGGTAATTATTTTGGGTTTAACATAAAAAGCGCGCTCTTCCCGTGACAGCTCCTTCACTTCACGAGGGTCACCTTCCCGTGCTTTTACACGAGGTTTAACCAATCTTCCCGTGGCTCTTCCACGAGGTTCACCAAGAAACATCCCGTAAACAAAAATCTACGAGGATCCCCAAAATAAAAACATCCCGTGCCTCTACACGAGGATTACCAATAACATAACCAAAATAATAAACAACTGGGTTTTTCTTTTTCTATTACTACCAACCAAGCGGACGTCTAACCAATCAAATTAATCAATTAAAATAATTTACTCACCTGATTAGTAATCCCCGTATGAGCCACCAAATTGTTGGGGTTCACCCAGTCGGAAACGGTCAACTTACTTCTCGGGACCCCCGCCCTCGTACCACCTGCAGAATTCTGGGACGGAACACCGCAAAAAAACAGAGAACCAGAGATCGGTTTCACTGCTGTTTAATCACAGTATTCTCGCCAAAGATGAAAGATTACAAACACCTTTTATAACAAATTATAATCTCTCTAAACGGCTATTGTGTCTGTCGAATGTGTGTGTGTGTGTGTGTGTGACCTCAGAGAGGGGTGTGTGTGTGTGTGTGTGTGTGTGTGTGTGTGTGTGTGTGTGTGTGTGTGTGTGTGTCTGTCTATGGGAGGGTGTGAGTAAGTGACATCATTTTGATATGTGTCTATGTGTGTGTGTGTGTGTGTGTGTGTGTGTGTGTGTGTGTGAGAGAGAGAGAGAGAGAGAGAGAGCAGGTCACATTTTAATTACATCACTGTTCTGATGGAATGTTCAGATGTATATGTGTGTGTGGTTGACTTGCGAGCAAGTGAGCAGCTTGATCTTGGGGCAGGTCAAACAGATTTTAAAGGTCATTGCTTACGTACATACGGAATTTTTCAACAAAGATATGTTATAAGTAAATAAGAACAAACCTAAACAAAGACAGTCATACGAAACATAAACAAAGAATATGTCTGGCAAAACAAAGAAATGCTACTTCACCAGAGAAAGGTCAAACAGGATTCAGGATTAAACTCATGAAGTCTTAACATTAGAATCATAAGGTCTTAACAACCCTAAATTATATTCTGTAATTATAAAACTAACTTAAAACTATAAAACTAACTTAAATCATTGAATGCATCTTAGATCTAACTTTTAATTCCCAATACACATTGGCTATGGTTGTGTGTGATATCAAAGGCCATTGTGAGTGTGTGTGATATCATCGCAGACCCTGTCGCCATTCAGACACATCTCATATCAAAAATACACATTTCATATCAAAATAAACAAAATGTTCCCAAACAATGTCCAGCCGAGACATAAGGTCATTTTAACTGACAGAAATTAATCCTTAATTTTGTCACAAATATATTACTGCCTTCTTGGTCAAGAATAATACTTATATAAACCTAACAGAGTAACAGCTGACAGTCCTAACTGGGACAATGGTGTCCACACAGAAGTTGATGTATCCCGTGATGCACTCTGTGAGCCCATCAATGTCATCTCCGTGGGGCTCACACAGTGTCTGCCAGTCTGTCACCTTGAAGCATCTCTGCAGTGTCTCTTTGGCCTCGTCTGTCCATCTCCTCACTATCTTTGATGTGGTGGGCAGTCTCTTCACCAGAAGCACATAGCATGGGGAGAGGTAAATCAGGCTGTGGTCTGACCTGCCCAGTGGGGAGAGGGGGGAAGAGCTGCCTCTTTAACATTAGCATACAGCAGGTCTATTGTTCTTCCCTCTCTGGTAGGACAGTTCACAAATTGGGTGAAAGTGGAAAGTGTTTTGTCCAAGTTAACATGATTAAAGTCACCTGAGATAGCAATGAATGCACTCGGGTGTTGAGTCTGTAGCTGGGCTATTGCAGAGTGAATAGTGTCACAAGCAGTGTTCGGGTTTGCAGAGGGGGGAACATAAACAGCCACTATGATAACATTAGAAAACACCCTGGGCAGATAATATGGACGAAGTCCGACAGCACACAGTTCAACATCCGGGCTGCAGATGCGCTCCTTCACGGTGATATGAGCTGGGTTACACCACCGGTTGTTCACAAGAATGGCAAGCCCTCCCCCTTTGTGCTTACCACTCCTGGCGCAGTCTCTGTCTGCACGCACTGTGTGGAAGCCTTTGATTGTAGTGTTGTCAGTAATGCCAATTGTAGTTTGTCAATAATTATTTAGACAACAAAAAAATAAGCTAAAGTGAATTACACCCATCAATTTAAAAAAAAAACATTTTCATTGGAATTATCATTGAATGTGCATGCGCTGCGAGAATGTGTGACATCACACAGCATCATCATACGTTTAATGTTAACATTAATGGACTTCAGCTTGAGAAATTGGCGCCACTGTTTTCTATCAGTCCGTCATACTTTATATTCTATGAGGATTTATGTCGTATGAAGTTGTAACTATCTGCTAAACACGATGCCTTAAAAGTAGACAGAGGTACGTCATGGTTATTTTGTTTATTTTGTCTTTAGTTGAGAAACTTTCTCAGGCAAAATATACTAGTGCAGCAGATGACATAAGTAACGTTAGCCAACACTGACAGACAGGATGCTAGTTGAAAAATTCACGCCTCCATCTGCTGAAGTTCAGATCTTTTTGTCTGTAGTTCTGTCATATTTTATCTTCATTTACTAAGTTGTAGCTGTTTTCTGTGTTTTTAGCTTTTAGGTAAATATCAGAAAATTGAGTTAGCTTTAATGGATGCCCGCTAACCTGTCTGTGCTAGGGTGGCCAGACGTCCGGCTTTAGGCCGGACCGTCCGTCTTTTCAATGTCTTGTCCGGCGTCCGGCGCAGCATCAAGCCGGACGCACATTTGTCCTCCTTTTAGAGACGATGAGCGGAATTATATAATATCGACTTGCCAGACTGGAAGAGCAGAGTTCTAGAATAACGTTTTGTATGGAAACTGCAGATCTGTGCTGCACACTAGTAATCTACAATAAAGAGTCTATGGCTCGATGTTTTTTGGCATGCAATGCGAACTCCGCACCGCGAGGCGTTGCGTTCTAGAACGCGTTGCGCTCTATCCTTTGATGATCTTCCTGGCGCGTGCCTAGTGCCCTGCCCCCCTGGCCCTGGCTGGGACTTGGAAACACGAGTCTGTCCGGTAGACCAGCTGCTCACAACTTAACTTGTTAGGATATGGATGACAGTGCAAATGCACATCTACTATATCTACCTTAAGTTTAATTTCAGTGGTTTGTTACTCCACAATGTTTTTAATAAATACAAATATGGTGTTCTAGCCAATTAAGAGCTAATACATGAATTATAATAAATACTATGAATGCTTTAAAACGTTTTATAATGTTGCTGGTTATGTTGCCTATTTGTTCTTTGAGAATCTACAAATGTTGTGCTTTTTGGTACTCGGCACCTTAAGTTTAATTTCAGTGGTTTGTTAACTCCACAATGTTTTTAATAAATATAAATACTGTGGGGCAGCACGGTGGTGTAGTGGTTAGCGCTGTCGCCTCACAGCAAGAAGGTCCTGGGTTCGAGCCCTGGGGCCGGCGAGGGCCTTTCTGTGTGGAGTTTGCATGTTCTCCCCGTGTCCGCGTGGGTTTCCTCCGGGTGCTCCGGTTTCCCCCACAGTCCAAAGACATGCAGGTTAGGTTAACTGGTGACTCTAAATTGACTGTAGGTGTGAATGTGAGTGTGAATGGTTGTCTGTGTCTATGTGTCAGCCCTGTGATGACCTGGCGACTTGTCCAGGGTGTACCCCGCCTTTCGCCCATAGTCAGCTGGGATAGGCTCCAGCTTGCCTGTGACCCTGTAGAAGGATAAAGCGGCTAGAGATAATGAGATGAGATAAATACTGTGTGTTCTAGCCAATTAAAAGCTAATACATTAATTATAATAAATACTATGAATGCTTTGACCTTACTCTTTTCCCCCCACAATCATAATCTTTAACCCTACAAAATTGTGATGTTGATTTCACCAAACTTGAGTGACTTGCATAAAAATAATCCATTCTCAATCTTGACACTGTGGTTTACATAAAAATTTGAGGGCTATGAATCAGATGGGATTTGCCATTATTCACCCTAAAATTGATTAGAATGCAGGAAATTGCATCTAAGAAATACAAAATTTTCTGGGGGAGGACCCCCAGACCCCCCGTCCAAATAATGTCCTCCTTTTTGGTGTTATGGAAATGGTCACCCTAGTCTGTGCACATGGAACACTAGCAAAAACTCCCTCGTGATAGTGAGAACTGGCAGTTTCCATTGGCTCACACGCTCCACTCCCAAACCAATGCTGCTTTGGTCGGCCAAAGTTATGAGGTTGCTGTGGGGTACTAAGACTAGACTAAATAACAAAATTAAACAATTCAGACATCCCTAGTCTCACGGACACTCTGGGAGTCTCCCGTATTTAGACAGTGGCCCTCGCGTGCCCGCGAGTGATATGACATTTCCCATAAGTCGGTTTTTTTTTCATTCGCGCTAAAGAAGCTATCATTTTAAAGACGAAATGATTTGATGATGAGAAAGATAAAGGTCGTCTGTTAAGGTATATGTCTGCAAAAATACTACACGGGACTGATCACTCTTTCTCTCTCTCTCCCTCGCTCCCCCCGTCTCCCACTCGCAAATTTCACTTGTGAGTGGGAGGAGCCGTCAGAACAAGTGGCAGAGGCAGCGCGAGTGAGTGACGGTGAGACGGGGGGAGCGAGGGAGAGAGAGAGTGTGTGTGTGTGAGCATCAGTCCCATAGTGGCTATTTTTGCAGATGTGAAATGAGTTTCTGCAGCCAGGTTGGAATGTCTGTTGGCTATTCCCATGGACAAGTAGAGAGGTAGCCCACTCCAGGACACATGGTGAAAGGTGTACATAGCAGTGTGGATGGAGGCTTTTGTAAGCTGGTTTAGATGCTTGGCTAGTTAAGCATCACATCAGATATGTTAACTGCCAATGTCTTAGTGTAGCATAATTCTTTATAATACTGTAGCTCATGTTTAATTTATTCAGTATTTGAGTAATGCAAATAATAATGTAGATTGATGAGATGTAAATAACTATTGCTAATATGTGAATTGGTGGTGTATATTGTGAATAAGTTTTACAAATTACAGTGTAGCTTGATGATGAAACATAGGCTTAATAAGTTACCAATATGTGCATTGATGTGAGATATAAATAAGTAGGCCATAAGTTGATAAAATATGTATTAAACCGATGGTGCGATAAATAAAAATGTTTTGAGAGATATTGACCACTGTGAGTGAAGAAGGGCTCCCCCTCCTTACAAAAGCCAATTTAACCACTGTATATGACTGACCCCAAGACAAGTCTACCAAAGATGCTTGATCTGTTAAACTTTTTTGGCAAGATATCAGGATATAAAATTAACATGCAGAAAAGTAAGCTCATGCCTCTTGATCCCACTTGTCAGTTGACTACAATCCAGCCCCTACCGGTTAAAATACGCACGCATAAATTTAAATATTTAGGTTTTTGGATAACCCATAGATTTAAAGATCTTTATGAAGCTAATTTCCCTCCACTTTTAAATTGCTTAAAGAAAGATTTAGATCATTGGAAAGTTTTTTTTTCTTAATTTTTTTTTATTTTGTTCGAAAAAATTAACACAAGTAAACATCTTACAAAATAGTATTTTGGCACAGAATCCTTTATACCACACATCATAATAAAATAAGTGTTTTAAATCTTTAAATGAATAAAAAAAATCACGAGAGTTCGAGTTATGATCTACGGGTGGGCAATTCCATGTAAATGTCAACCTCACCATGCAAAAATAAAGCAGCATGTAATACATCAAAACCACTCCCAGAGATATCACCTAGGCCTGTATTTTACAGATGTGAATAAGTTGAACCAATTTGTAACCAACCTAATATGTCACTGTCAGTCTTTCTTTCTTATAATGTAAAACCCAAGCTAAAATCAACTTTGATCATGTACAATTCTATATTATTGCCACAAGCCACAGAAATGTATGCTAAAATCCACAAAACAGCAAAACAATAGCCATCCTAAATATTATTTAAGAACTTTGATAGTTTTAGCTGATATTTAGAGAGTTTTTCAAAGGGTTATGGTGGTTAAATTGCTGATTTTCTAAACATATGCCATGTCTATTTCAGACGCGTCACATCCATAACGGAATTTCGTCACATCCATAACGCTGACTTTTCCTTCCGAAACTCTGCATGAAATACAAAATATTTTAAACAAAGATTTTTTAATATTCACCTTGGACCCCTCTATCAAACGGATATCTCCATTTCGACATTAGGTTTACGATTTCACAGAGTTTGATAAAAATGTACAGTCACCCAAGAAAAGTGATACTTTTTCTGTCACATCCATAACGCATCTTTTATTGGCATTTTCTGGCATGCCCTAGATGTACTATGGGAATTGTTCTTGTTCTATCACTTCTCCAGTATGGTACAGCCTTAAAATATGCAACACCTGTTTAAATACTGGGAGACAATAAAACATGCACTGGGTCATTTGTTGCCATTTTGAGTTCAAGTGTCACGTCCATAACGCTGGAATTGCTCTAAACTAGACCCACCCGCCTAGCGGCCAAAAATATTTTTGCCTACAAGAGGCAAATATTCACATTTAGTCTGGCTTGCCAGGCTAAAACTAAGGAAGATTCATTGTGAAGCCTTCAAAGCAAAACATCACAATCAATTAATATTACATTACTCATTTTCTCATATTATTCCAGTATTCTATAATAAGTAGGACACATTCTTAATTATAAACATATTCTAATTTCTTCAATTCTAAAGAATGCAATTAAAGTGGCAGGATATAAATCCAAAACAAGTGTTTATTTAAGTTTTGGAAAAGATGAAAAGCATAACCATCAAACAAACGTGTGCAGCTTAATTATGTTTTTTTATATGGAATTGCACCATTTTAACAACAAATAATTCTAAATAAATTCTGCATTTTTTCCCCCAAAAATTCCTCCAGAAAGCCATGCCTTAAAAGGAAATTTAAAGTATTACAAGCATGTCAATGAACACAAAAGGCTTTAGTTATTTAGCTATATACACACACAAGGTTACACAAGGTTTTGTAGTCAGTGCAACTTGGCTTAACAAGTTGGAAAAAAGGTAAGGTGCTGCTGGCTCCAATGAACACATCACAGCAAATTCCCCAGTGTTGAATTAACACTTTCAGAGTTCATTTGTGTCCAACTGGACACACAGTAGGGTGTTAAATCAACACTCTGGGTGTTAATTCAACACAGGGGATTTCGCTGTGTACTGTACAATATATAAAAACTGAAAATATGCTTAATTTACACCAAGTCAGAGAGAACTTGAGGCTACTGAAATATTCCAAGCATGGCAATGTTAAACTGCCATTGGTAAAACAAAAACATGGCAATGTTAAACTGCCATTGGTAAAACACACACACAAACAACTTTTGCCTAGTAAATTCAAATATCAGATATCACTGTACCATCTGCTGTGCTACTTCCAGGGTGGAAGAGAACGCAAGGGTAGCAAAAACGAGCATTGACTACATCACAGCCAGCTAGCCAAGTTTTCCGGTGGTACCAGTTCTTGTTAAAACCTCTTGAGTCGGTCTTCTCCCCCTTCGTAGACACTTGCTTGATGTTTAAATTCAGTCTAGGAGGTCCTAGCTGTTTGATTGCCGTTTTCTCTTCATTGGTACGACGACTAAAGGGAACTTCTTTCAGAGACGCTATCGTATTGTTGCACTCAACACTCGCCGCCATCTTCATAGAATGTTCACACATTTCCCGCGCAAGTTGCGTTTTCCAGCCCAAAATTATGTTCAAAACCCGCCAAAATGCACTTAAAACCAATCTGGCAACACTTGCGCGGCGCAACAGGCGTATGACGTAAGCACGCTGCTTGTGCGAGCACATAAAACCCAATAGAAAATGCATTGGGAGCAGGATTTTCGAAAAAAAAACGTACGTACCATTAGTGTCAATGGGAGATTTTGGGGCAAATCTGAACCTGACAGAAATCGCCCCAAAAGGGCGTGGCTACACCAGGCGCGACCTTAGCCTGATTGGACAATGACATTACTGTTGGTAGTAGGAGTAGATAAAAAAAAAAATCTCCCTTCCTGTTTGGGAGTGCGTCGCCCAAATCGCCCCTATTAACGAGCCGCCAGTGATCCAGCCCCTACCGGTTAAAATACGCACGCATAAATTTAAATATTTAGGTTTTTGGATAACCCATAGATTTAAAGATCTTTATGAAGCTAATTTCCCTCCACTTTTAAATTGCTTAAAGAAAGATTTAGATCATTGGAAAGTTTTTTTTTTTCTTAATTTTTTTTTATTTTGTTGGAAAAAATTAACACAAGTAAACATCTTACAAAATAGTATTTTGGCACAGAATCCTTTATACCACACATCATAATAAAATAAGTGTTTTAAATCTTTAAACGAATAAAAAAAAAATCACGAGAGTTCGAGTTATGATCTACGGAAGCGATATTTCATGATATTTTCATGTAATAACGTGGAAACACCTTATCAAGAAATAATGTGAAAATAACGTCCTAGGCTAGGCTACTTTCATTAAAACCAGACGGCCTAGCCTAGCCTACTGTAGAACTTGGGTCGAGCAAAAACACCGAGCAAAAACATGGCTGAATCCTGAATGACTCCTATTTGTATAAATAGGGGACTACATAGGCGGCAAAATGTAGTGTTTTTCCCTGCCATGGAAGTGCACTTGTATACTGAAAAGGAAGCAATTTGCATTACAGCCTTGAATGAGGATTCAAAATGGCGGCTCGGCTCAGTTTTCCTTCCTCCTTCAGTATACAAGTGCGCTTCCATGTTTATGCAGGCGAGCTGATAGAAGTGGCGAAACATTTTACTTTTTATCATTTCTTTCACAACTTGAATGCGTTGAAACAAAAAATTATGACAAACTAACGCCGCTTGCACTAAAATATCGAGGGAAATTTGTTATAAAAACTTTACAGTCGGCAATTTCGACGCGGAAATTCTCAATCGGTCGGGTTACCGGAAACACACTATTTTTTTTATTTGGCCTTAGTAATATAACAGGACTTAGCTAAGTTCAAACATTATGTTGCCTTGTGGAACCAAAATTCTGATGGACTCCGCTTTAGTCCTCTCATATTTAGTCCTTTCATATTCAACTAGCAAGTTGTCCCGATATGCTACTAGCCTATAATGTCACGAGTGGTCATTTTGGAATATTGCACTCATTTAGTACAGGTCTGCCCTTGTCGAATTTACTTGTTGTTGATAATGATGATGATAATGTTCTTTAAAGAGATTGACAAAACGATTCTCTAGCCTTTGTGTAGGCTATTTGTGGTTAACATTAGCAAATAACATACATGGTATGGTTTATGGTATGTGGTTAACATTAGCTAGCAATATACTTTTAGTTTAGATATAGAATTATTTCCCTTGTGTGTATTTGGAATTACAGTGTTGGTTAATGTAGTACACTCCAAGTATGTTAATTTGTTCTGAAAGGAATGCCAAGTGGACATGATTAAAGGCAGCTGTGATCTCATATAGAAAGCATGTCACTACAGCAAAGGAAGAAGTGCAACGGTACCTTCAGGATCCAGATAAGACATTGGCCTCATTAAAAACATACCCAACAATCAGAGCTCTCTTCTTAAAGTATAATACCACTCTGCCATCAAGTGCTCCTGTTGAACGGCTGTTTAGCCATGGAGGACTTGATTTCAGCCCTCACTGAAACCGCATGACAGACAAGCACTTTGAACAGGTGCTCTTGCTGCACTACAACCGCCTTTACTGAACTCTAGACTAAGCGAGACAGATTTAAGTAGGTTGCTGAAAAGCAATCTGAAAATATTGCGGTTTTGCTAACAGATAAAAGGAAAATATATGTCATATTTGTTTAAAATGTACATCTGGTGACGAGGTTTGTGGCAAACAGCGTTTTTGTCAGTGTCACAAAGTTTGACAGACATTTAGTCCTTTGAAATTATTGGTGGATGAATACGACTGACTGTAATTCAAATATTTCACTTTTGATAATTGTTTTATAAAAGCTATTTTTTTGTCCTTATAGGGAAAGGGAAATTGAAAATCCATGTTTTATTACTTTTTTTTATTGCTACTTTATTTTAACTGTAGTCATAGTGATAGAAAGTGTTGGTAACCATAGCTGTAAATACTTTTCAATGGTATTTGTTTGCCTAATTTCAGTACAAAGTACCACCACTGCAGTTTTGGAAATAAAAATGTGGAAAAGGGCATTTTTGTCATTGTCACATCAAGTTTAATAGGATGTTTAATAGGATATTTAATAAGCTCAGTTTAGTCATTAAAAGAATACTGACAGTAAATGGAAAAATAAGTTTCATTTTTGATAATTGTTTTATAAAAACACTTTATGTCTATCTAATACTCTTCCACTTTCAAGTGTTGGAACTAAAGAAATCGTTAAGGAAAAATTGGGCTTTTTTATTGTCTTTCAACAAAAGAAACATGATAAACCTTTTGTTGCACACCCCACATTTTGTTAATGCACAAAACAATATCACTATTGGTGGGTATAAATAGATTCCTGAGGGTCTAAGGTTTCAAACAGTACACAGCAAATTCCTCAGTGTTGAATTAACCCTTTCAGAGTTAATTTGTGTCCAATTGAACCTATGTAAACACAGTAGGGTGTTAAATCAACACTCTGGGTGTTAATTCAACACTGGAGATTTTGCTGTGTATATGTTTGCCATATATATTTTGATGGAAATTCTAAAACATTGAAATAATTATCCGCCACCTCCACCATCCCCTCCCGTAATATACCCTCTTCTGCAAACAAATGGCATACAGTAAATGCAGATTCTAAAGAATTAGGAGGAATGAGCAGATACACAGCAGTGAAATGCAGAATTGGAGTGACCAGTGTGGAAGGAGGAAGGGGAAGATCATCTTTAAACAAAGTTCAGTAGGGTGACTGCTGTGGAGAAAAAGCTCTTTCTGTATCTGGTGGTTTTGGTGGGTAGGCTCCTGAAGAGTCTCTTGGAGGGAAGGATCTAGAAGAGTCTGTTTGCCAGATGAGAGGAGTCTTTGAGAATGCTGCACACTCTGCGCAGGCATCCCTTCTTCGGCCTCCTCAAAAGAAGTGAAGTGCCTCTAATGTGTTGGGCAGTTTTCAACACATTCATGTAGTCTTTAAAAAGATGGTAATGTCAAGTAATCCAAAGTAATCAGATTACGTTACTCACCTTAAGTATTTTCCAAAATGACCAAGTATAATATTTTTTGTCTTATTTGTTTAACTGGGTTCTCTTTATCTACTTTTAGGACTTGTGTGAAAACCTGATGATGTTTTAGATCATATTTATGCAGAAATATAGGAAATTCTAAAAGGTTCACAAACTTTCAAGCACCACTGTACATTGGTCAAAAACAAAGTTGGCTATAATTACACCGATGCAATATAGAGCCAGGTATTCTGTCGCATAGGAGCTGCCCTAAGTTGTCTGAGTTTTGGGGGTTAGTTTTGCTTTTCTCTCTAAAGCTACCCATGTTGAGCAATCACTGGTTACTGCCATTTTTTGAGTAATACCACAAGAACTGTGTGTAGGCAACAGGGGTAAAACAGTGATAGCATTTGCTAGCCAGACATATTATTCTAATGAAATGGAAAGACAAGTCTCCACCTACATTTAAACATTGGCTTAATGATGTTATGCACTATCTAACACTTGAAGAAATTCGGTATTCTCTACAGGGTAATAATCAAAAATTCTGCTGTATCTGGCAACCTGTTCTTACATTAGTTAAAAAAGATGGACTCTAATGATATTGTAATGATGTGAGTCTTATTGTTGTCTTCTTTCTTTTTTCCTGTCTTTTTGTCTTCACTTACTTGTCTAGCTATTTTCTATTATCTGTATAATGCAAATGTGTCGATTTATCTGCTGTGCAGCTTTTGTTTCATTTTATGTTATTTTTATTTATAACAATGGTGCGATGTGGGTAGGTGGGATATGGGTTGGCATGTGTTTGTTTTGTTCCATGTGAAAATACAATAAAAAGACTTAAGACCAAAAAAAAAAAGAAACTCCACAGACATACCTTACACACTATGTTTCATGTCAACTCCTCTATGTGATGCAATATTTAGTCCTTAAGCACACACTTTTATTACATTTATACATATTAACAAAGAATTCTGAAATTTTTTGAAGAAATATTAGCTGACCAAATTTTATTAGTTCGCATGCCATCAGAGATTTAAGGTCGATAATTTATCACCAATTTTGAATCCTGACTGACATGGACACGAGCTCCATGTGGTTATGTTTTTGTTTCTGTGTTAGCCCCCACCCTGTTTTTAGTTTGTCACCTGACTGTGCCCACCTGTTTTGTGTTAGTTCTTGATTAATGTATCTAAGTATGCCCTGCTGTTTGTTGGCATTGTTTCAAAACCATACTTTTTTCTGTTTTTAAGTCCAAGTCCTGTTTTCTAGTTTCTTTGTTACTTCAGCGTTTGTAATTCTTGCCTGTGTTTCAACTTATGAATTATCCCAGCATTCATTTGGGTACCTGCAATGTTTCTTGGATTTGCCCCAAAAGGTTTATTCGCCACAATAAGTTCATGCACACTGCCTTAGTTACACGAGTTGTTGTATTTAAATGAGAATGGCAAGCTCCTCAGTAAAAAAAAAAAAATTATATATAATTTTTTTTTTTACCGAGGAGCTTGTCATTCTTATATATATATATATATATATATATATATATATATATATATATATATATATATATATATAAAATAAAATAAATTCTCATCTGAAGTATCCTTTTTTAAAGTTAAGCACTCGCTTGGGTGCCTTCTGAGGTAGGAAACAGTTGCCTGGTGTTTGAGTTTTGGAAAGGAAGTTATTCTGTAATTTTTCATGTTCTTCACACAAGTGTTAAAATGGGCTGAGGGGAAACACTGGTTTCCTGGTGTTCATGTGCCTGTGCTTGTATAAAAGAAAGGAAACAGGGTACGGAAGAGCAGAGCAAGTTCCACTTTAAACACTCTGTACAGGAGAAGTCCCACGATGAAAAGAAGAGCCAGTGTGGTGGCCAGGAGTCAAATTGGCATCAGCAGATTAGGATCTGACAACATACAAGAAATCTCATCTTCTATCCATCATCTAGCCAAAAGACTCTCTGGTACTACTCTTATGGCTAGATGATGGATAGAAGTAGCAATAACAGGGCAATAATACATGGAAATACATGGAATAATACAATTTCACAGTGGTAGTAAAAACAAAACATTGTGTACTTTCTGACCTGCAGGCTGGAGTGTAAAGTAGCCAGTGGCAACTCCTCTGTGGCTCACGGCCGTGCAGGTGAAGTTCAGGTTCAAATCACCTGGCAGTACCTGAGACACCAACAAGCTGCGCTCCACCCACAAACCCTCAGCCACCTGGAGGTCACTGTAACCACAGTTACAATCTGTTTACTGCATTAAGGAACAATATGAGCCAAATATAATCCATAAATGGATTGGAAGTACTTCGTTCAGTCACTGTGAAAAGATCAAATTCAATGCTGTCAAGTTTCTTGTCATGCCTCCAGATCTCTCATATATATATATATATATATATATATGAGGGCAAGTCAAAAAGTTCTAAAAGATGTTATGATTTCAAAAGGAAATCAAAAGAATTCAAAAGAAGGAATTCTCCAATGGAAGCATCACTTGCAGAAGTGTTTAGACTTAAATGGAGGATATGCAGAGAAATAGCTTTGTTATTTTCATAAATAAAGATTTTTTTCAATTTATCTTAGAACTTTCTGACTTACTCTCGTGTGTGCGCGCGCGCGTGTATATATATATATATATATATATATATATATATATATATATATATATATATATATAAAATCAGAGAGAGAGTACTGTTCAAAAGTCTGAGACCCTCTATTTTTTTCATACAAACTTTGTTATATGTTTCTATTTTGTGACTGCTACATTATCGAGTCAGTACAAAAACATTTTAGAGTTCCAAATGGTCGTTTTCCAGCACAAAATTAAATGTGACAGGGAAAAAAAATTTTGTATCTGAGCAGCATATTCCATAAGAGATCACTTTTCAGATAAAAAAAAAAAAAAAAACATAATGAAGGCTACTGGGTTTTGCTGCAAGAAGCAAGTGTGACAGTCCAAGTGTCCAGAAGAACTGTGGCTGGTTCTGCAAGATGCTCAGTAAAACCTAAAGCTCATTTCCTTATAAAACTGCACTCATTGTGCCCGAGACTACAATTTGTTTTTTTTTTAAAGCAAAGGGTCGTCTCACTCCAAATGTTAACTTTTTTGAATATTGAATTTTGAAATAATGAAAATAAGAAATATTGAAAAATAAGAAATATTGATTTTTTAAATCCATTTATTATGGCTTACTGCTGTTCATAGTATTTTTTTTTATGTTGGAACTTTACATTTCACTATTTTTAAGCCATTTTTGGTGTAAAGCATTTCTTTACATGTGCCTAAGACTTTTGCATAGTACTAAGTTTATATATATAACACTGAAAATAAATGTTGTTTCTTCAGGACTATGGTGCAACACACAGCAATAGACCCCTTCGCAGTAAACGTCATTCATACGTAAGCGGAGTTGAAGCTTTATTCCCAGAGTTGAAGTTATTCTGTACAGAGGAATGGGCTAAAATTCCTCAAAGCCAGTGTGCAGGACTGATCAACAATTACCAGAAACGTTTAGTTGTATGTAGTTACTGCTGCACAAGGGGGTCACACCAGATACTGAAAGCAAAGGTTCACATACTTTTGCCACTTATAGGTATGTAATCTCATCTCATCTCATTATCTCTAGCCGCTTTATCCTGTTCTACAGGGTCGCAGGCAAGCTGGAGCCTATCCCAGCTGATACAGACAACCATTCACCCTCACATTCACACCTACGGTCAATTTAGAGTCACCAGTTAACCTAACCTGCATGTCTTTGGACTGTGGGGGAAACCGGAGCACCCAGTGGAAAACCACGCAGACACGGGGAGAACATGCAAACTCTGCACAGAAAGGCCCTTGCCGGCCACCGGGCTCGAACCCGGACCTTCTTGCTGTGAGGTGACAGCGCTAACCACTACACCACCGTGCCGCCCTAGGTATGTAATATTGGATCATTTTCCTCAATAATTAAATGACCAAGTATAATATTTTTGTCTCATTTGTTTAACTGTGTTCTCTTTATCTACTTTTAGGACTTGTGTGAAAATCTGATGATGTTTTAGGTCATATTTATGCAGAAATATAGAAAATTCTAAAGGGTTCACAAACTTTCAAGCACCACTGTATACCTAAACTGTAAATTAAATCTAATTGTGACATTATGTGTTAACGTGTGAAGCAGCTCATTCCAGGCTGTTCTTCCTCTTCAGTGTTTCGTTGTAACCCTTTCTTTGTTTCACACTGGTGAGCATCAAAGCAACAGCATGACAGCTGAATTACGGTTGTCTCAACCGTCTGCAAAACTTACTTTTGAGGTCCCTGGTGGATGCGTTCAGAGGTGTTTAGGGAGATGTCATTGCCATTAAAATCCCAGATTACTATTGGCATATAATCTCCCTTGCCAGGTACAAACACACGACATGTCTTGTTAATGGGAGAACCTGCTCACACACAAATGCATAAACAAACAAAAACAGATGATTGTGTATGGTACTGAATCCTTGTTTTGTATGTGATTACTCAGTTTTAAGTGCAACTCACCTACAGATACTTTCATAGATTCATAAGTGGGCGCCAGCACTTGAGGTCTTTTTGATCTGCTCTCTGAAAGAAAAACAAGAGAATAACTGCTACAAACATGCTATTATTGGAAAGTAATCAGTGATGGGACGATGCAGTGTGTCCTGATGTTACACACAGTTACCACTCTAGTGTAAGTAAATAGGTGTGGCCAGTATGACTAAAAAATTATACTATTCTACAATACATGATGTGTTTCACCATACCGTATGGGTTTACTAACAAACTGCCAGAGTTCATTAATACTTATTTAATATTAAATAAATATTTACAAAAAACAGATTAAAATGAGGAAACATAAGAAATGTTATTGAATGTTAACATTTTACAGTTATATTGTGTATCGTAATATCTCATCTCATTATCTCTAGCCGCTTTATCCTTCTACAGGGTCGCAGGCAAGCTGGAGCCTATCCCAGCTGACTACAGGCGAAAGGCGGGGTACACCTTGGACAAGTCGCCAGGTCATCACAGGGCTGTATCGTAATATAATCAAAAAATATCACAATATCAATATTGTCATATTGCCCAGGACGGCCCCAGAGTTGATTAGTTTCCTAAAATTGTACGTCTTAAAAATTCAACAGCACTGTGGTACAGTGAACAAGTGCATATGCAGTTATAATAAGAATAATAAGGGCGGCACGGTGGTGTAGTGGTTAGCGCTGTCGCCTCACAATAAGAAGGTCCGGGTTCGGGCCCCGTGGCCGGCGAGGGCCTTTCTGTGCGGAGTTTGCATGTTCTCCCCGTGTCCGCGTGGGTTTCCTCCAGGTGCTCCGGTTTCCCCCACAGTCCAAAGACATGCAGGTTAGGTTAACTGGTGACTCTAAATTGACCGTGGGTGTGAATGTGAGTGTGAATGGTTGTCTGTGTCTATGTGTCAGCCCTGTGATGACCTGGCGACTTGTCCAGGGTGTACCCCACCTTTTGCCTGTAGTCAGCTGGGATAGGCTCCAGCTTGCCTGCGACCCTGTAGAAGGATAAAGCGGCTAGAGATAATGAGATGAGATGAGATAATAATAATAATAATAATAATGCTGGACAGCAAGAGAGCAGAAATTACCATAAGAAATAGGTACACAATGAAATAAGAACACAAACAAGCACATAACAGGTAACATAGACCAAAGCTGGCATACTTACAACTTAAACATAAAAGATAATGCACTGAATGTGTTCAATAGAATAGCCTTAACCTTAAAAACACTTGCATTGATATTTTAATATGTCGGCAATGCGTAACTTAAAATCAGTCAGTGGAATGAACAAATCTAACTTTAACTGTTTCTGGAGTTCATTCCAGGTTGAGGGGGCATTATATTGAAAGGCTAATTTTCCAAAATTGATTCGAGGAGGGGCGGCACGGTGGTGTAGTGGTTAGCGCTGTTGCCTCACAGCAAGAAGGTCCTGGGTTCGAGCCCCGGGGCCGGCAAGGGCCTTTCTGTGTGGAGTTTGCATGTTCTCCCCGTGTCCGCGTGGGTTTCCTCCGGGTGCTCCGGTTTCCCCCACAGTCCAAAGACATGCAGGTTAGGTTAACTGGTGACTCTAAATTGACCGTAGGTGTGAATGTGAATGGTTGTCTGTGTCTATGTGTCAGCCCTGTGATGACCTGGCGACTTGTCCAGGGTGTACCCCGCCTTTCGCCCGTAGTCAGCTGGGACAGGCTCCAGCTTGCCTGCGACCCTGTAGAAGGATAAAGCGGCTAGAGATAATGAGATGAGAATGAGATGTTTATGTCCTGCTTGTCTCAACCTGCGTGTATTTTAAGCTATGTGTCTCTTGTCCAACATGTTATTTATGTGTTCTGCCTGTCTTTTAACCTATTGTGTGTTTTAAGTTGTGTGTATTTTGTTGCCCTGCATGGTATGTTTTTGTTTTGCTTGTCTTATCAAATTGTGTGTTGTCCAGTATGATGTGTTCATGCCCTGCCATTCTTCTAAGCTATGCATATCTTGTTTATGTCCTCTATGTTTTGATTATGTCCTGCATGTTTTCATGTCTTAATCTTTTATGTTTTTGCTCTTAATTTTTGCTATGCTTTGTTGCTGTGTTTGTTTGCATGTCTGCTTTATGTTGTTTGATTTAGCTTATTGCTGCTTTCTTGGCCAGGGCTCACTTGAAAAAGAGGCAACAGCCTCAATGTGACTACCCTGGTTAAATAAAGAAGAATAAATAAATAAATATAATAATAACAGACAGTAATTATAATATGTACTGTACATGCACAGACGAAAAATGTAGTTCATGTCTGACCACTAGAGGACACTTGAGAGACAACAGATACAAAGAGGAGCACACTGACTGAGTCAGGCTGCTGTCCATCCTCAAGAGATCGTGACCATTCCCTACTCTGTAGACTTCACCGTTCACACCCCTTCCTCTATCATATACAAACAAGCAAATTAATAACAGATAGACAAACTTGACTAAGCAGTGAAAAAAAAATTTGGTCCCAGAGCTGCTTCTCTAACCAGCAGGCCATGGCTTCCCCAAAAGCACAAGCTCTGATTAACTCGTACACACTGTTCTGATTGTGACTCTTTACAGTATGGACTGAGTCATTTTTGACCCCTGCCCGACTACTTCCTCAGAATTAGACCCAGTGCCAAATTTTAATCTCAACAATAAATAGGTGTATGAGGCAAAAAAAGAAAAACAGAATGCAGTGATTTGCAAATCCTTTCTGACCTATATTCAATTGAATACAGTACAAAGATAGGATATTTAATGTTCAAATTGATAAACACTATTTTTTTTGGGAAATATACACTCATTCTAAATTCGATACCTGCAACACGTTCCAAAAAAAAAAAAAAAAAGGTTGGGATGGGGCATGTTTATCACTGTTACATCAGGGCTCTACATTAACTTTTGAAACCACTTGTCCTGTCGGGCAAGTTGAAAGGAAATTTACTTGTCCGAATGTGAAGTTGACTTGTCCAAAGAAAAATTTGAGAAAAAAAAAAACACAAACTATTTGTAATAAACTAATTTCACCATAATTACTTTAACACAAAAATCTATTCACTGCAGAAAAAAATTGGACTCCATCAATCATTAATTTATTGATGAGAAATTGAAAACCAGAAAATTAAAATTATATATAATTTTCATTTTTAAATTATTAACTTTGAATATATATCCTCCACTGATTAATTGTTGTTGTCTAATTATTCAGTGTGGCTCCTGTATGGTATTTAATGGTTGCGATGAAAGTTGTGGTGTTTTTTAGGTTTTTGTTGCGATTACATTGCGGGAGGAAGTGAAAGTTGAAAGAAATTGTTGCGATTTTCTCTTTTTGTGATTAAAATTGAGTGATATGTTAAATATTAAGTTACTACTGAAAAACTATTGATTAAAAAAACAGACACTGAGAAATGGTCCTATAAACAACTTTACCAATATAAAAGATTACCAGGACTACAAAAATGCAGAAAAATAGGCTTTACTTATCCAAATGCACCTGTTGGTTCAAAAGTTAAAGTGCATAGAACCTCACAGCACAACATGAAGTTACCTTAAAATATAATATAAATGCCTCAGCTTTCATGTAAGAAAAAAAACTATTAATACTAGTACTGTGTGCAGGCAGTCTCTCCTGAAGACTAAATTAAACAACAATTATAAACTAATAAAATAAATGGCTCAGGCTTCATAGAAGAAAAATAACAATTTGAACAGAATCTCACAGTATGATGCTGAAGCTGCCTAAACAATGGAAAATAAAATACCATTTTAGCAAAAATGTTGGCATCCATTAATTTCTTGTATTAAGTTAAAAAAAATAATGTAAAGTGCACACAGTGCTTCACTGTAAACATAACACACTTTCAGTAACAGAATTTAAGCCTACATAAACACTGACTCACACATGCTGCTTTTCTTGAATGTATACATGGAAGTAAGGCGGAAGGTAGTTTGTTGACGTCACCTCAAGACGACGCCAACGATTGGTCAAATTTGCGGGAAAGTTGCGGTGATTGGATATAATTGCAACACCGCCCTGAATTCGCGGGGATTGGTTGAATTTGCATTGAAGTTGCAAATCGCAACATCGCGAAATCCTGGAGGGTCTGATAAACGACCGTTTACTTTTCAGCTCAAATACACGAAGCGGTATTGGCCAGTTTCGCAAGCGGAATATTGCGCATGTGCACATCACTCTTTCCGAAGAGAAACATCCGGCGATTCATCAAAACAATGTGTCGAGTGAGATGCTTTGAAAATCATGTGAATAAACTGATAAATTTAATATGTAACCCGAATATCGGCGTATTTTGGCACTTAAGTAACTGAGACGATGAACTTGTCCGACATGAAGTATCACTTGTCCCGGAAAAGCAGACAACCATTAATGTCGAGCCCTGTTACATCATCTTTTCTTTTAACAACATTCAGTAAGCATTTGGAAACTGAGAGCAATAATTGTAGAAGTTTTGAAAGTGAAATTCTTTCCCATTCCTGCTTGACTTCAGTTGCTCAACAGTCCCACAGCGGGATTGTATATTATTTATGTTTTACGTCACTCATTTATTGTGCTGTTGTTGTGGTAATGCATTTTCAAAACACCATGGGCCTGCTTAACATAAAATAATGAGCATAATGATTTTATATATTTTTTAATTGGGTAATGTGCCATAAAACATTTCAGAATTTGATTTTTTTTAAAACTACATTATGCACACTATCGTCACTCTTTGAAAATATGGCAGTAACCTAAAATCTTAAATGTTTGACCACAGCATATGTATTCTCCACACTTTGCTGCATGTTATGCTTGTTCTCTTTGTGTATCATATACAATATAATATGGCAATAGATCCTAAAAGTGATTGTTTTTTTTGGATCTCATGACACTGTGACTATACTTTCCCCATCTGAATCACACAGGTATTATGCCCAGTCATGATTTTACTGTTTCACTTATTCCTCCATAACTGCACAATAGCTTAGGAATCTAGAATTAGGGTTAATCAATATAAAAAAAAAAAAAACAGGAGGTGTAGAAATACTAGGAATGAAATAACCTCAGTTAGGTGTCCATTAGTGAAGGCTTAACTAAAGCTAACTGTGTAAGTAACTGCAGTTCACGGTGCATATCAGCAACAGTTCCTGTCTGTTTCTCACCGAAAACCTTACACTCGATGCTCTCTGCAACGACACTGATGACTCCAGTGAGGTTAAAGGTCATCCTGCAGGTATAAATGCCAGTATCATTGGGAGAAACGCTATGGATGTGGAGAAGGAGGTTATTCTCAGCGAAGTTGAACTTAGACCCTTCCTGAAGAAGCTCACAGCCCTGAGAGAGAAAACCAGAGGAAGTGAAGCTTTAAACAGAGGTTATGGTTACTGTGGTGTAACTTAATCTTCTTATTCACACACACACACACACACCTTGTACCAGCGTATGGAGTAGCTGTTCACTATGCTGATGTAGTCAGTTAAAGGACAACGCAGGTTGTCGCTCATGCGATTCTGCAGTCGCTGCACTGCTGCCTGAGGACGGCGACATGTTCCAAACCTTGCCTCTTCTACCACAACAACCCTTACCTGCTTGTAGCACTGCTCTGGAGTTCTGCTCAAAGGGAAGTGCAAGAAAACAAAGCATTATTGACTTTTTACTCAAAGTGTAGTTTTGTTCATTGCTCAAGTTTTACACCGTTGTAAAACATTGTAATCCACTGTGATCTCACAACCAAGCTGCAGGTAAATGGATTTATCAGCACATTGGAAACTGAATTAATTTTTTTTTGCATAGAACCCTAATAAATCATTCATTTCTTCTTTATTCTTGTCAGTAGTTAGCAGGATTTCCAGCTAGATAATGAGCAATACAATATGTCCACAGTTTGAAAAAACAGATCAAACAAATCACTCCGTTCAAATATTCATGAAAAAAAAAATCTGTCCTACACACACACACACACACACTCTGAGATCACAATTTTTCCCATTCTGATGTTTGAAGTGAACATTAACGGAAGCTTTTAATTTGTATCTGCATGATTTTATGCATTGTGCTGCTGTCAAAGGATTGGCTGATTAAAGAACTGTATAAAATGGTACGGTGGTGTAGTGGTTAGTCCCGTCACCTCACGGCAAGAAGGTTCTGGGTTCGAGCCCAGTGGCCGACGAGGGCTGTTCTGTGTGGAGTTTGCGTGTTCTCCCCGTGGGTGTGCTCCAGTTTCCCCCACAGTTCAAAAAACATGCAGATTACGGTAAGTACAATGGGGCCACTGTAATTGGCGCAAGCTGTAGTAGTTTTCCAGCCATAATGTATGTACATCGTATACTGTATCTCGCTATGGCAAAGCTAATAAAATTAAAATGTTCCCAATAAAGTAGCCAGTGAGTGTATTTTACATATATATATATATATATATATATATATATATATATATATATATATATATATATATATATAAATGTGTGTGTATATATATATATATATATATATATATATATAAATAAAAACTGCTCAAGTATTCAACATACTGTTTCATAGGTTGATAAGATCATGTTTAGCCTGCAATAATGCAAATGTAAAAATACTGTATAATGTAGAAATAAAACAAAAATACAATATAATACAACCCCGATTCCAAAAAAGTTGGGACAAAGTACAAATTGTAAATAAAAACGGAATGCAATAATTTACAAATCTCAAAAACTGATATTGTATTCACAATAGAACATAGACAACATATCAAATGTCGAAAGTGAGACATTTTGAAATTTCATGCCAAATATTGGCTCATTTGAAATTTCATGACAGCAACACATCTCAAAAAAGTTGGGACAGGGGCAATAAGAGACTGGAAAAGTTAAAGGTACAAAAAAGGAACAGCTGGAGGACCAAATTGCAACTCATTAGGTCAATTGGCAATAGGTCATTAACATGACTGGGTATAAAAAAAGAGCATCCTGGAGTGGCAGTGGCTCTCAGAAGTAAAGATGGGAAGAGGATCACCAATCCCCCTAATTCTGCGCCGACAAATAGCAGAGCAATATCAGAAAGGAGCTCAACAGTGTAAAATTGCAAAGAGTTTGAACATATCATCATCTACCTTACAGTGCATAATATCATCAAAAGATTCAGAGAATCTGGAAGAATCTCTGTGCATACAGGTAAAGGCCGGAAAACCATACTGGTGCCCATGATCTTCGGGCCCTTAGACGGCACTGCATCACATACAGGCATGCTTCTGTATTGGAAATCACAAAATGGGCTCAGGAATATTTCCAGAGAACATTATCTGTGAACACAATTCACCGTGCCATCTGCCGTTGCCAGCTAAATCTCTATAGTTCAAAGAAGAAGCCGTATCTAAACATGATCCAGAAGTGCAGACGTCTTCTCTGGGCCACGGCTCATTATAATGGACTGTGGCAAAGTGGAAAACTGTTCTGTGGTCAGACAAATCAAAATTTGAAGTTCTTTATGAAAATCAGGGACGCCGTGTCATTCGGACTAAAGAGGAGAAGGACGACCCAAGTTGTTATCAGCACTCAGTTCAGAAGCCTGCATCTCTGATGGTATGGGGTTGCATTAGTGCGTGTGGCATGGGCAGCTTACACATCTGGAAAGGCACCATCAATGCTGAAAGGTATATCCAGGTTCTAGAGCAGCATGTGCTCCCATCCAGATGACGTCTCTTTCAAGGAAGACCTTGCATTTTCCAACATGACAATGCCAAACCACATACTGCATCAATTACAGCATCATGGCTGTGCAGAAGAAGGGTCCAGGTACTGAACTGACCAGCTTGCAGTCCAGATCTTTCAGCCATAGAAAACATTTGGCGCATCGTAAAATGGAAGATACGACAAAAAAGACCTAAGACAGTTGAGCAATTACAATCCTACATTAGACAAGAATGGGTTAACATTCCTATCCCTAAACTTGAGCAACTTGTCTCCTCAGTCCCCAGACGTTTACAGACTGTTGTAAAGAGAAAAGGGGATGTCTCACAGTGGTAAACATGGCCTTGTCCCAACTTTTTTGAGATTTGTTGTCATGAAATTTAAAATCACCTATTTTTTCTCTTTAAATGATACATTTTCTCAGTTTAAACATTTGATATGTCATCTATGTTCTATTCTGAATAAAAAATGGAATTTTGAAACTTCCACATCATTGCATTCCGTTTTTATTTACAATTTGTACTTTGTCCCAACTTTTTTGGAATAGGGGTTGTATTTAAAAAAGCTGCGCTTTATAGCTGTGACTTCAGGTAATCAGACACAGGCTGATATGGATGATGCTTTTTTCGCAAATATATTTTGTTTATTGGTGGGCAAAGAGTTTTTCAGTGGAATTGAAACGAATTTTTTTGTTCAAGAAAATTAAATTTTCTTTAAAATGCTGGACAAAGTGTTTTCCCTGGCTGCAAATGCTTTAAGATGAATAACTGAATAATAAACTGGAACTATACAGGGTTTCCATACCTGACGAGGCATAAGTAGTGGCCCTGGTGTTCCATGCTGATGTTGAGGAACAACAGCGAAGCTCCATGTAGTACAATATGGTTCTCTTCTCCTGTGAACTCCAGGCCAGTTCTCTGGTCGTACCATGTCACATTGTAGGGGGTGTTCGAAAAATCTGAAAAGTACTTCACAAATTCACAGTCTAATAATGCCGCCTCATTTGGGACTGCAAACACATGCTCAAATGTTATTCCGTAGTCTATACATACACCTGCATGGGCACACAGACACACACACACACAGAGGGTAAATGTAGTTTGGCATCAAAGGTGATCTGCTTTTAAAGAAACTATGACAAGGCTGGAGTGTTTTAGTCTCTGTCACTAAAAGCAACAGCAAATTAAACACACACACTACTTTACCTGCACCTGCAGTTTCATTCTGTGATGCTGCACCAACACTGAAGGTCCAAGCCAAAGTCAACAGAGCAATAAATCCCACAGCCATGTCTGAAAGAGACGGAAAGACAAAGCTCATCACCTCAGCACATCTCAAAATCTTCTTCATCATGACTAACACCTCCTGGCTCTGTGTTCAATGTGTTGCTGCTCACTGTGAAACTTAAACTCAGGACAAGAAGCTATTAGAAAGCCGTAAATCATATCTGAAGCCAAGCCCAGAGAAGGCATGGGAAATGTGACTGATTATTTCTCAAGGACAAAAAAGGCAAAAATACAGATTTCACATTCATTTCTAATCCAGCTAATGAATTAATTTGTCTTTTAATCTATTCTCTTTTAGTCTACTGTCATATAATAGGTAGTCCTGAGTAGAGTTTTGTACTTCTTGGTAGTGCACTCAGACCTTACTCAGCTCCACTTTACTGTAATTTTCCTCTCAGTTTTGGCAGAATTTGTACTCTTGCACTAATGCCATGTTGCTTGGAACACACAGAGGGGGATGGAGTAAGGGGAAGTGAGTAAGGATGCTTCATTCTTCATCTTTATTCTGTCATTCTATCAACCACAAGTTCTTGCTAAATGATATTCCTAAAGACTAGCTCACACACTGCTGAAAAAAAACAACAGAGCCTACTGCTGTGCAGGAACAGTAACAAAGTTAAAATAACAATTTTCACATGTTTAGATTAGACATCACCACCATATTACAAAACAAACCTTAGTTTTGGCATGTATGAAAGTTCCCTCAAAAACTATTTAAAAAAAACCTGACTGGCTTTTGTTTTTAAGCACTAATATATTCTGACTAAATAGAGTTGAATAAAGTCAATTATACATACAGGACATTTGTTTGATGGAATAAAAACATGTATTCTATTCCCTTCTAGTGGGTTTCATTCACTTGGTTTGATAGCATGCAATATTGTTAGCATATTGCTTATCCTACATGTATTACATCACGTTACCCAATGGAGAATGAGCTTTGAATATGGTTTACGATATTGCAGGATTGTCAAGACAACATGATGTCATACGTCGGAGACGTAAAACTTCTGCACTAGTGAGCGACTGTGACAATTTGTAAACAAGCACGGCCACCAGGTTTGCTTCATTAAATATGGAAGATGTTGACAGAATTTTGTTGAACGCTCAAAAGGAATGCGTATGTATTATAATAATAATAATAATAATAATAATAATAATATTGGCTGGCTTTTTTTCGTGGTATATCAGATATATTCCATTCAGCTAGCATAGTATCATGCTAGCTGAATGGAATATATCTGATATGCCACTCAATGCCAGCCAATATTATTTAATTAATACTGTAGTAAAACAGAATATCGAGAAGGCTGTTTCTGGTTCGAGGTCTGATCTGGATTCTGTAACAAATAGAAAACTTGTTACCAGTCAAAAGTTTGGACATGTCTTCTATTTCAAAGTTTGTTCTTTATTTTATTAAAGTCATTTCATGTCTTAAAGTAATGATGGATGTTGTTTCTCCTTACTTACTTGAGCGGTTCCTGACATAATATGAATTACTAGTTGTGGAATAGGGCTATTTACTGTATTTACTATTTACTGTTTGATCTCAAATGCATGAAGAAAGCAAGAAACTCATCTACTAATTAACTTTTGATGAGGGACACCTGTTAATTGGAAAACATTTCAGGTGACTACCTCATGAAGCTGGTTAAGATAATGCCAATGGAGCACTTGCATGTGACGTCACAGCCGATCCAGATTGTGACAGACGCCATCTTGTCGGTCAAACGCCATATTTCCGCCTTCTACTTCTACTTCTGCTTCTACCTTTTCTTCTGGAAAACCCTACTATATACAATTCTACTACAACGGCTGCGGCTACAAGCTCTCCCTACCTATGCAGGTTTATGTTTTTTGTGTGTATTTTTGCGTGTTGTTCGTCTGTACCGGACTTCAATATCCACTACAACCGTATGGACTTACTGGACATTGGTTTCCAGCAGAAAATGACGGTTTGTAGCGATTTCCATTGCATGCACAACATTCTGGACGAGATAGTGAGACCAGCGGGGTCTCCATGGATTGTTATCGGAAGCAAAGCGAAGGAGGCGGCGTCGGGAGTGGAAGCAAAAGCCAGGCTGCAGGCAGAGCCGGCCTGTTGACTAAGCTCAGAAAACAGCCACTCAAACCTCCACTGCTAAGCTTTTACCTCTCCAATGCCAGATCCATGGTAAACAAGACGGACGATTTGGAATTACAGCTGGAATTACCTTATTCTATTCTATAATCGGCTGGTCAGTGCTATACTCAATACTTAAGTGACTTACCCGTCCAATGAGAATTGTTATTTTCTTGTTTACAAGATGTCACATCTGAGGGCGGCTGACAAATCCTGAATTTCTGTAAAGATAACTGTGCAGAGATTTATAAGCACGCAGTGCTTCACCACTGAACAGCGAGGGAAAGTTGATGAGGTAATTATACACGTCTGGGTATTCTGCTGGCAGTTCAATATCCACTGACACGGTCGTGAAAACTACGTCCGGTAAGCCATAAGGGTCACTAATCTGTAGATCGTTTATTTTAGACATATATCTAGTTATCTGTTCATTAGAAAAATGAGTCGTGTAGTCCGTCGGTTGAAATTGATCCATTCTGTACATGAGTGCAGCAGTATTCAGCTGTGTTTTTTACCGACAAGATGGCAGCTGTGTACTTTCCGGTCATGTGACTGCAAGATCTCTATAGTGTGCAAAGCGTCATCAAGGTAAATGCTGGATACTTTGAAGAATCTAAACTATCAAACTTCTTTTAACATGTTTTTATTTACCACATAATTCCATATACATTCCAAATGTTGTTTCATAGTTTTGATGTCTTCACTATTGTTCTACAAAGTAGAAAATAGTCAAAATACAGAAAAACCTATCAATGAGAATGACGTGTCCAAACTTTTGCCTGGTACTGTATTATGGGAATTGGAAATTTTGCATAAAAAAGAGACATTACTGTTTTTTTTTTCTTGATTATGACTGACTTTGGGCTGTATTCCCTCAATATTATCAACATGTGGACATCCCCACCCATGATAAGAACACACTGGACCATGTTTACAGCAACATATGCGGTGCATACAGAGCCGCCCCCCGCCCCCACTTCGGACACTCGGACCACATCTCTTTCTTCCTGTATCTGGACTACAGACAAAGACTAAAACAAACAAATCTTTTCACCAAACAAGTCAAACTCTGGAGCCCAGAGACTGAGAGCACCCTTCAGGACTGTTTTGCTCGGACAGACTGGGATGTGTTTAAAGCTGCAGCCACCTTGGAGGACTCTTCTGTCAGTATACAGGACTATGCTGAGTATGTGACTGGGCACATCAGTGCATGTGTCTGCAACATTGTGCCCACCATACAGATCAGGAAGTTCCCCAACCAAAAGCCCTGGGTAAACAGTCAGGTACAATGCATGCTGCGTGCTCGCTCTCTTGCATTTAGATCAGACAATGAGACGGAGTATAAAGCGGCGAAGTACGGACTGAGGAAAGCCATTACAGCGGCCAAGAGGCAGTACAGAGAGAAGCTGGACAGCTTTTATTCTACTGCTGACCCCGGGCGAATGTGGCAAGGCCTGCAGCACATCACAGACTACAGGACCACCACCAGCACCATCAGCTCCACAGACAGCCTGCCGGATGACCTCAACACTTTCTACACCCGCTTTGGGAACACCAGCTACAGCACAGAGAGGAGGCACACACACCCGGACCACCCAACCCCCCTCCCCCCCACCAACAGTCTCATCAGGCCAGGTACACAAAGCTCTGAGGAGGATCAACCCCAGGAAGGCAGCAGGACCAGAAAACATCCCTGGGTGGGCCCTCAGAGTATGTGCCAATGAGCTGGCTGATGTTTTCACCACCATCTTCAACCTTTCCCTCAGCCAGAGCACTGTTCCCTCCTGCTTCAAGACCACAACCATCGTTCCTCTTCCCAAGAAGAGCCCACTCACCTGTCTGAATGATTACAGACCGATAGCACTCATTCCAGTCATCTCAAAGTGCTTTGAGAGAGTGGTACTGGCCCACATTCAGAACAGCATACTGGAAACCCTGGACCCTCTGCAGTATGCCTACGGGCCCAACAGGTCCATCTCAGATGCCATCGCTGCTGCCCTCCATTATGCCCTCTCCCACCTGGAAAACAGACTCTTACATCAGGATGCTCTATGTTGACTACAGCTCTGCCTTCAACACAGTCATCCCCCACAAACTCATCCATAAACTGTTCACACTTGGTTTGCACCCCACCCTCTGTGACTGGCTCATCGACTTTCTGACTGGCAGGCCCCAGACTGTCAGGATTGGTAATAGGACTTCATCCAGCATCATCACAAACATTGGCACCCCACAGGGATGCGTCCTCAGCCCCATCCTCTACACTCTGTTCACCCATGACTGTGTCGCCTCCCACAAGGACAACGTCATCCTGAAGTTTGCAGATGACACTGCAGTGATAGGACGCATCACTGGCGGTGACGAAACGGCCTACAAGAGGGAGGTGGCCAGTCTGGTGTCATGGTGTGAGGACAACAACCTCACCCTCAACACGGACAAGATGAAGGAGATGATAGTGGACAAGCGGAAGGAGAGGAGACCTCATCGGCCACTGTTCATCCGGGAGCTTGAGGTGGAGAGGGTGAGCAGCTTCAAATACCTGGGTGTTCACATCAGTGAGGATCTCACATGGACACTTAACACCACACAGCCGGTTAGGAAGGCTCAACAGCGACTGTACTTTCTGAGGAGGCTGAGTAAGTTTGGTATGCCACCCAAGATCCTCAGCAACTTCTACAGCTGCATGATTGAGAGCATCCTGACCAACTGCATCACTGTGTGGTACGGCAGCACTACGGCTATGAACCGCAAACGCCTGCAGAGAGTGGTGAAGACTGCTGAGAGGATCACCAAAACGCCACTGCCCTCTCTGCAGAGCATCTACCGGTACCACCACAGAGTCCACAGGAGAGCTGCCTCCATCCTCAAAGACTCCACCCACCCCCAGCACGGACTGTTCATACTCCTACCCTCAGGCCAGAGGTACAGAAGTGTGAAATGTAAGACCGTCAGACTAAAGAACTCTTTCTTTCCCTCTGCCATCAGACTCCTGAACAGCTGAGAGGAGTCTATAACCATGGATTACCACCCTGTAAACTGTCCTTGACTGGTTACATTTGTTTGCACATTACTGCCCTTTTTGATGCTGTTCCTTGACTGTTTACATCTGATTACATTGTTTGCACATATTTGCACATTACTGCCATTTTGCTGCTCTTTCCTTGACTGTTTACATCTGGTTACATTGTTTGCACATTCGCACATTACTGCCCTTCTGCTGTTACGTCTGATCATTGATCATTTTTGTATTACACTACCTATTTTGCACTACATTTACCTTCATTTTGTACTACACTGGGTGTTTTTGTTGCTTTTGCGTTTCTTTGCCTTTATTTTTGCACTATATTGCCTTTACTTTGTTTTACTTCTTCTGCTTATTTATTTATTTGTAATTGGCATTCATGGTGGACAGCAAACTAAGAATTTCATTGTGCAAGGGGACATGTCCTTCCTGTGCATATGACAAACACTTTGCACTTGAACTTTGTATTACAGTAACAATGTAAGTGATTTTGTTTGAAGTATCAGTATTAGAAAAGAAAAAGTGGTATCACTTTCTACCATCTCTACTTCTGACTGCTTCATCAGCATGATGTGTTCAGGATTAATTCAGTATGGCTATGTTTAAGCTAAACACTCTCAGTAGTTAAGTTTCTCAGAAGGTTATGAGTTTAAGTCCCAGAACCACTACACTGCCATTGTTTTGTGTTATTTTTTTTAACTTGAGTCCATGGACTGACTTCTCATGCTACGGTACATGTCTGATATACAGTTTTTTCTTCTACACTAAATCCTATTTGTCACAAGGAAGAGAAAATAAAGATGTCCACCTGTTTATAAAGTGAATAATGGTCAGTTTCACCTGATGCTTAATGAATAGTTTTAACTGCATTTTCCAGACACAGGGAATTCCACAGGACATATCTTCTCTCAAACTTAGACTAGATTTGAATTTTTCCTCAATATTTTCTCTTTGGATATCAGGAGAACAGATATGAGAATTTAATTTCTAAAAAGTGTCAGGGGGCAGTTGGGGCTTTGGGTGGATAGTTGAGGCCTTCATGTTTCTCACAGCTCTTGCTGATTCACTCAGGAGTTGAAATGAGTCAGAGATTTTAATGGAGTTCTGTGAAGTGATTTACTGTAACAGCATTTAGAGCATTTCAGACAGCCACATGGAGAATCTCTGAATCAGAAACACGGGGTAAAAAAAACAAACAAAAAAGTCTGTTATAATCATAATTCCACAGACATCCTACCTTCTCCCCAGAGTAAATAAAAATTATTTTAAGAGAACATTTAACACTGTTTCCTCAAAGGCATATCCTCGTTATGAATAATGGCCTTCTGGTTAAAAGTAAGAGCAATTCATTAAAAATAAACTAATTAATTAATTAATTAATTAATTAAATCATGTTTGCTTAGTAGCAAATACTGATTGCATTGATTGCTGTTTATGAGATAAATAGAATCAGGTACACAGCAGACTTTGAACCCTGATGTATGTAAATATTTACTGTAGATGATGAGTGGTTTTGCTGCAAAACCCAAAGGTCAAGATGAACCTCCGGCTTTGAGAACACACGCAAATGTCAGTCCACTCGTATTTCATAGGTCTGGGGTTATTTGTGACCATTTGACTTCTGCTTATTCCAGACATCTTTCTTATCCTCCTAGAGATTAATATTTTTACATGGGAACAAAAATATGGATTTAATCATGCGATCATGTAAATCATATTAAATAAGTGCAATGTGATAGACAACAGACTTTTATCTTCTGGGAACATATTTATGTTCTTAGGCTGGATGCCAAGAGTGTTTCTCAGAAATGCTGTTCCACTAAGTCCAGAGCTTTCCCTTTTTATTGACAGTTGAGAAAAAAAAAAAAAGTTTACCCCCTTGGGTTTTTGAAGAGTTTTTCTTTTTTATGCCTCCGCCACCATAAGGTGCAGGAGGCATTATGTTTTCGGGTTGTCCGTCTGTCTGTCCGTGCGTGCGTGCGTGCATGCGTCCGTCCGTGCGTGCGTCCGTCCCGAAACCTTGTGAACGCGATATCTCAAAGGCTAATGAAAGGAATTTCACCAAACGTTCACCATTTGTGCGCTTTGGGACAAACATGAACGGATTAGATTTTGAGATCAAAAGGTCTAGGGTCAAGGTCACTGTGAGATCAAATGTCTGTCCGAAAACCTTGTGAACACAATATCTCCAAGGCAGATGACAGGAATTTCACCAAACTTTCACCATTTGTGCATTTGGAGACAAAGATAAACTGATTAGATTTTGAGATCAAAAGATCTAAGATCAAGGTCACTGTGAGGTCAAATGCCTGTCCGAAAACCTTGTGAACACAACGTCTCCAAGGTTAATACAAGTAATTTCACCAGGTCAAGATTATTGTGAGGTCAAATGTCCATCCCCAAATCACAACTTAATAAGGCGTGTAGTCTACCAGGCGGAGGCATCCCCATCAACGCCGTTGGCGTCGAGTTCTATCTTTGAGGAAATGTTAATGTTCTCGTTTTGCACTTTACCTTAAAAAAAAAGAATTGTATGATCTGAGAAAAAAAAGGGTTGAATCCTGCAACAGTGCATATAAGGCAAAATAGTTTTGCCATGAGCATCTCAGTCTGCAATCAGACTGTGAGACATCTCAGTTACAGAGAGAGTGTGTTCAGGACGAGTGGACAATCTGGCAAAGGGAAGAAGCTGCTCAGATGATATGAAAGAGGTTTGAGGCAGTTATGTCGGCAAAGAATGAGCAAACACATTGTGAAACCAAACTTACCAATGTCCTGCTGCAATTAATTATCTTATTATTCTTTGTATACTCTAGTATCCAAGGGAGATACAACTTGTTGCATTCACTTGTATTACAGAACACTGTGCCTGCTTTGCATAAGATGATGAAATACATTTGTGCATTATTCTCAATTATCTTTCACATTACACCCTCAAATCAAAATCCAATAAGACACTAAGATCTATCCAAAAAATAAAAAATAAAACCACAGGCTCTTGCAGGATCTCAACTTTCTGTTGTTGTTCCTAGTTCTGAAGGAGACAGTTGGCTCAATAAGGCTTCCACAATATACAAACCTTATCAGGATTACACTTTCATGGTTCAAATGAGCCAACAAATTCAGGTGGAGCTTTAACCAGTGTCCATGAGTGAGTTTTATTATTACGTTATAGGCCATATCACAAACAGTGTGTGACCACATCATCACTATGCTGTCCATATTGTACCATCTTCCATCATCACTAACTGACAAATATCCAAAATGATAAAACATTTGGTTTCTGTTTGATATTGAAACTATTTCTCGAAACATCATACATCAGTCCTGTTGAATTCACAAATCTGGTCAGGTGAGATGGTTGCTACAGTAACAGCTCATTCACAGGGACTTGTATAGTAGACAGTCCACTAGTAATAAACAGATTTAAAACATACTGTGATTTTGCAAAGAAAAATGTATCATCATTCATATGGTGAAGCCTTCTGTCACGAGATACTCTATTTATTTCACATTTAAAATTTGGATGTGAATCCACACTGACCTTCCAACTGTACTTGCTTCAGCTGTAATGTCAATACTTTTTTATAATATGGAATACAAAAAAAAAGTTTGTTTAACCAAAGGTCAAAAATAACTATTTTTGTGCTGAAGTAATCTATAATGTAAATGGAGATGTGAGTATCCATCTTATAGTGGAAGTAAATTTGCTTAATTCAGCAGAAATGTGAAAAGATGAACATGAAAACAGGACCTGAGAACAAGAGAGCAAAGATTTGATGTCTTCATTAAACAAGGAAGTGGTGAAACAGCAGCAAGTTCACAAAAAATTTCACCATGAAATTGCTGAACAGTACAGAACATACAGAATAGTCACGGAGTCTCTTTCCTGCAGAATGGATGGCTCTGCTGATGTGGTGTACGAGTTTAAGATTCAACTGAGAAATTTAGGATTTATTGGTTTGCTCTTGGGGCGGCATGATGGTGTAGTGGTTAGCACGGTCACCTCACAGCAAGAAGGTTCTGGATTCGAGCCCAGTGGCTGGCGGGGGTCTTTCTGTATGGAGCTTGTATGTTCTCTCCATATCTGCGTGGGTTTCCTCTGGGTGCTCCAGTTTCCCCCACAGTCCAAAGACATACAGGTTAGGCTAATTGGTGGCTCTAAATTGACCGTAGGTGTGAATGGGTGTCTCTATGTGTCAGCCCTGTGATGATCTGGCAACTTGTCCAGGGTGTACCCTGCCTCTCGACCATAGTCAGCTGGCACAGGCTCCAGCTTGCCTGCAACCCTGCACAGGATAAGCGGTTATGGATAATGGATGGATGATTTGATCCTGATTCGCAAAAGCAAAATATCCTTGACAGCACAATATAAGGCTTTAATGATGACATTATGTCTTAGGGATGAACGTTTCAGATTTCAGGAAGTTTCGTTGGCTCTGATTTTTTGTAAACCACATCCGATGTCGCTAATACAGCTTCTGCACATGAGTATAATGCAATATCAGAGCATGTGCCAACACTGAGTATTGAAGCAGGATTATATTAATCTGGACTTACTCTAAAAACACCGAGTAAGAAATGTAGAAGGATTATGAGTCACTAGCTGTAATCAAAAGAAGACTGAAGTCCTACCTCGTCACTAAACCTTTAAATGAACACTAATTATAGAAAAGCTTCAACTTGAAGCGGGTTCGTTTTTTTCTGCACCAACAAATACTTTTCATGAACATGGTTTTAGCTTGATAGTATTCTTAGACGTTGATGCATTTGCACTAGCAAGAGGATATTTTTTAGACTGAGGTACAAGCACTTCTGGATAAGATAGTCTGCTTAATGCTGTAAATGTAAATGTGTGATGTCAGACCTTGATTATAGACTACTGTTGCAGTGATGACGAATGTTAAAGTCCCCAATGCTCATGCAAATCAACCATAAATAATCTGGCAACTAGTTTATTTTTTTGTATCTCATTCCACAGAAGGAAAATTGCCAATTTAATCAAGGAAATAATAAATAATAAGCAACGCACATACTCTTTTTACAACCCCGATTCCAAAAAAGTTGGGACAAAATACAAATTGTAAATAAAAACAGAATACAATGATGTGGAAGTTTAAAAATTCCATATTTTATTCAGAATAGAACATAGATGACATATCAAATGTTTAAACTGAGAAAATGTATCTAAAGAGAAAAAATAGGTGATTTTAAATTTCATGACAACACATCTCAAAAAAGTTGGGACAAGGCCATGTTTACCACTGTGAGACATCCCCTTTTCTCTTTACAACAGTCTGTAAACGTCTGGGGACTGAGGAGACAAGTTGCTCAAGTTTAGGGATAGGAATGTTAATCCATTCTTGTCTAATGTAGGATTCTAGTTGCTCAACTGTCTTAGGTATTTTTTGTCGTATCTTCCGTTTTATGATGCGCCAAATGTTTTCTATGGGTGAAAGATCTGGACTGCAGGCTGGCCAGTTCAGTACCCAGACCCTTCTTCTACGCAGCCATGATGCTGTAATTGATGCAGTATGTGGTTTGGCATTGTCATGTTGGAAAATGCAAGGTCTTCCTTGAAAGAGACGTCATCTGGATGGGAGCATATGTTGCTCTAGAACCTGGATATACCTTTCAGCGTTGATGGTGTCTTTCCAGATGTGTAAGCTGCCCATGCCACACGCACTAATGCAACCCCATACCATCAGAGATGCAGGCTTCTGAACTGAGCGCTGATAACAACTTGGGTCGTCCTTCTCCTCTTTAGTCCGAATGACACGGCGTCCCTGATTTCCATAAAGAACTTCAAATTTTGATTCGTTTGACCACAGAACAGTTTTCCACTTTGCCACAGTCCATTTTAAATGAACCTTGGCCCAGAGAAGACATCTGCGCTTCTGGATCATGTTTAGATATGGCTTCTTCTTTGAACTATAGAGTTTTAGCTGGCAACGGCGGATGGCACGGTGAATTGTGTTCACAGATAATGTTCCCTGGAAATATTCCTGAGCCCATATTGTGATTTCCAATACAGAAGCATGCCTGTATGTGATGCAGTGCCGTCTAAGGGGCTGAAGATCACGGGCACCCAGTATGGTTTTCCAGCCTTGACCCTTACACACAGAGATTCTTCCAGATTCTCTGAATCTTTTGATGATATTATGCACTGTAGATGATGATATGTTCAAACTCTTTGCAATTTTACACTGTCAAACTCCTTTCTGATATTGCTTCACTATTTGTCGGCGCAGAATTAGGGGGATTGGTGATTCTCTTCCCATGTTTACTTCTGAGAGCCGCTGCCACTCTAAGATGCTCTTTTTATACCCAGTCATGTTAATGACCTATTGCCAATTGACCTAATGAGTTGCAATTTGGTCCTCCAGTTGTTCCTTTTTTGTACCTTTAACTTTTCCAGCCTCTTATTGCCCCTGTCCCATCTTTTTTGAGATGTGTTGCTGTCATGAAATTTCAAATGAGCCAATATTTTGCATGAAATTTCAAAATGTCTCACTTTCGACATTTGGTATGTTGTCTATGTTCTATTGTGAATACAATATCAGTTTTTGGGATTTGTAAATTATTGCATTCTGTTTTTATTTACAATTTGTACTTTGTCCCAACTTTTTTGGAATCAGGGTTGTATCTACACAGCAAAATTCCCAGTGTTGAATTAACACCCAGAGTGTTGATTTGAGACCCTACTGTGTTTATATATGTCCAATTGGACACAAATTAACTCTGAAAATGTTAATTCAACACTGAGGAATTTGCTGTGTACATGCATGGATGTAAATGGATTTAAATCAAAAATTATTCCAGGCAATCACCTGGATTTCATTTGATCGGTTTCCATCAGTCAAGAAGCTGCTGATCTCCTTAAGGGTCTGTCACCTTTCAATTAAATCAAGAGGTATTGAGTCTATTATACAAACTTTCATTTTTCTTCCCTTAGCTTGTTGGAAACTTGAGCAATTTTGAGCATGTGCTTTGTTCAGGACAGAAACTTTCCATGAAATCATCTCTTTTTAAGGTTTATTCTAAGTTGACTTGTTATATAATGCTCTCATTTCATCTGAGAATATTAAAAAATTCAACCAGACATTTCCTATTTCCTGTTTTCCCATGTCCTCCCTCAAGAGATGCACCAGAAATATCATGAACTGCATCATCCTTTAACTTTCAATTTACACTCCCATCCCCAGCAACAGCAAAAGTGCAATGACAGAAAGCAGACTAAGATCTACTACAGCGTTCAGTTATCTAGCTTTATCAGCAGTTATGAGATGAGCTGCTCAAAATCTGTAATAAATATTCTTTAGTGAGGATTGATATGGGATAATTATGGCCTGCTGTACACACATCAGTAAACTTATCCAAAAAGTTCTGTGTGAGTCAATGATCCATGTAAATGACCGCACAGAAAAAAACCCAGCATTCACTTCAGATCAGCGGAACATACCGGGTCTTGGTAGTTTTCCACTTTTCCTAAACCACTACTAATCTTGAGTTGGATCAGAAATTCATTTCAATAATCAGCAGCCCTAAGAGTGAAAATGAGCGATGAGCACACAGACATACACGTCTTGATCATAAACGCATATTTTATATCACCACCACAGAAAAAGTTTTCAGCTTGCTTCCACAAATCACACAACCATCCTTGTTGCTAAATAGCTATCAATGTATAAAGACTAACTCATGCTTCCTCGGAGACATGTGAAGCCAGCAGATCTTTCCAAACTGCTGCTCATATAATGTTACGTGCCTGCTGCTCACACACAGATGAGACGCTATACCTGCCTGAAGTACGTATATCTGCAACTTTAGAACACCTTATAATCACAAGTGTGGTGTAATTGTGGAATATGTAGAGTGGTCAAATACACTTCCCAGAGTCGTCTTCTCATGTATGAGAATTAATTACGGACCGCGAACAGTCGAGTGGTCTCCTGGGAACTAATGCTGTCTGCAACACATAATACACAGCCCTCAAACCAAAACTTTTCCCTGTCAAAAATAAGACATCAAAATAAAGACTTTTGCTTGCAATGGTTGAGTCGGTGAACTTAAAAGCACAAGCTTTTCCAGACTAATATTTTAAGATAAAGGAAAATTAATAGTAAAAATGTCTGAAGGTTTAATAATAGAATATTACTTGCCTTGGGGATAACATGTAGGTGTGAGACAGCTGGTGAACCAGCACTATGTGTGAACCAACAAGGCAGTTATTATATGCAGAAGTGTAAAAAAACAAGCTATCTAGAAAAGACATCTCTCAGAAACCAAATGCATTTTTAGAAGTGAATCAGAAGAGGAAGAACTAGAGAGCTTTCACTCAAATGACTCATGATTCAGTGTGTCCAAGTACACAGTGTGACTGATGGCCAAACACCAAGCTGCGTCAGAGTGAGAGAAAATAAAGCCAGGACAATACAGATGTTTATATAAGAGTCTGAGTGAACAGCCAATCATTTCCTAAACCATTCTGAATCTGTGTTCGGTAAATGATCTAAACAGTAGTGTGTTCAGTGTTCATGGGGTTTTACTAACCCAACAGAACAGAACCAACTTGCCTGCAAATGAGAAATGTCCTTTATTTGCCAGCATTTAACACACCGATGAAAAAGGATGACTCAGTTTAATATGTTCTGTGCTTGTACCATGAATGCTGAAATCATATTATGCATATCAGTAAATTAGTCATGTTCAGGTTTGGAGGAGTTCTGGTTCAGCGTCTTGGCTGAAATTGCTGATGAGCTAAAATTCTACTAGAAATCCACTGACTATCTTTTTCCAAAAGTCTGACTAATTCAGTTGTGTGCACGCACACACACACACACACACACACACACACACACACACACACACACACACACACACACACACACCTCAGGTCAATTCAGCATTGCCATTCTGCCTACCTGCATGTTTTTCCCTTACCTCCCCAGACATGGGGAGAACAAGTGAACTGCCACATAGACAGTAGGAACCTGAGCTCAGTATCGAACCCAGGACCCTGGAGGTGTGAGGTGGTAATGCAGCCCACAACACCACTGTGCTGAACATCCATCCATTATACGTAATCGCTTATCCTGTGCAGTGTCACAGGCAAGCTGGAGCCTGTCCCAGCTGACTATGGGCGAGAGGCGGTGTACACCTTGGACAAGTTGCCAGATCATCACAGGGCTGACACATACTGTAGAGACAAACAACCATTCACACTTACATTCACACCTACAGTCAATTTAGAGCCACCAATTAACCTAACCTGCATGTCTTTGGACTGTGGGGGAAACCAGAGCACCCAGAGGAAACCCACACAGACACGGGGAGAACATGCAAACTCCACACAGAAAGGCCCCTGTCAGCCACTCGGCTTGAACCCAGAACCTTCTTGCTGTGAGGCGACAATACTAACCACTACACCACCGTGCCGCCTGTGATGAACATGTTATTAATAATTAGATACATTGTCAAAATGTCAAAGTTCAGAAAGTGAACTTTGCCTCCATTACAATAGGCAGGGAGTAATGTGTCATCATGATCACTTCAAGAAGGAAAGGAAAGCAGATTCTGATTGTCACTAAACTCATGAGGGCAAACTTCAGTCCTGGAGAGATGGAGTGCAGCACTGCCCCATAGTTTGATGATTGTGATTTCCCCCTTTAAACTTGTGTGTGTGTGTCTCATTTCATCTCATTATCTCTAGCCGCTTTATCCTTCTACAGGGTCGCAGGCAAGCTGGAGACTATCCCAGCTGACTACGGGCGAAAGGCGGGGCACACCCTGGACAAGTCGCCAGGTCATCACAGGGCTGACACATAGACACAGACAACCATTCACACTCACATTCACACCTACGGTCAATTTAGAGTCACCAGTTAACCTAACCTCCATGTCTTTGGACTGTGGGGGAAAACGGAGCATCCAGAGGAAACCCACGCGGACACGGGGAGAACATGCAAACTCCGCACAGAAAGGCCCTCACCGGCCACGGGGCTCGAACCCGGACCTTCTTACTGTGAGGCAACAGCGCTAACCACTACACCACCGTGCCACCCTGTGTGTGTGTGTTCGCAGTAAATTATATATCTGTTCTGCACTCTATTCCTCCAGGATTGCACATGAATGACCCTGTTATAGATGTTGTATCTTTGTATTTCTTTTATCTCCACCAATTTTGTTGGAGGTGATTATGTTTTCACCTTCATTTGTTTGTCTGTTTGTTCCCAATGTAACTCAAAAAGTAGTGGACGGATTTGGATGAAATTTGGAGTAAAGGTGCGCTATGGGCCAAGGAACAAATTGATTTGATTTTGATGCAAATCCAGATATGTATGAGGATCCAGGATCCAGATATATATACAGATCCAGGATTTTTTTTTTTGTCTGTTCCCAACGTAACTCAAAAAAGCGGTGACTGGATTTTGATGAAATTTGGAGGAAAGGTGTGCCATGGGCCAAAGAACAATTGATTCGATTCTGATGCAAATCCGGATATGTATGTAAACATGGTAAACATCTGTATATTCTAATATGTGGTTTGGTGGAGGTATACACTCTACCAAGTGCCCTTCTAGTTTGTATTTGTATTATTCCCAATGAGCTAATAACCTGATGTTAAATGAGTGAGGACTCCTTGGAGTGTGACATCCCTGATTTACTGTCATACACAACTCTGGATAATTCTGCACCACCCAGGGCAGGCTTTTTATTATTACTGCTGTATTACTATTACTATTATAAACTTATTTGTTTATTCTTATCTGTTTGCATAGGTTTATCTTAGTACATAATATTCAGGATGTTCATCATACTGAGAATCCCAGTTGCCCTGCAAATAGACTTCCTGTCACAATTTCACACGCTATACGCACACACACAGAGAGAGAGAGAGAGAGAGAGAGAGAGAGAGAGGGGGGAAGAGAGAGAGAGAGCACGCATCAATAGAAATAAATCCCCTCACCTCTGATATTCCAGATGTTTCTGCCGCTGTTTCGTTCCCAGTTTCTGGAGAGAGAGAGTTTTATAAACTTACAGGAGCACTAACCCGTCCATAAATGCACTGTGAAGAAGGTGTAAACACTCGGTTTCCAGCAGAAGTCATCTCCCCGACACACACTCACCACTTCTCCATACTCACAGGAACATCTAAGAAGTTCAGTGTTGCAATTTCCTCCCCAGGGTTGGGCGCCTTTCCTACTCATCTTGCGCAATGTACCGGCTTGTAGCAGGCGATTTCTACTTCTCCTCCCATTCTCCGTGTGTCAGGCGAGTCAACCAGTAAATCCTCAGCACTTTCACTACACTTTCCAGGGGCGGATCGAGGAAAATGGGAAGACGGGGGCGGCACCCAGTAAGGCCGGGGGTCCGGCTCTGCAGTTTTTAAATGGCCGGAGATGCATTTTGAGCTGTCAGAGACGTTGTAAATGAAATCTCTTAAAGAAAATCACCATATCAAAAATATCTTTTATTAGTCACTGAAAATAATATTGTCAGAAATGCATAGAACATAATTACAACTGATCTACAGTGCTGAGCGTAAATGAGTACACCCCCTTTGAAAAGTAACATTTTAAACAATATCTCAATGAACACAAACAATTTCCAAAATGTTGACAAGACAAAGTTGAATATAATATCTGTTTAACTTATAACGTGGAAAAAGTAAGGTTAATAATATAACTTAGATTACCCATTTTTTCAGTTTTACTCAAATTAGGGTGGTGCAAAAATGAGTACACCCCACAACAAAAACTACTACATCCAGAGCATTTTTTAAGGATTTTCCACTAGGAGACCAACTGGTCTGGGCAATACAATTACAGGCCCCAGAGTCCATGCGGTAGAACCGCTGCGGCATATTCTGTGATGCAAAATGGTTCACCAATCACCATACAGACAAACACACTACAGTGACTACACAGCTATCAAGAGCAATTACCAAGCACAAATGTTATGTCAAAGACACTCAGAGTTACACAGTAATGACATCGGATTCTGACATCAGCCATCTCAGTAACCAAATTTTAGTTTTGTTTTTCTTAACCAACATGATCGTATATCTTAGAACATAGATCTTCGTTTTCCTTGTTAAATGTATAATTACATGGTACTTGGTTAATTAATTGCAACTGACTGAACCAAATTATAAGACATAACTTGGTTTAAAATTTGGTCTCCCAGTGAAGCTGGTTTGGCATTGACTAGGAGACCAAATCTGGCCACTGGAAGACCATTTGGTCTCCCAGTAACTATGTTAAAAAATGCTCTGACTACATCTAGTACTTTGTATGGCCTCCAAGATTTTTAATGACAGCACCAAGTCTTCTAGGCATGGAATGAACAAGTTGGTGATATTTTGCAACATCAATCTTTTTCCATTCTTCAACAATGACCTCTTTTAGTGACTGGATGCTGGATGGAGAGTGATGCTCAACTTGTCTCTTCAGAATTCCCCAAAGAAAATAATTTCTTTCCACCACAAAGGTGAAGGCTACAAGAAGATCAGCAAAGCTTTACTTATCAATCAGAATACTGTAGCAAAAGTGGTACAAAAATTTAAGAAAGATGGAACTGCAACCATCTCACAGAGACATCTAGGTTGTCCACGGAAGTTAACACCTCGACAGGAGTGCCTTCTGATGAGACGGGTTGAACAAAATTGGCATGCAAATTCACTGCAGTTGTCTAAAGAAGTAGAAAGCCAAACTGGGGTGACTATTTCCTGTGACACAATATGGCATACACTGCAGAGGAATAGTATGCATGGATGCCGTCCACGAAAGAAGCCTCTCTTAAACCCAGGCACAAAAAAAGCCCGCCTAGAGTTTGCCAGGGCCCATGCTGACAAAGATGAAGACTACTGGGACTCTATACTCTGGAGTGATGAGACCAAGATAAATGTTTTTGGAACTGATGGCTTCAAAACTGTATGGTGTCGCAAAGGTGAGGAATACAAAGAAAAATGCATGGTGCCTACAGTGAAACATGGTGGTGGCAGTGTCCTTATGTGGGGCTGCATGAGTGCTGCTGGTGTCGGGGAGCTGCATTTCATTGATGGCATCATGAATTCACAAATGTATTGCTCTATGCTGAAAGAGAAGATGCTACCATCCCTCCTTGCCCTTGGTCATTGTGCACTTTTCCAACATGACTAAACACACATCGAAGGCCACTGTTGGATTTCTGAAGAAGAACAGGATGAAAGTGATTCAGTGGCTAAGTATGTCTCCTGATCTGAACCAAATCGAACACTTGTGGGGAATTCTGAAGAGACAAGTTGAGCATCACTCTCCATCCAGCATCCAGTCACTAAAAGAGGTCATTGTTGAAGAATGGAAAAAGACTGATGTTGCAAAATGTCACCAACTTGTTCATTCCATGCCTAGAAGACTTGGTGCTGTCATTAAAAATCTTGGAGGCCATACACAGTACTAGATGTAGTAGTTTTTGTTGTGGGGTGTACTCATTTTTGCACCACCCTAATTTGAGTAAAACTGAAAAATGTGTAATCTAAGTTATATTATTAACCTTACTTTCACGTTATAAGTTAAACAGATGTTATATTAAACTTTTGTCTTGTCAACATTGTGGAAATTGTTTGTGTTCATTGAGACATTGTTTAAAGTGTTACTTTTCAGGGCAGCACGGTGGTGTAGTGGTTAGCACTGTTGCCTCACAGCAAGAAGGTCTGGGTTCGAGCCCCGTGGCCGGCGAGGGCCTTTCTGTGCGGAGTTTGCATGTTCTCCCAGTGTCCACGTGGGTTTCCTCTGGGTGCTCCGGTTTCCCCCACAGTCCAAAGACATGCAGGTTAGGATAACTGGTGACTCTAAATTGACCGTAGGTGTGAGTGTGAATGGTTGTCTGTCTCTGTGTGTCAGCCCTGCGATGATCTGGTGACTTGTCCAGGGTGTACCCCGCCTTTCGCCCGTAGTCAGCTGGGATAGGCTCCAGCTTGCCTGCGACCCTGTAGAACAGGATAAAGCGGCTAGAGATGATGAGATGAGATGTTACTTTTCAAAGGGCGTGTACTCATTTACGCTGAGCACTGTATAAGTCCACTATAGACACATGCACACCTGTAGTACAGTGCCTTGAAAAAGTATTCATACCCCTTGAACTTTTTCATATTTTTCTACCTTACAACCACGAACTTAAAAGTTTTTTATTGAGATTTTATGTGATAGACCAACACAGAGTAGCACATAATCGTGAAGTGAAACGAAAATGATAAATGGTCTTCAAAATTTTAAACAAGTAAAAATCTGAAAAATGTGATGTGCATTAGTATTCAGCCCCCCTGCATCAATACTTTGTAGAGCCACCTTTTGCTGCAATTACAGCTGCAAGCCTTTTGTGGTATGTCTCTACCAGCTTTGCACATCTTGACACCGAAATTTTTGCCAATTCTTCTTTGCAAAATATCTCAAGCTCAGCCAGATTGGATGGAGAGCGTCTGTGAACAGCAATTTTCAAGTCTTGCCACAGATGCTCAATGGGATTTAGGTCTGGACTTTGACCGGGCCATTCTAACACATGAATATTCTTTGATCTAAACCATTCCATTGTAGCTCTGGCTGCATGTTTAGGGTCATTGTCTTGCTGGAAGGTGAATCTCCGTCCCAGTCTCAAGTCTTTTGCAGCCTCCAACAGGTTTTCTTCCAGGATTGCCCTGTATTTAGCTCCATCCATCTTCCCATCAACTCTGACCAGCTTCCCTGTCCCTGCTGAAGAAAAGCATCCCCATAGCATGATGCTGCCACCACCATGTTTCACAGTGGGGATGGTGTGTGCAGGGTGATGAGCAGTGTTAGTTTTCCGCCACACACAGCACTTTGCATTTAGGGCAAAAAGTTCAACTTTGGTCTCATCTGACCAAAGCACCTTCTTCCACGTTTGCTGTGTCCCCTACATGGCTTCTGGCAAACTGCAAACGGGACTTCTTATGCCTGTCTTTCAACAATAGCTTTCTTCTTGCCACTCTTCCAAAAAGGCCAGATTTGTGGAGTGTATGACTTATAGTTGTACTGTGCAAAGATTCTCCCACCTGAGCTGTGGATTTCTGCAGCTCCTCCAGAGTGATCATGTGCCTCTTGGCTGCTTCTCTGACCAGTGCTCTCCTTGCTCGCTCTGTCAGTTTAGGTGGACAGCCATGTCTTGGTAGGTTGTGCCATACTTTTTCCATTTTTGAATGATGGATTGAACAGTGCTTCTTGAGATGTTCAGAGCTTGGGATATTTTTTTTATAACCTAACCCTGCTTTAAACTTCTCCAGAACTTTATCCCTGACCTGTCTGGTGAGTTCTTTGGTCTTCATGATGCTGTTTGTTCTTCAGTGTTCTCGAACAAACCACTGAGGCCTTCACAGAAGAAGTGAATTTATGCTGAGAGTAAATTATACACAGTAGGACTCTATTAACTAATTAGATGACTTCTGAAGGCAATTGATTGCACTGGATTGTATTTAGAGGTATCAGAGTACAGGGGGGCTGAATACTAATGCACACCACATTTTTCAGATTTTTATTTGTTTACATTTTTGAAGACCATTTATCATTTTTGTTTCACTTCACAATTATGTGCTACTCTGTGTTGGTCTATCACATAAAATCTCAATAAAAAAAACTTTTAAGTTCGTGGTTGTAAGGTGGAAGAATGTGAAAAAGTTCAAGGGGTATGAATACTTTTCAAGGCACTGTATGTAGTAGCAACGACTTCAAGGATTTTTTTCATGACAAAATTGAGAGTATCTGACAAAAACTTAAACTACTAATGTAAGGTCAGACAATGTAAGTGACTCTGTAGTTAACAATATAACTGTATCAGATCAGCAATTAGAATGTTTTACTCCCCTTAGAGAAACTGAATTACTTTCATTAATCTCGGCATCAAAAGCCTCAACTTGTGTACTAGATCCCTTACCTACACGTCTATTCAAACAAATAATACCTGAAGTTATTGAACCGCTTCTAAAATAATAAATTCTTCTCTTAGGATTGGCGATGTACCCAAATCCTTTAAACTAGCAGTTATCAAACCCCTGATTAAAAAACCTGACCTTGATCCCTGTCAGCTGTCCAATTATCGGCCAATATCAAACCTCTCCTTTATCTCCAAGATCCTTGAAAAAGCTGTGGCACAGCAGTTATGCTCATATTTACATAGGAATAACATCCATAAAATCAAGGCCGGATTAACTATATGGGCCTGCGGCACAGTGCCCAGGGGCACTAACCACTCACAGCCAGTGGGGGGGGCACCACATGACAGAAACTTTAAAAATATTTTTCGTGAATGTTTGTACACTTAAAATGGTTATACACTTGACATTGTTAAATAGTCATATATAATTCGTTATGAACACTAATTTCATAAGAACAACAACAATAATCATAATTCCGAGCAAGAGTGGCCTATGTGACCATTAACCCCCCTTTCCTCAACCTGTCAGTTGAGCCAGTCCATCTACGGTGAAATGCATCAATTTTTTAAAGACCGCGGTGGAAATGAAAAATGGACAGACATCAATTGAGTGGTTGTGCGAAGAGAAAATAAAAAAAGAGAAAGACTCCAGGCGTGTAGCTGCAATTTAAAATGTTCCAGTGTTAGATCGTTTTTTTATAAAGACATTGACAACTGCTGTCACTACCAGCGCTGAAGCCGGGAGGAGGGGATGTGCGAAGCCACTTTAAGCCAGGTAGAGATCAGTTCACACCATGGTGACGAGAAGGAAGACGAGGGTGTTATGGATGTCAACCCAGCACAGCCGACGCCAGTAGAACACTTCTCTATTTCAACTGATCCTGCGCTATGGGGAGAACATGTCTAGGTTCATACAGAACAGATACTCTTTGAATTGATACACATATGTACATTGTACATCTGAATATGCTGTACTGGATGTTATTTGAATTTATATTTCGAATTGAGACATTTGAATATGTTGCCTATGCTATTTTAATTGATACACATTTTGAATGGACACATTTGAATAGGCTGTATTGTATATAGATGGATGCTGTTTAAATTGCTGATGCTGTTTGAACTGATACACATTTTGAATTGAGACATTTGAATATGGATAGAATAGAGTATGGATGCTTTGAAGGTTTTTATTGAGACATACAAATATCTCATCTCATCTCATTATCTCTAGCCGCTTTATCCTTCTACAGGGTCGCAGGCAAGCTGGAGCCTATCCCAGCTGACTACGGGCGAAAGGCGGGGTACACCCTGGACAAGTCACCAGGTCATCAGAGGGCTGACACATAGACACAGACAACCATTCACACTCACATTCACGGTCAATTTAGAGTCACCAGTTAACCTAACCTGCATGTCTTTGGACTGTGGGGGAAACCGGAGCACCCGGAGGAAACCCACGCGGACACGGGGAGAACATGCAAACTCCACACAGAAAGGCCTTCGCCGGCCCCGGGGCTCGAACCCAGGATCTTCTTGCTGTGAGGCGACAGCGCTAACCACTACACCACCGTGCCGCCCACATACAAATATATGCTGCTCATTTTTGAATAAGACATTTCAATATGCCTACATGCATATCGTTGGTTGTTTTCAGTGAATTTGATGGGCTGATGTAGCCTACTTAATACATTTTCAATGAGGAAGAATGACCTTGTTTATGTGTACTATTGTTTATGTATATGCTACTATTTTTGACAGCAAAGGGCAAGGTTTGTGAGTGTGTGCAGGAGGTTACTGAACGCGTGCGCGCAGGGTGGTGGTGGTGGTGGTTGGGGGGGCACTTGAGGTATAGTGCTCAGGGGCACCGCATTGGCTTAATACGGCACTGCATAAAATGTATCAGTCAGGATTTAGACCTCATCATAGCACAGAGACAGCTCTGGTTAAAGTAGTAAATAACCTACTGTTGGCGTCTGATCAGGGCTGTGTCTCGCTGCTTGTGTTGCTTGACCTTAGTCCAGCATTTGATACCAATGACCATTCCATTCTCCTGGATAGACTAGAAAATGTTGTGGGAGTTAAGGAAATGGCCCTCTCCTGGCTCAGCTTTTATTTAACTAATCGCCATCAGTATGTTGATGTAAATGGTGATTTTTTCTAGACATACTGAGGTAAAGTTTGGTGTTCCACAAGGTTCTGTCTTGGGTCCACTGTTTTCTTTCTTTATGTTACCTCTGGGTGATATTATTTGTAAGCATTGTATTAGTTTCCACTGTTATGCTGATGACACACAGTTGTATGTTTCTGCAAAACCAGATGAGAGACACCAGTTTAATAGAATTGAGGAATGTGCAAAGGACATTAGACACTGGATGCTTATTAACTTCCTTCTGCTTAACTCTGACAAGACCGTAGTGCTTGTACTAGGACCACATGCAGCTAGAAGTAAGTTCTCTGATTACATAGTAACTCTGGATGTCCTTTCTGTTTCTTGTGCAGCAGTAAAAGACCTTGGGGTGATTATTGACCCCAGTCTTTCATTTGAAACACATTGATGACATTACGTGGATAGCTTTCTTTCATCTCAGAAGTATTGCTAAGATAAGAAATTTAATGTCACTACATGACGCAGAAAAACTAGTTCATGTTTTCGTTACCTCCAGGTTGGATTATTGTAATGCCTTACTGTCTGGATGTTCCAATAAGTGCATAAACAAGCTCCAGTTAGTTCAAAATGCAGCAACAAGAGTCTTTACTAGAACTAGAAAATATGACCACATCACCCCTGTCTTATCCACACTGAATTGGCTCCCAATCAAATTTCGTATTGATTATAAAATACTACTATTGACCTTTAAATCACTGAATGGTCTCGCACCACAGTACCTGAGCAAACTTCTGGTCCTTTATGACCCGCCACGCCTACTTAGATCAAAAGGTGCATGCTATCTGCTGGTACCTCATATAGTGAAGTCTACATCAGGGGGCAGAGCCTTTTCTTACAAAGCTCCACAGTTATGGAACAGCCTTCCAAGTAGTGTTCGGGAATCAGACACAGTCTCAGCGTTTAAATCTAGGCTGACATATCTGTTTAGTCAAGCCTTTTGTTCATGGTGTTTATGAGGTAAAGGTGTAGATCTGGAGGGTCCTCAGACATAGAGTGTTTTGGTAAACTGGGATGTGTGGATGCTGTCAGTCCCCCACTTGCTTGCTCACTCGAGTTTGTTGATGGTGTAGTGGCTGGCTGCTTTATGTCCTGGGGCTCCCTCATGCCTGTGTTACCTTCTGGCTCTCCCCTTTTAGTTATACTGTCATAGTTAGTTTTATCGGAGTCCCTGCTTGTACTCAGCACAAAATGTATACTGTACCTACTTATCCAGGTGACACTGGGCATACCTAACAACCTGTTTTCTCCCCCCCCAAAAAAAAAAAAATTTAAATAAAATCTGTCCCTCTGAGTTACATGTCAATCCTGGGATTGATGTGCTGACCTCTTCTGCTCCTCGGACCTGCCTGATCCATCCTGATGCCCTATGTCTGGTTGGAGTCTCATCACCTTGCTCCTGTGGAGGACGGCCCCATATGGACAGTTGAAAGTCACACTTGGAAGGCGCTCTGGACACGTACAGTAATGCTTTTATGGCTGAGAACTACAGTTGACTTGCTAACTTTAGGACTGCAGTTGTCATGAACAGTTTTGCACTCAAGTTTCCATTAATGAAGAGTTATAACATCAATGAAACTGACTTCATGTTAAAACTGTTAATGTTATAGTCATGTTGTCTGTTGTTGTCCGGGTGAGGATGGGTTCCCTTTTGGGTCTGGTCCCTCTCGAGGTTTCTTCCTCGTGTCGTCTGGGGGAGTTTTTCCTTGCCACCGTCGCCACGGGCTTGCTCATTGGCGATAGATTAGGGATAAAATTGGCTCATGTCTAGGCTCATTCAGATTCTGTAAAGCTGCTTTGGGACAATGTCTATTGTTAAAAGCGCTATATAAACAAACTTGACTTGACTTGATATATTGTAATATTTATGAAAGTTGCATTGTCTCCTCATGCATTACCACATGACACACTACAGTGTAGTACCCTGACCACAGAACACCTTATATCAGTAAATTGTTACTATTTTAGCAACTGTAATCTGAGTTCCTGCTCAGGACATTCAATGTATATATACAGTGGTGCTTGAAAGTTTGTGAACCCTTTAGAATTTTCTATATTTCTGCAAAAATATGATTTAAAACATCATCAGATTTTCACACAAGTCCTAAAAGTAGATAAAGAGAACCCAGTTAAACAAATGAGACAAAAATATTATACTTGGTCATTTATTTATTGAGGAAAATTATCCAATATTACATATCTGTGAGTGGCAAAAGTATGTGAACCTCTAGGATTAGCAGTTAATTTGAAGGTGAAATTAGAGTCAGGTGTTTTCAATCAATGGGATGACAATCAGGTGTGAGTGGGCACCCTGTTTTATTTAAAGAATAGGGATCTATCAAAGTCTGATCTTCACAACACATTTGTGGAAGTGTATCATAGCACAAACAAAGGAGATTTCTGAGGACCTCAGAAAAAGTGTTGTTGATGCTCAAAAGGTTGGAAAAGGTTACAAAACCATCTCTAAAGAGTTTGGACTACACCAATCTACAGTCAGACAGATTGCGTACAAATAGAGGAAGTTCAAGACCATTGTTACCCTCCCCAGGAGTGGTCAACCAAAAAAGATCTCTCCAAGAGCAAGGCATGTAATAGTCAGTGAGGTCACAAAGGACCCCAGGGTAACTTCTAAGCAACTGAAGGCCTCTCTCACATTGGCTAATGTTAATGTTCATGAGTCCACCATCAGGAGAACACTGAACAACAATGATGTGCATGGCAGGGTTGCAAGGAGAAAGGCACTGCTCTCCAAAAAGAACATTGCTGCTCGTCTGCAGTTTCCTAAAGATCACGTGGACAAGCCAGAAGGCTATTGGAAAAATATTTTGTGGATGGATGAGACCAAAATAGAACTTTTTGGTTTAAATGAGAAGTGTTATGTAACTGAGGGAATGTAAGTGGCCACTTAAGACAGACCTTAATACCAAGAAAACTATAAACAAAGACTGCAAGAATTGCTTGTCTATAATACAGTGAGTAACTGCAATCTGAGCTCCTGGGTCTACAGTAATAGACTGAGATAATGATATAATGATTGTGTGAGTTGCATGTGAACAAGTCCTATAATAAGTCTTAGTTCCCAAGACACAGGGGGTTTAAAGCAGATTTTATTCAGAGCTGTTGCAAAAATCAGCATCTCTCACAGACCTATCCAGCCGCTGTCATAAAAATCAAAGTGAGACTCACCCCCCAAAATGGCACATGTACCATGTTCATACACAGGGTACAGTAAGTACAGGGATACCCTATTAATGAATATGAGCAACACCCAGACAGTCAACATGTGTGTGTACGCAGTAAGCCTGCTGCAGCATCTTATCATTTTGGCTTGTGAACATGCGTGTTAATGATACCATAAACATAAAAGGATGGCGCACACCCTTTACATGTAGTCTACAGTGCAATCCAGGAATGCAGTGTGTTATTATGCAGCTGCATGTAGTTCTGATGCCCTGTTAAAATTCAACAGGACTCGCCCAGCTTGCTTTTCGCTGCTTTTGTGTCACAAGCGAAAAAACCTACGCTAAGACCTATAGAATGGCGGCTACAATTATCGACATCTTAATGATTGTTTGGCCATTGAAAAAGTAGAAAATAATAATAATAATAATAATAATAATAATACGTTGGTTTTATATAGCGCTTTTCTTAACACTCAAAGACGCTTTACAAAAATTACACACACAACACGCACACAGCACACACACAGAGGGAAAACAGAGGGAAAAAGGGTGGATGATAATGGAAGATGATGTGTCAGGTATTGTAAGTAGCATTGAAGAGATGAGTTTTGAGTTGGTTTTTGAAGGACAGCAGTGTATCAGAGTTTCGGATGGCTTGTGGGAGAGAGTTCCAGAGAGTTGGGGCAGCAATGGTGAAGGCTCTGTCTCCCATTGTATGATATTTGGTCCTGGTGATGGGGGTAAGAAGGTTTGCGTCAGCAGAGCGTAGTCGGCGAGTAGGAGAGTAGTGTTGGAGGAGATCAGTCAGGTATGGGGGAGCGAGGTTATTAAGAGCTTTGTAGGTAATGAGGAGGATCTTGAAATGTATACGTTGTTTAATGGGAAGCCAGTGAAATTGACAGAGGATGGGGGTGATGTGTTCTCTGGAGGGAGATCGAGTGAGCAGTCGGGCAGCAGAGTTTTGAACATATTGCAGCTTTTGGAGAACAGAGGAGGGGAGGCCATACAGGATACTGTTAAGTAGTCAAGTCTGGAGGTGATGAAGGCGTGGATTAGTGTTTCTGCAGCTGAGGAGGAGAGAATGGGTCGTAGACGTGCTATGTTACGTAGATGGAAAAAAGATGTTTTGGTGACATGGTTAATGTGTGACTTGAAGGAAAGTGCAGGGTCCATGTAGATTCCAAGATTTCTGACCAGGGGGGAGGGAGTAACAGAGTGACCATCGATGCAGAGTGAGAAATCTTGGGAGGTGGGGAGGATGGATTTTGGACCAAAGATGATAATTTCAATTTTATTGTTGTTGAGTTTGAGAAAGTTGTGGCTCATCCAGGTCATCTGTCAGGCAGTTGGTGAGGGTGGAAAAGATAGCTGGAGTGATGGTTTTAGTGGTGATGTAGAGCTGGATGTCATCGGCATAGCAGTGGAATTGAAGTCCATGGCGGTGTATAATGTAACCGAGTGGAAGCATGTATAAGATGAAGAGAATGGGGCCAAGAACTGAACCTTGCGGGACTCCATGTGAAACAGGGGTGATGCGGGATTTGTGATGGTTAATAGCAATGAAGTGGAATCTTTCAGACAGATAGGATAGAAAAGGATAGAAAAGACTTTCAGTATGTAAATTATGCATGAATAATTACTCAAACTTCCACTGGAAAAAAAAAAGAACTCCTGGGTCTACAGTAATAGACTGAGATAATGATATAATGATTGTGTGAGTTGCATGTGAACAAGTCCTATAATAAGTCTTAGTTCCCAAGACACAGGGGGTTTAAAGCAGATTTTCTTCAGAGCTGTTGCAAAAATCAGCATCTCTCACAGATCTATCCAGCCGCTGTCATAAAAATCAAAGTGAGACTCACCCCCCAAAATGGCACATGTACCATGTACATACACTTCCTCATGAAGTGCTTCGAGCGGCTAGTCATGAGGCATATCAAGTCTGCCCTCCCCCCCCGCCCTGGACCCTTTCCAGTTTGCATATCAGTCCAACCGTTCGACCGATGACGCCATCTCCACTGCCCTCCACTCAGCCCTCACCCACCTGGAGACAAAAGACTCGTATGTCAGAATGTTGTTCATAGACTTTAGCTCAGCATTCAACACAATCATTCCTCAGCAGCTCATTCATAAACTGGACCAGCTGGGATTCAACACCTCCCTGTGCAACTGGCTGCTGGACTTCCTGACGGGGAGACCACAGACTGTACGGGTCGGCAGCAACTCCTCCAGCACCATCACACTGAACATGGGGGCCCCCCCAAGGATGTGTGCTAAGCCCCCTCCTCTTCACTCTGCTGACCCACAACTGCACACCAACATCCAGCTCAAATCTCTTCATTAAGTTTGCGGATGACACGACTGTGGTGGGTTCATCAACAATGGCGATGAGACAATCTACAGGAGTGAGGTGAGCTGCTTGGCCATGTGGTGCAAGGACAACAATCTCCATCTGAATGTGGAGAAGACGAAGGAGATTCTTGTGGACTTCAGGAGAGAGCACACCCAGCATGCTCCACTATCTATCGACGGTGCTGCAGTGGAGAGGGTGAGCAGCACCAAGTTTCTGGGTGTGCACATCTCTGAAGACCTGTCCTGGAGCAACAACACCGCATCACTGGCCAAAAAAGCCCAACAGCATCTGTACTTCCTCCGCAAACTGAGGAGAGCAAGAGCCCCGGCCCCCATCATGCACACTTTCTACAGAGGCACCATCGAGAACATTCTGACCAGCTGCATCACCGTGTGGTACGGCGCCTGCACCGTGTCCTGCTGCAAGTCTCTGCAGCGCATCGTGAGAGCAGCTGAGAGGATCATTGGTGTCTCTCTCCCTTCTCTAATGGATATTTATAACTCCCGCCTCACCCGCAAAGCCATCAGGATTGCAGGTGACCCCACCCACCCATCTCACAGCCTCTTTAGCCTGCTGCCGTCGGGGAGGAGACTGCGGAGTCTCCGGGCCAAAACCAGCAGGCTCAAGAACAGTTTCTTTCACCAGGCAGTCAGGAGGCTCAACTCCCTCCCTGTTCTGCCCCTCCTCCCCCCTCTGACCCCTGCCACAGATTCTGCTCGCACTTCCCCCTGCCTCCCACTAACTGAACCCCGACCTCCTCATTCAACATCAGTGTCTGATCTCACTAATACTCTTGTAGCTGAATAAATAAAAAAATCCAGCCACAATCACACCCCCAAAATCTAGTGGAAAGCCCTCATACAGATAGGGGCGGGGCACTACAAACATACTGCCTCAGCCTGTTAAAACACTGGAATGAGGGGGTCCCCGTGGCGTTGGCGTCGGTAGTTCTGGAGAAGGTAGAGCTGGGGCCGGAGGTAAAAACAAAAGTAGCCACTCAAACCGCTCCAGTCCCCTGTGGAGACCACCTCTCACCAGCCCAACTCATGGAGGTTGCCAGGTTGCAAACAGAATTTTCCGACATATTCTCACCCCTTCCCGGCCGTACTCACCTCATACTGTAGAACACCACATTGAAATGCTCCCAGGGTGGTGGTGCATAGCCGCCCATACCACTTGGCCAAACACAAAAAATTATGGAAAACAAGTGATTTTATGGTAGCACGGTGGTGTAGTGGTTAGCGCTGTCGCCTCACAGCAAGAAGGTCCTGGGTTCGAGCCCTGGGGCCGGCGAGGGCCTTTCTGTGTTTTCTCAATAAATAAATCTTTTAATATCTGTCTGGTGATATCCACATTGCCTTGTGTGGGAATAGTTTTCCAGTTATCACTAATCCATTCATATCACTCATTTCACACAGCCTTTTGCCATTATCATTCCACCGTCCCAAGCCATGTTTGCCCATCACTCTTTCATAGTTCTGGTTGTCATCTCCAACCTTCACGTTCATGTCTCCAGTGACTATCAGCATGTCATGTTTTGCTTCTATGCAGCACGTCCTGCAGTCTCATGTAGAACTTGTCCTTCACTTGTTCATCGGCGTCTTCCATGGGTGTGTAAATGTGCACTCCCATCAGTTTAAAAAACTGATGTCAAAGAGCACAGCAAGAACCCTGATGGATTGGAGCCCGATTGATGAAAGGATAAGTCAAGAAAGATTTTATTCCAAGCACATTAAACTGGATTTGCAACCAAGTATTAAAATGAGAATTTCATTTATGATATTTTTTTATGTCCATTTATTTTTGGTCTTTGAAATAGAGGCAGGACACGGTATCCATGATTTCTAAAAATAATTTCTATTTTTGATTCATTAAACCACAGGACAGTTTTCCACTTCACCTCAGTCCATCGTAAAAGAGCTCAGGCACGGAGAAGGTGACAGTGTTTCTGGATATTGTTTATATTTGGTTTTAATTTGCATTTGTAGATGCAGTAATGAACTGTTTTCACAGACGATGGTTTTCTGAAGTGTTTGAGCACATACAGTGATTTCCACTACAGATACATGTGTGCTTTTAATGCAGTGTCACCTGAGGGCCTGAAGATCACAGGCATTCAGTGTCAGTTTTCAGCCTTTTTTCTTGCATAGAGATTTCTCCAGATTATCTGAATCTTTTAATGATATGTATCACAGATGATGTGATCCCCAAATTCTTTGCAATTTTACATTAAGGAACATTATTCTTGAATTGTTGCACTGTTTACCCACACAGAGCGGTGACTCCCTCCCCATCTTTACTTCCGAGAGACTCCACTTCTCTGGGATGCTCTTTTTATACCCAATCATGTTACTGACCTGTTGCAAATTAACTGTGAGATATTTCACCAGGTGTGTTTTCTCTCCTTTGAAATATTTTCCAGTCTTTTGTTGCCCGTCGCAACTTTTTTTGAAACATGTTGCATTAAATTCAAAATGAGCATACAGCATTTTTTTTTCTTCAAAAAACAATAAGATTTCTCAGTTCCATCATTTGATATGTTTTCTTTGTCAGGTTCTCCAGCTCCAGTAAGTGGTGAAATGGGAATAGTTTAATTGAACTAAATAAATATTGGGCATGACAGGTTAGATAGTTCATGATGGAGGTAGTGTAGATGTTATGCACTGAAACATGAACACAAAGTAATCGTGCACAGTCTGAAAATACAGGGGCTTATGTAGCTGAGTGAGAGAAATATAAACTATATACATCCAGAAAAAAGACTTATAGAAGGCAAACTTTATTCTTTTTTACTGAAGACTATATACACAGCATCATTATTTATACTCTGTTAGAATCACTGACATATAAAACATTTAAAAAAAAAAAACAGTTGAACAAACCCCAATGAAGGGAAGTATGTGCATTGGAAAGACAAAAGGCATTTAAAAGGTGCTGTTCTGTCGAGCCAGGATGTAGTCGTGTTTGTGTTGTTTGTGGCAGAGCAGACGCAGAAACACACACACCACAAGCAAGAAGAAGCAGGAGGCTATAGGAATCACCACTAACCATGCCAACATGGAGTCTGTGACAGAGATAAAAAGTACAGTTAAAATGTGAGTGTTTCACATGAGCATTAATACAGAGATTACTATGACAAAAATGAAGCTTGCAATGTTACTGAGAAACAGCAAAGATTTTTCCTGTGTCAGAAAACTTCCTCTGACTATTCAAAAGCATTCACACTGGAAACTCCTTCCATAAATGAGAAATAAATGTCTCCATACATAAAGATTTACCATATCAATGACTTTCTTGGTTAAATATCAGCCATTTAAGTTATTCCATGAAACTGAGTCGTACATGAGCTGATAGCTGATGAGGCGCGTAGCACCGAGTCGGCTATAAGCCATGTACGATGAGATTGAATTGAATAACTGTTTTTTATATCCACATTCAATGGATTTTGATAAATAAAAACAACATTATTTATACTCTGTTAGAATCACTGACATATAAAACATTTTAAAAAACCAGCTGAACATTTACTGATTTTGTCAGACATTTTGTATAAACAAGATGTCCAACAAAATCATTTCCGCTTAGGCAGACTTCTTAAAAACCTATCAATGGCGGCACGAATTGACTAATGTTTTTTTTGTTTTTGTAGAAAGTACCGTCTTGCTGTCGTGCTGAGGTATAGACTAGCTTTAGACATTTATTTAATTATTCTTTGGACATTTCAGCGATGTAATTTTCAAATTTCTTTGAGCTTTTGAACCATCTCATCTCATCTCATTATCTCTAGCCGCTTTATCTTGTTCTACAGGGTCGCAGGCAAGCTAGAGCCTATCCCAGCTGACTACGGGCGAAAGGCGGGGTACACCCTGGACAAGTCGCCAGGTCATCACAGGGCTGACACATAGACACAGACAACCATTCACACTCACATTCACACCTACGCTCAATTTAGAGTCACCAGTTAACCTAACCTGCATGTCTTTGGACTGTGGGGGAAACCGGAGCACCCGGAGGAAACCCATGCAGACACGGGGAAAACATGCAAACTCCACACAGAAAGGCCCTCACCGGCCACGGGGCTTGAACCCGGACCTTCTTGCTGTGAGGCGACAGCGCTAACCACTACACCACCGTGCCGCCCACTTTTGAACCAGTCTAAAAAAAATTTCAACAAATTTTAATGCTTAAAGATGAAGAATGTAAACAAACCGGTGAAATGACAGTAGCAATTTGTGAAAAATGCTACAATAATAATTCTTAAAAAATAAAAAAGGTATGTTGTTACCATCAAATACTTTCATTCCATATTTTGTTGCTTTTTTGTATTTTTGGGAGTTTTGTTTTCAAGTAGAGTTGTTATTTTGTCCTCGGTTGGTTCAGCAACATGTTCCACCATTTTGTTTTCTCTACTCACAGTATATGAGCTGATACCCTGATATAAAATTAGCTCATATTTTAAGTCGTTCAAATTCTGTAAAGCTGCTTTGCGACAATGTTTATTGTTAAAAGCGCTATACAAATAAACTTGACTTGATATCCTAGTAGTAGAGTCACCAATCAGAGCATGCGATTGCTCATATCCAGTGAATGTGGATAGAATAATTATTATTAGCCTTAGATCATGTGGTGCATTCAAAATAGAAATCCCTGTGGATATGCTGTTACTACAGAAACATGACATTTTGGAACAAGCACAATTTAATATACCTGTGTACAAATTGCATTAAGGTTAAATACCTAAATGCCTGTCAGGCAGGGGCGTAGCACCAAATTCTGGGCCCTATGCACAAGCAGTGGCCATGGGGCCCCCCAAAAAAAAGCTCAGCAGTTAACAATGCTGAAAGTATCTAACAACAAGGGCGTACTACCAGTCCAGTCAGTTATGTAGCCACACATTAATCTAACAACTCTTAAATGAATAAAAAATCCTAATCACACAATACGTCACTGAATCTTTGTTTTATTTGCAGAATGATTAAAAGTTGTAACAGTAAATGCCACCAAAGGTCACCAAACACCTATGATATTGAGACTAAATTAGGCTATTAGCCTAATTATGTTATGGCCCAGTAATAAATATTAATTTAATTTTCGATTAGTATACTATTGGAATGTAAACAAAAAAGGCATCATGTTATTTCTAATTTTGTGCTGTGCAGTTTTTAGCACTGACAATCGCGGTGGTATAAAGCATTTATAACCACGGGTGTTCATTTAATGTAGGCTATTTGCTTTCACATTTGGGCTCACCTTTCTTGGGAAAGAAGTTTGTGAGCAGTTGCTTTCCCTCATTTCTTTTCTTGTCTCTTTCCTGCCTCTCTTTTTGTTTCTGAAAACCGGATTTTGTTTTCTTGTGCATCATCTTCCATAGCACAGATAGCCTACAATGCGCATGCGCTGCTTCAGCAGAATGAACGCTATGTTAAATGCGCCGAGTTAAAAAGCCCGGTGAAAGCGGACTAAACCATTTCGTGCAAAGGGTGGGGGGGCCTGTCCCCGGACACTATAGGACACACAATTCAATCCATTAATCAAACGATTTATTTACCCAAAACATTACATTTACATTAGTTAGCAACATATATTGTGATCTTTAAATGGTATTGATATTTAAAGGAAAATAAAATTACAGACTCCTCAAGGGCCCTCCCCCCACTTGGGGCCCTGGTAACTCAGTCCCCCTTTTCCCCCCACTACGACGCCCCTGCTGTCAGGCGTAGGCCCCGGTCACACCGCCCGAACTTTGCTAGAGCGTTCCTTGAACGGTAGGGAGGGGGGGCCGAATTTCGACAACGCTCGTCACCGCGCACAAAATGGGAAAAAAATCGAAAACACGGGCGTTGGCTTAGCGGTGCACCGCTGAAGCCGGCGTTGCTTTAGCGTTGGTTTAGCGGTAGCGAGCGTTGGTTTAGCGGTGACGCGAGCGTTGGTATAGCGGCGTTCTGCGCATGCGGGCTTTGGCTCGGCGGGGGTATAAAGTTGGTTTAGCGGCATACCGCTAGTGACTACGGAGCGGAACGGATCGTTTTGATACAAGTTCTGATAGATTTTTGATAGAAGCTCCACCATCAGCTTGTCATACAGTCCATGTTCAGGCTTTCTCAGTATCCACTGTCTGACCCACACAACTCTGTCTCTCCTTCTTCTCTCTCTTCTCCTTTTTTTTCTATAGTTAAAATTCTTATTACTGTTCTGTTGTCTGTATAGCTTTTCCCCTTTTTTCACTGTTGTTTAGTTGATCTTATTATCATATTTTTATCTATAAAAGTGTTTGTTATTAATATTATTATTTATATTACTTTATACTTTTTTATTATCATTCATATTACTTTATTTTTTGTTTATTGTTTGCTGTCAGTCAGATTATTTCTATTTTCATTATGTTTTTGCTGTCTTTTCCTTAATGTTATTATTATTTGCTATTATATTATCTTTATCATTATTTAAAAATCATTTAATATTTACTATTAATATATACAACATTTTACTTTATAATTGTTAGCCATAGGTACTAGTCATACTTTTTGAAATCAAATTTTATAATCAAATTCCAGTCTAGTCTATACAATGCATTTTCATTGTCTACTAGTCTAGTCAATTTAAGTCAATTTATTATTATTATTATTATTATTATTATTTTATTATTGTGGTTGTTATTATTATTATTATTTTCACCATTTACATAGTACAGTGAGTCAATATTAAGTCAAATCATAACGTTGCCATTGCTGTTTTACGTGTTTTAATGGGACCACAATGGAAATAAGTGCTTGCGCTTTCTTGTGTAATCCTGATTTTAATGTATTTTGTACTTCATTTTATATTATGATCGAATAAAATCAAATCAAATCAAAAAATCTGTCAACAGCTTGTTGCAATCTGAGGAGGTTCTGATTGTGCTGCTGGACTAGTGCACCAATCATAGCAAGTCTCTCAGCATCCATGGTGATACAGTTTTACTGTAACTTTGAGCAAATTCGATATAGATGAGGTCTGAACTCAACGGCAGCTCGATTCCAAATGAGCTCCTGGTCCATTTCTCCCCGTATTTATAGCTAAAGTCTGGTCCCGCTCCGACACCTCTATACCAACGCCAAACCAAAGTTCATCGCCGCCATGGATAGCTGCTTCAACGCCCGACACCGTTCCAGCAACCCCGTGTCCGCTCGTAAAACGCTTACAACCGCTCCACCGAAGTTTGTGCAACGTTTAATCGCCGCCCGGGCAACGCTGGCAAAGCAGCGGTGGTCCAGCGTTCAAGATTTCTGCGTTGGCTTAGCGGACCCAAGCGTCCACGAACTTGCGTCTAGCGGTGCCAAACTTTGACTGGGCGTTGGTGGAGCGGGGCTGAACTTTGCCGGGGCGGAAAATTGCTCCCTCCTCACCGCTCGCAATATTTTGTGCAGCTCAAAACTTTCGGAGCGGTAGCAGAGCCCCTCGAGAAACATCAGCGGTGGCCGAGCGTATACGGCGTTGCTTTAACGGGGGCCAACTTTTGTTAACGGTGGTGAACGGTTACGAGCGGTGATGAATTTTTTTCACCGCTCCAGGAACGCTCCAGCAAAGTTCGGGCGGTGTGACCGGGGTCTTAGTGGTTGCTAAACAGTGTGTGTGTGTCATATTACATAAAATTCTCCAATTTCAATCTTCAATGTACATTTACCTTCCAGTTTAATTTCTACACCAACTTCCTGTTTTCCTGACAGGTTCTGAGCGACACACTTCAGCTCGGCCCTTGTGTCCTCCTCATACACTTCCAGGAAGATCAGCAGTGCCTCCACCTGGCCAGCTGACACCCTGCAAACAGCCACATGCTTAACACTCACTGAATCCCACCTCAGAGTATTAGGCCAAGTTTACATTCGACCGTATCTGTCTCGTTTTCTTCGCGGATGCACTGTCCGTTTACATTAAAACGCCTGGAAACGCCGGGAAACGGGAATCCGCCAGGGTCCACGTATTCAATCCAGATCGTGTCTGGTCCGGTGCTGTGTAAACATTGAGAATACGTGGATACGCTGTGCTGAGCTTTAGCTGGCGTCGTCATTGGACGACATCACTGTGACATCCACCTTCCTGATTCGCTGGCGTTGGTCATGTGACGCGACTGCTGAAAAACGGCGCGGACTTCCGCCTTGTATCACCTTTCATTAAAGAGTATAAAAGTATGAAAATACTGCAAATACTGATGCAAATACTGCCCATTGTGTAGTTATGATTGTCTTTAGGCTTGCCATCCTTCCACTTGCAAGTGGTAAGTGACGCGCATGCCCGATATGCACTGAGATCACACACACAGCGGCTCAGTCCCGAATCACTGCTCGTGCGCTTCACTCGCGCGCTCTGTGAGCTGCGCAGGGCTGGAGTGCGCACCCTCCAGAGGGCACTCGCTGTTCAGGGCAGAGTGATTTGGAGCGCAGGATGCCTGTGGAGCCGAGCGTATCCGTGTATTGGCGTTGCTGTGTGCACGCGAATCGTGTATTGGCGTTGCTGTGTGCACACTAATCATTTTAAAAACGTTAATCTGATGATCCGCTGATACGGTCTAATGTAAACCCCACCTTACACTACTCCATCACTCTAATTTTTTTCCCCCGGTTCTAGTTTTAAAATAAAGACAGAGTTAAGTGCATACATTTTACATGTTCACCCCATTTCTGAGTTTCTGAATGAAGACTTCATATTTAGTCAAGTGTTTTTTCATGTTTGGTTGTTTTTTTTTTTTTGTATTGCATACATATTAGCCATTCCTATTTGCAAGATCAAAAGTTTATGTCCCCACTGATCTGCCCTAATTTCCATCCATCCATTATCCATAACTGTTTATCCTGTGCAGGGTCACGGGCAAGCTGGAGCCTATCCCAGCTGACTATGGGTGAGAGGCGGGGTACACCCTGGACAAGTTGCCAAATCATCACAGGGCTGACAGAGACAAACAGCCATTCACACACACATTCACACCTATAGTCAATTTAGAGCCACCGATTAGCCTTACCTGCATGTCTTTGGACTGTGGGGGAAACTGGAGCACCTGGACGAAGCCCACACAGACACAGGGAGAACATGCAAACTCCACACAGAAAGGCCCCCATCGGCCACTGGGCTTGAACCTAGAACCTTCTTGCTGTGAGGCGACAGTGCTAACTACTACACCACTGTGTCGCCCATCATTGTGATAAGAAAACCAATATCACAGGACTGAGTGACTACAGGCCTGTTGCCCTCACATCTGTAGTCATGAAGTCCTTCGAGAGACTTGAGTTGTCATACCTGAAGGACATCACAGACCCCCTGCTGGACCCCCTGCAGTTTGCCTACCAGGCAAACAGGTCAGTGGATGATGCTATAAATATGGGTCTACACTACCGGTACATCCTGCAACACCTTGACATTGCAGGGACGTACACCAGGATCCTGTTCGTGGACTTCAGTTTGGCATTCAACACCATTGTTCCAGACATCCTCCACACCAAGCTCACCCAGCTCACTGTGCCCTCCTCCACCTGTCAGTGGATTACAAACTTCCTGACTGACAGGAAGCAGCAGGTGAGGATGGGGAGCATCATATCCAGCACTCGGACTATCAGCACTGGCACCCCCCAAGGGTGTGTGCTCTCCCCACTGCTCTTCTCCTCCCTTTATGCCAACGACTGCACCTCAAGAGACTCGTCTGTTAAACTCCTGAAATTTGCGGACGATACAACGGTCATCGGCCTCATCCGAGATGGTGATGAGTCTGCATACAGATGGGAGGTTGAACGGCTGGTCTGTTGGTGCGGTCAGAACAATCTGGAGCTGAACACGCTCAAAACTGTGGAGATGACAGTGGACTTTAGGAGGAGCCCCCCCCCCCCCCCCCCCCCCCCTACTCTGCTGCCCATCACCATCACCAACAACACTGTGACTGCTGTTGAAAGCTTCAGGTTTCTGGGTTCCACAATCTTCCGGGACTTGAAGTGGGAGACCTACACAGCCACTATCATCAAAAAGGCTCAGAAGAGGTTGTACTTTCTGCGCCAGCTCAGGAAGCTCAACCTGCCTAAGGAGCTGCTGACATAATTCTACTCTGCCATCATTCAGTCTGTTCTTTGCTCTTCCATCACTGTTTGGTTTGGATCAGTCACCAAACAGGAGAAGAACAGACTGCAACGGACAATAAGGTCTGCAGAGAAAATTATTGGTGTCAACCTGCCCTCCATCCAAGACCTATACTTGTCCAGAGTCAGGAAGCGGGCAGGTAACATCTCTGCGGACCCATCACACCCTGGTCACAAACTGTTTAAACTTCTCCCCTCAGGGAGGTGATATAGATCACTGTATGCAAAAACAACCAGACACAAGAATAGTTTCTTCCCTCAGGCTGTCTCTGTGATGAACAGCTAAAATCCAGATTCATATATCAGTAATATCAGTTGCAAAATATCTGCACACTCATTCTGTCATTCTGTGCTCACTGTTACTTGTATTATATTTATATTTACTATTTCATCTTTGCACTATGCACCATATTGCACCAAAAGGGAAAATCCTTTCTGTGATGAACAGCTAAAATCCAGATTCATATATCAGTAATATCACTTGTAAAATATCTGCACACTCATACCGTCATTCTATGCACACTGTATACTGTAGGTATCATGCCGTCATTCTGTGTCTAAGAACTACAACGCCCAGTCCTCTTCCGCGTGACCTACGTCACGTGTGGGCGGGATCATCTATGTCAGTCCGCCATGCGCGCATAAGTCCAGGCGGAAGCTCTGCTCTTTGTCTCTCGTGTCCAGATTCCGAGGAATCTAGACGCACAAAAGAGATGCTCTCAAACCCCAAAACACTTCCTTCTTGCAAGATTCACCATCCAGCGCGTTCTGTGCTTAACCACTGGCCAAGGTAAAAGTCCAGAATAGCGCGATCTTTAAACTCAACCTGAGTTACAACTGGTTTATTCGTATTAGAAGTGACGTCACGACTGCAGCCCAGGCAGTTAAAAGTTAAGAAGCGATTGAATCCTTTTTAACTCAAAAGCGCTGTGCATCTTATTCTGATCAGAGACTTTTCCTCACGAACGCTGAAGTTCGGACCAAGAATCCTCTGCTTTCCACGGGAACCACCCAAGTGCTCCGCTGGACCAGAAAGTTCTCTACGCCTCCATCACGAGCGGCTCACGTGCTCCAACGGCGAGGCCCAAAACTACAACGGCGAATATTTCTTCATATCTTGCTAAAGGCAGGATTAAGTAAGATTTTGGCATTTGGGCATAATTAAGATAGTCTTAGGAATTTGCTTTTATTGAAATAGTGTGGGGGCGGCATGGTGGTGTAGTGGTTAGCGCTGTCACCTCACAGCAAGGAGGTCCTGGGTTCGAGCCCCAGGGCCGGCGAGGGCCTTTCTGTGCGGAGTTTGCATGTTCTCCCCGTGTCCGCGTGGGTTTCCTCCGGGTGCTCCGGTTTCCCCCACAGTCCAAAGACATGCAGGTTAGGTTAACTGGTGACTCTAAATTGACTGTAGGTGTGAATGTGAGTGTGAATGGTTGTCTGTGTCTATGTGTCAGCCCTGTGATGACCTGGCGACTTGTCCAGGGTGTACCCCGCCTTTCGCCCGTAGTCAGCTGGGATAGGCTCCAGCTTGCCTGCGACCCTGTAGAAGGATAAAGCGGCTAGAGAAGATGAGATGAGATGAAATAGTGTGAATTTAAACCCAGGTTTATCTGTTACACTGTTAAACACGCAGCGTGTTGAATTGTTCTGTTTTTGTTTTAATCTCAATTTGTTTTTAATAGACAGGCTGTGCATGCTTCTCTCTCTCTTATTCTTACTAACATTTTAATTTCATTATTATACATCTTGATCTCATCAAGATTTCAGTGGATTCAGTATGGTTATGAGCTAGTGGGTTAGCTACAGCTAAAGTTCTCTACGCCTCCATCACGAGCGGCTCACGTGCTCCAACGGCGAGGCCCAAAACTACAACGGCGAATATTTCTTCATATCTTGCTAAAGGCAGGATTAAGTAAGATTTTGGCATTTGGGCATAATTAAGATAGTCTTAGGAATTTGCTTTTATTGAAATAGTGTGGGGGCGGCATGGTGGTGTAGTGATTAGCGCTGTCGCCTCACAGCAAGGAGGTCCTGGGTTCGAGCCCCAGGGCCGGCGAGGGCCTTTCTGTGCGGAGTTTGCATGTTCTCCCTGTGTCCGCGTGGGTTTCCTCCGGGTGCTCCGGTTTCCCCCACAGTCCAAAGACATGCAGGTTAGGTTAACTGGTGACTCTAAATTGACTGTAGGTGTGAATGTGAGTGTGAATGGTTGTCTGTGTCTATGTGTCAGCCCTGTGATGACCTGGCGACTTGTCCAGGGTGTACCCCGCCTTTCGCCCGTAGTCAGCTGGGATAGGCTCCAGCTTGCCTGCGACCCTGTAGAAGGATAAAGCGGCTAGAGAAGATGAGATGAGATGAAATAGTGTGAATTTAAACCCAGGTTTATCTGTTACACTGTTAAACACGCAGCGTGTTGAATTGTTCTGTTTTTGTTTTAATCTCAATTTGTTTTTAATAGACAGGCTGTGCATGCTTCTCTCTCTCTTATTCTTACTAACATTTTAATTTCATTATTATACATCTTGATCTCATCAAGATTTCAGTGGATTCAGTATGGTTATGAGCTAGTGGGTTAGCTACAGCTTCCCTTTGTCTGCTTAGCAACACAAAGCTAATCAAGGCCTACCATGTGCTCAGTAGGCCTCACCAGGCCTAACAAACACACTTTAGCTAGGCCATAGGGCATTTCACAAACACACACTAGCAACACAAGGCTAATCTAGGCCTCCACCACGTGTAGTTAGCTAAACACATGGTCAAGTCCTTCCCACACACACACACAAGCACACATTAGCAACAGAGCTAATCCTTTGTTCTATTTAGATAACATTCCTTTGTTTTAGCTAGCAACAAGCTAGGCCATACACACACACACACACACACACACACACACCATACCATATATGTATATATTGATTATCCATTTTTATCTTTGTTATAATAAATCCATTTATTATCAAAGCTGTGTGTATTCATCTTGTTGGTGAACAATATCTGAAGTCCCCAATCTCTCAGAGAATTCAAAAAGGTGCATATAAGTTATGTAATACGGTAAGTGATTGTAATAATTTGGAAATATACCATAATTTAGCTGTTTGGTAATTTATCCAGGATTAATGGTATGATTCACTAAATGATTCATTGAACGATTCACTAAATGATTCACTAAATGATTCATTGAACGATTCACTGAATGATTCACTGAATGATTCACTTCAAATGAGACTGATTCTATGGTATGATTCAATTCAAATGAGTCAAAGTAAACGATTCAATGGGATTGATTCATTTTAATTATTAACCTTCAAATTTATTGAGACTGATTTAATGAGATTGATCACTTAATTTCAATAATTAACTGATTGCACCCACAATACTTAATATTTATTTATCTATTTCATACTTAACTTACCTGGATTACTTTGCACTATGCACCTATTGCACCATTTTTTTTTTTGTTTGTTTGCTTTTGTGTATACGCTTTTTATCTGTTTTGTACTATGAGAGCTAAGTGATACCGGAGTCAAATTCCTCGTGTGTGTCCACATACCTGGCAATAAAAGTATTTCTGATTTCTGATCTGCTCTAATTTACATGTTTAATTTGTTAAATTGTATTTAAATTTCAAAGAGACGCGAACTCTCAACTTTTGCTGCAAGCAATTAAGAGTCGAAGTGTGAGTCAAGAGAAATAGAACCAAGCGAGTAAAACTGACTGTGCTCTCTGTGAATCACAGGGACACGGTCATGCTGGAACATGTTTGTAGTTCCAGTGAAGGGAAACTAATGCTACGGCATACAAACACATTCTATGTATAATTGTGTTCTTTGAACTTTGTGGCAGTTCAGGGAAGAACCATATGGGTGGGATGTCAGGTGTCCACATACTTTTGGCCATATAGGGTGTGTGTGTATATATATATATATATATATATATATATATATATATAGGGGCGGCACGGTGGTGTAGTGGTTAGCGCTGTCGCCTCACAGCAAGAAGGTCCTGGGTTCGAGCCCCGGGGCCGGCGAGGGCCTTTCTGTGTGGAGTTTGCATGTTCTCCCCGTGTCTGCATGGGTTTCCTCTGGGTGCTCCGGTTTCCCCCACAGTCCAAAGACATGCAGGTTAGGTTAACTGGTGACTCTAAATTGACCGTAGGTGTGAATGTGAGTGTGAATGGTTGTCTGTGTCTATGTGTCAGCCCTGTGATGACCTGGCGACTTGTCCAGGGTGTACCCCGCCTTTCGCCCGTAGTCAGCTGGGATAGGCTCCAGCTTGCCTGCGACCCTGTAGAAGGATAAAGCGGCTAGAGATAATGAGATGAGATGAGATATATATATATATATATATATACACACACAGTATATACAGTGTGTGTGTGTATTTATTTATTTATTTTGACATATGTCAAGAGACTTAAAACAGAAATTGATCATGCAAACCATTACAATGAACACCAAAGACCAAAAAAAAACCCAGAGACCTTAAAAAGTCCTTAAAGTGGTTTGGATTGGTTTTACCTTCAAAATTATTCCAGTTGTTTCACTATGAATATTTTTTTTACCAACATTCTTTTTTATTGCTTTTATAACAAGACAACAGGAACAGGAAAATACAAAGAAATACAGTTACATGTCTTGAACGAACATACCCCCCCCCCCCCCACACACACACACACACACACACACCACCACCACCCCCATCACCCGCTCTCCAAATTATTCCAGTTCTTGGTTGGGAATCAGGTTAGTAAGTTTGTCCATTTCAGTTCACTGAATAGGGAAAAAGAAAAACGTAATTCTGCCATATCAGGTACCGCAGAGGACCACTGTTTACACGTCTCCAGGCTCTTCCATTACACGTGATAAATCTGTTCTCGATACATAGCAAATGAAGGGGTCCCAGATCTGGTGAAAATTATGTTGTTGATGTTTTATTGTATATGTAATTTTCTCTAAGGGGAGAGTTGTAGATAGTTCAGACAACCACTTGCCTACACTTGGATTTCTAGTGTTTTTCCATGAGAGGGCTATTAATCTCTTTGCCATTAACACACTTAAGTCTACAAACATTCGTTGATATTTTTTAATCTTCAAATTATCTGGATATAAACCTAATATAAACAACTGTGGGATTAAGGGTATTTGAATCTGCAAAATATTTTGAATACATTGTTTTATTTCTTTCCAGAATGTTTGTATTTCTATACGTTGCCAAATACAATGGCAAAATGTACCTTTTTCCTTCTCACATTTAATACAAATATCAGGTATAGCGCTATTATATCTGTTAAGTTTTTCTGGGGTGATATACATTTGCATCAACCAATTGTATTGCAGTAATTTCAGGCGGGTGTTAGTAGTTTTCGATTGTGGTTTAGAACATGCCTCTTCCCATTTTCCTATTGGTATGTCGTCCTGTAGATCCTCTCTCCATGCCTCCAGCCATCGTGCAGATATTTCTGTACTTCCGTCTATCAGGCATTTATACATTTTGGAAATGAAACCTCTCTCTAAACAATTTGTATTCATTAATTTTTCTATGTTAGACATTTCGGGGATACATAATGTTTGATTTTGATGTGTTCTGATGAAATTTCTCAACTGTAGGTATTTTTAAAAAAATGATTGCGGGGTATGTTAAATTTATCGACTATTTCTTCAAATGTCTTTAGCACATTTTGCGAGTTGTAAAGATCTCCTATTTTTCCCAGCCCCTTAGTGGCCCAAGAATTAAATCCCCCGTCTGTTTTACCTGGAGGGAGTTGTTTCCCCATATTGGGCTGAAGACAGAGAGAGGACATTTCTCTCAGATATTTTTTAACTTGATGCCACACTACAATCATATTTTTCATGATAGGATTTTTTGTATTATTTTTAAGGATTTTAGTGCTTGCTGAGTACAGATACAGGTAGTCGTCGACTTACGACCTATGCGACTTACGACCGATCGACTTTACGACCGTCTGGTTATGACTGGCAAGTGTTTCCCAGCTGAGCTAGCTGAGCGTACGACAGTTTCCGCCCCAGCTCCCAGCAGCGCCTCTCGCCGCGTACAACAGTTTCCGCCCCAGCTCCAGGCACATGCGCAGTCTCTCTCGCACTCCCTTGCGCACTCCGTCATACAGTTTCCACCCCAGCTCCAGGCACATGCTCAGTCTCTCTCACGCTCCCTTGCGCACTCCGTCATACAGTTTCCGCCCCAGCTCCAGGCACATGCGCAGTCTCTCTCGCACTCCCTCGCGCACTCCGTCATACAGTTTCCACCCCAGCTCCTGGTTTATGAAATGAGCAAATCCTCCCGTCAGCCCGAGCGCTGCAACAGCTGATGATGACGTAGACGACCCACAGCCAAGCACCAGTCATGCCAGCAGTCACTAAATTTTGTATTTTGCTATGTTTTACATTTGTATTTTGGTATGTTTCAAACTAAAATGTTTTCTATTTTTCACACCTGTATTTCGTATTTTTTGTTTTGCACATATTAAACTGTACGCAGTGTAGTATGCAGTGTTTGACTTAAACCAAATAATGAGCCAAGGTAATGAAATAAGAAAATGTTGATAAAACAAGACTTTAAGATGATTACAATATCATTACACATCACAATATACTTACGTTCATTTAACATAGGCCTAACATAGGCCGACTTACGACCAGATCGGTTTATGACTGGTCAGTCGTAAACAAACGCAGTCGTAAGTTGACGACTACCTGTATATTGGGAGGGGTAGACTTAGCTGGAGTTCCTCCATTTCTTTCCAGAGAGAGGCATCTCTCTCTGTATAGTAAAACAACAGTGTTCTTAATTGTGCTGCCCAATAGTACCAGAGTGGGCTGGGACATTTGAGTCCCCCTCTGTCATATGGTAAGTACAATAGTGACAGTCATGTCCAGGGACGTCTGTTATTCCACAAAAATCTAACAAACAATCTTTTAAGTTGAGTGAACAGGTTACTTGGAGGAGGAAGTGGAAGATTTTGAAACAAATACAGTAGTTTAGGCAGTATATTCATTTTAAGGACGTTTATTTTTCCTATTAGTGACATTGGTATGGGTGTCCACCTGTCCAGTAACTTTGAGATTTCTTGCATTAATGGTTCATAGTTACTAGCTACAATATATTTAAGTTGTGGGACAATTTGAATGCCTAGATATGTAAAGCAATCCACAATTTTAAACTGAGTGGCTATTTTAGGAGGACTTTTACAACCCTGATTCCAAAAAAGTTGGGACAAAATACAAATTGTGAATAAAAACAGAATGCAATAATTTACAAATCTCAAAAACTGACATTGTATTCACAATAGAACATAGACAACATATCAAATGTCGAAAGTGAGACATTTTGAAATTTCATGGCAAATATTGGCTCATTTGAAATTTCATGACAGCAACACATCTCAAAAAAGTTGGGACAGGGGCAATAAAAAGCTGGAAAAGTTAAAGGTACAAAAAAGGAACAGCTGGAGGACCAAATTGCAACTCATTAGGTCAACTGGCAATAGGTCATTAGCATGACTGAGTATAAAAAGAGCATCTTGGAGTGGCAGCGGCTCTCAGAAGTAAAGACAGGAAGAGGATCACCAATCCCCCTAATTCTGCGCCAACAAATAGTGGAGCAATATCAGAAAGGAGTTTGACAGTGTAAAATTGCAAAGAGTTTGAACATATCATCATCTACAATGCATAATATCATCAAAAGATTCAGAGAATCTGGAAGAATCTCTGTGCGTAAGGGTCAAGGCTGGAAAACCATACTGGGTGCCCATGATCTTCGGGGCCTTAGACGGCACTGCAACACATACAGGCATGCTTCTGTATTGGAAATCACAAAATGGGCTCAGGAATATTTCCAGAGAACATTATCTGTGAACACAATTAACCGTGCCATCCGCCATTGCCAGCTAAAACTCTATAGTTCAAAGAAGAAGCCATATCTAAACATGATCCAGAAGCACAGACGTCTTCTCTGGACCAAGGCTCATTTAAAATGGACTGTGGCAAAGTGGAAAACTGTTCTGTGGTCAGACGAATCAAAATTTGAAGTTCTTTATGGAAATCAGGGACGCCGTGTCATTCAGACTAAAGAGGAGAAGAACGACCTAAGTTGTTATCAGTGCTCAGTTCAGAAGCCTGCATCTCTGATGGTATAGGGTTGCATTAGTGCATGTGGCATGGGCAGCTTACACATCTGAAAAGACACCATCAATGCTGAAAGGTATATCCAGGTTCTAGAGCAACATATGCTCCCATCCAGACGATGTCTATTTCAGGGAAGACCTTGCATTTTCCAACATGACAATGCCAAACCACATACTGCATCTATTACAGCATCATGGCTGCATAGAAGAAGGGTCCGGGTACTGAACTGGTCAGCCTGCAGTCCAGATCTTTCACCCATAGAAAACATTTGGCGCATCATAAAATGGAAGATACGACAAAAAAGACCTAAGACAGTTGAGCAACTAGAATCCTACATTAGACAAGAATGGGTTAACATTCCTATCCCTAAATATGAGCAACTTGTCTCCTCAGTCCCCAGACATTTACAGACTGTTGTAAAGAGAAAAGGGGATGTCTCACAGTGGTAAACATGGCCGTGTCCCAACTTTTTTGAGATGTGTTGTTGTCATGAAATTTAAAATCACCTAATTTTTCTCTTTAAATGATACATTTTCTCAGTTTAAACATTTGATATGTCATCTATGTTCTATTCTGAATAAAATATGGAATTTTGAAACTTCCACATCATTGCATTCCGTTTTTATTTACAATTTGTACTTTGTCCCAACTTTTTTGGAATCGGGGTTGTACTTTCTAATTGATTTAAGAACATTATTGATGATTTTGATTTGTTTAATTTATATCCTGAGATTTTTCCAAATACATTAATGAGTTCTAGTAGTTCAGGAATTGATTTTTCCATCTTTATAAGAAATATTATTACGTCATCTGCAAACAGAGCCAGACAGTGTTCCCTCTGTCCAATTTATATGCCTGTTATGTTTTGGTGTGTTCTTACTGCTATTGCCAGTGGTTCTATAGCCATAATGAACAGTAGAGGGGATGGGGATCTCCTTGTCTCCATCCTCTTTGTATCTTAATGACCTTGGATATATTACGATTAGTCATTATTTCAGCATATGGTTCTGTATAAAGTAGTTTTATCCATTTATTAAAGTTTTCTCCAAAGCCAAAACGTGTGAGGATTTCAAATAAATAGAGCCATTCCACTCTCTCAAAAGCTTTTTCAGTGTCTATTGACAGTAATGCTGTATCTGCTGCTCCTTTTTCCTCGAATATTATATTTAGAATTCTCCTAACATTATGAAAGCCTTGCCTACCTTGTACAAAGCCATTTTGATTTTTGTCAATAATATCCAGAATTATTTTCTCAAGTCTCCTGGCTATTATTTTACTCAAAATTTTTAAATCCACATTTAAAAGACTGATTGGCCTAAAGTTTTCACATTTGTTATTCGGTTTGCCCGGTTTTGGCAGCAAAGTGATTAGTGCTCCCTATTAATATCTTTTAACATAAATATGCAGGTGATTATAGGAAATTGTGCGTGCTGATTGGTCTAGAGATCCAGACTATTTCTCCATAATCACCTCGAGTGACTCAGTAAAATGGCAGCCAAGCGCTTCATTACCGTAAGTGAGGAAGAATTACAAATAATGAAAGAAAATGCTGTTCCTAAAAGTACTAAAGATGCTGTGAACTTTGGACTAAAACTATTCAAAGGTAGGGTGGAATTGTGATTTATTTTGTCGATTTCAAAACAAAGTATTTTATGCGACTTGGTGTAGATAAGTGACACAAGCCTGCACCGCGCCGTTATTACATTTGCATGCCACTTTTGAAGTTTGAAAATAAAATATATGTGTGTGTGTGTGTGTGTGTGTGTGTGTGTGTGTGTGTGTGTGTGTGTGTGTCTTTAAATAATCACCTGTGCATTTATACAAAAACAATTATCCTCCTCAGGCTCAGTGAATATTGGTGAATAATAACCTCAACTTTGTCTTAGGCATTAATCACTGATATTCACTTCACCTTTGGCAAATAATTGTTAAATCATACACTTTTTAACATTTGTAAAATATGCCCGAGTAAACATCTTGTTTTTCAAAGGAAAGGTTTGCAGACTCAACTGCATCGAGATCATCGTTTTAGCTTAGGGTTTTTTTTTTTTTTTACAGTTTTAATAAACTACATTTAAAGGCAGTGGGGATATTTGTTTATTCTGACATAAATGATTCACATTTTAGAGTACAGCTGAAAGTGACTGCACTATTTGAGAAAATTAAGATTTTGGTTTATTTACAAATATGTGATGGAGACTAATGAAGATGAAAAAAGGTTTAGAGTGGGTTTGTTTGTTTGTTTTTTATTTTTTAATTTGTATTTATTTTTTGGTGCACAGGTCTCTTTCTGTTCATCTCTCAGGGCTGCAAAAGTGAATAAAAACAGTTTTGATATCTCACCTTCTGGCTTCCTGAAACGCCCGATCACGCAGGTAAGAGCTGTCCACCAACTGGCTGTTCACCAACCAGGTGAGCCCAGTGATGTCGGGTGACTGTTCACCTACAAACGCCTTACACTGAATTACCAAACTGGAGCCTGAACACAAGACACATCAAACACACTCAGACAAATGCACATCTAAATCTTTCTTCTCTTTTACAACCATTTTACACAAACTATTATGGTCAGATCAACAACTTAGAGCTGCTTTTGAGTCTTTTATCAAAACACAAAGCAACATTTATTACTTTTATTTTACATTCATACCACAGTGCTGTTGAATTGTCAATTCTGACTGGTCACAAGGTGTTCATTAATGTTCTAAACCTCTAAGTCTCAGGGCACCATCATGTCTGTGTCACTCACACACCCCTCGCCCCGCCCCCACACCTCTTCCTTCTGCTCCCCGGACATTTATTTAGCATTTGTCGAAGGAGTCGCCAGTGTCAGGGCTTTCTCTTGGTTAGAGGTAAAGCTATAGCTAAGTATTTTTTGCCATGGAAAAGTCTTCAGAAGGCTCAGAAAGAAAGTTCTGTGGTTTCTCACTAACATAAGAAGCTGCATGTAAAGTAAAAGAAGAAAACTGTTGAACAAATGACTTTACAGCTGCTGTAACATGCTGTGAGTTATAACAGGATCTAATTTGTTTTGTTGACAATCACTACATTAAATGTGGTAAATAAAAAAAAGCAAAATGTGTCATTATTTAAGAAAGAAAAACACTTGCTGTGGTGTAAGAGGAATAAATCATTGCAGGACATCAATAAAGTTTTATCTAATCTAATCTAATCAAATCAGGAGAAGAATGAAATTTATAATGTAACTCTTACTCCACTTCACATCAGGACAACACTGTCAATTGTTTTCCTATAACAGCATACCCCCGAGTGTTTTATTCCTTATTTAAAGGTTGCAAGAAAATGTTTTGAGAAATATTTGTATTAAAATGTATCTGAATATATTGTTCACACACCATTTCTTTTCAAAATCAAATTAATTAATTAATTAATCAATCATGGCTCTATCCTGGTCAGGACTGATGCCCCTCCCAGGAATCCAGAGTATCCTCAACTCCTTTCAGAAGGTTCTTTATTAAAATAAAAAAAAACTTTGTAATTCAATGTTTTTCTTTTTTTATTAATCAAATCATTTTGTTTCCTAAAGTAATGCTGGATGTCATTTTTCTTTACTTAGTTGTTCGGTTCTTGACATAATATGGATTGCTACAGTTGTGTAATTGGGCTATATAAATAAATAAAAATTGGGCTAAATAATACAAATATTTACTATTTTTCATCTCATCTCATCTCATTATCTCTAGCCGCTTTATCCTGTTCTACAGGGTCGCAGGCAAGCTGGAGCCTATCCCAGCTGACTATGGGCGAAAGGCGGGGTACACCCTGGGCAAGTCGCCAGGTCATCACAGGGCTGACACATAGACACAGACAACCATTCACACTCACATTCACACCTATGGTCAATTTAGAGTCACCAGTTAACCTAACCTGCATGTCTTTGGACTGTGGGGGAAACCGGAGCACCCGGAGGAAACCCACGCAGACACGGGGAGAACATGCAAACTCCACACAGAAAGGCCCTCGTCGGCCACGGGGCTCGAACCCAGACCTTCTTGCTGTGAGCTAACCACAACACCACCGTGCCGCCCCCTCATGAAGCTGGTTAAGATAATCCTCATAGTGTGTAAAGCGTCATCAAGGTAAACGGTGGACACTTTGAAGAATCTAAAATATGAAACTTGTTTGTTTGTTTGTTTGTTTTTACTTTTTTTTGTTTACCACATATATCCATACATGTTCTAAATGTTATTTCATAGTTTTGATGTCTTCAGTATTGTTCTACAATGTAGAAAATAGTCACAATACAGAAAAACCTATGAACAAATACGAGGTATGTCCAAACTTTTGACTGGTGCTGTATATTGCCCACAATACATACTCCTTCATTCAGGCACCAACACATGTACACTCCTATAACACTGTGTTAATTGTTTTTGCTGCTTGATGCCTGATGGTCAGTGTGGACTCACTATGTGATAGCACCATGGACAATCATTTATCGAAATACATGATAAAATGAAAGCAGTGCTGGGTCACAGTGGTCTTTATGGTTTGTGTAACGTGTACATCACAGTGTTTTATCTTCCACTTTATCCATCTCGTCATTAATTCAAGAGATGAAACTCACCAAGATGACTTTCAATCACAGAGCCGTTTACAGGAGTGGTTATGTAAGGAGGCGGCAGGCTGGGAGCTGCAAGGAAACATTCACATCATTACACAACATTGTGGCCTTTTATTCATCTTACAGAACAGAAAAATAGTTTGAATTGAAGCTTATATTGTAACCGAGAGGATCTAAAAGCTGTTATAAAAGTGAATTTGGTTGTATAATTTATTTAGAATGGTGCATCTCCATGTAGGGTACATTAAGCATAGTGTAATGTGTCAACATACTATATGCACTGAACACACACACACACACACACACACCATATTAGCTGTCTAACATCACTCACATGTCAGAGTAGCTTCTCGTGATTTGGTGGTGGGTTCTGTGTGGGACTCTGGTACGCTGGTGACTGGAGCTGAGGGAAAATGTGCAGAAATATTACAAACACACAAAAACTCAATGCACAGAGAAAACAATTACAACCACAATTATTCCTCACCATTAACATCACAAGATAACTGCTTAACTAAAATCACAGTCTTATACAACTATAAGGATCATACTTTATGAGTCTCCATGTCTCTGTTTTATTAGAAACTGTTTACTACTTTACAAATGATTAACTCACTATCATGTTAAGGGCTTGGACCCAGATCAGCATTTTGCTAACAAAAAAAAAAAAAGTTCAGTTGAATAGCCATCACTTCACACTGATTGGCCAAAGTTTGCTTTGCTTCTTTTCTAATAGCTTTCAAATATCACTTCCGCTACCAAGCTCTTAAAATATTAAAAACTTTTCACAAAGAAGGTTGGGAGCTCAAATTCCAACACTCCAAGCTGCCGCTGCTGGGCCTTGAGCCTCAGCTGCTCAGTTGGATAACGACATCTGCCAAATGCCCTAAACATAAATGGTCTAAGAACTTGGTTCACTATCAAAAACTTTTGTAAATATCATTAACTGTTAGAAATTTATATATATATAAAGAAACAAAGAAACAGCTATTAGCCCAGTGTTCCAACATCCATAATCGAAATCTGCTATCACAACTAGAGATTAATGAAATACAACAACGATGCTACGGCAAGGGGGAGCCAGGAAGACAGGTCAGCGGGGAGATGTCATCATCCCCACAACCAGAGATTGGGTACCAAGCCCCAACAGCTAACAGCCTCAACACAAGAGCTGCTGACCTGAGAAGGAAGATCGTGACCCAACTGGAAACCTGGAGCCCCCGACGAATACCGAAGCTGAGTTGCCAAGTACCTTCAGACGATCTACTAGTAGATGTGAATGCTGCTCTGAAGACAATCTCCACAAGAATCATCACTGAGACCAACAAGCTGATACACAGTACAGCAACAGTAATCATGGAGATGCTTGGACACAAGGTGGGCTCGGGACATAACAAACAGTATCCACCATGGAAGAGACGATTAGAGGCCAAGATAAAGGCAGCAAGGAGAGAAGTTAGCCAGCTAGCTGAACTACAGAAAGGGAACATGGTGAATAAAGGGGCGCCCAGGAAGTACAACTCACTCTCCATACCAGAGGCACTCGAAACTGCCAAACAGCGACTAACAGCTCTGGCCACCCGGTTGAGGAGATACACCAAGGAAGGAGAGGCCAGGAGAATAAACAAGCTGTTCTCCACTGAACCAGCCAAGGTGTACTCTCAATGGCAGGGGAACAACAACCAGTCAGACCCACCAAGAGCTGAGGTGGAAAAATACTGGAAAGACATATGGGAAAGAAAGGCATCACACAACACCAATGCCCAATGGTTAGTGGACCTAAGAGCTGACCACAGCAACCTCCCAGAACAAGAACCAGTAACCATCTCAATGGCAGACGTCCAAGAAAGAGTGTCAAAGATGAAGAGCTGGACAGCACCAGGCCCCGATATGATCCATACGTACTGGCTGAAGAAGCTAACTGCACTCCATGAATGCCTAGCAGCACAGATGAACCAGCTGCTGAGGGATGGAACCCACCCAGAATGGCTAACCCAAGGCAGGACAGTCCTAATCATGAAGGACCCCCAGAAGGGACCCATCCCATCCAACTACCGGCCAATTACCTGTCTCTGCACAACATGGAAGGCCCTGTCAGGCATCATTGCGGCAAAAATGAGTAAGCATGTGGCTCAATACATGAGCGAGGCACAGAAAGGAATTGGCAGTAACACCAGAGGAGCCAAGCACCAGCTACTGGCCGATAGAACAGTCGCCCGAGACTGTAAGAAGAGACAGACCAACCTGTGCACTGCCTGGATTGACTACAAGAAAGCCTACGACTCAATGCCACACACATGGATACTGGAATGTCTGGAACTGTATAAGATCAACAGGAACCTAAGGACCTTCATACAGAACTCAATGGAAATGTGGAAGACAACCCTAGAGGCCAACTCAAAACCCATTGCCCAAGTCAACATCAAGTGCGGCATATACCAAGGAGATGCGCTATCACCACTGCTGTTCTGCATAGGCCTGAACCCCCTCAGTCAGATCATCATGAAGAGCGGCTACGGGTACCGATTCCGTAGTGGGGCAACAATCAGCCACCTGCTCTACATGGATGACATCAAGCTGTATGCAAGGAATGAGCGAGAAATAGACTCGCTGATCCACACCACCCGGATCTACAGCGATGACATAGGGATGTCATTCGGATTGGACAAGTGTGGCCGGATGGTCTCAAAGAGAGGCAAGATGATCCGGACTGAAGGGATTGACCTACCAGAGGGCAACATAGGTGATATCCAAGACAGCTACAAGTACCTTGGCATCCCACAGGCTAATGGAAACCATGAAGAGGCCACAAGGAAGTCAACCACAGCCAAATACCTCCAGAGAGTAAGGCAGGTCCTGAAAAGTCAGCTGAATGGTAAAAACAAGGTCCGAGCCATCAACATGTACGCACTACCAGTCATCAGATACCCCGCTGGTATCATAAACTGGCCAAAGGAGGAGATAGAAGCCACAGATATCAAGACTAGAAAGCTCCTCACCATGCATGGAGGGTTCCACCCCAAGTCCAGCACCCTGAGACTATACACTAAGCGGAAAGAGGGAGGCCGAGGGCTAGTGAGCGTCAAGACCACGGTCCAGGATGAAACATCGAAAATCCGAGAATACATCAGAAAGATGGCCCCAAAGGATGAACTGCTAAGTGAATGTCTCAGGCAGCAGAACCCTGATGAGAGTGCGGAGGAGGAGGAACAGACAACCTGGAGAGACAAACCCCTACATGGCATGTACCACCGTCAGATAGAGGAAGTGGCTGATATCAAGAAATCCTACCAGTGGCTGGATAATGCAGGACTGACAGACAGCACAGAGGCACTAATCATGGCAGCACAAGAACAGGCCATAAGCACAAGAGCCATAGAGGCCAGGATCTACCAGAGTAGATCAGACCCAAGATGCAGACTGTGCAAAGAAGCCCCTGAAACAGTCCAGCACATAGTAGCAGGGTGTAAGATGCTAGCTGGATCAGCGTACATGGAGAGGCACAACCAAGTGGCTGGGATAGTATACAGGAACATCTGCAACCAGTATGGAATAGAAATACCCAAGTCCCAATGGGCCATACCACAGAAGGTGGCTGAGAACAACAGGGCCAAGATTCTGTGGGACTTCAGCTTCCAGACTGACAAACAGATCCTGGCTAACCAACCGGACATAGTGGTGGTGGACAAAGAGCAGAAGAGGGTGGTGGTGATAGATGTGGCGATCCCAGCTGACGCCAACATCAGGAAGAAGGAACATGAGAAACTTGAGAAGTATCAAGGGTTGAAAGAGCAGCTGGAACGGATGTGGAAGGTCAAGGGTTGTGTGGTCCCTGTGGTAGTGGGGGCACTTGGGGCAGTAACCCCCAAACTGGGAGAGTGGCTCCAGCAAATCCCAGGAACAACATCTGAAGCCTCAGTCCAGAAGAGCGCAGTCCTAGGAACATCGAAGATACTGCGCAGAACCCTCAAACTCCCAGGCCTCTGGTAGAGGACCCGAGCTTGAGGATGACATGGATACCACCCCCCCGCCGGGGGTGAGAAGGAGATTTATATATATATATATATATATATATATATATATATATATATATATATATATATATATATAAAATTTAAATTTATATAATTATTTATTTTATTTATTTTAATGAGTCTCGCATGACATGCCAGAAAGTTGCCTCTGTAACTCTGCTGACACTTTCCTTTTTCACCCAATGTGGCATCTAGGTTTCCTCTTTCTATATATATTCCATTCAGTTCATTCCACTCTCAGACACTATACACTACCAACTCACATTACACACAGCACTGATTGTTGTGTCTTAATAACCAACTCCCTTTGTGCATCATCAACCCTACTGCTTTTACTCAGTAACTCATTGTAACCTGAAGCACTGGGCAAAAGTCTTGCTTTGCTTTACATGCAAAGAAATGCTGTAAAGAAAAGATGCCTGCAAAAATTATGAAATTAAATGTTTACCTCTGCCAGCCTGGCTGGAGGAGGTTATGTTTTCATGTTCGTTTGTTTGCTTGTTTCCAATGTAACTCAAAAAGTAGTGAACAGATTTTGATGAGATTTGGAGGAAATGTGAACCATAGGCCAAGGAACAACTGCGTTAATTTTGATGTAATTCGGGATAGACCGGTATATGAGGATCGAGATATATGCAGATCCAGGATTTTTTTTTTGCCTTTTCCCAACGTAACTCAAAAAGTAGTGAACAGATTTTGATGAAATTTGGAGGAAAGGTGGGGCATGGGCCAAGGAAAAATTTGATTAGATTTTAATGCAAATCTCGAGATATTTATTTATTTATTTATTGTAGATATTCTAATATGTGGCTTGGCGGTTGCATGTACTTGATTGAGTATCCTTCTAGTTCTAAATAGTTTTTTTTTCTTTGAATGGTTGGAAATGTGAAAAGTTTTTATCCTGACCCATGAATGCAGAAGTCATAATCATCAAAAACAAAATTAATTAGCATTTTATATATATATATATATATATATATATATATATATATATATATATATATATATATATACACACACACACACACACACACTCGTACATTTATGCAGAAATATAGAAAATTATAAAGGGTTCACAAACTTTCAACTACCACTGTGTGTGTGTGTGTGTATATATATATATATATATATATATATATATATATATATATATATATATATATATAGTGTGTGTGTGTGTGTGTGTGTGTGTGTGTGTGTGATGAATGATGAAAAGTGCATTCATTTCTATTTGATTATAAACAGTTCTTGACTCCTGTTGTGTTGTGAGCACTACAGTGCTAACCCAGTCTTATCCATTACATTGCTATGGTGAGGATGAGTGTAACAGTTGTGTACATGACTAAGTAATGTTGGAGGTTGTTGTCTTACATAATACTTGTAGTTTCCAGGTCCTGCTAACGTTGTATTGTGCATTGTCAAAAATCACCATCAGCCAGCAGGTGTACAGGCCCTCGTCCTCTGTGGAAACGTTTCTGATGATAAGACTGTCTCCTGGCAAAATTTCATAATGAGACCCATTTATTAACGGGACACCATCATGAAAACCCTGGACATAACACAATAACCAGTGTGTTACTGAGCACTGACATACTTTTAGGAAGTTTCAGGATTGTGGTTCAACCCTAGTCTAGACAATCAATCTGTCCATCTTCAACAGGCCTTCATTCTTCTCCTCCTGTCATATGAGACAAAAAAACGTACCTTGAACCAGCATGGACTTTCCAGCCTGTTGAAATGATTTATGTGCGGACATCCAATGGACAGGTCCTCAGCTGGCTTTGTAGAAACAGGATGTGACATCATCTCCATGTCTTCTCTTCCTTTCTCATAGATGGTCACAGTGAAGCTACCAGTAAGGCAGAATGTGTCGCTGCTAAATGGACAACAGAAACATACATGAGAAAAAGAAGCTACGACATTATTAACAATTATTGATGTATAGAAGCTTATACATCTCTCTCTCTCTCTCTCTCTCTCTCTCTCTCTCTCTCACACACACAAGCACACACACACACATGAGTATGTCTCAATGTTTTATGAAGAATCACAATAGGTCTGGATTCATTAAAGAAAATAATACAGTGCTGTTTAATTCTCAATTCTGATTGGTCAGGAGGTGCTGATTAATTTTCTCTAAAAGAGGAAACTGTCTCTGCAGTTTAGCTGGCAAATCACAATTTTATCTTAATACACTTCTAATATGTCATTGTTTCTCTAGTAACAAGTAGGACTGTAGTACTTGAGGCTGGTCTCAAGATCACTTTTTGAAACTCTCGGAACTGACCAAATTTTTACTCCATCTTGTTTTGGTTTCAGACATAGAGGACTTTGGACTTTTTTTCAAAACCAGTCAAGACCACAACTCAGGGAATTTCACTAAATTGCCTGTGCATTGTCTGATTTATTTGCTAACATTGTTACTCTGATTGGATGTAAAACTTCCTGCTTCAAATGCAACCAATAATGTGACTCATTGCTAATTTCAAATGTTCATTACTGTTAATGACTGTCACCCCTCCCCCCTTCATACACACTGGTCTGGTCCTAGTCTTGATTCGGTCTTGCCCTGCCTTGGTCTTGACTTGATGTCAACCCCTCAAAGGCTTGGTCTTGATACACTTTGTTCTTGGTCATGACTTGGTCTTGGTTTAGGTGGTCTTGACTACAACACTAGTTAACAAGGCACTTACATGGACTTGTATACATGGACGCTCCACATAATTTAAATGCAGAAATGAACTGATTTTAAAAAATCTTGCTATTTAACAAAGAAAATGTCTTTGTTAATGTAGTTGATAGTCTTCTCTAAGGAGATGTTTGTTTAACATTAAAGGAAGGAGTCTCCAGTGTCAGCACTTTGAAAGTCAGTAAATATTTCACCATGGGGAAAGTCTTCAGAACAGAGAAGGTGGGCGTTCCTGTTTTATCATATCAATCATAATTAGAAGCAACTTGTCTTATGAAAAAGTTCCACAACACACACACACACACACACACACACACACACACACACACATATATATACACACACACTACCGTTCAAAAGTTTGGGGTCACTTTGAAATTTCCTTATTTTTGAAAGAAAAGCACTGTTCTTTTCAATGAAGATCACTTTAAACTAATCAGAAATACACTCTATACATTGCTAATGTGGTAAATGACTATTCTAGCTGCAAATGTCTGGTTTTTGGCGCAATATCTACATAGGTGTATAGAGGCCCATTTCCAGCAGCTATCACTCCAGTGTTCTAATGGTACAATGTGTTTGCTCATTGCCTCAGAAGGCTAATGGATGATTAGAAAACCCTTGTACAATCATGTTAGCACAGCTGAAAACAGTTTAGCTCTTTAGAGAAGCTATAAAACTGACCTTCCTTTGAGCAGATTGAGTTTCTGGAGCATCACATTTGTGGGGTCGATTAAATGCTCAAAATGGCCAGAAAAATGTCTTGACTATATTTTCTATTCATTTTACAACTTATGGTGGTAAATAAAAGTGTGACTTTTCATGGAAAGCACAAAATTGTCTGGGTGACCCCAAACTTGTAGTATATATATATATATATATATATATATATATATATATATATATATATATATATATATATATATATATATATATATATAAAACCTTTTTTTCTGTGGCATAAGAGGAATAAAACATTTTGAGATGAAAATAATCACAGTGATTATTTTCTTATAACACATGAAGTGTCATTCCTTAAATAACTTTGTCCATTTCAAACTACATCATAATAAATCACTTGCACAATCCTGCCTTCAGACTTTTGGCCATGCCCCCTTACTGAGTCTAACGCTGGTACTGAGTAACACTAAACTATGTGCTGGGCATGAAAGTGATTCTGCTTCCAGATGGAGCTATAACTGTTGTTGTCTGTTGTGTCTGTGTGTATAAACAGCATTGCATCACACAGTGTCAGGAAACACGAAAGTCTGAGATACTGAACAACTCGATTTCCTTCCTCAGTACATAGCTTGTCATCACTCCATCAGAGCATGAAGTAACACCAAAAGTGTCAAAAGTTTTGAGAAATTGTACATAGAACTAATCTGGATGAAAAGAACATTTGTGTGAAACAAAAACAGATACAAAACACTTCCGGTAATAAACATGTCTCAGAAAAACTAACCACGTTATTTAGGGATTATTTATTAGCTATTTGTTTTGTGTTCTCTTTAGTTCTGCTTTCAGAGGTTTTTTTTCTTTTAATCAGTGAAGAATTATTGCTTTTGTTAAAAAAAACAATAATGTGATGAATCAGTATCAGATTCAGCTAAATGATGGTTCTTGGACTTGGGCATATTCATATAAAAACATGAGTAAAGATTAAAATATCAGTCTTTCAGGTGTTTTTTCCTGAGCCTACCTGAGCACATAGGTGTACGTTCCTGAGTCTGAGGGCAAACAAGGGAGGAGCCAGAGGACCCAACCCTTCTGTATCACCCTGTGACCCTGGTTTCTGAGGTCACAATGCTTGCTGTGGAACACCTGGAACGTGGTGCTATTGTCTACAGGCAGTTTCATGTACCAAATGTAAGCTTCCAGAAATGGGAACGTGATGGCCATAGCTTCTCCCTGAGCGTGGAAATCCTCAATCTCTTCACCAATCACTTCACAACCGGCTAGAAAAACACAAGTGTCTATAAGTTTTGGGATAAAGATATGGACATAAAGGTACATGACTATCATCGTTCTAATCAAATCTGAGTTAGGTGCTAGTGGTGTACTGCAATACCATTATCTGCATCTATTTAGTACTCTAAATAGTTGTAGTTGTAGATTGTGATTTAAAACAGAAGTGGGCATTTCTGGAAAGCTTTCTACTTAATGTGACTGAGTAAGCTAGGAAATTGGTCTTCAAAAACAAAGTATTTTCTAAAATCAAGTAACTGTTTATAGTTGAGATAATATGAAATGTTAATATTATAGCAAAGTTACTGAACAATATTTTCAGATTTACTTTACAGTTTTTGGTTTGTTAAATTCCAAAAAGTGTAGACTTTACTTGACTTTTCCCACACCATCAGAATTTACAACAAAGTTGACCATAGTACTGCTGCCAGTCAAACTGGGGTCCTTTAAGCAGCATTTTATTGTAATCATGTGAAGATTTGTTGTTTTACTAATGATGGAGAATGCTGATTTAAGAATGACGTACAAAAAGTTAATATTTGACAGATTCTTAAAAAAATCATGTGCTTCCTTTGTAAATTAATGCTGTCCTGGTCATCCCTTTAGAGCATATTAAGCACGAAAGTATGAAACAATTCTAGCAATGTTTCTGGAAAAAAGAAAGAAAGAAAGAAAGAAAGAAAGAAAGAAAGAAAGAAAGAAAGAAAGAAAGACAAAAAATACTGCACCTACAATTATGTATTTGTTTAAAATGCATGATCTCTGTCCAGTCTTTATTACCTCCACCAACTATGTTGGAGGAGGTTATGTTTTTGCCTCCGCTTGTTTGTTTGTTTGTTTGTTTGTTCCCAACATAACTCAAAAAGTAGTAAACAGATTTTGATGAAATTTGGAGGAAAGGTGGGCCATGGACCAGAGAACAATCGAGTCAGTTTTGAAGTAAACCTGAATATGCGGCTTGGTGGAGTTATGCACTCTAACGAGGACCCTTCTAGTCTTATTGTCTGTCCCTATTATGTGTTAACATTGTTTACTGGCATAGCTGACATCATACAGCAATCTATATCCAGGTGCCATGTGTCAGGATCGTCTTTACAAAAAAAAAGAACAGCCTGTTGTTTGATGAACTAAAAATACTATAAGATAAACTCTAAAATATACTCTATCGGTTTCTCTAACAGATGCCTCAATCCCTGCGTAAAAGTGTGCATCAGTGAATGAGAAGGTTTGTTTGAGAGCTGATTCACAGATGTGAACTTTTTTTTAAATGCAGGCAACACCATTACTCATTCATTTCTCACTTTAACTGTTTAAATGCTTCAAAAGACACCACATTTTGTATATTTTTATATTTTGAGCTGTTTGTGTGGATAACGAGTCATGTGTTTGACTCTCAGCTGTGCGTATTAATGGAGATGATCAGTTATCAGGATAAATGGAAATACACTCAACCAGCTACTTTATTAGGAACACCCATCCACCTGCTGTTTTATGCAGTTCTCTAATCAGGCCAGTCCCTTAACTGCAGTACAATACATAAACTCATGCAGATACAAATCAAGAGCTTCAGTTAATATTCACTTCAAACATTAGAATGGGGAAAATTTGTGATCTCAAAGTGTGACTTTAACTGTGGCATGGGTGTTGGTGCCAGATGGACTGGTTTGAGTATTTCAAAAATTGCTGATCTCCTGGGGTTTTCACACACAACAGTCTCTAGAGTTTACACAGAATGGTGCAAAAAACATTGAGCGAGCAACAGTTCTGTTGGTGGAAACAAATGCCTTGTTGATAAGAGAGGTCAGAGGAAAATGGCCAGATTGGTTCGAGCTGCCAGGAAGGATATAGCAACTCATATAATCACTCTTTACAACTGTGGTGAGTAGAAAAGCATCTCAGCATGCAAGAGCAGAAGACCACATTGGGTTCCACTCCTGCAGCCAAGAACAGGGATCTTAGACTCAATAAGTTCCTATTAAAGTGGCTGGTGAGTGCAAGGTTTCATTGTTGGTGTTTTTTTTTTTTTTAATGCATCACAGACAGACACAGCAACACATTATTAATAATGCAGAGAACAATAATCACTGGTCATAATAAAGGAAGTGTTGTCTGGTTTAGAAAAATTTTGGCAGACTTATATGAGCTGAGCCACGTGATCAATTTGAATGGCCTCATTTGCTGAAACAAGTCATAATTCTCTTCAGGAGCATGCAGGACTGTCTGTTTTATCCCATCTGTTCCCACAAAGTTTGACCAATCCCATCTACTACTTCAGTTATTTTTGCTTGGACCTGCTGGCCATGTTTTCTAACTAAACAGTTAATAATAAGTTATCACTTGGATAAAGCAATTACTGAAAATGAATGAACAAATAACTAAAGCTTAATTTATATAAGATACAGTAAATTTACATTCTTATGAGTCACTCATATGTAGTTATTGCAGGCTTAAAGATGGTCAATCTATTAAAATTGAAAAAGAGTAGTCACAGTTTCAGTTCTCTTAAAATGTTCTTCACACCATGACAGCTGATCATCTGTAACGCTCCTACAGCCTGGAAGTCACGCATTATATAAAGACACTGATTTTATATGTCCTGCCTCATCACTGGGAGTTGAAACAAATCCTTTCTATACATCATGCTTTGATCAGTAATTCATATTTACTAGTGCTGTATGGTGTTTTTGTTTATTTGTTTGTTTGTTTGTTTGTTTTGCATTGAAAAGGATATTAGTGATAATAATTCAATTATATTGAATGAACTGGATTAATAGAAATGCTAACTTTGATGGTTAATCTTTATACAGTACCAGGCAAAAGTTTGGGCATGCCTTCTAATTCAATGTTTTGTTTTGTTTTCATTCATTAAAAGTTGCTTCATGTCTTAAAGTAATGATGGACATCATTTCTCTTTACTGAGTTGAGCAGTTTCTGACATAATATGGATTACTATAATTGTGGTGTGGAATAGGGGTATTTACTGTATTTTTATTATTTACTATTTGATCTCAAACACATTAAGATGGCAAGAAATTGCACTAATGAACTTTTGACGAGGCACAGCTGTTAATTGAAAACCATTCCAGGTGACTACCTCATATAGCCGGTTAAGATAATGCAAGTAGTGTGCATAGTGTTATCAAGGTAAACGCTGGCTACTTTGAAGAATCTAAAATAGTAAACTTATTTTGTAAACACTTTTTGTTTACAACATAATTCCATATCTGTTATTTCATAGTTTTGATGTCTTCAGTATTGTTCTAAAATGTAGAAAATAGTCACAATACAGAAAAACCTATAACTGAGTAGAGTAGGGGTGTACAAACTTTTGGCCTTAATGAGTCGATTATTCACTAATGTCAGTGAACTACTTCAGCATTATTTGAAATTTCTGTAAATGCTTCTGTTTGTACTACACAACATTTTTCTCTATAATATTGCACTTAAATCTGATTATTCTGAGTTACAGGACATACAAATAAAACTGACAAGATTAGCAAATAAATGATGGCGATCTTGATTAAACTACACACAAACATGTCATAGAGCCAAGTGAGCACCACATCCAACACACTCCCCTGATAATGCCCATGGCCTTTCCTTATCCCACTGAGCTTCAGCCCGCTTCATCTGACTGCCTGCTCCTGTTTTTATACTGGCTCCAACAGAACATGATCCCGATACAGACCGGGTTTAATTCATCTTGTACAGATCCCAGAGAGTGACAAACTTCACAGATTACTTTAACTATTACTAAAAGCAAAAATGAGGGGGGAAAAACTCATCACACTAATTTTTCACTCACATTACCTTTCACAGGCACTGTGCAGGCATGGGCAAGTGCACAGGACACGATTATCCACACACTGAAACTTATGACGCACTGCATGAAGAACAGAGTGGACATGAGAGAAATGGCTGAATACATCATCACAAGCACACACACTTACAGTGGTGCTTGAAAGTTTGTGAACCCTTTAGAATTTTCTATATTTCTGCATAAATATCACCTGAAACATCATCAGATTTTCACACAAGTCCTAAAAGTAGATAAAGAGAACCCAGTTAAACAAATGAGACAAAAATATTATACTTGGCCATTTATTTATTGAGGAAAATGATCCAATATTACATATCTGTGAGTGGCAAAAGTATGTGAACCTCTAGGATTAGCAGTTAATTTGAAGGTGAAATTAGAGTCAGGTGTTTTCAATCAATGGGATGGCAATCAGGTGTGAGTGGGCACCCTGTTTTATTTAAAGAACAGGGATCTATCAAAGTCTGATCTTAACAACACGTGTTTGTGGAAGTGCATCATGGCATGAACAAAGGAGATTTCTGAGGACCTCAGAAAAAGTGTTGTTGATGCTCATCAGGCTGGAAAAGGTTACAAAACCATCTCTAAAGAGTTTGGACTCCACCAATCCACAGTCAGACAGATTATGTACAAATGGAGGAAATCCAAGACCAATAGGGGTGCTCACACGGCATATATTTGCATCGATGCTGCACCGATGTATTTTGTTGCGATATATCTTACACCGGTGTAAATTTTGTGGAGCGTTCACACGTCACAAACCTGCTAACTAGAGAGAAGCGTGTTAGCACCGGTGCAGCCCCACTTGCGGTCACATGGCAGTTTTTGCGACCGTGCTATACGATAGTAATAATGCGGAAATGAAATATGCGCATGCGTGAAAATGTACTTCCTTTTCCTGGTTGTCATGGCATCACCAAGCGCCGGGAAAACAACGTGGATGAAGATACCAGTGTTGCCAGATATTGCTGACGTTTTCCATCCCAAAATATGTTCAAATCCGCCAAAAAGCACTTAAAACCACCCAATCTGGCAACACTGGAAGACACGCAATTCTGTTGTTGTTGATATTCGCCATTTTGGAAGTGCAAAATACCAGGATGCAAATTATGCAATGCCTGTATGTAATCAACTCTCCTCACGCGTAGCGAGTCTACCCCTGTAGCGTTCAGACATCCCATTTTATATCGGTGCTGCCCTGCAAACTAGCATTTACTCCGGAGTAAATTTCTTAAATCACCTCCTGAGCAGGGTTAGATTTGCACCGGTTTAAGCAGCTTTCAGGGGCTACACCGGTATAACTTTGTACCATGTGAACGCTCTACTGGGGCAGCCCCGGTGCTACACCGGAGTAAAAGTTGCCGTGTGAACACCCCTATTGTTATCCTCCCCAGGAGTGGTCGACCAACAAAGATCACTCCAAGAGCAAGGCGTGCAATAGTTGGCGAGGTCACAAAGGACCCCAGGGTAACTTCTAAGCAACTGAAGGCCTCTCTCACATTGGCTAATGTTAATGCTCATGAGTCCACCATCAGGAGAACACTGAACAACAATGGTGTGCATGGCAGGGTTGCAAGGAGAAAGCTACTGCTCTCCAAAAAGAATATTGCTGCTCTTCTGCAGTTTGCTAAAAATCATGTGGACAAGCCAGAAGGCTATTGGAAAAATGTTTTGTGGACGGATGGGACCAAAATAGAACTTTTTGGTTTAAATGAGAAGCATTATGTTTGGAGAAAGGAAAGCACTGCATTCCAGCATAAGAACCTTATCCCATCTGTGAAACATGGTGGTGGTAGTATCATGGTTTGGGCCTGTTTTGCTGCATCTGGGCCAGGATGGCTTGTCATCATTGATAGAACAATGAATTCTGAATTATACCAGTGAATTCTAAAGGAAAATGTCAGGACATCTGTCCATGAACTGAATCTCAAGAGAAGGTGGGCCATGCAGCAAGACAACGACCCTAAGCACACAAGTCATTCTACTAAAGAATGGTTAAAGAAGAATAAAGTTAATGTTTTGGAATGGCCAAATCAAAGTCCTGACCTTAATCCAATCGAAATGTTGTGGAAGGACCTGAAGCAAGCAGTTCATATGAGGAAACCCAACAACGTCCCAGAATTGAAGCTGTTCTGTATGGAGGAATGGGCTAAAATTCCTCCAAGCCGGTGTGCAGGACTGATCAACGATTACTGGAAATGTTTAGTTGCAGTTATTGCTGCACAAGGGGGTCACACCAGATACTGAAAGAAAAGGTTCACATACTTTTGCCATTCACAGATATGTAATATTGGATCATTTTCCTCAATAAATAAATTACCAAGTATAAAATTTTTTCTCATTTGTTTAACTGCATTCTCTTTATCTACTTTTAGGACTTGTGTGAAAATTTTATGATGTTTTAGGTCATATTTATGCAGAAATATAGAAAATTCTAAAGGGTTCACAAACTTTCAAACACCACTGTACGTTGAGCTTAGATATAGAAAACGATCAGTTCATATCCTGTAACATCAGGTAGGGAATGAAAGTTCAAAGCTGCTTCAAAACTTGTACTCTTAATATCTTTAAGGTAATATCTTAGTCACCTTCTGAGAAAATGCTCAGTGTGAATGTTTAGAACAAAAATTCACAGGAGCAAAGATTTTTCTTCTTAAAAATATTTATTTGACGTAAATGTGCACAGTAAGTGCACAGTAATATTTGGTCTATTTATTACAGCTAGAAAGATTTTTATTCCTGAACTTTCCACTACCAGAACACATTTGGGTCCAGGCTGACATGGTTTTGAATGTTTTGAGTTATCCAGGCTTGGATTAAGTTTATTCAATACACATGAGCTAATATAATACACCTTTGATAAAGGTGCAACAACACAAAAATATCACTAACTCCCTGGCTGTGATTTCGAAATCACTGGACGTCCCTTGACCCCAATTTCATGAAAGAAAAACTGATTTAAAGAACAGTATAATAAGAGCACAAGACCAGGAGTTATTCGTATCCTAAATGTACATGGTGCACAAGCTCTCATTAACTTTCTGGAAGAATAGATCCTGTGGAAAAATCCTGTGGAATCATTATCATCCTGAATGACGAAAGTCAATCATATGTAGTTATTGCAGGCTTAAAGACAGTCAGTCTATTAAAATTGAAAGAGTAGTCACAGTTTCAGTTCTCTTAAAATGTTCTTCACACCATGACAGCTGATCATCTATAACGCTCCTACAGCCTGGAAGTCATGCATTATAGAAAGACACTAATTTTATATGTCCTGCCTCATCACTGGGAGTTGAAACAAATCCTTTTTAATACATAATGCTTTGATCAGTAATTCATATTTACTAGTGCTGTATGGCTTTGAATGTAGTTTGCATACAGAAAAGAATGTTAGTGGTGTTAATAGAACATGATTAATAATTAACACTTACTTACACACGAATGATCACCTTAAAAATCTTAATGATTCAGTGTTCAGGAATTACAATTCTGTCAGGGACCAGACAGGAGAGGAGAGCAAATGCGTTCAAACCAGAGTTTATTAATAACAAGGGAAAAGGGAGTTGGGAGAATGTGTGAGAAGTCCAGTGGCAGGAGAACTGAGAGGCAGGCATGGCTGGTGGTGATGCCTCCCATCCAAGTATTGACCAGGCCCAACCCTGCTTAGCTTCTGAGATCTGACAGGATCAGGCATTGTCAGAGAGGTGTGGCTGTAGGCTGATAGTACTTGGGTTTCAGGCAGTCTCCCAGCAAGCAGTCCCTCAGCAGGCAGGAGTTAGAGAGCAGGCTGGAACACAGAGTCACAAATCAGTTAAAAAGATAGGGGACAGGTTACCAGGGCTGAAGAGTAAGGCTCCAGGCAGGGCTGCTCACACCAGGCAGATGGAGAGGCAGGCAAGCAGCAGGGCTGAGCGAGCTGGAGATCAGGCGAAGGTACAGGAGAGGCAGGCAAGAGGCAGAGTCGACAGAACGGAAGGCAGATCAGGTTACCGGGGCTGGACAGCAGACAGAGTCAGACGGAACAGGATATTTTCAGGAGTCAGAGTAGTAGGAACACAGAGCAGGTTATCAGGCTGAGAGTTGCAGACAATCTGACACAGAAGCTTGGGAGGACTGCAGCTTAAATACACACAGGGGGAAAGCAGGTGATCAGTAACAGCCAATGACAGTCACTGAAAGATAATAAGAGGAAGTGAGTGCGAGCATGGCCGGTAATGCTGAGTGGAGATGTTACCTGAAGAGAGAAGCCCACAGGTAGGACCATGACAGAACCCCCCCCCCCCCCCCCCAAGGGACGGCTCCAGAAGTCCCTAGCCACAGATCCACAAAGACGGGCGGGAGGAGGGGGAATACTGGTGGAGGGTTAGAACTCCTCTGACCGGTCAGAGTCCAAGTCCTCAGGATCTGGTTCAGGATCAGACTCAGGGACAGTAGCGGTGGGCGCATCGTCATTCCGACAAGGCCCCTTTTGTCGACCCCTCCGGTTGGCCAGCTGGTCCTGGTCCAGATGCAGGCGATGAAAGGTGCTGATGAGGGTATGGTCTAAGATTCTCCCAGCAAGGACCCACATCCTCTCCTCAGGACCATAGCCCTCCCAATCCACCAGGTATTGGAGGCCCCTGCCCCTGCGTCGTGACTTCAGCAGTCGCCAGACGGAGTAGACCGGGCCACCATCAATGAGATGAGGAGGAGGAGGAGAAGATGCAGCTGGGACCAGCAGGCTCTCGTGCACTGGCTTGATCTTAGAGATGTGGAAGGTGGGGTGCATTCTCATAGATTTGGGCAGTCGGAGCCGGACAGCAGACTGGCTGATTATCCTCTGGATAGGGAATGGTCCGACATACCGAGGCGCTAGCTTACGAGACTCCACCTGGAGGGGCAGGTCCTTGGCAGATAGCCACACCTTCTGGCCCACCCGGTAGGTGGGCGCAGGCGTCCTCCGCCTGTTGGCGCCTGTAGAGTAGCTGGTGACTGACTTGAGGAGTGCAGCGCGGGCTTGAGACCAGGTGCGGTGGCATCGGCGTGCATAGGTGAGGGCAGCCGGGCAGGTGACCTCTCTCTCCTGGCTGGGGAACAGGGGTGGTTGGTAGCCATACACGCAGTGGAATGGGGACAGGCCGGTGGCTGAGCTGGTGAGGGAGTTGTGAGAGTATTCCACCCACAGCAGGTGCTCGTACCAGGCCCTAGAGTTGCGTGACACCATGCACCGAAGTGCCTTCTCCAACTCCTGGTTAGTCCATTCTGACTGGCCGTTGGACTGGGGTCGGAATCCAGAGGTGAGGCTGGCGGTGGCCCCGAGTAGGTGACAGAACTCCTTCCAAAAAGAGGAGGTGAATTGCGGCCCCCGGTCCGAAACAATGTCCTTGGGCAGCCCATGGATGCGGAAGACATGTTGCAAGATGATCTGGGCAGTCTCCTTGGCTGACGGTAGTTTAGGGAGGGGAACAAAGTGTGCCATCTTGCTAAAGCAGTCCACGATGGTGAGTATGACTGTCATCCTGTTAGAAGGGGGTAGACCCGTAACAAAATCCAGGGAAATGTGGGACCAGGGTCGCATAGGCACGGGCAGAGGCTGGAGCAAACCGGCAGGAGGCCGGCTGGAGGACTTATTTTGATTACAGGTAGGGCAGGCTCAGACGAAGTCTCGCACATCCCTACTCATAGTAGGCCACCAGAACCGTTGGGCGAGCAGGTGGTAGGTGCGAGTGGAACCAGGGTGGCAGGCTAGATGGGAGTCATGTCCCCATTGTATAACCTGGGATCGCAGGTCTTCAGGAACGAAGAGGCGACTTGCGGGGCATGCACTGGGGCTGGGTTGGTCACAGAGGGCTTCCCGCACTCGTTCTTCGATGTCCCAGGTCAGAGCAGCAACGATACAGGGGTCAGGTAGGATGGGAGCCGGGTCCTTGGAGGGGGCATCATCCTTCTGGAACTGGTGGGAGAGTGCGTCAGGCTTGGTGTTGCGAGATCCGGGCTGGTACGAAAGGGTGAAATTGAATCGGGTGAAAAAGAGAGCCCAACGGGCCTGTCTGGGGTTGAGTCGTTTGGCGGTGCGGATGTATTCTAGGTTCTTATGGTCTGTCCAGACCAGGAATGGGACTACGCACCCCTCCAGCCAGTGACGCCATTCCTCCAGGGTGAGCTTGACTGCCAGCAGTTCCCGATTGCCTACATCGTAATTGCGTTCGGCCGGTGATAGCCGGCGGGAGAAGAACACACAGGGATGGAGCTTGTTGTCTTCCGCAGACCTCTGTGAGAGCACTGCCCCGACTCCCACATCCGAGGCGTCCACCTCAACGATGAATTGCCGCTCCTCATCAGGCAGCCGGAGGACGGGAGCAGTGGTGAACCGAACCTTGAGGGTGGCAAAGGCTTCGTTGGCGGCCGGAGTCCAGGTGAAGGGCTGTTTGGTGCTGGTCAAGGCGGTGAGGGGTGATGCAATGGTGCTGTAATTACGAATGAACTTCCTGTAGAAATTTGCGAAGCCCAGGAACTGCTGGAGCTGCTTCCTGCTCTCTGGTACTGGCCATGAAGTAACTGCAGAGACTTTGGCAGGGTCCATCTGGATGCTCCCTTCTGCCACGATGTACCCCAGGAACCCCACAGACTTGGCATGAAACTCACATTTCTCTGCCTTGATGAAGAGGGAGTTTTCCAGGAGACGACGGAGCACTTGCTGGACATGCTGGGTGTGTTTGGACAGGGTTTTAGAGAAGATCAGGATGTCGTCGAGGTAAATGAACACGAACTTGTTCAACATATCTCGCAGGACATCATTCACCAGAGCCTGGAATACCGCTGGCGCGTTGGTAAGGCCAAACGGCATCACACGGTATTCATAGTGACTGGTGGGGGTGTTGAACGCGGTCTTCCACTCATCTCCCACCCTTATCCAAACCAGGTGGTAGGCATTCCGGAGATCGAGTTTGGTGAAGACCGTGGCTCCCTGGAGCAGCTCGAAGGCGGAGGTAAGCAGTGGGAGAGGGTATCGGTTCTTGAGGGTGATGTCGTTGAGACCCCTGTAATCGATGCAGGGGCGCAGGGATCCATCCTTCTTTTCCAGGAAGAAGAACCCAGCGCCGGCGGGAGAAGAGGATGGACGGATAAGGCCGGCAGCCAGAGAGTCACTGATGTAGGCCTCCATCGCCTTCCTTTCCGGGGCGGACAGAGAGTAGAGACGACCCTTGGGTGGTGCAGTGCCTGGGAGGAGATCAATGGCGCAGTCGTAGGGCTGGTGAGGAGGCAAGGAAGTGGCCTTGGTTTTACTGAATACCTTCTGAAGGCTGTGATAACACACTGGGACATTAGTGAGGTCGGGGGCAGAGCTGGCAGGTGGAGTTCGGGTGTTTAGGATGGCAGCTCGTAAGCAGGTCTGGTGGCAGTCCTTGCCCCATTCTCTTATCTCTCCAGTGGCCCAGTCGAGGTGAGGACTGTGCTGGAGGAGCCATGGATAGCCCAGGATGAGAGGTTGGCCGGGGGAACGGAGCAGGTGAAATTGGATGGTTTTGTGGTGGTTGCCTGACAGAGTCATCGGAACAGGGGCAGTGAGGCAGGTGACGGTGCCAAGGAGGTGGCCATCCAGCACCCTGGCTGGCACAGGAGAGGATAAGAGATGGCTCTGCAGACCCAACTGGTGTGCAAGCTCGGTGTCCATGATGTTAGCCTCGGCGCCAGAGTCAATCAGGGTGGCCAGGGTGTGGGTGGAATCCAACAGATGAAGACAAACTTGGAGCATAGGTTTCTGGCTGGTGGAGGACTGGATGGTCATTGAACCCAGCCGGGCCCCTCCTATGTCCGGCGAGCTCGGGCTTCTCCATGCGCTGATGACTGACTGAGTCTGGCAGGCCCTCTCTCGTCGACGAGTCTGGACCCGGCGGTCAATGCAGACAGCCAGGGCGATGGCCTCATCGAGTGTCGACGGTTGTTCGTACGAGACCAATTCGTCCTTCATGTAGTCAGCCAGGCTGTGCAGAAAGGCGTCCACCAGCGCCTGCATGTTCCACTTGCTGTGCCGGGCCAAGGTCCGGAAATCGATCGAGTAGTCAGCCACTGTACGTCTGCCTTGGAGAATACTCATCAGTCCTCCAGATGCCTCTACTGATGACAAGCCCAGGTCAAAGACCTTAATCATCTCCACTGCAAACAGGGAGAAGGAGTCACACGCCGTTCATACTCAGCAGTCCCCCACAGGCAGGCACAGCCAGTCAGATGAGTGATGATGAAGGCCACCTTCACGAAGGTTCTGGGCTGCAGGTCAAACAGCAACCAGCAGCTGGTCAGGAAAGCACAGACTTGGGAGGGGTTACTGTCAAAATGCTCCAGACTGCAGACCTTGGGTTCCAGGGCAGTGAGCAGCTGGAATGCTTGGTCCAGTCATTGTTGCTGGAACTGTTGCCCAAGCTGGATCAGGGCTGCAACATCGGCAGACATCCGACTGACATCTCCTTCAGTACGCTGCAGCCAATCTAGGGCAGAGGGTTCGGGTGCTGACTCCATGTCTTGGTCAGATCGTTCTGTCAGGGACCAGACAGGAGAGGAGATCAAATGCGCTCAAACCACAGTTTATTAATAACAGGGGAAAAGGGAGTATGTGTGTGGGTGAAGTCCAGTGGCAGGAGAACTGAGAGGCAGGGATGGCTGGTGGTGACATCTGAGGTGACATCCAAGTACTGACCAGGCCCAACCCTGCTTAGCTTCTGAGATCTGACAGGATTAGTCATTGTCAGAGAGGTGCGGCTGTAGGCTGACAGTACTTGGGTTTCAGGCAGTCCCTCAGCAGGCAGGAGTTAGAGAGCAGGCTGGAACACAGAGTCACAAATCAGGTAGCAAGATAGGGGACAGAAATGCAGGGTCAGGTTACCAGGGCTGAAGAGTAAGGGTACGCTGACACTTGCACGATTCCGTGGCACGCATTGGCACGACTCGAGTCGTGCCAGTGCGCAAACTAGCTGTAAACTGGCGTGAAGTGTGCATAAACCCGTCATGACTGCATGCCATGTCGGGACGAGAATTTTGAAATGTTCAAAATTTTGGTCACGACAAAATTTCGCGACCGGGTCGTGAACTATGCGCAAACTGTTCGTGATCTCGTCGTGAACTCGTTGGGACGATGCGGGAGGATGCGTGCCAGTGCGTGGAAGTGTGTGCCATGCCACGACTGTCACGAACTGCCACGCATAGTTCACGAACAGCTCACGTCAAGTTCACGAGTAGTTCACGACATGTTCACGAATTGGTGCGCGTCGCAGCGTGGCCGTGCCTTCCCACTGACACGGTCACGCATTGATGGCACGAGCAGTTCACGACTAGTTTACGCACTTCACGAACAGTTTGCACATGGCACGAGCAGTTCACGACGAGTTCACGAGCAGTTCACGACTACTGCGCGACAGTGGCGCTTGCGTCGGTGCGGGAGTATATATAGGGCTTCCCGGACACTTCTCGCCATTCGCAATTTTTTTTTCTTGCTTTTTTCTTTAATGTCTTTTATTTTCTATTCCTTCATGACTTTTTTTTGGGGGGGGGAGTTTCGTTTCTTTTATTTCAAAAATGGAACAACTGTGGATGCAGCTCATGAAGCTACTACCATTCTTTCTTGCCAAGGGACAGCACCAGCAGGGGACATGTAGTAATGTGACAGGTAGTCTCACTGATCCTTTGCATCCTTCTGGGTATGATGGCCAGTTAGAGGCAGCAGCCCCTGCAGGTGTCGGTCAGTCCTCCATCCACCAGGGATCAGATCATGTGTGTCCGGATCTTCGCGGTCCACTTCTGAAATTGCGTGTGGGTATCTGATGAGGATGAGGTTGTGCATGACACAGGCATGCCCAAGTCGGCACGACACCGTCCGAATTGCGCAAACTCGTCGTGCCAATGCGGGAAGTGCGTAAACTATGCGCAAACTATGCGTGAACTCGTCGTGCCAGTTCGTGAATGTGGACGGGCACACATTCGTGAACTCGTCGTGAACTATGCGTGAACTAGTCGTGAACAGTGCGGGAGCCTCCCAGTTCGTGCCCCAAAATGGCACGACTTGCCACGACAAAATCGTGGCCAAAAGTCGTGCAAGTGTCAGCCTAGGGTAAGGCTCCAGGCAGGGCTGCTCACACCAGGCAGATGGAGAGGCAGGCAAGCAGCAGGGCTGAGCGAGCTGGAGATCAGGCGAAGGTACAGGAGATGCAGGCAAGAGGCAGAGTCGACAGAACGGAAGGCAGATCAGGTTACTGGGACTGGAGAGCAGACAGAGTCAGACGGAACAGGATATTTTCAGGAGTCAGAGTAGTAGGAACACAGAGCAGGTTATCAGGCTGAGAGTTGCAGACGATCTGACACAGAAGCTTGGGAGGACTGCAGCTTAAATACACACAGGGGGAAAGCAGGTGATCGGCAACAGCCAATGACAGTCACTGAAAGATAATAAGAGGAAGTGAGTGCAGGCGTGGCCGGTAATGCTGAGTGGAGATGTTACCTGAAGAGAGAAGCCCACAGGTAGGACCATGACACAATTCACTATTATAGCATTACTTGCAATTATAAAAATTGTGCCACATTTTGTGGTGCAATACTGCACTTAATTCTATATTAATTCTAAATATTTTAATGATAAAGCTGTGACAGAATTGCCCAACAAATGGTAGTAATCTTGATCAAAATGAATAACTCAAATAAACATGTTATATAACAATTTGGTCTTATCACAATATTAATATTTCAGGACATTCATGAACCTGTGGGCGGCACGGTGTAGTGGTTAGGGCTGTCGCCTCACAGCAAGAAGGTCCAGGTTCGAGCCCTGTGGCCGGTGAGGGCCTTTCTGTGCAGAGTTTGCATGTTGTCCGCGTGGGTTTCCTCCGGGTGCTCCGGTTTCCCCCACAGTCCAAAGACATGCAGGTTAGGTTAACTGGTGACTCTAAATTGACCGTAGGTGTGAACACTGGAAGTGACGTCATCAGAATGAAATATCAGGAATTATTATACATACGGGTCACTTTTCCCATGGAATAAAAACATGTATTCTATTCCCTTCTAGCGGGTTTATTGATTCCATGCAATATTATCATAATATCGCTTATCATCCACGTATTACGCCACTTTCCCCAATGGAGAATGAGTGTCGAATATTGTTATAATATTGCACATTGTCAAGACAACACATCACACGTGAAGGTCCAATGACAAAACTTTTCTGCTGCGCATGTGCACAATCATTTCTTTGTCGGCCAGGAGAGAGAGAAGACTTGCATTAAGCACTAAATAAATAAACTGAAACTAAAGATGCGCTGAACACCTGAAAGGCTACCAAAACTTAATTATATATTCTTCACGCATATTTCCAAGAGAAAAACATACCAACAGACACCAAAAAAACTGGAAAAGAGACACTTGGAGACATACAACTTCCATACTAGTGAGTGACTGACAGTTTGTTCACAAACATGACCGTGAGGTTTGCTTCACTAAAAGCCAAAGATTTAAAAGAGAAAGATGCACTGAACACCTGAAAGGCTACCAAAACTTCACTGGATATTCTTCACACATTTAATCTTCTGCATTAAAGATATGGAAAAACTGGAAAAGACACATGTCAGAGATGTAAAACTTCTGCACTCACGAGTGACTGTAACAGTTTGTAAACAAAAATTGCAGCGAGGTTTGCTTCATTAAATGCAGATGATTTAAAGAGACAGACATGCTGAACACCTGAAAAGCTACCAAAACCTCACTAGATATTCTTCATGCATATTTACATGAGAAAAACATACCAACGGACATAAAAAAAACTGGAAGAGAGAGTAATAGCAGAAATATTGTCAAAGATCTACTTGGAGGTGAGGAAAAGTGATGGAGATTTTTACAAAAGGACTTCACTCGTGGACTTCACTCAGCAAAGCCCTTTTGTTTTGAACAACTGCAGTGTAACAATTAACTATGACCAAAAGTAACTGTGAACTTGAACTGTCTACCTGTATATAACTTGTATATTAGTTGGGTTGTTGTTCAGGCAATTTGGACTTGTACCATTTTTATTGTTAGAACTTTGACTTTGTACAGTACACTGGATTGACAGAACATTGAATTACATTCGATCAGAATCAGCATTCAATATTGGTAAGTTACCCCCCTGTTCTTAACTTTTTGTAAAATCTATAATTGTTTCATCAAATGTGTATGAAAATAATAATAATAATAATAATAATAATAATAATGGATTTTTTCATGGTATATCAGATATATTCCATGCAGCTACTCGTCTTCGACTTGTTCAATATCATGCTAGCTGAATGGAATATATCTGATATACCACTCAACACCAGCCAACATTATTTAGTTGTATTTAGGTGTAGTTGGTGTAGTTCGTTGTTCCTGTTTCCTGTTTCCTGAGTTGTTCGCGCCGAGTCCTTTTTCCCGCGAGTGCCGGCGTTAATTACTAATCCTTTTTTAACTTTTTTTCTATAAATAAATTTCCAGTATCGTCTTCATTTTTATTATACTGTCGCTTTCATTTTTGTACTTTTCACTTTCGCTTTCCTTTTTCCGGTTTTTTTTTCCATTTTTTTCTTTTTCTTTTTTCGGAAGAACGCCGAGACCGGAAGCTTTCTTTTTCTCTCCTCCTGTGTAAAGTCCACAAGCGGAGGCCATCTGATCTGCTTTAATATCAACAGATCTTCATTTAAGGTACGTGAATCTTTTCATCATGGCACACCTTCAGCCTGTTCAGTGTGCTGAGTGCAGGATGTTTAGTCATTCTTCCTCCGTCACTAGCGATAGCTCTATTAGCTTTACTTGTGATAAGTGCAGATTAGTTAGCTCTCTGACGGAGAAGATTTCAGTGCTAGAAGCGCGTGTCCAGGCTTTAGAGCAGGTTAGTGAGTGTGAGAACAGTGTAGTTCCTGTTAGGGAAAGTCTGGACGCCCTAGGTGGAGTTAGCAATCCCCCAACTCCGGCATTAGAGCCCTTACAGCAGGGCGAATGGGTGACGGCTCGGCGGCATAAGCGTAGAGCCAAAGCTACCGCAGAGGCTCGCCCACGGGAGCACCACTCCTCTCCGCGTCACGTGTCGAACAGGTTTGCTCTCCTTAGTGATGCACCCACTGAGAAACCTGAAAGAGCTCTGGTTATAGGGGACTCTATCATACGGCACGTGAAATTAGCTCAGCCTTTAGGGGCACCAGCAGCTTTAGTCAGGTGTATACCGGGAGCCAGGGCGCCGGACATAGCAGGTAATCTTAGGGTCCTAGGCAAGCACAGGTTCTCAAAGATAGTTATCCATGCAGGAGCTAATGATATACGCCTTCGTCAGTCTGAGGTTACTAAGAGTAACTTTGTAGAGGTGTTTAAATTAGCGAAGGCGATGTCCGATGCTGTAGTATGCTCTGGCCCCATCCCAATGCGGCATGGCGATGTAGCTTACAGCAGGTTATGGTCGCTGAACTGCTGGCTGTCCAGGTGGTGCTCTGAAAACAGTGTGGGCTTTATAGATAATTGGGCTAATTTTGAGGGCACTGCTGGCCTGTTAGGGCGGGACGGTATCCATCCCACTCAGGAAGGTGCTGCTCTCATTTCCTGCAGCATAGGTCATAGTCTCAGAACAGGCCTAGGTAATTTCTGACAATCCAGAGCCAAGGCCAGGGAGCAGACGAACAGGCTAAACCGACTGTCTGCTAGCTGCACAGAGTCGTCACTCAGGGCCCACTACATCGAGACTGTGTCTGTTCCCCGAGCTCAACAAAAAGGTAGAAATTTTCAGAGAGTTTGTTCCAGTAACCTAATCAATATAAAATTAGATCAGACTGACTGTACAGCTGCTGCCAGCACCTTTGATCTAAAGGTGGGGCTATTAAATATTAGATCTCTTACATCTAAAGCGCTAATGGTTAATGAACTCATTACTGATCAGGAGTTTAATGTACTGTGTTTAACAGAAACATGGATTAAGCCAAATGAATATATAGCATTAAATGAAGCGAGTCCTCCTGGATACAGTTATATACACCAGCCTCGTCTAACTGGCAGAGGAGGAGGCGTCGCGGTTATTTATAACGATTATCTAGGTGTAACACACAAACCTGGTTATAAATTTAATACATTTGAAGTTTCTTCATACTCATATAATGTATGTAGCCTCGAAAAATAAGTCTACCCAGTTAATTCCATTGCTTATTATTTACAGGCCCCCGGGGCCATATTCTGAGTTTCTTTCTGAATTTGCAGATTTTATCTCAGATTTGGTTATTTCCTTAGACAAAGCTTTAGTTGTCGGAGATTTTAATATTCACTTTGATAACCCAGAAGACCCTTTAAAAACAGCGTTTGTGTCCATCTTAGATTCAGTCGGGATTAAGCAGAATGTCATAGGACCGACCCATAATGGTGGTCACACCCTTGATCTAATACTAACATTCAGATTAAACGTAGACAATATAGTCATACTTCCACAGTCTGAAGTTATCTCAGATCATTGTCTCATCTCATTCAAAATATGTCTGAGTAATAATATATGCACCTCACCACGCTACTGTATTAAACGTACTTTCACGTCAACTACTACACAGAGCTTTATAAATGATCTCCCAGAGCTGTCAACTTTGATTGGGTCACTGTCAGCCCCTGCAGAACTCGATCAGGCAACTGAATGCTTAGAGTCAACATTCCGCCATACTTTAGATAATGTAGCTCCTCTAAAAAGGAAAATGGTCAGAGACAAAAAATTAGCACCCTGGTATAATGATGACACTCGCACTTTAAAACAGACCACTCGAAAATTGGAACGTAAATGGCGTCAAACAAAATTGGTGGTGTTCAAATTGGCGTGGAAGGAGAGCTTCCTGAAGTATAGAAAAGCTCTTAGTGCTGCGAGATCAACATATCTCTCCTCTCTAATAGAAGATAACAAAAATAATCCTAGATTCCTATTTAATACTGTAGCAAAATTAACCAGGAATAAGTCCACTATAGACAGATGCACACCTGCAGTATGTAGTAGCAACGACTTCATGAATTTTTTTAATGACAAAATTGAGAATATCCGACAAAAAATTCAAACTACTAATTTAAGGTTAGACAATGAAAGTGACCTTGTAGTTAACAATATAACTGTATCAGATCATCAGTTAGAATGTTTTACTCCCCTAAAAGAAACTGAATTACTTTCATTAATCTCTACATCAAAAGCCTCAACTTGCGTACTAGATCCCTTACCGACACATCTATTCAAACAGATAATGCCTGGAGTAATTGAACCGCTTCTAAAAATAATAAATTCTTCTCTTATGATTGGCTATGTACCCAAATCCTTTAAACTAGCAGTTATCAAACCCCTGATTAAAAAACCTGATCTTGATCCCTGTCAGCTGTCCAATTATCGGCCAATATCTAACCTCCCCATTATCTCCAAGATCCTTGAAAAAGCTGTGGCACAGCAGTTATGCTCATATTTACATAGGAATAACATCCATGAAATGTATCAGTCAGGATTTAGACCTCATCATAGCACAGAGACAGCACTGGTTAAAGTAGTAAACGACCTACTGTTGGCGTCTGATCAGGGCTGTGTCTCGCTACTTGTGTTGCTTGACCTTAGTGCAGCATTTGATACCATTGATCATTCCATTCTTCTGGATAGACTAGAAAATGTTGTGGGAGTTAAGGGAATGGCCCTCTCCTGGCTCAGGTCTTATCTAACTGATCGTTATCAGTATGTTGATATAAATGGTGATATTTCTAGACGTACCGAGGTAAAGTTTGGTGTTCCACAAGGTTCTGTCTTGGGTCCACTGCTTTTTTCTCTATATATGTTACCTCTGGGCGATATTATTCGTAAGCATTGTATTAGTTTCCACTGTTATGCTGATGACACACAGTTGTATGTCTCTGCAAAACCTGATGAGAGACACCAGCTTAATAAAATTGAGGAATGTGTTAAGGACATTAGACACTGGATGCTTATAAATTTCCTTCTGCTTAACTCTGACAAGACTGAAGTACTTGTGCTAGGACCACATGCAGCTAGAAGTAAGTTTTCTGATTACACAGTGACTCTGGACGGCCTTTCTGTTTCTTCACGTGCAGCAGTAAAAGACCTCGGAGTGATTATTGACCCCAGTCTTTCATTCGAAACTCACATTGATAACATCACCCGGATAGCTTTCTTTCATCTCAGAAATATTGCAAAGATAAGAAATTTAATGTCATTGCATGATGCAGAAAAACTAGTCCATGCTTTCGTTACCTCCAGGTTGGATTATTGTAATGCCTTACTGTCTGGATGTTCCAATAAGTGCATAAACAAGCTCCAGTTAGTTCAAAATGCCGCAGCAAGAGTCCTTACTAGAACTAGAAAATATGACCACATCATGCCTGTCTTATCCACACTGCATTGGCTCCCAATCAAATTTCGTATTGATTATAAAATACTACTATTGACCTTTAAAGCACTAAATGGTCTCGCACCACAGTACCTGAGTGAACTTCTGCTCCTCTATGACCCGCCACGCCTACTTAGATCAAAAGGTGCAGGCTATCTGCTGGTACCTCGTATAGTGAAGGCTACATCAGGGGGCAGAGCCTTTTCTTACAAAGCTCCACTGTTAAGGAACAGCCTTCCAAGTAATGTTCGGGAATCAGACACAGTCTCAGCATTTAAGTCTAGGCTGAAAACATATCTGTTTAGTCAAGCCTTTTGTTAATGGTGTTTATGAGGTAAAGGAGTAGATCTGGAGGGTCCTCAGACATAGAGTGTTTTGGTAAACTGGGATGTATGGATGCTGTCAGTCCCCACTCGCTTGCTCACTTGAGTTTGTTGACGGTGCAGTGGCTGGCTGCTTTATGTCCCGGGGCTCCCTCATGCCTGTGTTACCTTCTGGCTCTCTCCTTTTAGTTATGCTGTCATAGTTAGTTGCCGGAGTCCCTGCTTGTACTCGGTGCAATATGTATACTGTTCCTACTTATTCAGGTGACACTGGGCATACCTAACCACCTGTGTTTTCTTTCTCTCCCCCCTCCACTCCAAATCTGTCCCTCTGAGTTACATGGAGTCAACAGGAAATCTTTTGGTGGAGACGGTGGGGACCTCGACTGGCTATCGTAGCCTGCAGGGAATCGGCCGTCAGACATTCTGTCGCATGTCCCAGACCCGGTGAAATGTAACTGAATTGTCTTGGCCAGGCCTAAGGGTCCCATCTGCATCTCATCATTGCTGAGGAGTGTGCTCCCATCACCCAATCAAGCATCCAGCCAGAGCAGGTCATGATATATTTTTTTTTACCATATTAACATGCCATTGTGTGTCATGCCTGATGTAAAGACTCTCGTCTCTGCGAGCCTACCACACAGATTTAATACTTGTCATTTTTAGGGCATACCTAACAACATGTTTTCTTTCTCTCTCTCCCCCCCCATCTGTCCCTCTGAGTTGCATGTTGATCCTGGGATTGGGATGCTGGCCTCTTCTGCCCCTCGGACCTGCTTGATCCATCCTGGTGCCCTGTGTCTGGTCGGAGTTTTATCGCCCCACTCCTGTGAAGGACGGCCCCATGAGGACAGTTGAGGGTTATACCTGTTAAAACTGTTAATATTATAGTCAGGCTGTCTGTTGTTGCCCAAATGAGGATGGGTTCCCTTTTGAGTCTGGTTCCTCTCGAGGTTTCTTCCTCATGTCATCTGAGGGAGTTTTTCCTTGCCACCGTCGCTACAGGCTTGCTCATTGGGGATAGATTAGGGATAAAATTAGCTCATGTTTTAAGTCGTTCAAATTCTGTAAAGCTGCTTTGCGACATTGTTTATTGTTAAAAGCGCTGTACAAATAAACTTGATTTGATTTGATTTGATTTAAATATGTCACTCAGATCCGCAATGTATTTCATATGAAAAATGCAAGTTTTTCCAACACACAATGATAAACTTCATCTCCTCAAGCCAACATGTGATTTTTTTATTATTATTATTATATAAGACACATTCACTAACAAAAAGTACCTAAATTTATCAAAACAATTCATCAATTTCCTCACAAGTGACATATAGAGAAATATGTTCTGGCTGTAGCTCATATGAAAAATATGAATGGTACATTTCCCAGTACACTCATGTCCACACACATTCATATATATATATACAGTGGTGCTTGAAAGTCTGTGAACCCTTTAGAATTTTCTATATTTCTTCATAAATATGACCTAAAACATCATCAGATTTTCACACAAGTCCTAAAAGTAGATAAAGAGAACCCAGTTAAACAAATGAGACAAAAATATTATACATGGTCATTTATTTATTGAGGAAAATGATCCAATATTACATATCTGTGAGTGGCAAAAGTATGTGAACCTCTAGGTTTAGCAGTTAATTTGAAGCTGAAATTAGAGTCAGGTGTTTTCAATCAATGGGATGACAATCAGGTGTGAGTGGGCACCCTGTTTTATTTAAAGAACAGGGATCTATCAAAGTCTGATCTTCACAACACATGTTTGTGGAAGTGTATCATGGCACAAACAAAGGAGATTTCTGAGGACCTCAGAAAAAGCATTGTTGATGCTAATCAGGCTGGAAAAGGTTACAAAGCCATCTCTAAAGAGTTTGGACTCCACCAATCCACAGTCAGACAGATTGTGTACAAATGGAGAAAATTCAAGACCATTGTTACCCTCCCCAGGAGTGGTTGACCCACAAAGATCACTCCAAGAGCAAGGCGTGTAATAGTCAGCGAGGTCACAAAGGACCCCAGGGTAACTTCTAAACAACTGAAGGCCTTGCTCACATTGGCTAATGTTAAAGTTTATGAGTCCACCATCAGGAGAACACTGAAAAACAATTGTGTGCATGGCAGGGTTGCAAGGAGAAAGGCACTGCTCTCCAAAAAGAACATTGCTGCACATCTGCAGTTTGCTAAAGATCACATGGACAAACCAGAAGGCTATTGGAAAAATGTTTTGTGGATGGATGAGGCCAAAATAGAATTTTTTGGTTTAAATGAGAAGCGTTATGTTTGGAGAAAGGAAAACACTGCATTCCAGCATAAGAACCTTATCCCATCTGTGAAACATGGCGGTGGTAGTATCATGGTTTGGGCCTGTTTTGCTGCATCTTAGCCAGGACGGCTTGTCATCATTGATGGAACAATGAATTCTGAATTATACCAGCAAATTCTAAAGGAAAATGTCAGGACATCTGTCCATGAACTGAATCTCAAGAGAAGGTGGGTCATGCAGCAACACTGTAAAAAAAGAATAGTTGAGAATACTTGAAATTTCAAGGCAACAGTCTGCATTAAGAATTTTATGTTTTGCCAATGATGTGCCCATGATAATCCAAACTATGATAAAACTGTTATCTTTATTAAGAATTCTTAATTAAGTCAATTTTCAATTCCTCATTCTGCCAACATAGATTTCTCTTTTTGCTGAACAGTGGCATTCACAGTAGTACAAAAAGGCAATCAGACTTTTTTGGGGGGCTTTTTTCACCTTTATTTGGATAGGACAGTGTAGAGACAGGAAATGAGCAGGACCGGGAAATGACCTTGCGTCGGAATCAAACCTGGGTCCCCGGATTTAGGGCATGGTGCCTTATCCACCTGAGCCACGATGCCATACCCACAACATGGGTTTTAAAAATTTTTGTAATTGTGTAGAACAATGAAAAAAGGCATGTATAGTTTAATGATAAATTAAGAAAACTATGAGAAAACTATGAAAAAGAGAAAACTATGTTGGCAGAATGAGGAATTGAAAATTGACTTAATTAAGAATTCTTAATAAAGATAACAGTTTTATCATAGTTTGGATTATCATGGGCACATCGTTGGCAAAACATAAAATTCTTAATGCAGACGGTTGCCTTGAAATTTCAAGTATTCTCAACTATTTTTTTTTACAGTGAAGACAACGACTCTAAGCACACAAGTCATTCTACCAAAGAATGGTTAAAGAAGAATAAAGTTAATGTTTTGGAATGGCCAAGTCAAAGTCCTGACCTTAATCCAATTGAAATGTTGTGGAAGGACCTGAAGCGAGCAGTTCATGTGAGGAAACCCACCAACATCCCAGAGTTGAAGCTGTTCTGTATAGAGGAATGGGCTAAAATTCATCCAAGCCAGTGTGCAGGGCTGATCAACAGTTACCAGAAACGTCTAGCTGCAGTTACTGCTGCACAAGGGGGTCACACCAGATACTAAATGCAAAGGTTCACATACTTTTGCCACTGACAGATATGTAATATTGGATCATTTTCCTCAATAAATAAATGACCAAGTATAATATTTTTGTCTCATTTGTTTAACTGGGTTCTCTTTATCTACTTTTAGGACTTGTGTGAAAATCTGATGATGTTTTAGGTCATATTTTTGCAGAAATATAGAAAATTCTAAAGGGTTCACAAACTTTCAGGCACCACTATATATATATATATATATATATATATATATATATATATATATATATATATATATATAATTTTTTTTTCATTCATATATATTACACACACACACACACACACACACACTTGTAATTAGGTTTAGTATGCACCAGCTCGATTTAAAACTGAAACGGACATGAATGTGTTCGATGCTGGCTCAGCAGTTCAATATCATTTAGGTTTTCATAAACTCTCATAATTACCATCTTATGAAACAAAATGCTAAAATACACTAGAATAGAATTTTGTTAATAAAAACTTGTAATTCGTAATATGCATATATGACTCATTTACAACATAATAACAAAATACAATTCACATAAAAGAAAACCTAACTAAAATGATCATAAAATAGATGGTAGTTTAACACCTTGAGCAAGAGAAAAAAAAACCCACGTAACATTCCTTAAATTACAAAGGACCATCAGGACTTCTGGCCACACGCAGAGCAGACAGGACATTAGCAGCAGATCCTTCATGTCCTGTAAGTTGTGAGGTGCAACTCCATGGATTGGACTTGTTTATCTGGTACGTCCCACAGATGCTCAATTGGATTGAGGTCTGGGGAACTTTGAGGTCAACACCTTAAACTCTCAGTCATGTTTCTCAAATCATTCCTGAACAGGTTTTGCAGTGCGGCAAGGAGCATTATCTTGCTGAAAGAGGCCACTGATATTAGGGAATAGCGGTGCCATGAAGGAGTGTACTTGGTTTATAACAATGGTATGTGTCAAAGTGATTTCCAGATGAATGCCAGAACCCACAGTTTCCCAGCAGAACATTACCCAGAGCATCACTTGTCTTCCCATAGTACATCCTGGTGCCATCTCTTCCCCAGGTAAGAGATGCACACATACCTGACTATTAACATGATGTAAAAGAAAACATGATTAATCAGACCAGGCCACCTTCTTCCATTGTGCCATGGTCCAGATCTGATGCTCATGTGCTCATTGTAGGTGCGTTTGGTGGTATGCAGGAGTCAGTGTGGCATCCTGCAGCCACACAGCAAGTTGCGATGCACTGTGTGTTCTGACACTTTGCTGTTTTCACGAGCATTCACTTTTTCAGCAATTTGTGCTACAGTAGCTCTTCTGTGGGACTGGAACACATGGGCTAGCCTTCACTCTGCATGCTCATCAATGAGATTGATCAATCGATCTATCTACCTATCTATTGTATTTGTATCAACCTGAGTATGTATATAATAAACAAGGTATCTCATCACATAAGCACAATGACTAAGAAGCTCACGTTCAAACATGAATCAAGCAGTGGAAACTCTATAGAGTAGCGGTGAGTCAGAGTGGGTATCATCCTCTATACACTTAATCTGCGACTTTAGCACACACTGGGATTTTCTTTTTAGGTCTTTTAGGAATATACATTTTACACACACCCCATGTAAAACAATGGGCACACACAGGAACAATGCAGGTGCGCATACGCACACACAAAAATGCACTTTGTAGGAAGTCATCCAAGATTTTTTTTGTGGCATCCTGTATGCCAGTGACTGTGTCATCAAGATGAAAATTCTCCTTCTCTCTCACACACAACAGGAACTCCCAAGACGATGTGACGTTGTGCAACAAATGACAGTAACAAGTGCTCATACTTGGTCGTCAAGGAAATGTGACATAAAAGAAAATGCATCACTATAAGCAGTCAGCATTTCATCTCACGTCTGATGAAACTCACCCAGCAGATTTACTTCATTTCCAGCCACAAATATTATCAAGCATATAAAATATTTTCAATTTAAAAAAGCCTGGTACAACTTTATATGACAGCATTTTTATATTTAAGCACAAAACAATGTTTACTTTTTACTTTCGATTTATATTAATTCGATCCGAGGACAGCAGGAAGATTTCACAAAACCTGAGTTGCTTTTAGACAGTCAGCGAACCGAGTCAAGTTTAATCACCCTGTATGAGGAACCAACAGGATTAAAAAAAATATAATAATTTTAAAAATATATAAAATTTAAAAAATTACAGCTTGGCATTTTGTTGTGAAGAAGTGAGTCTGAGAGATATGACTGCACCACCAACAGCTGGTTTTATTCCACCAAAAATGAGCACAATTTTGAGAGATATTTCTCATATAAATGAGATAAAGCCGTAACTGACAGAAATCAGGAGGGACATTAATACAGAGGACAGGAAACCAGGTTTTCTGATAGCTTTCGATGTCTTATGTGGATTTCTCAAAAGATGTATAACAAACTGAGTTTTAAATAATGGATTAGTAAAGCAGATTTTAGAAATTCCTGGTAGTGGACAGACTTTTCATTTATTTCTCTATTTATTTATTTCCCTGAATTCTGCTGTGCAAGAACATCTGACGATTCAATTAAAAAACTACTTTAAGAGTGTGGAAGAAATGTCATCAAAAATAAAGAGGAAACAAATGACGGTATCAAGAAAATTTCCACTCATCACTTAAAAAGAAACACCTTGAGAGGAAAAAAATAACACAGAAAATTCCTTAAGTTACTTTAGGAATTTATTTTCAAAGGAAAAAAACAAAACAAAAAACAAAAGGACCATCAGAAAAATACAGGACTTCCTGCCATACACAGAGAGGACGAATGATACAGTGCCACGACTGAAACACAGACATCCAGATCAGCCGGGAACGGTTCTGAAACGTCGTTATCCATTAAACATCATTATCTGTCCAAGTTATTAGCCTTAAACAACTGAGAAGAGAAATACTGACAAAAAAAAGTCAATACAAAAAAGCTAAGAGTTCTGTAAGAGAAAACATAAATAAATTGAACATTAGTGTAGCTCAACGTTTGCATCTGTAAACATTTTCCTCAACAGGTGAACATTATATTAAGTGAGCACTACATTACGACTGCACTCGACTCGCTGTACGGCTGTAGAGACTGAAATGAACAGTAGAGAAATAGGCTATGGACCCTTTTCACGTGACGTCACGACAAATGCGGCCGCCATTTTGGACGTGTACTACCAGTAGTTTACCACAGCCAGAATTGAGGAACGGCAGCAAAGAAAGTGTTTATTTTCAGCAAGACTTCCATCATGCCACTATGTTGTTGTGCACCTGGATGTAGTAACCATCAACAAACAAGGCAAGGGTTATCATTTTATCGGATCCCGGTAGATGCTGACCGACGGAGAAGATGGATAGCGACACACCAGCGCTTGTGTAGTGACCACTTTGTTGGAGGTAAGACGAATAAAATTAGCCAGAAAAGGCATTACATTGCTGTTAACATTCCATTCTAGTTTACTGTAATTATGATCTGGCAGCTACTTACACCGGATCCAGTGTAAATAGCCGCCGGAGCCAACGTCCGAGGTTCCGGAGCGCGCTCGCTCGCGGCCCGGCCGGAGCCGGTGGCCGCGGAGCCGGCGCGCGCTCGCTCGCGGCCCGGCCGGAGCCGGTGGCCGCGGAGCCGGCGCGCGCTCGCTCGCGGCCCGGCCGGACGTTGGCTCCGGCAGCTATTTACACTGGATCCGGTGTAAGTAGCTGCCAGATCATAATTACAGTAAACTAGTAAATACAGTTTTCTGCATCTTGCTCCTTTTTCTTTTATGTTTGTCGCCTTCCTCGCATTCAAACCGATTTGAGCCGAAGTCCACTACATGTCCAAAATGGCGGTCGCGTTTACGAAGGTCACGTGACTGAAAAGGGTCCATAGTTAAGCTTCTTAACTATATCTAGAACTGGAGCACTCGGAGCTCTGAGAAAAGAAAAACAACAGAACAAGTTTGTGTTTCATGTAGTGGTTCCTTAACGTCAGGTCTTAAGTTTCTGCTTTTTGTTATTGGAGTAGAATTGGTTTTATTTTCTTATGCAAACACTGCAAGCCATAATCTTTTTGCATGAAGCTGAAAGGAAATCTAAACTTGAACAATAATTAATACTTATTAGCATTAAATAAAATTATACAAACAATTTAATAAAAGCACCTAACAAAAAATATGGTGGTGAATGGTCCGCGCGTGTGTGTGTGTGTGTGTGTGTGTAGGAGCATAATTGTAAAACTGAAGGGAAAAGACAAGGTAAATATGAAAAATATTTGATGATGGACCCAAAACCCCCACAGTGTTAGCCTTCATTATGTAAATATAGTACACACACACACACACTTAAAAAAAAATCTGCTAGTTGTAATATCAGTTTAATTCGTGTGTCCATACTGAAGGACTAAAATGTATAAACCACATTGCAGTGTTTATTTTGTGGAGTAACAGCAGCTGTGTTGTTTTGAAAGAGTGTGTTTAAGAACTGACAAAATGTTGGCAGTTTATAAACTGAAAGAGATCTACAGAGAGAAGAGCAATGAAACAGGACAGTACTAGTCTGTGTGTGAGGTGTGTGTGTGTGTGTGTGTGTGTGTGTGTGTGTGTGTGTGTGTGTGGTGAGATTGCTATTGCTCTCCTCAGAATCACATATACACCAAGCTGTACAGCTGAAACACTTTCAGTAACACACAACGCTGTGTTACGCTCTAAAGGAACATGTTTAATATCAACAAGCGGCAGGTCACCTGACAGGAACCCACGGAGAAGGCGGAGAAAATCACACTGATCGTGCTGAATGTACGCAACACTGAGGAGGTCAGATACCCTTACAGTCTGGATTGGACTGAAATGGAACGGTGAAGAGATGATGCTGAACACAAATGACTGCGTACAACGGTGAACAACTCCAAAGACACGCACTATAGACTCAGACGGCTCAGTTTGTAAATTGTTACTCTGTTAAACATTGTCAAAGGAAGAAAATAAAACAGCGTGGAGTCATGCCTTTCAACTTTTAGCACAAGAACAGACAGTATTTTCACACTACATTCCCACTTAGTGCATCGTATATATCTGGAAAAATCCAAGGGGAAAAAACAAAAACAAAAAACATCACGTCATGTCATCCACGTAATGGCATGAACAGAAGTTTTCTGGGTCAGATGTTCCTCCTCATCACAAGCTGTGACTGAATCCAAAATTTCACTGAATCTGCTCACATGACTGAAGGAACACCTCACTGCTTCCTTTCAATTTCATATCACACATTCACAGCAGGTGTCATTTCACACGCAGTCTATAAAACTAACTAGAGGCGAGAGAGTGCCAATGCTCAGCTGTCAGGTGAGACGGAGGAGTTGGCGTCACGAATTAACATGCAAAAGTCCATGCTTGTGGCTCTCTCTGACTTAATAATAATAATAATAATAATAATAATAATAATTTAAAAAATACAAATAAAAAAATTAGGGTGTCGACTTGGGCTTCAGTGAAATGAAGAGAACAGTGAGAATGAGAACGCGTGAGCCTTAAAATCACAGGTAGAAGATTATGAGAATCTGCATATTTAGTGAATAATAATAATAATAATAATAATAGCATTAAAATATTCTTTCGTGGTCCATCTCCGTCCTCGACGCGTCTCACACACACACATACCTGTCCATAACATGAATACACTTCACTTTCCCAGGACCTACCGAATAAACACACACACGCGCTTCATTTTACCTTCTGTTCTGAAACTACGACGTATTCCCCCCATCAGTTATACCCTCACTCTACCACTTGGTCAATCAGGGATTTCTACAGAAGGAAAACATGTACACAGGCTAGCAATAATACTGTAAGATAAAACCTGTCACCCAGAACCTTCTCCCTTTCTCACACTTGTTTTTTTTTTTCTTCATCTAAATTTCTTTACAGCTACTCAGTCCAGTTTATGACAGCAGGTGAGGGTCATTTAGCGTAACGTGGTTTCTGCTCGTCACACTGAGGATCTTTGGTTGTACTTTAGATGTGTGGTGGTTGTAGGTTTTCCTGACGCTGCCATCTTGTAAAAAGGGATGTCGTCATTCCAGGCTGAGTGGGAGTGTTTACCAGCTGAGTAAGGATGTGCGTCCTAGTGTCATGAAGTAGACCTGGCTGGAACCTCCGGAACGCACTGACGCAAAGAAAACCTGGGAACAAACAAACAATGGTTAAGTACATTCTTACTAAAACTCTTCTCCATTCTTCATGAGGAGACAGTGATGTGGAGCCTCAGGTTCATGTTCAGGCTACAACATTCACAACCCCTGAGGAAACGGAGCAAGAATAACTGTTCAACAAACCACTGTTTTCAGAAATTTATAACCATAGTGATAGCTTTCAAACCGCGCACGCGTGTGTGTGTGTGTGTGTGTGTGTGTGTGAGAGAGAGAGAGAGAGAGAGAGAGAGACAGAAAATGAGACAGATAGAGAGCAAGACAAACAAAGAGAGACACAGAGACAGAGAGAGAGGGGAAAACAGCAACAGAGAGGCAAAGAGACAAAGACAAAAAACGAGACAGAGCAAGACAAACACAGAGCGAGAAAGAGAAAGCAAGACACATACAGAGACAGACAGAGAGGCAAAGACACAGAGACAGTAAGACAGAAACAGAGAGAGACAAAAACAGAGCGGGAGAGAGAGAGAAAGACAGAGAGAGAGACAAAAACACAGCAAGAGAGAGAGAGAGACTTTGACTTAAGAAAACCTTTATTAAACAAAAAGTAAAAACAAAAGGTATCAGTTAACTTTTATCATTGCTCACGTAGAAAAAACACAAAAAAAATGAGAGCAACAACTCTCCCTTGATTCAGAGAGTACACAATACACCTCCTACAGCCCACAGGTCACTGAAAGTTATAAGATCATCCACCAAAGTATAAAAACCATGTTCCTCTCTGATCCGTGGTCTAAGAAGTCCTCTGCAGATCTGCTCAGCGTCCACAGAGCCCACACCCTGACGCCTGTTCTTACAACTCAACCAAATAGACAGCTTTGCAGTGGCAAACAAAAAATTAATCAGTAAGTGAATCTTTCCTTTCTTTGCTGAATACTTTGGACCATAAACAAACAACTGAAAATAAAAGTGCTCCCCCAAACCCTGAACCAGTACCCTCAACAGATCAAAAAGTGCAACTAAACGTGAACACTGAACAAATAAATGTGCTAAAGTCTCTGGTTGCGAACAGAAAAACAACCCTCCCCCGTGATCAGGATCCAGGCGTGCTGCTGTGTGTCTGTTTGTGGCTATTGCCCCGTGCACGACCCTCCACTGGAGGTCAGCTGCCCGTTTTTCAACAGGCCGTTTATACAGGGACTGCCAGCAGCCTTTCGGGGACAAGCCTGGGCCAAAAAACTCAGTCCACCTTGAGGCTTTTATGTCCTTAAGTGACTGAAAGTTCTGTACTTTCACACACGTGCAATACAGCGCTTTCTTCCCCAAACCTTCGAACTTTCCCAGCTGTGGTGCTCTGGAGGAAAGGAGACCATCTTCTCCCTCTTGCCATTCAGCAATAGTGGCACTAACATCCAGGCAAGGAAAGGCGTACTCAGCAGCTTCATCCCAGTGATCAGGAAGGGAAGCACCCTCCGTGATAAAGGCCTTCAGACTTTCTGGTAATGATCCTAACATCTCCTCCACCACTCTGGACAGCAGCCTCGGTCTGATGTTTATTGATCTGCTCCAGGACCTCCACTGGCATCAGCAGGTGGCCAAGCTTTACACATCCAGCCTCTCTGAGAGATGATCTCAGACTGGCTGATGTCAGGACCTCTACTCTAATGAGACTGTTGAACGAAGGCTCCTCCAACAGCCACAGGCCTGCTGCAGGAGCAGGATCTCTGGTTACCTTCAGTACTCTCCAACACTTTAAAACCAAAGAGTAGAAAGGGGTAAGTCCAGTCAGGTCCTCCTGCCTTAGCAAGAAGCTTACTGTAGCCCAGACACCCAGCTTTCGGCAGGACAGCGCTGGCCATTTCCAGCCACCTCACACCAACCTGATACAACAAGTCTCTGGGCAGTCTGCAGCCTGAAAGCCATCACCCGGGCAGAGATGTCTATGAGGCCTTGCCCTCCCTCCTCCACTGGCAGGTACAATGCTGAAGCCCATACCCATTGCTGTCCTGTCCAGAAAAAGTCCAAGATGGTTCGCTGGATGTCCTCAATCAGACCTCTAAGGTGGGGAGAGAACAGTCAGTCTGTGCCACAGCGTCGAAGCGACCAAGTTACTGACAACCAGAACTCGACCCCTATATGACAGCTGGGGTAGCAACCATTTCCATTTAGATAACCTTGCACACACCTTCTAACTCACACCCTTCCAGTTCTGCTGTTGATAACCTTCTGTGCCCAAGTACACCCCCAAGACCTTTAACCCCCTACTTCTCCACTGTAGACCTCCAGGCAGAGCCGGCAATGTTCCCTCTTCCCACTGGCCCATCTGAAAAGCCTTGCTCTTACTCCAGTTCACTTTGGCTGAGGATGCTCTCTCATATAGCCTCAAGCTATCTTTCAAGGCTTCTAGGTCTCTCTGGTCTCTTACAAAAACATTTACATCAACATATGCAGAGACTCTAAAAGCAGAAACATGCCATGACCCTGGTAATAGGACACCACGAAGGTGATTCCTCACCCTGCCCAGTAGGGGCTCAATGACCAGACTGTATAGTGGCCCTGAGATGAGATAGCCCTGTCTAATCCCCCTTCTCACAGGAAAAGGCCGACTCAACCCGCTCCTCACTTTAACTAAGCACTCTGCCCCACCATACAATAAACCCACCCATGACACAAAAGAATCACCAAACCCAAATGCATGCAGTGTAGAAAATAAATAATTCTGATCCACCCTATCAAAAGCTTTTTCCTTGTCCAAAGAAATTATATCAAGGTTCAAATCATGAACATTACAAACATCAATTAAATCCCGAATCAAAAACAGATTGTCCAATATAGTTCTCCCTGGAATGCAATATGTCTGGTCCACGTGCACAATTATGCCCAAGTAGTCTCTCAGTCTGTTAGCCAGTGCTCTGGAGAGTATTTTCTAGTCAGTGCATAAAAGAGCCACTGGTCTCCAGTTTTTTAAAAGTGCCAAATCCCCTTTTTTTGGTAAAAAGGAGAGAACTGCCCTTTGACAAGACGAAGGCAGTGACCCTCCATTAAAACATTCTAGTAGCACCTCATGTTGATCCGCGCCGATGTTTCCCCAGAACTGCTTAAAAAAATCGGCGGTAAGCCCATCCAGTCCTGGTGCTCGGCCTGAAGCCACCTGACTGACAGCTGTAGTTAGTCCCTCCAAACTGAGCTCTCGATCCAGATCAGTTTTCTCTTGTGGGTTCAGCTGTGGAAGCCCTTCGAGCAGCTTGGCAGCACACTCTGGACTGCAGCGGTCTGCTGAGAACAAGTTGGTGTAGAAATCAGTGGCACAGTTCCTCATTTATTTGGGGTCTGTTGTTACTGTCCCATTGGGGAGCTTCAGAAATGTCATCATTTTCCTCCTCCCAGTATTCCTCTCTAGATTGAAGGAGGAGCTTGAAGCATCCATGTCCTTAATGTTCTGGAAACGCGATCTAACCAGAGCTCCCTTCACCCTCTCTTCCAAAAGAGTTCTAAGTGCCATCTTTTTATCGTTCAGTAAATTTCTGGTAGCAGAAGTTGGTTTCAGATGTAGAGCTGGGCGATAAATCAATTTTCTCGATTAATTCGAATTTACAGTTAAGGACGATGTGTTTTTATGAAAATCGTTTTTCTCTCAGTTTTAACTTCCACCACCGACACTCCCCTCTGCGCATGTGCAGAACAGATTGGGCAGCAGTGACGGATCGGGCACTGACACTTTTGCCCTCCTCCCGCGCACTTGCCATAGACACACACAAACAACATGACAGCGATTGGGGGAAAGCCGCAACTTGTGCCCAAGAAAGGAGTAACTTCCTCCATGATCTGGAATTGGTTCGGTTTTGCGGTGTCAGACGCAGACCGAACAAGTCCTCGTTGTAAGGTGTGTTTGAAAACTGTTGCTTCCATAGGAAGCAGCATGACGAATTTATTCCAACACCTTAAACAGAAGCATGCAGCGGAGTGGGAGAAGCGCTGCTCCCAGCAGAATGAAAACAACCGCAGCACTAGCACACCATCCAAAGTAAAGCAAGCAGCCGTCCCTGACACATTTTCGAACTGTGTGCCTTATGATAAGAATGGGGCGCGGTGGAAGGCAATCACAGATGCTATCGTGATGTTATCTCATCTACAAGCTTGTTTTTTGGCTTCTTTTTGGTTTCTGGTTGCACTTTAACCCCAAAGGGGAAATTTAAGTGAAAACAAAATACATGTAAAGGGATCACTCATCCCTGTTCTGCATGAGCCCCATGGGTGGCTCGGGCGGCCCGGTCCTGTCGGGTTGCCATGTGGGACCGGTGTTAGTCGGTGCTGTGCATTATTCGTGGGTTCTGGGCCCCTGCCGCGCACTCGCCCTTTGCGCACACACACATACCTCTTCCTGGCAATACGCAACACGCCTTATTCTCTTTTAAATGCACTACACATTAGATTGCATACATCATACATCTACCAATAACAACAAATAGACTAGGGCAAGCAAGGCGTGCATGCAGATGCCTCTGCAGGTGTTTCACTGCACGCCTTGCTTCTTTTAATGCTAACACAATTTAGAGGAGGCATATATCTATGAGTACGCAGGGTTGTTGTGGCGTGCAGGGGGAAATCTGGGCAGAGACTCACCCTGCATGCACACTTCTTTTAATGCAATACATTAGAGAAAGCCCACAATATAGCCATTTACATTCTTACATAGGACAAATATGGCGTGTTGCGTGATGGTCTGGAGTCGAGGTGTGGTGGGTCGTGGGGGGAGGGGGGTGCTGGGGGCCATGGGCTGGTTAGCACGCAGGGCCTTCCCTCTGCCGTCTCATTGTGGTATATCTTGTGCAGGGGCGGGACGACACCGTGGTCATACTTGGGTGCCCAGGCAATCTGTATAATCAATCAGTTAATCAAATTATTCCTATTCTTATTTCTCTTATTATTATCCTACATAAAGATAATAATACTCATTTCCTTTGAAACCCTCCTTCTCTGCGATCTAGCCTCCATCTCCCCGGTCCAACAGTAAGTCAGTACTACTCCTTATATACACTCACAAAGACACACGGACATCTCCATATACACATTATTCCTCACTGTTAATTTTGGTTTTTCACTCAATTTTAAATTCGGTGTTGTGTTTGAATTCTGTTTTTTTGTGTAGTTGTATTGTGATTGTTTTGTATAATTGTATTGTATATGAACAAAAAAATAAAAAATAAAAAATAAGAAAACAAAGTAAAGGTAAAAATTGTTTTGAACCATTTCTTTGTCATCTGTAATTTGATTTTTAGTAGGGGGAAAAATCGATTAAAATCGAAAATCGGATTTTTTGTGAAAAAATCGAAGTTTTTTTTAGGCCATATCGCCCAGTTCTATTCAGATGTAAGCCACTCTCAATGTCATGGATACTATTCTCCAAGTGCTGAATGGATATTTTGAGTTGTGTTGTAGAGAAGGATGTGTGCTGCTGACAAAAAATTCATATCTGAGACTTTCCAACCTCCCACCACTGCTTCAGAGATATGAAGCTGGCTTTCTCAGATCTCCACCTTAACCAGAACTGTTCAAAATTGCTGCAGAAAATGTTGTCTTTCAGCAGCTTGTTGTTAAAGTGGCAATAAGATTTGATTTTTTTGTCCAGAGGAGGTAATTAACTCTAAGCTCGTAAGGTGATAATCTGTGAAACCAACCTGGACCTGAGTGACTGAGATATAAAAGCAATCTAACCTGGCTCAGGGTATCTGCACATTTTTTCAAGTACAAATTTAAAGACTTTTAAGACCTTTTCAAGACCTCTAAATGGAAAAATTAAGACTATACCATGGCAAAGAAAATGATAAATACGACAGCTTAAAACTGTTTTCTACAATAGTTTTTTTTACTAACTTTAAGAAGAATGCACACAATTGGTGAACAACAGGGTGCATCAATGGCAACTGCTAGACATGCAAACAGCTGAAGCAAAGTCGTGTGTTTTGGGCCTGCAGAACTACTGTAGCAGCAAGGAGAAGACTGGTGTTTACTGGAGAAAACACCATGAATCATTTCAAAAATGAAAACAATAAACGGCAAGTAGAACCAGCTGAACAACCTTAGCCGGCATTATTTCAATCCCCAAAGATTATCTTTGATGATGTGTGATTTTGTGTCCGACAGCAAAATCAGTCTGAGTGTCGTACAGTATACAGCTGGCTGAGGAAGTTCTCGAGTATCTTCTGCATTATAGCAGGTAACAGCATAAACCTGTTTATGCAGTCATACAATCATCAAAGCGTTACATTAAACACAGAAAAACAACTGTCACCTTTCATAACCATTATCAATATTCATCAATGTGTTGTAATAACTGTAAACTAATTATCAGTGCAATTGTTATATCAATGTTCATTATTCAAAAATAATCATTAATTATTATCTATAATCCATGAATAATTGTTTGTATTATGAATACTACTACTACTAATAATAATAATAATTACTTTTTTAATAATAATTAAAAAAATTAACTCAATTTTATAACATTTTAATAATCACTACTTATTAGCTATATTAATTAATAGAGTAGCAATTATAATTCAGTATTATTAATTGCTACTTAATTAATAAGCAGTGATTATCAAAATGTAATTTAATAATAAGTAGTAATTATTATTATCAACTAAATTATACTAATAAATAATAAGTAGTGATTATTAAAATGCTATAAAATTGAGTTATAAGATTAGTTAAAATTATTATTAAAAAAGTAGTAATTATCATTAGTAGTAGTAGTGATACAAACAATTATTCATGGATTATAGATAATAATTTGTTTTTAATAGTGAACATTGATATAACAATTGAACTGATAATAATAATAACGGGGCGGCACGGTGGTGTAGTGGTTAGCGCTGTCGCCTCACAGCAAGAAGGTCCGGGAGCCCCATGGCCGGCGAGGGCCTTTCTGTGTGGAGTTTGCATGTTCTCCCTGTGTCCACGTGGGTTTCCTCCGGGTGCTCCGGTTTCCCCCACAGTCCAAAGACATACAGGTTAGGTTAACTGGTGACTCTAAATTGAGCGTAGGTGTGAATGTGAGTGTGAATGGTTGTCTGTGTCTATGTGTCAGCCCTGTGATGACCTGGCAACTTGTCCAGGGTGTACCCCGCCTTTCGCCCATAGTCAGGTGGGATAGGCTCCAGCTTGCCTGCGACCCTGTAGAAGGATAAAGCGGCTAGAGATAATGAGATGAGATGAGATGAATAATAATAACATTAACAACAAGTATTACTAGTAGTATTATTGTTTATTATTAGTAGTAATAGTACAGTTATTTTATATCAATGTTCACTATTTAAAAAAATTATCTATAATCCATGAGTATTTGTTTGTAATCTACCAATTACTACTTTTAAATAATTTGTAATAATTTAAATAACTTAATTTTATAACATTTAATAATCCCTAGTACTTATTAATCACTAAGTCATAAGTAGTAATGATTAATAATCAATAATAATTACTATTACTACTAATTATTATTAGTGGTTGTTAATATTATTCTTCTATTAAAAACACTGTTGTAGACGATAAGTAATAAAACTAAAAAACTTTCTGTACAAATTATTTATATTGTACTATATTTAGAATTATTGTATTTTCTGGAGTTCTTTGTAATTGAGTTTATTATTATTATTATTTCCTATAAGCCCCATTTTCCATCTGACTCTTGTGCGCATGTGTGAACCCCCCTGCGTTTCACTCTGGAGTGCTTGACCTCTAACACACGCGCGCGCCTCGTGTCCGTGAAAAACCAGTTTCCCAGTGGGCCGTGTCCCCAGCGCTGCGTTATCGTCTTTAAACACATTTGTGCGATCCAGCGCTTTTTATCGCAAACGATTCTTCTCACAATTTCACTCATCCAAGATGACATATTACTTCTCTTTGTTTCATACAAAATATGATTGGTGTGGATGTGGGCCTCTAAGGAAGTTGTCACTTAGGGCCCATGGTTCAGAAACGGCCTTGCTTTGAGGCATGATACATGCCTAATTAAAGGTATACTGCCTTTCAGATTTCTCAAATTTAGGCCATAAAAAGAATTTTCCCTGACACCCAATGTTATATATATAATGTATATTTAAAAATTTCAGTGGACTGAAAGCTACTGAATTAGAATCACAGACTTCTGATTTTATTACTTTTTTTTTTCCCTAAAAGAACAATGAATTTGGAACCACATGGCCCTAAATTCTCAACTTTTTTTTTTCTTCTTGCTTTATCATGACCTAATTCAAGATACATCATGCATGATGTGGCGGGGTTTACCCGTTCACACAACACATTGTGGGATACAAATTTGCAACAGGAGAGAACGATGGAGGACATGAGTGTGCAAACAAAACGTGGAATACCGACTACAGTAACGGAAAGTGAGAAAATACTGTATTGCGAAGGAAAGGAATCACAGGACCAAACTAATAAATATCGGCAATCAGTGGAAATGGTGTGATGATCTGAGAGTGCAATCCAGCCATGAAACACAGGAACATTTTGCTCGCTATTTGTTAGACAGATAGGTGGAAAACGTCGCAGGCGAGCTATAAGCATGCACAACCACAGTAAAATTCAATTATTGTCAAGGTATAAAATTTAAATATCGATAAATGTTTCATCTTAATTATAAACTAGTCTTGACTGTTCATACAGTGGGGCAAAAAAGTATTTAGTCAGTCACCAATTGTGCAAGTTCTCCCACTTAAAAAGATGAGAGAGGCCTGTAATTTTCATCATAGGTATACCTCAACTATGAGAGACAAAATGAGAAAAAAAAATCCAGAAAATCACATTGATTTTTAAAGAATTTATTTGCAAGTTATGGTAGAAAATAAGTATTTGGTCAATAACAAAAGTTCATCTCAATACTTTGTTATATACCCTTTGTTGGCAATGACAGAGGTCAAATGTTTTCTGTAAGTCTTCACAAGGTTTTCACGCACTGTTGCTGGTATTTTGGCCCATTCCTCCATGCAGATCTCCTCTAGAGCAATGTTTTGGGGCTGTCGCTGGGCAACACGGATTTTCAACTCCCTCCAAAGATTTTCTATGGGGTTGAGATCTGGAGACTGGCTAGGCCACTCCAGGACCTTGAAATGCTTCTTATGAAGCCACTCCTTTGTTGCCCGGGCGGTGTGTTTGGGATCACTGTCATGCTGAAAGACCCAGCCACGTTTCATCTTCAATGCCCTTGCTGATGGAAGGAGGTTTTGACTCAAAATCTCATGATACATGGCCCCATTCATTCTTTCCTTTACACGGATCAGTCGTCCTGGTCCCTTTGCAGAAAAACAGCCCCAAAGCATGATGTTTCCACCCCCATGCTTCACAGTAGGTATGGTGTTCTTTGGATGCAACTCGGCATTCTTTCTCCTCCAAACACGACAAGTTGAGTTTTTACCAAAAAGTTCTATTTTGGTTTCATCTGACCATATGACATTCTCCCAATCCTCTTCTGGATCATCCAAATGCTCTCTAGCAAATTTCAGATGGGCCTGGACATGTACTGGCTTAAGCAGGGGGACATGTCTGGCACTGCAGGATTTGAGTCCCTGGCGGCATAGTGTGTTACTGATGGTAGCCTTTGTTACTTTGGTCCCAGCTCTCTGCAGGTCATTCACTAGGTCCCCCCATGTGGTTCTGGGATTTTTGCTCACCGTTCTTGTGATCATTTTGACCCCACGGGGTGAGATCTTGCGTGGAGCCCCAGATCGAGGGGGATTATCAGTGGTCTTGTATGTCTTCCATTTTCTAATAATTGCTCCCACAGTTGATTTCTTCACACCAAGCTGCTTACCTATTGCAGATTCAGTCTTCCCAGCCTGGTGCAGGTCTACAATTTTGTTTCTGGTGTCCTTTGACAGCTCTTTGGTCTTGGCCATAGTGGAGTTTGGAGTGTGACTGTTTGAGGTTGTGGACAGGTGTCTTTTATACTGATAACGAGTTCAAACAGGTGCCATTAATACAGGTAACGAGTGGAGGACAGAGGAGCCTCTTAAAGAAGAAGTTACAGGTCTGTGAGAGCCAGAAATCTTGCTTGTTTGTAGGTGACCAAATACTTATTTTACTGAGGAATTTACCAATTAATTCATTAAAAATTCTACAATGTGATTTCCTGGATTCTTTCCCCCCATTCTGTCTCTCATAGTTGAAGTGTACCTATGATGAAAATTACAGGCCTCTCTCATCTTTTTAAGTGGGAGAACTTGCACAATTGGTGGCTGACTAAATACTTTTTTGCCCCACTGTATATCATATACAAGCATGAGAATGACAAATGAGTCATTACTAAATCATTTGTAAAGCCATTTTGCCAACAGTATCATGAATATAGTAGTAATTTTGTCTGAAGCAGGTTAGAAAGTTGTTATCTGGTCTTTAGGTTTGAGCACTTTTTATTTATCATTGCCATTACATCGCCAGCATTATCCTCTTTGTCAAGTGCAGAAAGTGCAGCATCCAGTGTTGATGAGTAGGTGTGTGTGTGTATTTTTTTTTCTGGTTCATTTGTCCTTTATATTGGAAAAATAAGGGAACTCTTGACCTTCTCTTGGGGAAACATCCAACATAAAATGGAAAATTAATATTTTATGAAGATCTCAATATTTTTCAGAAAAAAAATAACTAGCTAAAAATTGCATTTATTTTGTGCAGTGACTTTGATATGCATCACTTTTTGTGTTATGTCAATTGTTCTTTTGCATTTTTAGTGGCCTGATGCCTGGCATGTCCAGGCTTCCACCCAGCTCAGAGAATGAGGATGCAGTACTTGAAGTGTCATATGCACATGAAGTAGGGAGTCCAAGTTATGTAGCTGAAAATATTGAATCACATTGGTAGTATGCATCTCTGTACAGTGGTGCTTGAAAGTTTGTGAACCTTTTAGAATTTTCTATATTTCTGCATAAAGATGACCTAAAGCATCATCGGATTTTCACGCAAGTCCTAAAAGTAGATAGAGAACCCAGTTAAACAAATGAGACAAAAATATTATACTTGGTCATTTATTTATTGAGGAAAATGATCCAATATTACATATCTGTGAGTGGCAAAATTGAATCTATTTAAAATGCTTATGCTGAGTATATTATATTGGAATATATATTTCTCTGGATATGAATTAAACACAGCTACAATTTGGAAAACATTTTTAAACAAAAACACAGCCGAGAACATTTCACACTACAGACCTGGATTTCAGTATATGGTGTGACCCCCTTGTGCAGCAATAACTGCAACTAAACGTTTCCGGTAACTGTTGATCAGTCCTGCACACTGGCTTGGAGGAATTTTAGCCCATTCCTCCATACAGAATAGCTTCAACTCTGGGATGTTGGTGCAGTGGCGGCTGGTAGTCTTTCAAACAGGGGAGGCTGGTCGGTTACGATATTTCCAAATTTTAAAAGAAAAAAACACATAAATTTTGCCTTTACTCTTGCCTCTGATCTGGCTGATTGTTGGCAGGGTCACAAACTGTGAAATAACAGGTTCTTTTGGCCCATTAGCCTACTGTCCAATATACATGATGGTGGTGTTGGGGGGGTATATTTTAACATTTTATATTTTAAAATTGTGGCATGTGGCATGTTGTTTAAAAATTGATCATTATTGAAAGCAGCTCTTTGTCAGGAACCTCAGCAGTAACAGCAGAGTGTTCTGGAATAGGCACAAGCACTGACCTTGGGGAGCCAAACATAGAGCTGGGTGCCACACATTTCATTCAATGACACTTTCCCTATATTTTACTTATTTTGACTGAGAAATGTTTTATTGACAATTTTGATAACGCTTCACTTTTAATCCAGGTCTGTAGTGTGAAATGTTCTCGGCTGTGTTTTTGTTTAAAAATGTTTTCCAAATTGTAGCTGTGTTTAATTCATATCCAGAGAAATATATATTCCAATATAATATACTCAGCATAAGCATTTTAAATAGATTCAATATTTTTGGTCCATCCATGACATATTACTAAAGTAGCCTATTTACTGTTGTTGATGTGGGTCACTTGCTGTTAGCCAATTCACTTTCTCGTACCAGGAGAGCTGAAAGGAACGAGTATTATTCCCTACCTTTTCCACCAAGTCAATTTAGGCGTTGGTCTACCCTGCTCTTTAATTTTAATTTTTTCCTCGAAAGGAAGACTGGCAAATGGCTTCGCCAAAATTAAATCAACAATGCTTGGCATCCATGCGCAGCTTTCTTGCTAGCTGACTAGCCCCCTCAAGTTCAAGTTCAGTCACTCAAATAAACGAAATTTCTGGAACTAAGATAGCAAACTTGACAACACTATATTTACACTTTATTTACAATGAAAATATATACAAACTAAAACAGCTGGTAAAAACCGTATGTAATGAATGTAATCAAAATGTAAGCTGATCTCTTACAATACACCACACCACTTGCGAATCCGCATGGGACTGAACTGAAATTCACCACTGCCTGTCTATATTTGAAACGAACTGTCAATCAAAGAAAATATCCAGTCGCTTTCACCAATCACCAGTCTCCTCGCGGAAAGCTTTGCCATGTCCCTCCCACTGTGAGGCTGGGAGTCCGTGGGAGTCTGTGGCCGGGCATTTTCGCAGTATTTGTCCAATAATCGTCTTGCATTTTGATATTGAAAAGCGCATAGCTCCCAAATGCCATTGAAGTCCACTGAGGCTGGGCTGCATCGAATTGTCACGAGGGGGAAAACTCACGCACACATTAGGCGAACTGGGGAAAGTTATAATGGAATGATTTCGCACTGTAGTTGGGTTGAGCACATATATTTCTATGATTCTGGATCTGAAATAGCAATGTTATAAGGTCGGCTATAACATAAGCCTAGCGCAATTCATCCTACATGATGTTCGTCATTTTTAGAGGAGGCTGAGCCTCCCTTGTTATCTGAGAGCAATCGCCCGTGTGTTGGTGGGCTTCCTCACATGAACTGCTCGCTTCAGGTCCTTCCACAACATTTCGATTGGATTAAAGTCAGGACTTTGACTTGGCCATTCCAAACCATTAACTTTAGTCTTCTTTAACCATTCTTTGGTGGAACAACTTGTGTGCTAAGGGTCATTGTCTTGCTGCATGGCCCACTTTTTCTTGAGATTCAGTTCATGAACAGATGTCCTGACATTTTCCTTTAGAATTCGCTGGTATAATTCAGAATTCATTGTTCCATCAATGATGGCAGGCTGTCCTGGCCCAGATGCAGCAAAACAGGCCGAAACCACGATACTACCACCACCATGTTTCACAGATGGGTGAAGGTTCTTATGCTGGAATGCAGGGTTTTCCTTTCTCCAAACATAACACTTCTCATTTAAACCAAAAAGTTCTATTTTGGTCTCATCCGTCCACAAAACATTTTTCCAATAGCCTTCTGGCTTATCTATGATCTTTAGCAAACTGCAGATGAGCAGCAATGTTCTTTTTGGAGATCAGTGGCTGTCTCCTTGCAACCCTGCCACGTACACCATTGTTGTTCAGTGTTCTTGTGATGGTGGACTCATGAACATTAACATTAGCCAATGTGAGAGAGGCTTTCAGTTGCTTAGAAGTTACCCTGGGGTCCTTTGTGACCTCGCCGACAATTACACACCTTGCTCTTGGAGTTATCTTTGTTGGTCAACCACTCCTGGGGAGAGTAACAATGGTCTTGAATTTCCTCCATTTGTACACAATCTGTCTGACTGTGGATTGGTGGAGTCCAAATGCTTTAGAGGTGGTTTTGTAACCTTTTCCAGCCTGATGAGCATCAACAACGCTTTTTCTGAGGTTCTCAGAAATCTCCTTTGTTTGTGCCATGATACACCTTAATAATAATATTCAATTTATATAGCGCCTTTCACAAAACCAAGGATGCTTTACACAGGAGTTACCAAAAAAATAAATAAAAAAGCCACACTAGGAAGAGTAGTGTGAGGTGAAGAGAAGTTTTCAAGTTAGCTTTGAAGCATAGCAGGTAATCTTAGGGTCCTAGGCAAGCACAAGTTCTCAAAGATAGTTATCCATGCAGGAGCTAATGATATACACCTTCGTCAGTCTGAGGTTACTAAGAGTAACTTTGTAGAGGTGTTTAAATTAGCGAAGGCGATGTCCGATGCTGTAGTATGCTCTGGCCCCATCCCAATGCGGCGTGGCGATGTAGCTTACAGCAGGTTATGGTCGCTGAACTGCTGGCTGTCCAGGTGGTGCTCTGAAAACAGTGTGGGCTTTTTAGATAATTGGGCTAATTTTGAGGGCACTGCTGGCCTGTTAGGGCGGGACGGTATCCATCCCACTTGGGAAGGTGCTGCTCTCATTTCCTGCAGCATAGGTCATAGTCTCAGAACAGGCCTAGTTAATTTCTGACAATCCAGAACCAAGGCCAGGGAGCAGACGAACAGGCTAAACCGACTGCCTGCTAGCTGCACAGAGTCGTCACTCAGGGTCCACTACATCAAGACTGTGTCTGTTCCCCGAGCTCAACAAAAAGGTAGAAATTTTCAGAGAGTTTGTTCCAGTAACCTAATCAATATAAAATTAGATCATACTGACTGTACAGCTGCTGCCAGCACCTTTGATCTAAAGGTGGGGCTATTAAATATTAGATCTCTTACATCTAAAGCGCTAATGGTTAATGAACTCATTACTGATCAGGAGTTTAATGTACTTTGTTTAACTGAAACATGGATTAAGCCAAATGAATATATAGCATTAAATGAAGCGAGTCCTCCTGGATACAGTTATATACACCAGCCTCGTCTAACTGGCAGAGGAGGAGGCATCGCGGTTATTTATAACGATTGTCTAGGTGTAACACAAAAACCTGGTTATAAATTTAATAAATTTGAAGTTCTTCATACTCATATAATGTATGTAGCCTCGAAAAATAAGTCTACCCAGTTAATTCCATTGCTTATTATTTACAGGCCCCCGGGGCCATATTCTGAGTTTCTTTCTGAATTTGCAGATTTTATCTCAGATCTGGTTATTTCCTTAGACAAAGCTTTAGTTGTCGGAGATTTTAATATTCACTTCGATAACCCAGAAGACCCTTTAAAAACAGCGTTTGTGTCCATCTTAGATTCAGTCGGGATTAAGCAGAATGTCATAGGACCGACCCATAATGGTGGTCACACCCTTGATCTAATACTAACATTCAGATTAAACGTAGACAATATAGTCACACTTCCACAGTCTGAAGTTATCTCAGATCATTATCTCATCTCATTCAAACTATGTCTGAGTAATAATATATGCACCTCACCACGCTACTGTATTAAACGTACTTTCACGTCAACTACTGCACAGAGCTTTATAAATGATCTCCCAGAGTTGTCAACTTTGATTGGGTCACTGTCAGCCCCTGCAGAACTTGATCAGGCAACTGAATGCTTAGAGTCAACATTCCGCCATACTTTAGATAATGTAGCTCCTCTAAAAAGGAAAATGGTCAGAGACAAAAAATTAGCACCCTGGAATAATGATGACACTCACACATTAAAACAGACCACTCGAAAATTGGAACATAAATGGCGTCAAACAAAATTGGTAGTGTTCAAATTAGCTTGGAAGGAGAGCTTCCTGAGGTATAGAAAAGCTCTTAGTGCTGTGAGATCAACATATTTCTCCTCCCTAATAGAAGATAACAAAAATAATCCTAGATTCCTATTTAATACTGTAGCAAAATTAACCAGGAATAAGTCCACTATTGACACATGCATACCTGCAGTATGTAGTAGCAACGATTTCATGAATTTTTTTAATGACAAAATTGAGAATATCCGACAAAAAATTCGAACTACTAATTTAAGGTCAGACAATGAAAGTGACCTTGTAGTTAACTATATAACTGTATCAGATCGTCAGTGAGAATGTTTTACTCCCCTTAAAGAAACTGAATTACTTTCATTAATCTCTACATCAAAAGCCTCAACTTACGTACTAGATCCCTTACCTACACGTCTATTCAAACAGATAATACCTGAAGTAATTGAACCGCTTCTAAAAATAATAAATTCTTCTCTTACGATTGGCTATGTACCCAAATCATTTAAACTAGCAGTTATCAAACCCCTGATTAAAAAACCTGACCTTAATCCCTGTCAGCTGTCCAATTATCGGCCAATATCAAACCTCCACTTTATCTCCAAGATCCTTGAAAAAGCTGTGGCACAGCAGTTATGCTCATATTTACATAGGAATAACATCCATGAAATGTATCAGTCAGGATTTAGACCTCATCATAGCACAGAGACAGCACTGGTTAAAGTAGTAAACGACCTACTGTTGGCGTCTGATCAGGGCTGTGTCTCGCTACTTGTGTTGCTTGACCTTAGTGCAGCATTTGATACCATTGATCATTCCATTCTTCTGGATAGACTAGAAAATGTTGTGGGAGTTAAGGGAATGGCCCTCTCCTGGCTCAGGTCTTATCTAACTGATCGTTATCAGTATGTTGATATAAATGGTGATATTTCTAGACGTACCGAGGTAAAGTTTGGTGTTCCACAAGGTTCTGTCTTGGGTCCACTGCTTTTTTCTCTATATATGTTACCTCTGGGTGATATTATTCATAAACATTGTATTAGTTTCCACTGTTATGCTGATGACACACAGTTGTATGTCTCTGCAAAACCTGATGAGAGACACCAGCTTAATAGAATTGAGGAATGTGTTAAGGACATTAGACACTGGATGCTCATTAATTTCCTTCTGCTTAACTCTGACAAGACTGAAGTACTTGTGCTAGGACCACATGCAGCTAGAAGTAAGTTTTCTGATTACACAGTGACTCTGGACGGCCTTTCTGTTTCTTCACGTGCAGCAGTAAAAGACCTCGGAGTGATTATTGACCCCAGTCTTTCATTCGAAACTCACATTGATAACATTACCCGGATAGCTTTCTTTCATCTCAGAAATATTGCAAAGATAAGAAATTTAATGTCATTGCGTGACGCAGAAAAACTAGTCCATGCTTTCGTTACCTCCAGGTTGGATTATTGTAATGCCTTACTGTCTGGATGTTCCAATAAGTGCATAAATAAGCTCCAGTTAGTTCAAAATGCAGCAGCAAGAGTCCTTACTAGAACTAGAAAATATGACCACATCACGCCTGTCTTATCCACACTGCATTGGCTCCCAATCAAATTTCGTATCGATTATAAAATACTACTATTAACCTTTAAAGCACTAAATGGTCTCGCACCACAGTACCTGAGTGAACTTCTGCTCCTCTATGACCCGCCACGCCTACTTAGATCAAAAGGTGCAGGCTATCTGCTGGTACCTCGTATAGTGAAGGCTACATCAGGGGGGCAGAGCCTTTTCTTACAAAGCCCCACAGTTATGGAACAGCCTTCCAAGTAATGTTCGGGAATCGGAAACAGTCTCAGCATTTAAGTCTAGGCTGAAAACATATCTGTTTAGTCAAGCCTTTTGTTAATGGTGTTTATGAGGTAAAGGTGTAGATCTAGAGGGTCCTCAGACATAGAGTGTTTTGGTAAACTGGGATGCATGGATGCTGTCAGTCCCCACTCGCTTGCTCACTCGAGTTTGTTGACGGTGTCGTGGCTGCTGCTTTATGTCCCGGGGCTCCCTCATGCCTGTGTTACCTTCTGGCTCTCTCCTTTTAGTTATGCTGTCATAGTTAGTTGCCGGAGTCCCTGCTTGTACTCGGTGCATTATGTATACTGCTCCTACTTATTCAGGTGACATGGGGCATACCTAACAACCTGTGTTTTCTTTCCCTCCCCCCCCCACCCCAAATCTGTCCCTCTGAGTTACATGGAGTCAACAGGAAATCTTTTGGTGGAGAGGGTGGAGACCTCGACTGGCTATCGTAGCCTGCAGGGAATCGGCCGTCAGACTTTCTGTCGCATGTCCCAGACCCGGTGAAATGTAACTGAATTGTCTTGGCCAGCCCTAAGGGTCCCATCTGCATCTCATCATTGCTGAGGAGTGTGCTCCCATCACCCAATCAAGCATCCAGCCAGAGCAGGTCATGATATATTTTTAACCATATTAACATGCCATTGTTGTGTGTTATGCCTGATGTCAAGACTCTCGTCTCTGCGAGCCTACCACACAGATTTAATACTTGTCATTTTTAGGGCATACCTAACAACATGTGTTTTCTTTCTCTCTCTCTTCCCCCCCAATCTGTCCCTCTGAGTTACATATTGGTCCTGGGATTGAGATGCTGGCCTCTTCTGCCCCTCGGACCTGCTTGATCCATCCTGGTGCCCTGTGTCTGGTCGGAGTTTTATCGCACCGCTCCTGTGAAGGACGGCCCCATGAAGACAGTTGAGGGTTATACCTGGAGGATGCTCTGGACTCTTACAGTAATGCTTTTATGGCTGAGGACTACAGTTGTCTTGCTAACTTTAGGACTGCAGCTATCATGAACAGTTTTGCACTCAAGTTTCCATCAATGAAGAGTTATAACATCAACGAAACTGTCCTCATGTTAAAACTGTTAATATTATAGTCAGGCTGTCTGTTGTTGCCCAAATGAGGATGGGTTCCCTTTTGAGTCTGGTTCCTCTCGAGGTTTCTTCCTCATGTCATCTGAGGGAGTTTTTCCTTGCCACCGTCGCCACAGGCTTGCTCATTGGGGATAGATTAGGGATAAAATTAGCTCATGTTTTAAGTCGTTCAAATTCTGTAAAGCTGCTTTGCGACAATGTTTATTGTTAAAAGCGCTATACAAATAAACTTGACTTGACTTGACTTGAAGGAAGAGAGAGTGGAATAGTCACGAAGTGATTGTGGTAACGAGTTCCAAAGTTTAGGAGCAGCAACACTGAATGATTTGCCACCCATAGATGCCAGTTTAAAATGTGGAACAGTCAGAAGTCCACAGACAGAAGATCTGAGGGAGCGGGAGGGACAGTACAAATGAATTAGCTCACAGAGATAGGAAGGGGTGAAACTATGAAGAGCTTTTATAGGTTAAAAGCAAGATTTTGTATTTGATCTGAGAAATAACTGGCAACCAATGCAGTTGCTGTAAAACAGGAGTGATATGAGCAGTGCGCTTGGAGAGTGTGAGGACTCTAGCTGCTGAGTTTTGGATGTACTGCAGGCGATTGAGCAATGTGGCAGGGAGACCATAAAAGAGAGAATTGCAATAGTCAAGACGAGAAAAAATAAACGCATTGACCAACATTTTGGCATCAGTTTCCAAAAGAAAAGGGCGGAGACATGCAATATTGCAGAAGTGAAAGAAAGCATTCTTATTAATTAGTTTAAGATAGGGTTCAAATGTAAGGGTGGAGTCAAAGAGAACTCCAAGGTTTTTTATAACTTGGGAAGAACTAATAGACACACCATCAACATCAATAGCAAAACTGGAGAAGTTCAGAACCTGTCTTTTGGTACCTACTAATAGAACCTCCGTTTTGCTAGCATTAAGTTTAAGGCAGTTCTTATGCAACCATTGCTTAAGGTCAGTGATGCAAGTCCTTAGCAGCTGAACAGAGGCTATGGAAGGGGTGATAGTGATGTAGATTTGAATGTCATCAGCATAACAATGAAAGTTAAGGCCATGGTTAGGAATAATCTGGCCTATAGGAGAAACATATAAAAAGAAGGGGACCAAGGACAGAACCCTGAGGCACACCTTGAGCAACAGTAGCAGTGGATGATTTATGAACACCAATAGAGATAAACTGTTGCCTGTTTGCTAGATATGACTGAAACCAAGCTAAAGCTAGGCTAGTAATACCAAAAGAAGATAGTCTGGAAATGAGTATCTCATGATGGACAGTGTCAAAGGCAGCTGTGAGGTCCAAGAGAACAAGGACATTTAGATGACCAGCATCAGTTGAGAGCAGGAGGTCATTAACAACTCTTAAGAGAGCAGATTCAGGTGGGGTTTATATTAGACCGTATCAGCGGATCATCAGATTAACGTTTTTAAAAATGATTAGCGTGCACACAACAACGCCAATACATGATTCACGTGCACACAGCAACGCCAATACACGGATACGCTAATCACATGACTAATTCGGCACGTAAGTTGAAATGTGTCAGTGCGGCTCATCGCTTCCTCCTCAGCGGCTGCGCTCCAAATCACTCCGCCCTGAACAGCAAGTGCCCTCTGGAGGGTGCGCACTCCGGCCCTGCGCAGCTCACAGAGCGTGCGAGTGAAATGCACGATCAGTGATTCGGGACTGAGCCGCTGTGCGCAAGTCACTTACCACTTGCAAGTGGAAGGATGGCAAGCCTAAAGACAATCATAACTACACAATGGGCAGTATTTGCATCAGTATTTGCAGTATTTTCATACTTTTATACTCTTTCATGAAAGGTGATACAAGGCGGAAGTCCGCGCCGTTTTTCAGCAGTCGCATCACATGACCAACGCCAGCGAATCAGGAAGGTGGATGTCACAGTGACGTTGTCCAATGACAACGCCAGCTAGAGCTCAGCACAGCATATCCGGGTATCTGCGTATTCTCAATGTTTATACAGCACCGGACCAGACACGATCTGGATTGAATACGTGGACCCTGGCGGATTCCCGTTTCCCGGCGTTTCCAGGCGTTTTAATGTAAACGGACAGTGCATCCGGGAAGAAAACGAGACAGATACGGTCTAATGTAAACTTGGCCTCAGTGCTGTGCAGATTGCGAAAGCCTGACTGGAAGGGTTCATAGAGATCATTACGAGCAAGGAAAGTATGAAGCTGAGAGGTGACAACTCTCTCCATTACTTTAGCTAGGAAAGGGAGATTTGAAATGGGTCTGTAATTGGACAGTGAAAAAGAATCTAGACCAGGTTTTTTTTAGTATTGGTGTAACAGAAGCAATTTTGAGGGAGATGGGAACAGTGCCTAAAGCAAAACGCTGATTAATCATATGAGCAATATAAGGGGAGATAGCAGATACACAGGATTTAAGAAGTGCAGTGGGTGCAGGGTCCAACAGACATGAGGAGGAGGAGGACTTAGTTATAATTTCCGATACTTTAGAAGAATCAACAGGAGAGAAAACAGAGACAGAGCAGTCAGCTTTATGAGAAAGAGCTACTTGCGAGACAGAAGAATGAATTTCAGAATGAAAGTGTAGGTAAATACTGTCAATTTTACCCTTGAAAAAAATCCAAAAAAGCCTGACACTGAGCAGGGGAACTGGGAGTGGTTGAGGAAGGAGACTGAAGAAGTTTATTTATTGTATTAAACAGAGTTTTGGGCTTATGATTGCCACTCTTAATGATAGCGTAGTAGGAGGATCGGGCAGCATTAAGAGCATCCTTATACTTTGTGATGTGCTCAGAGAAGAGTGAAAGATGAATAGTAAGGCCAGTTTTCTTACAACCCCAATTCCAAAAAAGTTGGGACAAAGTACAAATTGTAAACAAAAACAATGCAATAATTTACAAATCTCAAACTGATATTGTATTCACAATAGAACATAGACAACATATCAAATGTCGAAAGTGAGACATTTTGAAATTTCATGCCAAATATTGGCTCATTTGAAATTTCATGACAGCAACACATCTCAAAAAAGTTGGGACAGGGGCAATAAGAGGCTGGAAAAGTTAAAGGTACAAAAAAGGACCAGCTGAAGGACCAAATTGCAACTCATTAGGTCAATTGGCAATAGGTCATTAACATGACTGGGTATAAAAAGAGCATCTTGGAGTGGCAGTGGCTCTCAGAAGTAAAGATGGGAAGAGGATCACCAATCCCCCTAATTCTGCGCTGACAAATAGTGGAGCAATATCAGAAAGGAGTTCGACAGTGTAAAATTGCAAAGAGTTTGAACATATCATCTACAGTGCATAATATCATCAAAAGATTCAGAGAATCTGGAAGAATCTCTGTGCGTAAGGGTCAAGGCCGGAAAACCATACTGGGTGCCCGTGATCTTCGAGCCCTTAGACGGCACTGCATCACATACAGGCATGCTTCTGTATTGGAAATCACAAAATGGGCTCAGGAATATTTCCAGAGAACATTATCTGTGAACACAATTCACCGTGCCATCCACCGTTGCCAGCTAAAACTCTATAGTTCAAAGAAGAAGCCGTATGTAAACACGATCCAGAAGCGCAGACGTCTTCTCTGGGCCAAGGCTCATTTAAAATGGACTGTGGCAAAGTGGAAAACTGTTCTGTGGTCAGGCAAATCAAAATTTGAAGTTCTTTATGGAAATCAGGGACGCCGTGTCATTCGGACTAAAGAGGAGAAGGACGACCCAAGTTGTTATCAGCGCTCAGTTCAGAAGCCTGCATCTCTGATGGTATGGGGTTGCATTAGTGCGTGTGGCATGGGCAGCCTACACATCTGGAAAGACACCATCAGTGCTGAAAGGTATATCCAGGTTCTAGAGCAACATATGCTCCCATCCAGACGACGTCTCTGTTACGACTTCGTTTGTTTCTTTTTCTGTTTGTGTATGCAGGCCTGCTATTTTGTGTTTTGTTATGTGTGTGTTGTGCTTTGTCTCCCTCTTCAGGTTCTACTTACCATTTTCCTTACAGATCAGTGCACCTGGATCCAGTTTTCCACTTATCTCCGTTTACCCAGCAACCAGTCCCCTTTCAATTGCCAGCACTATTTAAGTCCCCATGTTTTTTTGTTCATTGCGTTTTTGGCTAGGGTGGTGGTAGCGCCCTTGTTTGTGGTTTGTTTTTTGGTTATCTTTGGTTGTCTTGTGTTAGGTTTAGAAATTCTTAGTTATGTTGTGTATATTGTTATTTATGGCTTATCTTGTTTTAAGCTCCTGGGGGGCGTTGGGTGAGGTTTACATAGATCTGCCCTGGGGTGTACATTTTTTGGCACACATTAGTTTTTCTGTTAGCCACATTGCCCTATGTTTAGTTAATGGTGACACCATCCCCTATTTTGTAATTTGAGGAGCTTTTGTGAGCTCCTGTTATTGGTGGTGGTTTTTTTGGTTGTTTTTTTCTTTTGATTTGGTGTCGCCATTTAGATTTGTAAACCCTTCGTTTTCCCCCTATGGTTGCTTTTGTTGGTGTAGCACTAATAAAATTTAATCTGCACCTTAAAACTGTTGTTTGTGTGAGTCTGTTTTTCTCACTTAAGTCTGTTGTATAAATGTTGGCGCGCTGGTCCTTTGGACCCTAGGGGGCGCCGTAACAGTCTCTTTCAGGGAAGACCTTGCATTTTCCAACATGACAATGCCAAACCACATACTGCATCAATTACAGCATCATGGCTGCGTAGAAGAAGGGTCTCGGTACTGAACTGGCCAGCCTGCAGTCCAGATCTTTCACCCACGGAAAACATTTGGCGCATCATAAAACGAAGATACAACAAAAAAGACCTAAGACAGTTGAGCAACTAGAATCCTACATTAGACAAGAATGGGTTAACATTCCTATCCCTAAACTTGAGCAACTTGTCTCCTCAGTCCCCAGACGTTTACAGACTGTTGTAAAGAGAAAAGGGGATGTCTCACAGTGGTAAACATGGTCTTGTCCCAACTTTTTTGAGATGCGTTGTTGTCATGAAATTTAAAATCACCTAATTTTCTCTTTAAATTATACATTTTCTCAGTTTAAACATTTGATATGTCATCTATGTTCTATTCTGAATAAAATATGGAATTTTGAAACTTCTACATCATTGCATTCCGTTTTATTTACAATTTGTACTTTGTCCCAACTTTTTTGGAATCGGGGTTGTATATGACCATGATTATGTGTGGGAAAGTCAACATACTGAGTTAAACTAAAACATTAAAAGACAGTCAAGAGCTCATCAGTAAGGGAGCAACTAATGTCAACATGAATATTAAAGTCACCCAGAAGAATGACAGTAGTACAGACAGATGAGGCTACAGTTAGCAGTTCATTCAGCTCAGACAGAAAAAGAGATGGTGATGGACAGACTTCTGCTGGTGGAAACATGGCAACAGGCTGAGGACTATCTACATTTTAAATATGTCTTCACCAGCTGGATACACACACACACACACACACACACACACATATATATATGTGTATATATATATATATATATATATATATATATATATATATATATATATACAGTGGTGCTTGAAAGTTTGTGAACCCTTTAGAATTTTCTATATTTCTGCATAAATATGACCAAAAACATCATCAGATTTTCACCCAAGTCATAAATATAGATAAAGAGAACCCAGTTAAACGAATGAGACAAAAATATTATACTTGGTCATTTATTTATTGAGGAAAATTATCCAATATTACATATCTGTGAGTGGCAAAAGTATGTGAACCTCTAGGATTAGCAGTTAATTTGAAGGTGAAATTAGAGCCAGGTGTTTTCAATCAATGGGATGACAATCAGGTGTGAGTGGGCACCCTGTTTTATTTAAAGAACAGGGATCTATCAAAGTCTGATCTTCACAACACATGTTTGTGGAAGTGTATCATGGCATGAACAAAGAAGATTTCTGAGGACCTCAGAAGAAGCGTTGTTGATGCTCATCAGGCTGGAAAAGGTTACAAAACGATCTCTAAAGAGTTTGGACTCCACCAATCAACAGTCAGACAGATTGTGTACAAATGGAGGAAATTCAAGACCATTGTTACCCTCCCCAGGAGTGGCCGACCAACAAAGATCGCTCCAAGAGCAAGGTGTGGAATAGTCGGTGAGGTCACAAAGGACCCCAGGATAACTTCTAAGCAACTGAAGGCCTCTCTCACATTGGCTAATGTTAATGTTCATGAGTCCACCATCAGGAGAACACTGAACAACAATGATGTGCATGGCAGGGTTGCAAGGAGAAAGCCACTGCTCTCCAAAAAGAACATTGCTGCTCATCTGTAGTTTGCTAAAGATCACGTGGACAAGCCAGAAGGCTATTGGAAAAATGTTTTGTGGACAGATGAGTCCAAAATAGAATTTTTGGTTTAAATGAGAAGTGTTATGTTTGGAGAAAGGAAAGCACTGCATTCCAGCATAAGAACCTTATCCCATCTGTGAAACATGGTGGTGGTAGTATCATGGTTTGGGCCTGTTTTGCTGCATCTGGGCCAGGATGGCTTGCCATCATTGATGGAACAATGAATTCTGAATTATACCAGCAAATTCTAAAGGAAAATGTAAGGACATCTGTCCATGAACTGAATCTCAAGAGAAGGTGGGTCATGCAGCAAGACAACAACCTTAAGCACACAAGTTGTTCTACCAAAGAATGGTTAAAGAAGAATAAAGTGAATGTTTTGGAATGGCCAAGTCAAAGTCCTGACCTTAATCCAATCGAAATGTTGTGGAAGGACCTGAAGCGAGCAGTTCATGTGAGGAAACCCACCAACATCCCAGAGTTGAAGCTGTTCTGTATGGAGGAATGGGCTAAAATTCCTCCAAGCCGGTGTGCAGGACTGATCAACAGTTACCGGAAACGTTTAGTTGCAGTTATTGCTGCACAAGGGGGTCATATCAGATACTGAAAGCAAAGGTTCACATACTTTTGCCACTCACAGATATGTAATATTGAATCATTTTCCTCAATAAATAAATGACCAAGTATATTAGTTTTGTCTCATTTGTTTCACTGGGTTCTCTTTATCTACTTTTAGGACTTGTGTGAAAATCTGATGATGTTTTAGGTCATATTTATGCAGAAATATAGAAAATTCTAAAGGGTTCACAAACTTTCAAGCACCACTGTATATATATGGAAGAATCTCTGTGCGTAAGGGTCAAGGCCGGAAAACCATACTGGGTGCCCATGATCTTCGAGCCCTTAGACGGCACTGCATAGGTCGATAGATTAAGATCAGCAACATTGGTGTGGGAGTGGAAGTTTTCAAAGCCAGATATTCACAGGATGTAACATCATGAAAAACAATCTCTTTAAGTTTCAAACCACATTGGAAAACTGCAGCTAGACCTCCACCTTTCCCTGTGAGACATGGCTTTGATATATACCGGTATGTGTGTATATATATATATATATATATATATATATATCATTCTCATCTCATTATCTCTAGCCGCTTTATCCTTCTACAGGGTCGCAGGCAAGCTGGAGCCTATCCCAGCTGACTACGGGCGAAAGGCAGGGTACACCCTGGACAAGTCACCAGGTCATCACAGGGCTGACACATAGACACAGACAACCATTCACACTCACACCTACGGTCAATTTAGAGTCACCAGTTAACCTAACCTGCATGTCTTTGGACTGTGGGGGAAACCGGAGCACCCGGAGGAAACCCATGCGGACACGGGGAGAACATGCAAACGCCGCACAGAAAGGCCCTCGCCGGCCCCGGGGCTTGAACCCAGGACCTTCTTGCTGTGAGGCGACAGCGCTAACCACTACACCACCGTGCCGCCCATATATATATGTATATGTGTATATATATACACATACATATATATATGTGTGTGTGTGTGTGTGTATCCAGCTGGTGAAGACATATTTAAAATGTAGATAGTCCTCAGCCTGTTGCCATGTTTCCACCAGCAGAAGTCTGTCCAGGGTGTTTTGCATAATTAGGTCATTAATGAATGACGCTTTGTTGGTGATGGAGCGGGAGTTTAAAAGGCCAATCTTTGCAGGAAACACAGGTGACAATCCAGAGACAGCAGAACATTACAGTTTCCCAAGTGAGCAAAGAACACCGTGATTAGTTCCATGAGCGTTCTTGTTGACCTTGGCAATCCGATTGAGAGTCCATATGATGGGTATGGAAGACTCCGAAGCATAATGAGCAGTCGGAGAGCACGGAGACCGGTGAATGTACTGAGGGCGGCATGCGATTCCAATAGAGCGGCACATATCAAATGCTGCAGAATCCAAGCGGTGCCGTGCACTAAGGCTTTTAATTCCTCCGGCGATTAGATGTAAAATATGGGTAAAAGCCCAGGCCACAAAACCAATACCCAGACCCACAGTCACGATCCAAAAACAGATGGATAGATGCAGTCCAATTTAAGGTGCAAAGCCACCTTAGCCTAACACCGCTCATAAACGTAGCCAAAACACCAGTGGTTCCACACCCAGAGCACAGTGCAGGGAAGCAATTTGAATAACCAGCACACAGGGGCGCCGCCAGAAATTTTGGGCCCCATGAAAGATTAGAATTTTGGGCCCCCCAACTTTGCCCACCCTCGTCACAATTGCACTATTGTCATTATTTGACTTTTGATAGCCCATGGACCTTGAGTTTGTGACTTTGTTATTACATTTTATGTATTAACCTACCAGGGACTAGATGAAAACTGGTAAGTGACTAATTCTGGTGCATTTACAATCACAAATGAAAATTCAAGATTTTGCCACATGCCTTCTTGTGCTACGACAATTGGTAGTGAAATGTGTGATGTGACTGCTAATAAATCATTTATGGGTTGTATTGCTGCTTACCTCCTTCTCCAAAGGGGGGTTCAGTGGTTTGGTAGGGCGGAGGTCCCCCTGAGGCTGAATCTGTGCATATTTAGGGCACCCCATTAGTTATGAAACTGGTTATTAGCACTAGTTATTAGCACCAGCATAATGTAATATTTCATCTTGTTTATCACACAAGTCAGTTCAGTTATTAAAATGGAAAAAATGTCACTGTACAAACTGTAAAAGTGTTCTCTTGATAGGCTAATCCAACCACGTTCATACTGTTCATTTACCATTCGCTAATATTTTGAACACACATGTGAGCGATAGCTACCTTTCTTTGGGAAAAACTGAGTGACCAGTTGCCTGCCTCTCCAGTCCCTCTCAGCTTTCAGCTGCCTTTCTTAACGTTTTTGACAGCCACTCTTCATATTTAGCAATCATAGACTGTACGCACTCCACTGCTGGCTGGCTGGCTGCTGCACCGCGACACAGCAGCAAGCAATGTTGCCAGATATAGCTGACGTTTTCTAGCCCAAAATATGTTCAAAACCCGTCAAAAAACACTTGAAACCACCCAATCTGGCAACACTGGCAGCAAGTAGCGTTGCACTAATCAGCACACAGATTTAACGCATCGCGCTTCTACCAGAACTGGACCGTACCATTTCGCAAAAGGGGGAGGGTTAAATGACAATATGTTGAAGAACTCAAGAAATAGACAACCTTGTTCAATTAGCTCATTTTACCAGATGGAATATTGCATTGTTGTTATTTCAAAAGTCTTATTAAAATCATTAAAAGCACATTATCAGTCCCTTAAAGGGCCCCATGGCAGTGCTGGGCCCCTAGAATTGTCCAAACCTTTCCCCCCCTGGCGGCGCCCATGCCAGCACATACAGTAAAACAAGACAACAGCGTAGTAAATGGTGGAAACTCACTCACCACTGCTGAAGTCAAGTGGGTGGAAAGAAAGAAGGGGCTCGCAGGTGGGTTAGCTACAGGTGATTGCAAAAAGCCAGTGTCAAAACCAAACAAGAAGAGTCCAAAATTAACCAAAAAGAAACCAAGTGGATTTGCAACACGTTGCCAAAAATCAGAAGCACAGTTAAAGAAAACAAAAAAGAAAACGCCGGGGAGAAGAGGCAGCAAACTCACGCACTACGTACTCTCAGATATGTAATATTGGATCATTTTCCTCAATAAATAAAATACCAAGTATAATAATTTTGTCTCATTTGTTTAACTGGGTTCTCTTTATCTACTTTTAGGACTTGTATGAAAATCTGAAGTTTTTGGTCACATTTATGCAGAGAAATAGAAAATTCTAAAGGGTTCGCAAACTTTTAAGCACCACTGGATGTATACATGTATTTAATGTAGTACAATGGTTTCTTCATTGAGCTTCAATATTATTGATTTTGTGCTATTTTTATAGGAAAGTTCCTGAAGAGTCCTCATTCATCAACCCACTTCGCCTCCAGAAGAATATAAAATGCCATATTAAAAAATTTGGCTTAATGCTATAGAGTAAAGGATTGGATATATACAGTAATTGTAAGTGATTGGCTATATTATATGTGAACATAACCCACTAAATGTGCAAGATCACGTACTTCTTTTATAAATCTCTTCTATATTTATTTGCTAGTATCGTGGATCCACAGCACACATAATTGAGTGCTTCTCTGAGGTATGAAAAAGCCTTCAGGATAAGAAATTACATAGACTCAGTCTTGAGATGCCACTCTTTTGGAAACTTAGCTAGCCCTTTGTCATGTGCCACAGTGTCAAATGACATGTAATGTGTATGAGTACTTTTGGCAGCATTGTTGGCCTTTCAAGACAAGTACATTTTGATGCATATTTCAGAGGAAGACTAAATGATCAGAATAAATTTGTAGTATGTGTATTTCAGCTCATTTCTCATCTCATCTCATTATCTCTAGCCGCTTTATCCTGTTCTACAGGGTCGCAGGCAAGCTGGAGCCTATCCCAGCTGACTACGGGCGAAAGGCGGGGTACACCCTGGACAAGTCGCCAGGTCATCACAGGGCTTACACATAGACACAGACAACCATTCACACTCACATTCACACCTACGGTCAATTTAGAGTCACCAGTTAACCTAACCTGCATGTCTTTGGACTGTGGGGGAAACCGGAGCACCCGGAGGAAACCCACGCGGACACGGGGAGAACATGCAAACTCCACACAGAAAGGCCCTCGCCGGCCACGGGGCTCAAACCCGGACCTTCTTGCTGTGAGGCGACAGCGCTAACCACTACACCACCGTGCCGCCCCAGCTCATTTCTATTTTGTCTAATATGTTTTGTTCATTTCTCCTTTTCTGATTTCAGGTTGTCTATTACAATGACACAAGAGGAATCTGAGTATGAAACCAATCCACATGATCCAGAATACATCCCCTGTGAACCTGAAATTGCTCTGTTAGTGTTGTGCCCCCCCATGCTCCAAGTAATCATTCAACCATTTGGATCATGGTTGAATAATTAGTTGGAGCATGCAAAACCTTTGAAATCAAGAGGACATGACATTACAATTCTTAGTACTACTACCATATGTGAAGTTATTTTTTAAAACAACCAGGCATAGAGCTCCTACCAGAAATGGCTCCTATGGACTACGTGTTTGGGTGTTCCGAATGACAGTGATGATGAGGAGATTGAGGAAGTAAAGAGTGGGTGGTAAAAGAGAGCAACTGGGCTTGCTTGAAGATTATTGAAGACATTTCACCTCTCATCTGAAAGGCTTCTTTAGTTCTGTCTGACTAATAGGGAGTATTGTAAAGGTGTTGACACAGTGGGGAGACACAGACACAGTGGATAGGTTTAAAAGCCTGAACTCGGGAAAACTTTAATCCACTCAAAACTTACTGCAAGTCAGTTTTTTTTTATCAAGTCTAGACGCCAACCCACATCATCATAATGCGACACAGTAAAGAGCAAAACAACAACTCAACAGGTAATGCAGGACGTGACAGAAACAATCATTTCAATTGAACACCTAATAGCTGGCTGTGAATTATGAACAATGTGGTGCCCCTACACATGCCCCCCCAGAATTCACAAAGACAGACAAGTTCATCGAGTGAGGTGGGCGCAGTGCTAGGCCAAAACTACTCTGGCCTTCGGGCACTGGGGCCACAGGAACAGGAAGCTCAGGGTTTGTAGACTGTGGAAGCGTGGTAGATGGCGGACGGCCCCACTGCGGGGGCTGGGCAACCACCACCGGAGAATCCAAGTCCAAGTGAGCGGGTTTAAGGAGGTCCACTGACACCCGGTCTCGCTTGCCCCCGATGTTGATGACACAAAATTTGTCCCCTGTTTCCAGCGCCCGGAACAGACCATCGTAGAGCGGGCACAAGGGGCTGCGGACAGCATCATGACGGATGAAAACATATGCCGCATCCTGCAGTCCTGGTAAGAGCTGTGAACGTGGCTTGCCGTGCTGAGAGGTGGGCACTGGCGCAAAAACCTGGGCACCCTGGAGGTGCGCCTGCCACTGCTGACCAGCAGACCATGGGCGGGTAACATCAGGCAAGAAATCGCCCGGCACCTGCAGAGGCTGCCCACAGACCAATTCAGCTGCAGAAGAAAGTAGATCCTCTTTGGGAGCAGCCCGCAGCCCCAACATTACCCAAGGCAAACGATCCACCCAGCTTTCGTCACGGAGGCTTGCTCATAATGCGGCTTTCAATGAACGGTGAAACCGCTCACATAGTCCATTGGCTTGCAGGTGGTAGGGCTGTGGTGTGGTGTATCTGCGCTCTGAGGCTGTTGGTGACTGCAACCCATAACTCCGACGTGAACTGCGAGCCGCAGTCTGATGTTATGTTAGAAGGGACACCAAAATGGGCTACCCATGTGCTCAGGAATGCCCGTGCGACATCAGCTGTGGAGATGGACTGGAGTGGAATGGCCTCAGGCCAACGAGTGGTGCGGTCAACCACAGTGAGCAGGTGCGTAAAGCCCCAGGAGGTCGGCAAGGGTCCCACCAGGTCCACATGTACATGGTTGAAACATCTCTTCGGGACATGAAAGGTTTCAAGAGGGGCTTTGGAGTGACGGTGCACCTTAGCTTGCTGACATTCGAGGCAGGCGGCGGCCCAGTCATGAACATCCTTTTTGAGGCCATGCCAAACAAACTTTGCTGCCACAAGCTTCTGTGATGCTCTCCTGGCAGGGTGGGAAAGGCCATGCACTGCATCAAACACCTGCCTGCGCCAACTGCCAGGAACAATGGGTCGGGCCTGACCTGTGGATACATCACAAAGCAGGGTGACACCTGCATTGCCAAAAGGAACATCCACCAAACGCAGTCCACTGATGGCAGTCCTGTACACCTGAACGTCAGCATCATGGACCTGGTCTGCCGCCATGCGGACATAATCCACCCCTAGATGCACTGCCCCTGCAAACCAGAAAGAGAGACAGTCCACCACACGATTATCCTTCCCTGCCACATGACGGATATCCGTTGTGAACTCTGAAATAAAGGAAAGCTGACGCTGCTGCCGGGCAGACCACGACTCTGAAACCTTGGCCATAGCAAAGGTTAAGGGCTTGTGGTCCACGGAAGCAGTGAATGCTCGGCCTTCCAACAGGAAACGAAAGTGTTGTATGGCCAGGAACAGGCCTAGCAGCTGTCGGTCAAACGTGCTGTACTTCCTCTCAGCTGGACGCAACTGTCGGCTGAAAAAGGCCAGTGGCTGCCAAGCACCATCAACTAACTGTTCGTGGATGGCCCTGATGGCATAGTCAGAGGCGTCTGTCGTGATGGCAATAGGGGCATCCAGGGACGGATGTGCTAGCATGGTGGCATTGGCCAAGGCTGTCTTGGTGTCCATGAACGCCTGAGTCCTTTTCTCTGTCCAGACAACTGTGTGCTTAGCAGCCTTACCCTTAAGAGTTTGGTAGAGGGGATGCATGAGGTGGGCTGCATGTGGGATGAAACGATGGTAGGACCATCACCATGCCTAGGAACTCCTGTAGGGCCCTGACTGTGACCGGCCGTGGGAACTGGCATATGGCCTCCACCTTCGCAGCCAGTGGAGCTGTGCCCTTGCTCGTGACATGGTGGCCAAGGAAATCAATGGCAGACAAACCAAACTAGCACTTGGCTGTGTTGATGATCAGTCCGTGATCGTTCAAACGCTGAAATAGAACCCTGAGGTGCGCCAGGTGTTCAGCCTTGGAAGTACTAGCAACGAGAATGTCATCCAAGTACACAAAAACAAACGGCAGGTCGCGCAGAACACTGTCCATGAGTCGCTGAAAAGTCTGAGCAGCATTTTTTAACCCAAATGGCATGCGGAGGAATTCGAATAAACCAAAAGGAGTGATGACAGTGGTCTTGGAAATGTCCTGTGGATGCAGCAGTACCTGGTGATAACCACGGATGAGGTCCACCTTTGAAAAAATGACCTTACCAGCCAACCGGGCAGAAAAGTCCTGAATATGAGGAACAGGGTAGCGGTCGGGTGTAGTGGCCTCATTCAAGGGGCGGTAGTCACCACACGGATGCCATCCTCCACCAGGCTTCTGAACGATGTGTAATGGCGAAGCCCAAGGGCTGTTAGAATGCCGTACGATGCCAAGGTGCTCCAGCGTCTCAAACTCTGCCTTGGCAATGGCGAGCTTCCCAGGATCCAAGCGCCTAGCGCGCACATGAACCAGGGGACCAACGGTTGCAATGTGGTGCTCCACACCATGTCTGACCACTCCGAATGAGAAAGTTGGTTGGGTGAGGGCGGGAAACTCCCCAAGGAGGCGTGAGAACTCATTCGCCGCAAAGGTGCTGGACAGATGGGACGAACTGGAACAGCTACGTGTGCAGGGGAGTGAGGTAAAAGTCTCTGCGTTGATCAGTCATCGGTTTCTAATGTCCACCAGAAAACCATGAGCGCAAAGGAAATCCATGCCCAGTAGGGGCGTGGACACTCTTGCCACCACAAAGTTCCAGGTAAACTGTTGTCCACCAAAAGACACCACAGCACTGCGCTCACCGAAAGTCTGGATGGAGCTACCGTTCGCAGCCTCCAATACAGGACCCCATTTACCCTGCTGAATGTCCAAGTCTGTAGCAGGCAAGATGCTTACCTGCGCACCTGTGTCACAGAAGAAATGACGTCCAGAAACAGCATCAGTGACAAACAGCAAACCGCCTGCATGGCCGATGCTCATTGCTGTAAATGAGCGCCAGCCCCCCCGTTTCCCGATGCCTTGAAGCGGCAGGGTGGGCGGCACTTCATAGCCTTGGGCCCGAAACGAGCGTGGTAGAAACACAGGCCTTGCTTCCTTTCTTGCGCTGGAGCGATGAGAGCTCCCTCTGGTGGCCTTGATTCTGCAGCACAATGGTGGACAGCTGCCTTGCAGTGCTGCATGACAGAAAAAAACTTATCTGCCTCCTTAGTCAGGTTGCGCGGGTCACTGATGGAAGAACCAGCAAGTGCCGATCTCACCTCCCCTGGCAGCTGTTGAAGGAAGAGCTCCCTGAAGATAAAACAAGGCTCATGTTTGCTGAGGAGAGACAGCATGTGGTCCATCAGTTCCAAAGGCTTTGCGTCACCCAAACTGCTCAATGAAAGCAAACGGCGGGCTCGTTTGGCATCGTTCAATTCGAAAGTCCCTAGCAAAAGTGCTTTAAGACTGCCATATTTATCCTCAGCTGGAGGATTCTGCAGCAAACTCATGACTCTGACAGTGGTTGAGATACCCAGGGCTGCGACCACATAGTAATATCTCGTTGCATCACCCGTTATCTATCTGATTGCGAATTTAGCCTCCGCTTGAGCAAACCACACTACCGCATGACCTTCCCAAAACTCCAGTAGCTTGAGCGCAACAGTGTTAGCCTCCATCATAGTAAAAAAAAATAAATAAATAAAATCTCTTAGGATTACCGTCCAAAGAGTCGTCGGGGTCACCAGTGTAAAGGTGTTGACACAGTGGGGAGACACAGACACAGCAGATAGGTTTAAAAGCCCGAACTTGGGAAAACTTTAATCCACTCAAAACTTACTGCAAGTCAGTTTTTTTTTATCAAGTCTAGACGGCAACCCACATCATCATAACGCGACACAGTAAATAAAGAGCAAAACAACGACTCAACAGGTAATGCAGGACGTGACAGAAACAATCATTTCAATTGAACACCTAATAGCTGGCTGTGAATTATAAACAATGCGGTGCCCCTACAGTATCGGGTATTTATCCTCTCATGGATGAAAAGCCATCCTGAGGTGTCATTGAGTGTTGGTGTGGGTCACTGGGGGCTGGGTGTGAATGGCCTAGAGAGTCATTGGGGTGATCAATGGATTGTTGGTTCTCTCTGTCCTCCTGTGAGTCACTGAAAACAGATGGGTTTTGGTGTGCATTCAGTTGTCTGGGAAGTGTGCCAAGGACTGCATTGTAGGTGGCTGATAAATGATGTCTTAGACCCCCACCTCTGTTCAGTGATGGCCGTTCCAGGTTAACAAAAATGGCTTCTTTAACTCCTAGCTCATACCAACGATCCTCTCTGGCTAAAATGCATATGTTGCAATCCTGAAATGAGTGTCCTTTGTTGTTAAGATGAAGATAGACAGCAGAGTCCTGGCCTGAGGAACTGGCTCTCCTGTACTGAGCAATGCACCTGTGAAGCGGTTGTTTTGTTTCTCCAATATATGAGTCCGTGCATTCCTCACTGCACTGAATTGCAAACACTATGTTGTCCTGTTTGTGTCTGGCTATTCTGTCCTTAGGGTGGACCAGTTTCTGCTTCAGGGTGTTACTGGGTCTGAAATGTACTGGAATGTTGTTTTTATAGAAAATCCTCCTGAGTTTCTCAGATAGACCAGAAATGTAGGGAATGACAATGTTCTTGCATTTGTTCCTGTTATCCTCCTTGTCCGTTATGTTCCTTTTTCTGCTCTTGAAGAAAGCCCAGTTGGGATACCTGCAGTTCTGAAGTGTTTTCTTGATGTGATTCTGCTCTTTCTCTTTTCCCTCTACCATTGTAGGAATGTTCTGAGCCCTGTGTTGCAAGGTCCTAATGACCCCCAAGAGACAGCTGATGATCTTCACCAGGCATCATGTATAGCCTACACCAGCTGTCTACTAACTCTGGGAGCGGCATCTCTGCCCAAATTTTGCATCATGAAAACATGTATGAAGGAGTGCTTCTGGGAGATATGGTTTCAGGGGACTGCCACCAATCTCTTGAAGGTATGCATTATAAATTTTTATTTTTTATTTATTTTATTTATTTAAACCTTTAGTTTCTGTTGTGATGAGTTTTAGTTTATCATTTTGGCACTTGTCTACAAAACATTTTAAGTTTTTTATTATTATTAATATTATTTGTTTGTGATGCAGGTGTGTAAAGATGGACCTGTGTCATTGACATGGCTGTCACAGCCACTATTGAGAGAGAATAGTTCTTCTTGGTGACTTCCACCTGACCACTGCCATCACACTCTATGGAAATAATTACAGGAAAGTGGCATTCATGAACAAGTGTATGGGTGTGGTCTCAAAGGTCCTTCCATGGGCTAAGTGCTCATGTCATCCACCCTGGTATCATGGATTTCTGGGAGGCAAGACAAATGGAAACTCTGGCAAAATTCAAGGGCAAAGAAGTGGTGGTAGCAGGTGTGTGTTTTTAGATGGTCCTATTTCATAAGCATAAGGTTTTACTTTAGTGTAAGAGACTACATCCTTTCATGTTAGAACAAATTTTTTGCATTGCCCAATGAAGTACATGTAATGTGTGATTGTGGGTTTGCCAATATCCTGTTACTGCTCATTTTTGCAACTTCTCATTTTAGCTTTGGCTTTAGGTATGAAATTAAACTATTTTATGTATAAATTTACTTATTTTGCTGTTTTCCCTGAATTATTTGCCTCTTTATGACAAGTGATGGCAGGATGGACAGCCCGGGGTGGAATGCAAAATATTGCACATATATCCTCATTGAATATGAATCAAAGGAAATACTTGATATATGTGTGGCGCACCCAAAATAGATGCCCACAAGTGTGTAGTTTCATTACTACTTTTGTTAGTATTTTATAAATATTTTTTTTATTACTATTATCACTTTAGAACGGCCTAGTGCCCAGTAGGAACACAAGTGTGTGACACGGGGGGGAGTGCTTAGGGGGGCGGACCCTCGCTCGTCCCTCAGATGCACTTTCGGGGAACAACTGTAAACAACCTGTGTCATCTCTCCTTGTTTTTCTGCACCTGTTAACAGGTTAGTACTGGGTAAAACCCCGTCCTTGTTGTAGCGTAAACTACTCATAACTGATGCTTGTTTGAACACTTGTTTTTGTGTTATTTTGAACTTTTAGCATAACAGTTATATTAGAAAGTTGCCATCGTATGAAGCGGCTAGCTGCCGTTAACGTTCAGCAGTCGTTCCGCGAGCCCTCCGTGGCGGCAAACTGAGATACCTCAGCCGGCTAGCAGCCGTCTTTTTAGCTTACCGAATCCTATGGGATTGTATTGATACTGTAGCTAACTGCTAACGTAATATTTTGAGCCCCCCGACACTGGTTTTACCGTTATTATTTCACCAAGTTTAACAAGTATAGATATGCTCACCCACTGGTTTGATGAAAGGGATATTTTAAGAAGTTTAGTGAGTATAAATAAATTAATATACACTGACGCAACACTGGTGCTAAACGAAGTTTCAAGAGTAAATCCGTAAATACACACTGGTCGTAAGACATGATTATTGTGACAAGGAATACAAGTTAATAAATAAATAAATACCTTAACTTCATGAAGGGTATTTTGTAGAGTATTAAGACGCTAGGTTAAGGAATACAGTTTTGATGTAACAGTTCTCTTTTGGTAATGAGTGTACAGATTAACTAAGCTATGACCCTGAAATGAATGGTTTTCATCTAGATTATATTGATTGAGTATAGTAATGACTTTGACACTTTAATATTACTGTTTTATAAGTAACTGGAGTGTTTTACAGTAATGAACCAGATCTTTATCGGTGCTATTTGCTACTTTGTAGAATCTCATTCAGTATGAATGTTTATTTAAGTGGTTTACTAGGTGGCTACGGGTAACCTGCTTTTAAATACAATGGAGCTTCCATGCTATTGCACTATTCAGCCATAGTGGCCTTTTATCACTTGTGTAAGGTGACAGGGTAAATGTAGGAATGTTTGGAATATGTATATGTAATTGTATTACATGAACGTAATTGTATTGAACATGATGATACTGACCTACGACACAAAAGAAAGAAAGATATTTTGCTATGAATGATAGTAAATAAAGAGATGCACTTTCGGGGAACAACTGTAAACAACCTGTGTCATCTCTCCTTGTTTTTCTGCACCTGTTTACAGGTACACTTATCTTTATTACCGTGGTACCACTCTTGGGACCCGTAATATATGGTACTTGTGGACAAAAGGATGGTAGGAGGGAAGTCAACCACCATGGAGGCCTTCGGGTTTGAGAGAATTTTAGAAAATACTCTTTCTGCAGGCATAAGAGTTGTGGAGGTTGTAACTGATGCTCACATGCCAATTGATGCAATGATGAGTGAGTAGACTGTCACATTTTGGTACATCTATAACAATATTTTGCTTAGCAAGCAGGACAGTGGACAAAATCACTTACCCATTTGTCCAATAAAAATATTTCTTTACATGTATGCCTATACTTGTACAGGAGTTCTCCCCAGTGAATGAGAGGATCGTTTCCCTGCGCCTTCGGGTCAGGGAATGGTCTCTGACTGTCATTTGCACTTGTGCACCAAATGGTAGTTCAGAGTACCCGGCCTTCTTGGAGTCCTTGAGTGGGGTGCTAGACAGTGCACCATGAGGGGACTCCATTGTTTTACTGGGGGACTTCAATGCTTACGTGGGCAATGACAGTGAGACCTGGAGGGGTGTGATTGGGAGGAACGGTCTACCCAATCTTAACCCGAGCGGCGTTCTGTTGTTGGACTTCTGTGCCATGCACAGTTTGGCCATAATGAACACCATGTTCGAGCATAAGGGTGTCCATAAGTGCATGTGTCATGAGGACACCCTAGACCATAGATCGATGATTGATTGACTTTTGTAGTTGTTTCATCTATGACCATATATCTTGGACACTCGGGTGAAGATCGGCATGAGCTGGGTCAGATGGCAGGGGAGGAGGCCAGACAGACCTGGTAGGCTCAAACATGCAGTGGGAGTATGCTGGGAATGTCTGGTGGAGGCTCCTGTCTGCCAGATCTTTAACTGCCACCTCCGGCAGAGCTTCAACTGAATACCGGGGGAGGATGGGGACATTGAGTCCGAGTGGACCATGTTCCGCACCTCCATTGCTGAGGCGACTGTGCAGAGCTGCGGCTGCAAAGTTATTGGTGCCTGTCATAGTGGTAATCCCCAAACCCGGTGGTGGACACCTGTAGTGAGGGGAGCAGTCAAGCTGAAGGAGTCCTATTGGGCTTGGTTAGCCTGTGGGTCTCCAGAGACAGCTGACAGATACCGACAGGCCAAGCAGAACGCAGCTCTGGTGGTCACTGAAGCAAAAACTCGGGTGTGGGAGGAGTTTGGTGAGGCCATGGAAAGTGATTTTCGGTTGGCCTCGAAGAGATTCTGGCAAACTGTCTGGCGCCTTAGGAAGGGGAAGCAGTGCTCTGTCCCTACAGTTTACAGTGAGGATGGAGTGCTGTTGACCTCAACTGGGGACATCATCCGGTGGTGGAAGGAATACTTCGAGGAGCTCCTCAATCCCACCTTCTTGTTGTCCGAGGAGGACACAGAGTCTGTTGTGGTAAAGAGAGAGGTTTAACTTCTATAGTGCCTTTCTCACACGCAAGGTCACTTTATAATTTTACACACACAAAAAGTCCTCCAGGAATGGATGAGATTTGTCCTAAGTTCTAAAAGGCAAAGCTTTCAATTTGCCGGTCCATCTATGGTACGTTCCCACTCTCATCTATGGTCACAAGCTGTGGGTAGTGACTGAAAGAATGAGATCATGGATACAAGCAGTAGAAATGAGTTTTCTCTGCAGGGTGGCTGGGCTCTCCCTTAGAGACAGGGTGAGAAGCTTGGTCATTTGGGAGAAATTCGGAGTAGAACCACTGTTCTTCCACATCGAAAGGAGTCAGTTGAGGTGGTTCGGGCACCTTGTTAGGATGCCCCCTGGACACCTCCCAAGAGAAGTTCTCTGGGCATGCCCCATTGGAAGGAAACCCTGGGGCAGACCCAAGACACACCCAGGAAACACGGGAGAGATTACATCTCTCGGCTGGCCTGGGAAATGCCTAGACCCCCCACCCCCCAGGATGCTCAGCTTTCTAAATTTATTCATTTATTTATTTATTTATTTATTTTTGGCACCTCTGCCCCTGCCAAGTTTATGCTTTCAGTTGGTTTCTGTCCCCACCATGATGGCTGCTGTGAATGCATGTATGCAACTGTTGGTCTAGTTGTGTTTGAATTTGGTATCCGGGTTGCAGACTAACTTTTGGTTGCAATCAATCAAAAAACTGGGTTCTGGCAGTCATCTTGTGTTTTGTTTTGTTTTTTCCCCTTGGCCCTTCAGGTCAAAGGAGTGTTGTCATTCCATGTGCCATCCTTACACTGCCATACTTTCTAATGGTGACCATTCAAAAACCATTGTGGGGGGGGGGGGGTCTACTTCAAAATTTTAATTACTTGCACCTGTCACAGACTCTTTGTGGCTATGTGTCAAGGGCACAACACTATGGAGCAAACCATAGTTCATTGCTGGAATAACTTTAGAAAAACTTGTCTAGTTACTTTCAATTTGGTGCAAGAGTTGCACAAGCCTTGAAACAATAATTGGGTCACAGTGGCTGGCTTGCATTTTCTTTTCTTTTTTTTTCTTGCGTTTCTTACATTCCAATGTTCTAATGAATCTGAAACCTCATGATTTATAACTACAATATTTTGAGGAATTACACTCAAGCAATCAGGCTGAAACCAGTTTTTGGCATGTGTGAATATAATTAGACAATTATGTATGACTTAAAAAAAAAGGCCATGACAGCCATCTTGAATTTCAAGATCTTCTGAAATCACTCTTTTGTTCACTCGATCAGGCTGAAACTTGGTAAATTTAGGCACACAAATGAACCTTGGAACTATATCTCCTCCAGTCTTGGTACATCATTTTCTTCTGCTGGTATTTTGGAGGGCTCTTGATGGAAGCATCAAATCTCAGTTTAGAAGTCCTTGAACATATCCAGTGTAGGTGTTTGTGCTGTCTGGAAATTTGTCACAAATTCTCCATTCAGCATAGTGGGGGATCACATGACAGTCTCCTACTGTCAGTCGGATATTGCCACAAAATAAACCGCTGATAGGCTGCACGGCGGTTGGTCTTATTGAGGTCATCTTCAACTGCAGTAGTGAGTGCAAGGAAGTCATTTTGTAATAGCTTCTGTAGGTGAAGGACTACTTCATCCGAAATGAAATGGTCCATCTCCTGAAATAAAATATGTGGGAATTCATGAATATAACATTAGCCAGTAAATTCCACAAACATGGGCGCTGTGTGAGACAGCTGCCTCTCCAGTAGCTCTGTAGTTTTTAGCTCTTTAAACCTCCTTTTTTCCACCTTTTTTTTTACTTTTCTGGTCTTCTTACGAAGACATAGTGTGTTTTACTTATATAACATGGATGTTTTTAACTTTAACACACAACCAGGAGCCAGTTTTCTCACTTATTCAAGAAGGGAGCTGCTGGCCCTGAAAACAATGGGACGAGCCGGGATACGACACCCCATCCCTGCGGAGCTGAGGAGGAAACCCAGGGGCTGTAAAGCTGGAGCTAAGCTAAAGGCTAGGCTAGTGGGCAACTGGTGGTGCTGCAAACCATCCATTCCCTCCGTTATCATGGGGAATGTGAACTTGCTGCGGAATAAAGTCAACAAGCTTTCTGCTCTGAACAACCAGCGGATTTATCAGGAGAGCAGCTTATTTATCTTTACGGAGACATGGCTAACACACCTTGTACCGGATGCTAACATGGACCTGCAGAGATTCACTGCTGTGAGAGCCGACAGAGACACTAAGACATGCGGAAAAAGCAAAGGTGGGGGATTGATCATTTATGTTAACCGCTGGCATAAGCTGGGACATATCTCCGTAAAGACAGTTTTATGTTGCCCGGACTTGGAGCTGCTAGCCGTTACCCTGCGGCCATATTATCTGCTGAGGGAGTTCAGTCACGTGATCACCATCTGTGTTTACATCCCTCCGAGGGCAGACGCAGCCGCTGCATGTGAGAGGATTCACTCTGTCACAGCAAGGCTGCAGACACAGCACCCTGAGGCATTTATCATCATTTCTGGGGACTTTAATCCCGATACTTTGGACTCTACTTTGGCTGCTTTTTACCAGGCTGTGGATTGTCCAACAAGGAACAACAGGACAATTGACTTGCTGTATGCTAATGTGAGGGATGCACACAGAGCCACACCCCTCCCCCCACTAGGGAAGTCTGACCACAACCTGGTTCATCTACAGCCGAAGTACACCCCCCTGGTTCAAAGGCAGCCTGCAACAAGTAGCTCCATCAGGAGGTGGTCCCCTGAAATGGAAGATGCCCTCAGGGACTGCTATGACATCACAGACTGGGATGTGCTGCTTAGCCCACACTGTGAGGACATAGAGGGGTTGACACACTGACAGATTACCTTAACTTCTGTGCAGACTTGGTCTCCCCCGCTAAGGCTGTACGGTGTTACCCTAATAACAAGCCATGGGTAACACAGGAAGTCAAAGCTGTCCTCAACAGGAAGAAGGCTGCCTTCAGGAGCAGGGATAGGGAGGCGATGAAAGCAGCACAGCAGGAGGTAAAACACTGCGTGAGGGAAGCTAAGGACAGCTACAGGAGAAAGGTGGAGCAGAAGCTGAAGGAGAACAGCATGAGGGAGGTCTGGGAAGGTGTGAAAACCATCACAGGCCACAATACAAAGACCAGAGTTGTTGGGACAGTGGAGAGGGTGAATGAGTTGAATGACTTCTTCAACCAGCCTATGTCCCCCCCACCCTCCCCCTCACTGCAGCCATCTCTCCTTCTTCCCTCAACACACCTCCCCACAGTCATCGCAGCAGCCCCCTCCTCCCCCACCTCAACACAGACTCCTCCATGCATTACTGCAGACCAGGTCAGAGGTCAACTGAGGAAGCTTCACCCCAGGAAAGCAGCAGGCCTGGACAAGGTGTGTCCCCGACTACTGAAGACCTGCGCTGCTGAACTGGGTGAACCACTCCAACGCATCTTCAACCTCAGCCTTCAGCTGGGGAGAGTGCCCACCCTCTGGAAGACATCATGTATCGTTCCAGTTCCCAAAAAGAATCGGCCCAGCAAGCTGAACAACTTCTGACCGGTGGCACTCACTTCACATCTGATGAAGACGTTGGAGCAGCTCTTCCTCAGCCTCCTCAGACCCCAGGTACAACATGCCCAGGACTGTCTGCAGTTTGCAGACTGGGCAGGTGTCAGTGTGGAAGATGCCATCCTCTACCTGCTACACCGAGCCCACTCACATCTGGATAAGGGAAATGGCACAGTGAGGATCCTCTTCTTGGACTTCTCGAGTGCCTTCAACACCATCCAGCCCCTATTGCTTCAGGACAAACTGAACAGGATGCAAGTGAAACCCTGCCTGGTCACCTGGATCTCCAGCTACCTCACTGACAGGCCGCAGTATATCAGGCTGAAGGACATCACGTCTGACACTGTGATTACCAGCACCGGAGCACCCCAGGGCATGGTGGTGGCCCCTCTTCTCTTCACCCTGTACACCACAGATTTCTGCTACAACTCGGAGCTGTGTCACATTCAGAAGTTTGCTGATGACACAGCCATCGTTGGGTGTATCAGTGACGACAGAGAGGAGGAGTATAGGAGCCTGGTGAGGGACTTTGCTGTGTGGTGCAACAGGAACCATCTGCAGCTCAACACCTCGAAGACCAAGGAGCTGGTCATTGACTTTGGGACATCCAGACCAAGGTCACAACCAGTACTGATCGAGGGAGTCAAGGTGGAGGCTGTGGATTCCTACAAGTACCTCAGGCTGTGGCTGGACAGCAAGCTGGACTGGACCTGTAACACCAATCACTTATACAGGAAGGGACAGAGCAGGCTATACTTCCTTAGGAGGCTGTGGTCCTTTAACATCTGCAGGAAACTCCTGTGGATGTTCTATCAGTCTGTGGTCACCAGTGTCCTGTTTTACACCGTGGTGTGCTGGGGGGGCAGCACATCCAAGGAGGACACATCCAGGCTGGACAAACTGATCAGGCGGGCTGGCTCTGTGGTCGGCATGAAGCTGGACTCTCTGGTGACGGTGGCAGAGAAGAGGTCTATGGACAAACTATTGAACATCATGGATGATGCCAGTCACCCTCTGCACACCGTCATCAGCAACCAGAGGAGCCTGTTCAGTGACAGAATGCTCCTTCCCAAGTGCAGGACAAACAGACTTAAAAACTCCTTTGTCCCTCACGCCATCAGACTGTACAATTCCTCTCTGGGGGGGGAGGAGGGGTAACAGGAGGACAGAGGATGGGAAGGAGCAGTAGCCTAGCCTAACAACAAGCAATACCGGACAATGTGCAATATAAAGTGCAATATCTCTCCTGCTACCTCCCCCCTTCCCCCCTCCTTCCCCCCCTCCCCTTCCTCTCTTCCCCATATCTTATTCTTTTTATATTTGTATATGTAAATACTTAATTTATTTTAATTTATCTAGATGTTTTCCTCTATTTATTTTCTCTGTTTATCTGTAATGATGCTGCTGGAATCTTTATTGATCCCTTTGGGAGGGTTCCCTCAGGGAAATTAAGTTTTATCTAATCTAATCTAATTGTGTGTTTAAATGTACGTTTGGAAAGTTTAAAAAAAATACATATGAATGACAACTGTGCTAGAAACTTGACTGAAGCAATAAACATGTCAAAAGCAGGTGCTGCAGCACTGTACAGGATGTTTATTTACTGGGATTTTCCTAAGTACAGTACTATTACAGTATAATTGACACTTGCAGGAAACATTTACAGTAAACAAATTTTCCAAATACAAAATTTTCACAGACTGGCTGTGATGTTTCTAATTTTCTGAAAGGGTCCAATATATATCTGATAGTACTTGTCTACGGTGGTATGCAAAAGTTTGGGCACCCCTGGTCAAAATTGCTGTTACTGTGAACAGTTAAGTAAGTTGAAGATGAAATGATCTCCAAAAGGCATAAAGTTAAAGATGACTCATTCCCTTTATATTTTAAGCAAAAACAATTTTTTTTATTTTCATTTTTTACATTTTCAAAATTACAACAAAGGAAAAGGGCCCAAAGCAAAAGTTTGGGCACCCTTCATGGTTAGTACCTAGAAACACCCCCTTTGGCAAGTATCACAGCTTGTAAGCACTTTTTGTAGCCAGCTAATAATCTTTCAGTTCTTACCTGGGGGATTTTCACACATTCGTCCTTGCAAAAGGCTTCCAGTTCTACAAGTTTCTTGGGCTGTCTTGCATGCACTGCTCTTTTGAGATCTAGCCACAGATTTTCAATGATATTTAGGTCAGGGGACTGTGAGGGCCATGGCAAAACCTTCAGCTTGTGCCTCTTGAGGCATTCCATTGTAGATTTTGAGGTGTGTTTTGGATCATCATCTTATTGGAGGACCCATCCTCTTTTTAACTTCAACTTTTTTACAGATGGTGTGATGTTTGCTTCCAGAATTTGCTGGTATTTATTTGAATCCATGCTTCCCTCGACCGATGAAATGTGTCCTGTGCCACTGTCTGCAACACAACCCCAAAGCATGATCGATCCACACCCATGCTTCAGAGTTGGAGAGGTGTTCTTTTCCGAGAATTTGGCACTCTTTTTTTTCTCATACCTGTGCACATTGTGGCCAAAAAGTTCTATTTTGATTTCATCAGTCCACAGGACTTGTTTCCAAAATGCATCAGGCTTATTTAGATGTTCATTTGCAAACTTCAGACGCTGAATTTTGTGGCTAGGACGCAGGAAAGGTTTTCTTCTGATGACTCTCCCATGAAGGTCATATTTTGTTCAGGTGTCGCTGCATAGTAGAACAGTGCACCACCACTCCAGGGTCTGCTAAATCTTTCTGAAGGTCTTTTGCAGTTAAACAGGGGTTTTTATTTGCCTTTCTAGCAATCCAACAAGCAGTTCTTTCAGAAAGTTTTCTTCATCTTCCAGACCTCACCTTGATCTCCACTGTTTCTGTTAACTGCCATTTCTTAATAACATTACAATCTGAGAAAACAGCTACCTGAAAACACTTTGCTACATTCTTGTAGCCTTCTCTTGTTTTGTGAGCATCAATTATTTTATTATTCAGAATGCGAGGGAGTTGCTTAGAGGAGCCCATGGCTGTTGATTTTAGGGACAAGTTTGAGGAGTCAGAGAATTTGTACAGCTTTGAAATCTGCATCATCTGACCTTTCCTAACAAATAATTTGAACAAGCCACAGCTCAATAAGTTAATTAAGGTCTGGAACCTTGGTAAAAGTTACCTGGGAACTCAAATGTATTAGGATGCCCAAACTTTCGCATGGTGTTTCTTTTCTTTTTTCACTCTCCAATTGTACAAAACAAAAATAATACACAAATCTTGCAGAAAATGCTGAAAAGAAATGTATCATCATTACCTTTATGCCTTTTGGTGATCAGCTCATCTTCTGCTCACTTAACTATTCACAGTAACAGACATTTTCAGTAAGGGTGCCCAAACTTTTGCATGCCACTGTAAATACATATGGGTATAATGCTGATGCAGTGTCCAGGGTGATTCCCACAGCACTTCCTCTCCAAATCAGTCGGCATCTCGCGACACTGATGACACACACACCAGCTCAGCACCTCATGCTGAGGATCAGCCTGGGGAGCACCAACAGTCAAACACCTTCCCTGCAATGTCCAGCAGGAGGCATGGGTTTACTGCTGCCAAGTTCAGCAACTCCTTTGAATCCTCAGGTGACAGCTGGTTGACAAGGCTGTTGACTCTCTCAGTCCTTTCCCTGCACAGTACTGCTACACACTTTGCATCAGTCTGTGTTAGCTGTGATCCCTGCTTTCTCTGAGCATATGTCCTCTTTGGTGGAGGGGCCTCCCTATGGCCCTGAGAGCTGGAGGAGTCTGATGCGAGGTACATAGGACTGGATGTTACTGCTCTCTTATGTGGCTGACCAGGCCTCTTTGCTTTTGGAGGTTGACCACATTTCTTCCCTGTCTCTGGAGCTGCCCCTGTTGCTTTCTTAGATGATTTTGTTGGTGGCTGACCTCGCCTTTTAGGTTGCCCTTGAGATGTGCTCATCTCTTCTGTTTGCTGTAATATAATTATATACATTATCATAAATATGTCAGGGTTACATATTCCATATATAAAGGCATACAGAGGTTTCTGCACGTTCAGACTGCCACTTGATCTGATGAAACGGCAAACATGAGCTTTTTCTGCAGAAATTCATGATTTATATTTTATCTGAATGGGTCTCATTAGTATTTTATTTACTTATATAATCTCCTGTATCACTCCTTCAATCAAGCTTTAGAGATTTTTTTTCCCCTCTCCCCTTGGGCTCATGTCTGAAACGGGTTGGTTATACAAGAAATTCACAAGGTTATACTTGAGTCAAGTTTAGGAAAGTCCATTAGTGGCATTACAAAGATAGTGGAGTGTTTGTATTCCTAAAACTATTACTTCTGATCACTATGTTTGGCAACACGCAAACATTAGCAAAAATCAAAAAGATGAAAAAGAACCTTATATTGTCTTGCTCAATGAAATAAACTGCACAGTATGTTGGCGAATCAAGTGGTTGTTCATCAGAAGTTGTGCAATATAGGTGTATAGTATATACACACATTTTCACTCGGCGGTCTTTACCATCACAATGATAAAGGACCTTCTATGTAAATTAATGTACAGGAATAATCTTTACATTGTGAAATCAATACATAATTTTTGTTATGACTCATGAATATTGGATAGAATATGCTCAATGAAAAGCAGACTTCGAGATGAGTGACTAGGCTCAAGTTCGCCTCAAAAAGATGCATATTTGGGCTAATTGCAGCATGTTATTCACTAATTACAATATTTACAATAGGGAGAAACGTACTAACCAGCATTTGATGTGTAGGATCCATTGGCTCAGTCATATTTTTTGTCACAACTTGAGTATCGAAGTTGCAATGCCAATGTTGTGGTGATCAGCTTCTCGTCTAGTGGCAAAATGATGTAACTGGGTCAGTGCACGGTCAATGAAAATCTGCTCATGTGCACACACGAGCAGTCTGCTTGACTGCGCAAAGCGTGCGATTTTCATGCACATTATTTGCTAGGGAATCCCCTCAAAATAAATAACTTCCCAGCCACATAATGTCCTGATATTTTGTGAGATATTACAGAAATGAATATATCACAATGACCCAATTTCAGAGGGAAGTAAATTTCACCATTTTTATGAAATCAAAAGGCCATATTGCTTTAACATGTTTATTGCATGTCAGTTCAAGTTGTAATTAATGCTTTAACACTTTTATTACATGTCAGTTTCAGACATGATTAATACTTTAACACATTTATTACATGTCAGGTGTGACTGAGCCCTGAGAGTAAATTTTTAAAGTTTTATGAAGTTGGTACATTATTTGGCCACTAAATAGCAGTCAAAAACCACAAATGATTGTATCAGCTAACCCAACATGCTCAAAACTGTTTCATATCAAAGGAGCAAGTGAGAGTAAACAACAAGGAAGACCCACACACCCCATCCCTCTCTCCCTCCCAACCCCACAGTCAGGGCCGTCGTAAGTGGTGGGCGAAATGAGCAGTCGCCCATGGCCTCGCGCTCTGATGGGCCTCACGCCTGACCAATGAGATTGCAGATTTTGATTATCTATAGTTATTTAATGCGGTCCTTTGTAGGCTATAACATGTCTCTAAAATAAAACGACTGCATTTCATTTCAGTATGCATAAACATTGTTTCTTAGATTAAAAAATAAAGTAAATAAAAATATTCCTTAAATCTTGCTTCATGACGTCGTTACGTAGGCCTACGCTTGTAGCAGGAAATTCAGCCGCCAGAACAGAGTGAAAATGTCGGCAGCAGCCCGTAAGCGTGACTGCTTTCGTAAATTTCAGTCAGGTGCTGAGAAACGAAAGGAACTAAAAAAGAAAGAGGAGTTCAACAAGGGCGGCACGGTGGTGTAGTGGTTAGCGCTGTCGCCTCACAGCAAGAAGGTCCTGGGTTCGAGCCCCATGGCCGGCGAGGGCCTTTCTGTGCGGAGTTTGCATGTTCTCCCCGTGTCCGCGTGGGTTTCCTCCGGGTGCTCCGGTTTCCCCCACAGTCCAAAGACATGCAGGTTAGGTTAACTGGTGACTCTAAATTGAGCGTAGGTGTGAATGTGAGTGTGAACGGTTGTCTGTGTCTATGTGTCAGCCCTGTGATGACCTGGCGACTTGTCCAGGGTGTACCCCGCCTTTCGCCCATAGTCAGCTGGGATAGGCTCCAGCTTGCCTGCGACCCTGTAGAAGGATAAAGCGGCTAGAGATAATGAGATGAGATGAGATGAGTTCAACAAGACACTTCATGAGTCTCTGGATCGGTTTGTGAGCCATTCTCGGGATGTGGCCGAGCAGCAGCAAACAGACGGGGAAAGTGACGGTGCTGAGACACTATTCTCCTAACGCAAAGCAAGCTTTTGTAACAGACTATTTTTTAGTTGTCGTGGACCAGGCTCTCACTGCTCTAAGAACACGTTTTACGGAAATGCAGGGGTTTGAGGAAATGTTTGGGTTTCTTTTTGATATCAAAAAACTTTGCGACATGGAAGAGGGAGATCTGCACAGACAGTGCACAAAACTGGGCGATGCTCTGAGCACACCGGAATCTCATGACATACATGCACCGGACCTTTTCCAGGAGTTGAAGGTACTTCGAGATATAATTCCAAAGGGAACAGATACTGCCCTCAAAACACTTCGTTTCCTTAAAGGGATCGAAGGAACATTCCCAAACTGCGAAGTTGCGCTCAGGCTCCTACTGACAGTTCCAGTAACTGTGGCATCAGGGGAATGGAGCTTCTCAAAACTAAAACTTATTAAAAACTATTTGCGCACCTCAATGTCGCAGGACAGACTATGTGGGCTCGCTCTTCTGTCAACTGAAAATGACGTTGCCTGCAAGTTGGATTATAAGGATTTAATCGCGGAGTTTGCGGCAAAGAAAGCGAGAAAGGTCGCTTTTTTCTAAGCTATATGGTGAGGCAATCTAATTAACTTTATTTGTGCAATTTTTCAAAAGTTTTATGCACATGTCAAAAGTTCAGTTTTAATGTCATTTATGCCCGATTTCGACAAGCAGTAATTCATACTTGTCTTTATGTAATGTTCACCTGTTGTTGTGACGGATAATAAACGGCTTATGGCCAACGATGTATGTGTCTGCTAATTGTTGTATATTACCTCCCCTGTTAAAGGCATATTCTTCTTATTATTCTTATTATTATTAATGCTACTACTACTACTTAATTCCGACAACGTGTAAAATAGGTTATCCTGAAAAGGGCCTCGCATCTGTCAAGTTTGCTCAGGGCCCCGCCCTCCTCTTGCAACGGCGCTGCCCACAGTCACCATATAACATTCACTGCAGACCAGGGGCCTCATTTATAAACGATGCGTATGCACAAAAGAATGCGTACGCCACATTCTACGCAAGCTTCGGTATTTCTAAAAAGTGAACTTGACGGTAAAATGTGCGCACCTCCACGCAAGCTCTGACCCATGCGTACGCACACAAAAAAGGGAAACGCGGAAAATGCGACCTCAGGAGGAAATGGGGAGAACGACCCGAAACTGGTTCAATAATCGAAGTTTAACACAAACATAACATCGCGCATCAAAGACGTGACTGACTTAACATTTATAATCCTTAATTTTGTGCACTTGTCTGGGTGCGGGTGATTAATGCGTAAATTCTGAAAGTATTTGTAATCATTCTTAGACCATTTCTAAATATTCAACCCTTTACTCATTCAGTTATATTGTAGGTGACAGTGGGTATCTGCTGAAACGGTGGTTGCTCACGCCATTTATGAACCCCCAAACGCCTGAGGAGACCACTTACAACCTGCGCCACAGCCAGGCGTGCGCTGTTGTGGAGCGCACCATCGGGCTCCTGAAGGGCAGATGGCGTTGTCTGGATGCCATGGGGGGAGCGCTATGTTACAGACCCGAAAAGGTCTGTAGGATTGTTAGGGCCTGTGCTGTGCTGCACAATGTGGCACAGCTACAAAACGTGCCTTTGCAAGCTGAAGAGGTCAACCTTGATCTCGACCCCAATCCCTATCCCCAGGCATTCCACCCAAACGCAGGAGCCGTGCGCCAGCGCGAGGAGGTGATGCGCCGCTTGTAAATAATTAGGTATGGAAACAAATGATTACTTTTTAAGAAATTCTTTAATGCTGGCATTTAATGCAGACAACTCATTTTTTATTTCTTTTAATTCCCGGGCGACCTCGCGGACGGCATCCACATGTTCCTGCTGCACCTGCAGCACTGCATCTGTTAGGACACGGGCGCTGGTGGCTGGTTTCGGCATGGATGCACATGCATCGGAGGCCGTGGACGTCCTTGGGACCTCTGCTGCCGCAGCCGACACACTGCTGGCCTCACTGGCACACCCAGCAACTGCGAGGGAATTTTTTTATTAATAAAATACTTTTTCTGAATGGAGACTCATTTCAATTAATTTCACACCCATTTCAAACAAGGGGGCACACATGCAATGTGAGGTGGTTCCTTGATACACAACCAAAAATAATTACATACCCGAGTCCTCGGCTGGTTCATGTGGCCCAGCATCGGTGTCACCCTCCTCCTCACGCACAACTCCACTCAGGAGGGCAAGGGTGTAAAAACGGTGTTGATATTGGTGGGGACATAATTTGGCCAAGCGCCCCAGTGCGCCATGGTTGTCACACGAAATGTGGCCTACACTGTACAAATGATTGGTTGTCCATTCCTTTGTGTTATTTTGATTTTTAGCACCAGGTACACTTAGTCTTAGACTTAGGCTAACATCTGCATGTATATGGGCAATACATTATCACACAGAGAAAGTGGACATTGAAGTTGCTGTGAATTTCGCTGTAGTGGATGACCTACCCAAAATACAACACAATCAATCAAAATTATGTGCTGCTGCTTCATTTTCACACAACTTTTACTATTTTCACACATTTGAAACATCATGTGCTTCCTTTTGAGTTACTGCAATTTCAGAATCTGGAAGTAATGTAGGTATGGGTGGTAGAAGTGTGAAGAGTTTTGGTAGTTGTAGTGCATTTTGCAAAAATGTTTATTCATTAAGTTGAAAGGGTTAAGTGACAATTGTTTCACATTTTTGCATTTTCACATTTTATTGCAGAGGTTACATACATACGCATATACGCATGCACATATACATATGCATACAAACAATGAGCGAGAAAAAGTAAATAAGTAAACATTTAGCATTACCTACAAGCATTTATTAGTGTGTGTGTGTGTGTGTGTGAGAGAGAGAGAGAGAGAGAGAGAGAGAGAGTGAGAGAGAGAGAGAGAGAGAGAGAGATTGCAAACAGAAACTCCTTGCTGTTACAGTAAATATAAGTAAACATTTAGCATTACCTACAAGCATTTATTAGTGTGTGTGTGTGTGAGAGAGAGAGAGAGAGAGAGAGAGAGAGAGACGGTGTATACAACTGCTAGATGTTAAGGTGTTTTTGCCTTCTGAGTCGAGCGCTTGGCAGAAGAAAACGTCACTGTCTGAAGAGGTTCTCTAACAAGGCTATTTTGTTTTGAATAGCTTACCGTTGACTGGGTAAAATAATGTCTTATGTCCTCCTTACGTTTTCTTTTATTGAAGTATTTCACCTGACGTCACAGGGTCACGTGACGCCCAGGTGTCCACCATTTTGGACAGCAAGCTAGCTAATGTCAACAACAGTAGCTGGTATGTTACTGTAGCAATGTTTACGTTCAGTCATTTGGATGACTGTTAAAACCTTTCAGTCTCAAGTTTTTCCTTTACTGGATTTACTAGTTTACTGAGCCAGCCGGCCCCGGAGCGCTAGCTAGCCAGCCAGCCAGCCGGCCCCGGAGCGCTAGCTAGCCAGCCAGCCAGCCGGCCCCGGAGCGCTAGCTAGCCAGCCAGCCAGCCGGCCCCGGAGCGCTAGCTAGCCAGCCAGCCAGCCGGCCCCGGAGCGCTAGCTAGCCAGCCAGCCAGCCGGCCCCGGAGCGCTAGCTAGCCAGCCAGCCAGCCGGCCCCGGAGCGCTAGCTAGCCAGCCAGCCAGCCGGCCCCGGAGCGCTAGCTAGCCAGCCAGCCAGCCGGCCCCGGAGCGCTAGCTAGCCAGCCAGCCAGCCGGCCCCGGAGCGCTAGCTAGCCAGCCAGCCAGCCTGCCCCGGAGCGCTAGCTAGCTAGCCAGCCAGCCAGCCAGCCAGCCGGCCGGCCCCGGAGCGCTAGCCAGCCAGCCAGCCGGCCCCGGAGCGCTAGCTAGCTAGCCAGCCAGCCTGCCCCGGAGCGCTAGCTAGCTAGCCAGCCAGCCGGCCCCGGAGCGCTAGCCAGCCAGCCGGCCCCGGAGCGCTAGCTAGCTAGCTAGCCAGCCGGCCCCGGAGCGCTAGCTAGCTAGCCAGCCGGCCCCGGAGCGCTGGCTAGCTAGCCAGCCGGCTCCGGAGCGCTGGCTAGCCAGCCAGCCGGCTCCGGAGCGCTAGCCAGCCAGCCGGCTCCGGAGCACTAGCTAGCCAGCCAGCCGGCCCCGGAGCGCTAGCCAGCCAGCCGGCCCCGGAGCGCTAGCCAGCCAGCCAGCCCGCCCGCCCTGGAGCGCTAGCTAGCTAGCCAGCCAGCCAGCCAGCCAGCCCCGGAGCGCCAGCCGGCCCCGGAGCGCTAGCTAGCCAGCCAGCCGGCCCCGGAGCGCTAGCTAGCCAGCCAGCCGGCCCCGGAGCGCTAGCTAGCCAGCCAGCCGGCCCCGGAGCGCTAGCTAGCCAGCCAGCCAGCCGGCCCCGGAGCGCTAGCTAGCCAGCCAGCCTGCCCCGGAGCGCTAGCTAGCTAGCCAGCCAGCCAGCCGGCCGGCCCCGGAGCGCTAGCCAGCCAGCCAGCCGGCCCCGGAGCGCTAGCTAGCTAGCCAGCCAGCCTGCCCCGGAGCGCTAGCTAGCTAGCCAGCCAGCCAGCCAGCCGGCCCCAGAGCGCTAGCCAGCCAGCCGGCCCCGGAGCGCTAGCTAGCTAGCCAGCCGGCTCCGGAGCGCTAGCCAGCCAGCCGGCTCCGGAGCGCTAGCCAGCCAGCGGGCTCCGGAGCGCTAGCTAGCCAGCCAGCCGGCCCCGGAGCGCTAGCCAGCCAGCCGGCCCCGGAGCGCTAGCTAGCCAGCCAGCCCGCCCGCCCCGGAGCGCTAGCTAGCTAGCCAGCCAGCCAGCCGGCCCCGGAGCGCTAGCCAGCTAGCCAGCCAGCCAGCCGGCCCCGGAGCGCTAGCCAGCCAGCCAGCCGGCCCCGGAGCGCTAGCCAGCCAGCCAGCCGGCCCCGGAGCGCTAGCCAGCCAGCCAGCCGGCCCCGGAGCGCTAGCCAGCCAGCCAGCCGGCCCCGGAGCGCTAGCCAGCCAGCCAGCCGGCCCCGGAGCGCTAGCCAGCCAGCCAGCCGGCCCCGGAGCGCTAGCCAGCCAGCCAGCCGGCCCCGGAGCGCTAGCCAGCCAGCCGGCCCCGGAGCGCTAGCCAGCCAGCCAGCCGGCCCCGGAGCGCTAGCCAGCCAGCCAGCCGGCCCCGGAGCGCTAGCCAGCCAGCCAGCCGGCCCCGGAGCGCTAGCCAGCCAGCCAGCCGGCTCCGAAGCGCTAGCCAGCCGGCCCCGGAGCGCTAGCTAGCCAGCCAGCCAACCTGCCCCGGAGCGCGCTCAGTAAACTAGTAAATACAGTAAAGGAAAAACTTATAACGGGCCATGTCTCAACAGACTAAGAAGTTATTTCAATGACATTTAATAACATTTTGTTTATCCTGAGGACCGAAAGTAAATGAAAATGTGAACAAATCTTAGCTGTCAGTGAACAATCCTGGTGGAAGCAGGTAAACGTCGTTCTCTAAGCCTGCTAAGCTCAATTTTTGCAAATGCCTCTCCCTCTGCTCGCCCTGTAAATGCCCTACGTCGCTGGATAGTGAAGGTGTTTTCTGCATCTCGCTCCTTTTTCTTTTATGTTTTTCGTTTGTCGCCTTCCTCGCATTCAAACTGATTCGAGCCGTGCCGTCCAAAATGGCAGTGTCACATGACTTGGTCACGTGAGTGAAATACCTCAATTGCCCGACATCACTGCCTGTGCGCTGTTTTGCTGTAGCAGCGAGCTGGATGCTGATTTTACCGCTTGCTACTGCTTACAGCCAATGACAACAAAAAACCATAGCAACGTCAAGGCAACGGGAGGTGGGCCAATCAAAAACCATAGCAACGTCAAGGCAACGGGAGGTGGGCCAATCAAAACTTCATAAAGCTTTTTTACCTGCTGTCCCCACCAATAGTCAGCCGTCTTCGAGAGATCTGTTCACAACTGAAAATCATCTGGAAGCGATACCGCGTTTGGTGTTTTTATTCAGCGTTTCCCGCATCGCGGCTTCTCCATTCAAAAATGGTATGGACATTTTAAACTCAGCTGAATATTGGTATGGACGCGTCCATACCGTCCATACGCATTTTTACGCCCATGCAGGAGGGTTTCCCCTATAATGCCAGCCAGTTTTTGATCCAGTGGGGGGTGAGCTCCGGCTCCCCCTTCCCCCCGCCCGTTGCACGGATGCTTTGGCGGTGTGCCGCGATCCTCTTCTTGGCGTCCACCTTTATGTCGGACCATTTTTTTTTTTTTTTACCTCTGCCATAGTACGGCCTTGTGAAGCTACAGAATTGACCGCATCGGCCACATGCTGCCATTCACACGTTTTTTTCGCATTTGTAACTCCCGTATTATGGCCTCCAAACAAAACAGCTCGATGCTGCTCCACTTCATCTACTAGCACTTCAACTTCACAGTCGGTGACGTTGCGCTTCTTTGTCTTTCCTTCTGTTTTGGGCATGGTGTCCACAGATATCAATATTCATTAAGGGGGTTTCGCTGAATATTTATAGGCAATTGTGGGTGTGTCTTGAGGTACGCACAGGTGCCGCAAACTTAGAGTGGATTGTGATTTATAAAGGGAAATTGGCGTGGAACGTGCGTGCGCACGGTTTTATAAATCAGAATATTTCTGTGCACACGCACATTCTGAGTTTCGTGCGCACGCCATCTTCTGGCGTAAATCCTGCGCAAAGTTTTATAAATGAGGCCCCTGGTTATTTCCTTAGACTAGGGGTTCTCAAACATTTGCGATCTGGGCCCCCCCGACTGTAGCAAGTGTACTTTGACACACACACACCCCCCACACCCCCCCCCCCCCACACCCCCGAAAAAAGATAGATAAGCTATTATCATTATTATTGTTGTTGCTGCTGTTGGGCTGTTTTTTATTGTTATGTATTGTATTATTACAATCTTCGACAACACAGTCAGAGACTGAAAATGTTCAATTTTGCTTTATATCCTTTTAAAAATTTATGGATCCAGACGCGGTTCCAGATTACCTCCAAAATTTAAGTTCTTCACTGGGCCAAGACACACATCTAGTAAAATTTTCATGAAAATCTGTCTGTACATATTTTTCTGCAAAGTTGCTAACAAACAAACACATGACTGAACAAACAAACTCTACCAGAGTACCGGAGATAGTGTTAACGAATGTCTCAGTGTGACACATGAGCCTGCTTTGTTTCACAGAGTTCTCAAATTCTCGGCTCAATTTTAGTTAAACACAGCTTCATGTCATCCTCAATCTGTGAGCGATTGTGGTACTTAGTTTTGAGCATGGTCAGTTTTGAAAAGCCTGTCTCACACAAGTATGTTGACGCGAAAGGCAATGTCACAGAGCTGGGGGTACTCCTGCATCAGTGTTACCCAGAAGGATGTAAGAGAACAGGTGCTAAAAAGGTGCTTCAGCCCACTGTCACTCTTCAGCTCAATAAGCTGCTCTTGTATTTGCAGTGACAAATCGTTTGCGGTGCAAACAAATGGGTCCTGAACCCATGAAAATGACTGGTAGTCCTCCTTGAAACAAGAAACTAACTGCTGCTTAAGCCCAGACAGGTGATCTGTAGCTGATTGAAAAATAGAGGAGAAATCACTGCCGTATGCCTCAGTGACGAAGTCTGTGAGGCTGGGGAATGTCACAATTTCCGACAATTATGTGGTCATGTCAGAGGACAAGTTTTTGGATGAAAGCATCCACTCTGTCAGCAAGGACCAACACATTGGAATCTTGGCCTTGCAAAGACAGATTCTAACTATTCAGTCTGTCAAATATGTCGACCAAATACGACAAGGAAGCTAGCCACAGGGAATCATGGAGGTGCTTGTCCAGTTCCGAACTGCTTTCAGTCAAAAACAACTTCACCTCTTCTCGCAGCTCATACAAGCATTGTACCACTCTCCCTCTGGAAAGCCAGTGAACCTCTGTGTGCAAGAGCAGCTGTTCATGCCCAGAACCCATTTCCTGACAGAGGACCCCGAATAACCATGAGTTCAATGGATGTGACTTAATGTAATTTATCATCTGAACTGCCTGTTGAAGCACAGACTGGAAGAGCGTCAGCATTTTTTTTCTAGCTGCAAGTGCCTCGCAATGGATCATGCAATAAGTCCACCTTGCTAATGGAGCTACCTGTTGAAGGTGTGTCACTAGGCCACTCTTACGTCCTGTCATTGATTGTGCCCCATCAATACAAATAACAACACACTTCTCCCAGACCAAGTCTGCATTTTTGACAAACGAGTCAATAAAATGAAAGCTTGCTTCACCAGTTGTAAGGGTTTGAAGAGGAAGACAAAACAGAACATCCTCTTCAATCCCCTGGTCTTTCACAAACCTTACGTAGGTAGGTCCCTGAACCTGCCCAGCAATATCAGTTGACTCATTTAACTGCAATGCATAGTACGGACTCTGTCTAACTAGTTGTAGCAATTGCTCCTTAACATCACTGGCCAAATCGGAGATCCTGCGAGCTACAGTGTCAGTGGATATGGAATATCACTAAGTTTAGCTGTGGCACTTTCCCCCAGCATTATTCTGCAAATATCCTGTGCTGCAGGCAAAATCAGTGTCTCAGCTATAGGATGTGGCTTCCCAAGTTTAGCTATTCTTTGGGAGACCACGTATGAAGCTTCGAGACACTGACTAGACATGGTGGTATGTTTGGTTATGGTGGACTTTTGTAGATGAAGGGCATCACGCTTTCTTTTGAAATAATCCACTGGTTTGTTTTTCATGTCAGGGTGCTTGGTGTCCAAATGCCTCTTTATTTTGCACAGTTTCATGCTGTCATTGGCAAGCACCTCCACACAAACAACACATTGCAGACCTGGTTCCAGTGTGCCATTAACAGAAAAACCGTATTGTAAATAACTTTTGTCATATTTGCAGAGTTTTGGTTTTTTGGGAACTAGTGCATCAGTGGGACCAGCTCTTTTTTCATGAATTAGAAATTTGTCCATATTGTTTATTAACCCAATAAAAGATCATTATGCTGTAAGTGTGAACATAGCAAAGGGACTTGCTCAGCTAAGAATGCTAGCACCTTACCACCACGCACCAGACTAAGCTCCACTAAAATGAGCAATCTACAAACCGTGCTTAATGTAATTAAGTTAAAATATAATTAACTGTTATACAGTGTTGGACCTTACAATTTTTATTCAAAGAAAAAAGGTGGAGAAAAGAGAGAAAAAGTAGGAGAATGATTAAAGAAAGGAGAAAGAGTAGGTTGACAAGTAGGCAAAGGAGACAAAGGAGAAAGTAAGTTGACAAGTAGGAAAGTGAGATGGTAAGATCAGATTTAAATGGAGTTTTAAAGTGAGAAAAGAGGGCTGAAATAGTCTTTAAAAAGACTGTTTAAATTATTACTGCAATAGCAGTGCTGGAAGGCTAGCTATATATGCAAGGATATAGCCTTTAAAAAGGCTGTTGGTAAAAGGTAATTGAAAAGCTAATAGTAGGCTATATGAAAGCTGCAATGGTATGAGCTCAACTCGATTACACAATGGTGTGTTTCCAATGTCTGTGATCTCTTATGTACTTGAGGTGTGTCTATAAAAGTTCTTTGCTGAGATTTCAAATAATAACGCTCCGTCTTCATTGGCTGGACCCCCCAGTTTGAGAACCACTGCTTAGACAAAGCTTTAGTTGTCAGAGATTTTAGTATTCACATCAATAACCCAGAAGACCCTTTGAAAACAGCGTTCGTGTCAATTTTAGATTCAGTAGGGGTTAATCAGAATGTCATAGGACTTACCCATAATGGTGGTCATACTCTCGATCTAATACTAACATTCGGGTTAAATATAGAAATTATAGTCTGAATTCCACATATTCAGACTGTGGAATATATTCTATATTCCACAGTCTGAAGTTATCTCAGATCATTATCTCATCTTATTCAAAATATGTCTGAGCAATAATATATGCACCTCACCACGCTACTGTATTAAATGTACATTCATGTCAACTACTGCACAGAGTTTTATAAATAATCTCCCAGAGTTATCAACTTTGATTGGATCACTGTCAGCCCCCACATAACTTGAACAGGCAACTGAATGCTTAGAGTCAACATTCCGCTATACTTTAGATAGTGTAGCTCCACTTAAAAGGAAAATGATTAGAGAGAGAAAAAAAGCACCCTGATATAATGATGACACTTGCACTTTAAAACAGACCACTCAAAAATTGGTAGCGTTCAAATTAGCTTGGAAGGAGAGTTTCCTGAAGTACAGAAAAGCTCCTAGTGCTGCTAGAGCAACATATCTCTCCACCCCAATAGAAGATAACAAAAATAATCCTAGATTCCTATTTAATATTGTAACAAAATTAACCAGGAATAAGACCATGATAGACACATGCACACCTGCAGTATGTAGTAGCAATAACTTCATTAATTTTTTCAATGATAAAATTGAAAATATCTGACAAAAATTTCAAACTACTAATTTAAGGCCTGACAATTTAAGTAACCCTGTAGTTAACAATATAATTGTATCAGATCAGCAATTAGAATGTTTTACTACCCTTAGAGAAATTGAACTAATTTCATTAATCGCCGCCTCAAAATCTTCAACTTGTGTACTAGATCCTTTACCTACACGCCTATTCAAACAGATAAGACCTGAAGTAATTGAACCGCTTCTAAAAATAATAAATTCTTCTCTTAGGATTGGCTATGTACCCAAATCATTTGAACTAGCAGTTATCAAACCCCTGATTAAAAAACCTGACCTCGATCCCTGTCAGCTGTCCAATTATTGGCTAATATCAAACCTCCCCTTTATCTCCAAGATCCTACAAAAAGCTGTCACATAGCAGTTATGCTCATATCTACATAGGAATAACATCCATGAAATGTATCAGTCAGGATTTAGACTGAATCATAGCACAGAGACAGCTTTGGTTAAAGTAGTAAATGACTTCCTGTTGGCATGTGATCAGGGCTGTGTCTTGCTGCTTGTGTTGCTTGACCTTAGTGCAGCATTTGATACCACTGATTATTCCATTCTCCTAGATAGACTAGAAAATGTTGTGGGAGTTAAGGGAATGGCCCTCTCCTGGCTCAGCTCTTATTTAACTGATCGCTATCAGTATGTTGATGTAAATAGTGATTTTTCTAGACATACTGAGGTAAAGTTTGGTGTTCCACAAGGTTCTGTTTTAGGCCCACTGCTTTTTTCTTTATATATGTTACCACTGGGTGATATTATTCGTAAGCATGGTATTAGTTTCCACTGTTGTGCTGATGACACACAGTTGTATGTTTCTGCAAAACCAGATAAGACACACCAGCTTAATAGAATTGAGGAATGTGTAAAGCTAGCCGCACACTACGCCGATCCACGCGGTACCGAATCGACCCATTTCAGAGCCGACTCCCGACAGGGCACGCACATATCCCCGACTAACTCACGACTGTTGACGAGTGCAGTCGCGATTGAAGCGACACCAAACGAGATTATGCGAACTAAGCATCATAACAAACATTCCGCTAAATATCACGTGACAACTTAATAGATTTGTGATTGGCTGGTGCTGCCAAGACGTATTTCTCGCGCTAGAAATTGTGTTTAATGATGTCGAAATGGAGAAGAAAGCAAATGTTAGCGCTGGCGTTATATGTTTACATGCAAATATTGTGTCGTCGTCGAAGGAGAAGAGAAAATAAAAGATTGTGGAAAAAGGAACACAACAAACTGCACACAGAACAGGGGTGTTTCCATAATCATCTCCGTGAATTATGAGAGAAGGATGCTGTAAGCTTCGAAAATTTTTTGAGGATGCATCCGTCTCTTTTTGACAACGTGCTTGCAGATGGTTACACCCCTGATTCAGCGACAGGACACCCTGTTTCGAGAGTGCATTTCTCCCGGAGAACGACTGGCTGTTACATTGCGATTTTTGGCTACAGGTATTGATTATAACATTTTTCAGAATATATACTAGGTCTATCAAGTAATAATAATAAAAAAGTAATTCTATATATATATATCTCTGGATAGTACAGTGGTAATGCTCACTGACTATGACGCGGGAGATCGGGGTTCGAATCCCGGTCGGGGCAAAACATCATCCAGTAAGGGTCCTTAGGAATGAGTGAAGACATAACTGATAGAGTCATACCGGCTCAGACGTCGCCCGGGTCAACAAGTTGCTAGGGAACCAGGGCAAACTGATGAGAAATGGGCTACTGGAACAAGACATCGATGGACGAGGACAGAAAATACGGAATTGTTGGAATGCTACTATACAAGCAATCCCAGATAGAGGGGATACATGCAGCGAATGTGGGACCATTGGATACTTTGAAACCCACAATCAAGGCTAACAAAGAAACAGCTATTAGCCCAGTGTTCCAACATCCGTAATCGAAATCTACTATCACAACTAGAGATTAATGAAATACAACAACGATGCTACGGCAAGGGGGAGCCAGGAAGACAGGTCAGCGGGGAGATGTCATCATCATCCCCACAACCAGAGATTAGGTACCAAGCCCCAACAGCTAACAGCCTCAACACAAGAGCTGCTGACCTGAGAAGGAAGATCGTGACCCAACTGGAAACCTGGAGCCCCCGACGAATACCGAAGCTGAGTTGCCAAGTACCTTCAGAAGATCTACTAGTAGATGTGAATGCTGCTCTGAAGACAATCTCCACAAGAACCATCACTGAGACCAACAAGCTGATACACAGTACAGCAACAGTAATCATGGAGATGCTTGGAGACAAGGTGGGCTCAGGACATAACAAACAGTATCCACCATGGAAGAAACGATTAGAGGCCAAGATAAAGGCAGCACGGAGAGAAGTTAGCCAGCTAGCTGAATTACAGAAAGGGAACATGGTGAATAAAGGGGCACCCAGGAAGTACAACTCACTCTCCATACCAGAGGCACTTGAAACTGCCAAACAGTGACTAACAGCTCTGGCCACCCGGTTGAAGAGATACACCAAGGAGGGAGAGGCCAGGAGAATAAACAAGCTGTTCTCAGTGGCAGGGAAACAACAACCGGTCAGACCCACCAAGAGCTGAGGTGGAAAAATACTGGAAAGACATATGGGAAAGAAAGGCATCACACAACACCAATGCCCAATGGTTAGTGGACCTAAGAGCTGACCACAGCAACCTCCCAGAACAAGAACCAGTAACCATCTCAATGGCAGACGTCCAAGAAAGAGTGTCAAAGATGAAGAGCTGGACAGCACCAGGCCCCGATATGATCCATACGTACTGGCTGAAGAAGCTAACTGCACTCCATGAATGCCTAGCAGCACAGATGAACCAGCTGCTGAGGGATGGAACCCACCCAGAATGGCTAACCCAAGGCAGGACAGTCCTAATCATGAAGGACCCCCAGAAGGGACCCATCCCATCCAACTACCGGCCAATTGCCTGTCTCTGCACAACATGGAAGGCCCTGTCAGGCATCATTGCGGCAAAAATGAGTAAGCATGTGGCTCAATACATGAGCGAGGCACAGAAAGGAATTGGCAGTAACACCAGAGGAGCCAAGCACCAGCTACTGGTCGATAGAACAGTCGCCCGAGACTGTAAGAAGAGACAGACCAACCTGTGCACTGCCTAGATTGACTACAACTCAATGCCACACACATGGATACTGGAATGTCTGGAACTGTATAAGATCAACAGGAACCTAAGGACCTTCATCCAGAACTCAATGGAAATGTGGAAGACAACCCTAGAGGCCAACTCAAACCCATTGTCCAAGTCAACATCAAGTGCGGCATATACCAAGGAGATGCGCTATCGCTGTTCTGCATAGGCCTGAACCCCCTCAGTCGGATCATCACGAAAAGCAGCTACGGGTACCGATTCCGTAGTGGGGCAACAATCAGCCACCTGCTCTACATGGATGACATCGAGCTGTATGCCAGGAATGAGCGAGAAATAGACTTGCTGATCCACACCACCCGGATTTACAGCGATGACATAGGGATGTCATTCGGATTGGACAAGTGTGGCCGGATGGTCTCAAAGAGAGGCAAGATGATCCGGACTGAGGGGATTGACCTACCAGAGGGCAACATAGGTGATATCCAAGACGGCTACAAGTACCTTGGCATCCCACAGACTAATGGAAACCATGAAGAGGCCACAAGGAAGTCAACCACAGCCAAATACCTCCAGAGAGTAAGGCAGGTCCTGAAAAGTCAGCTGAATGGTAAGAACAAGGTCCGAGCCATCAACATGTCATCAGTCATCAGATACCCCGCTGGTATCATAAACTGGCCAAAGGAGGAGATAGAAGCCACAGATATCAAGACTAGAAAGCTCCTCACCATGCATGGAGGGTTCCACCCCAAGTCTAGCACCCTGAGACTACACACTAAGCGGAAAGAGGGAGGCCGAGGGCTAGTGAGCGTCAAGACCATGGTCCAGGATGAAACATCGAAAATCCGAGAATACATCAGAAAGATGGCCCCAAAGGATGAACTGCTAAGTGAATGTCTCAGGCAGCAGAACCCTGATGAGAGTGCAGAGGAGGAGGAGGAACAGACAACCTGGAGGGACAAACCCCTACATGGCATGTACCACCGTCAGATAGAGGAAGTGGCTGATATCAAGAAATCCTACCAGTGGCTGGATAATGCAGGACTGACAGACAGCACAGAGGCACTAATCATGGCAGCACAAGAACAGGCCATAAGCACAAGAGCCATAGAGGCCAGGATCTACCAGAGTAGATCAGACCCAAGATGCAGACTGTGCAAAGAAGCCCCTGAAACAGTCCAGCACATAGTAGCAGGGTGTAAGATGCTAGCTGGATCAGTGTACATGGAGAGGCACAACCAAGTGGCTGGGATAGTATACAGGAACATCTGCAACCAGTATGGAATAGAAGTACCCAAGTCGCAATGGGCCATGCCACAGAAGGTGGCTGAGAACAACAGGGCCAAGGTTCTGTGGGACTTCAGCTTCCAGACTGACAAACAGATCCTGGCTAACCAACCGGACATAGTGGTGGTGGACAAAGAGCAGAAGAGGGTGGTGGTGATAGATGTGGCGATCCCAGCTGACGCCAACATCAGGAAAAAGGAACATGAGAAACTTGAGAAGTATCAAGGGTTGAAAGAGCAGCTGGAACGGATGTGGAAGGTCAAGGGTTGCGTGGTCCCCGTGGCAGTGGGGGCACTTGGGGCAGTAACCCCCAAACTGGGAGAGTGGCTCCAGCAAATCCCAGGAACAACATCTGAAGCCTCAGTCCAGAAGAGCGCAGTCCTAGGAACATCGAAGATACTGCGCAGAACCCTCAAACTCCCAGGCCTCTGGTAGAGGACCCGAGCTTGAGGATGACATGGATACCACCCCCCCGCCGGGGGTGAGAAGGAGATTTTTTTTTTTATAATGTGTGTATATGTAGATACATGTATGTGTGGAAGACACAAAAGAACTATTAGAACAGCATAAAAAGCTTATTTATTTTCTTTTAATACAAGTGAAGAACAAAAATCACAAACTGTGAACTATCAGAATAGCATAAAAAACTCATTTTCTTTTTATCATATGCCTACCCTAAAGAATCAACAATATATATATATATATATATATATATATATATATATATATATATATATATATATATATATATGTGTGTGTGTGTGTGTGTGTGTGTGTGTTATGTGAAACAAAATATATCAAAATTTTCTATAATAAATCTGGAAAAAAATTTCCTGCTTATCAACTTAAATATAGATGGGAAATCAGTAAATTCACCTTAGTGTAAGTATTAAAGGTTTACATGTAAATTAATAGTTATATTATGATTATATCAAATTAATGACAAATACCAGGTCACTTATAATATAAAAAATGTGTACAATCATGACACAAAGAAACTATTTATTTGAGGAATAGTGTGTATGACTCTAACATTACAGAAAATTATTTGCTTCTGAAAAAAAATTATGAAATTTACTGGATTTTCTTTTGAATAAAAAAGATGTATCTGGATTTATAGGGGAAACTTACAGGAGTTTGAGCTACCAGTTTCGTATTGGAGAAACGACTATTGGGAAAATTGTACCAGAGACCTGTGATGCAATCTACAAAGTTTTAAAGGACAGTTATCTGAAGGTAAAATTTAAAATAATAGAATAGAATGAACTTTACCCGTGAAAGATATAAACATTTATTTTTGAATACACACTATCTAAATGGAAAAGGAGAAACCAGAAGTGAATAACTTGTATTGCGCTCATTATATATATATATATATATATATATATATATATATATATATATATAAAGCATTTGAAAACAAATTTAATTCAGTTAGATATCCAAATTTTTCTACATGTTTTATTTAAAATGACTAATTCTGTTATCTATTCTATCTAACCTATTTGTTTAATCAAAATTACATTTGTAGCAAATTAGTGAATGAGAACCCCTGGTCACTGTTTTGTTCGTGACGAGTCTGTTGTCCTTGGGCAACGACTGCACGGAATACACACTGCTCGAGTTCATTTTGAAGCATGAACAGTGCCATTGGGTCTTTGATTTTTCTCAGACGCGTCTCAAGATTTCTGCAGAAAAGATTGATATCATCTTCAACATCTTCTTTGTCTGCCATGGCATGAGTAACAGATTTCATGAACGCCAGCTCCGCATCCTCCCTTTGTTGACCTGCTGGCTGGCATTTTCTCTTCTTTTGAAGAGGCTGCCTGGAAGATGTTGGTGTCATCTCAGGTGGCATGTCATCATCCGACTGTGGCTCAGGCTCTGCGGGTTGAGACGGTTGAGACTTGTTGTCAGAACCACCAACTTCATCCATTAAATTTTGTGTGTCACCTACATCCTCAGGGCGGCACGGTGGTGTAGTGGTTAGCGCTGTTGCCTCACAGCAAGAAGGTCCTGGGTTCGAGCCCCGTGGCCGGCGAGGGCCTTTCTATGCGGAGTTTGCATGTTCTCCCCGTGTCTGCGTGGGTTTCCTCTGGGTGTTCCGGTTTCCCCCACAGTCCAAGACATGCAGGTTAGGTTAACTGGTGACTCTAAATTGACCGTAGGTGTGAATGTGAGTGTGAATGGTTGTCTGTGTCTATGTGTCAGCCCTTTGATGACCTGGCGACTTGTCCAGGGTGTACCCCGCCTTTCGCCCGTAGTCAGCTGGGATAGGCTCCAGCTTGCCTGAGACCCTGTAGAAGGATAAAGCGGCTAGAGATAATGAGATGAGATGAGACTCTGCCTCTTGGATATACATATTAACATACCAATTTCCAGAGGTGGGACAAAGTCACTAATGTGCAAGTCACAAGTAAGTCTCAAGTCCTACCACTCAAGTCCGAGTCAAGTCACAAGTCAAGGCACTTTTGACCAAGTCAAGTCCAAGTCCAAGTCCTACCCAAGCCAAGTCGAGTCCAAGTCCAAGTCTCATTTTTTTCCAAGTCCCTAACAAGTCACCATTTATTCTACAGGCAATCAACACATTTTTGATCACAAATGTATTACCTCTCCACACTGCAGTGTATGTCCTCCTTTGCCAGTCACCTTGGATAAAAATGTCTGCTAAATGTAATGTAATGTCAATGATTCATAGAGGCAGCACAAGTAACTACAGTACACCCATTCTTTTCCATTTTAAAATGTTTTAGAGCTTGTGCCCCAAGACAATCAAAGAATCTCAGAGGAGACAATGATTAGTTAGTTAACGTTAGTAAAGCATCCTAAATTTTCAGTGAGTTTAGTTTGAGTGAGTCAGTGTACATCTGAGGCTAAGGGTGTGAGAATGAGTGAAAGTATGACCATTTCCTTAAATTTTTTATTGGAAAATTAGTGAGAAATTAAAACAAAATTCTAAACAAAACTAGTACTGGTACTGTGTAACAAAAATCATTTTCTTTTCATTTCATTCATGTCATTTTTCACATAAAAATGCTTTTCATGTGCATTTTAAGACATGAAACTCAAAGTCCAAGCTAACAGATGATCTGTGTACTTTTAGAATCAAAGAATGGTTTTCCTTCTGAAGTTAGGCACTGTCCCAACATACAACATGACATGCCTTTAACACAATACAACGTGACTTGAGTACGTTTGTGTGTGTGAGAGAGACCAACTAACTGACAAATTCCGGAAATATCTGTTCTCCACTACTGAGAGAGGGATGTTGCATCCAATGACCAAATCTGTTAGTATTGAATTTGTGATGGCTTTTTGTTGTGGGTGGGTAGCATTGTACTGTCTATCTTTTGCAGTAAGGAATCCAGAAATGGACGGCTGCTCTGTCTCACTTGGGATGATCTTGTTCTTCAGATATTCTGCAAATCTAAACAAGGAAAAAAAATGTAAAATTAGTAGGCCTACTTGTTTTCTGTTTTTAATCATGTAGACATTAACATGTTTTTATCATTTTCAATATCAAAGTCTGAGTTCATTTAATCCGAACATATTTGTTTATACACAGTATAATGTTTAATACAAGCCAGCCAGGATGTTCCCTTAAGCAGTTTAGCTAGACCACAATGCATTCACTAAACACTCGCTAAAATACCGGTAGCCTCAGTAAACACAGAACGTTGTGACGATGTAGCCAGAATCAGAGTCCTCTAGGGCTCTGGCCAGAATGTGAGAATGAAGCCCTGGCAACTTTCTAGAGAGCCGTATAATAAAGTAGAATAAACAGTTGTTGTGAATTTCAGAATGTTCAGCGGAATCCTCCAGATCCAAGTTGCGTGCTTTTGGCGAATTTGGTTTCTCGCCAGAGACTAATAAATGCACTGGTAAAGCCACGCTATGTAGAGGCATTGTGTGCCCTGTCGTTTGGGTAAAAGACTGTGGGATAATGCTTCGCGTCGGAGTAGGCTACACTCCAATCTGTCGGGATGTACTGCGCTATAAAACGTCAGCTGAGCTTACATTTTACATAGCCCAAATGGCCCATTATTCACATTGCCTACATGACACCAGAGAGAGGAAGAGAATAGAATTGAATGTCTCTGATGACGCGTAATCCCAGCACTAATAACACACATCGCACAGCGTCCACGACTTGGTGCAGTACGTAGCAAACAGTTAAACGCCTGGTTTAACTTGCATTGCTAGTCATCTCGTCTCAGTGGTTTAAATGCCTTTCATGGCAAGCACTGACTTTCCCATTGCAAAGAGCGAACTTCTGTTTTACATACTTAGTTTGCAGCCTGGGTAACTGTTTATTTGATTTAAGTTTTATCCTTTGCTGTCCGGTTCTTATCATAAGTCTGTGTCGTTCTGACCAGAGCCTTTATAACAATCTTGTAAATGTTCTCTGCTCTGACCAAATCACCACCTTCTGGCTATGCCTTCCCAATGTGTGTTAACTGGTAGTCTAGCCCACATAATCTAACACTAGACTGAACACAAAAGCAATCCAATAAAAAAAAAATCTACTTCACTATTTTATATTCAGCAAAGCAAAACAAATCCTTGACAGCGTTAATACATTAACACATTCCACTTCTAGCCACCAACTAGCCTGTACAGATTCTTGCTACCTGGCTTTGTTACTTACTTGTCCTTATGCAGCCTCAGGTGACGAGCGAAGTTTGATGTGGTTGACTGGCTGTCCGAAATTGTGGCTCCACATGTTCTGCACGTAGCAATGCGTTTGCCATCTGTATTGGAGTGTTCTTTAAATCCAAAGGAAATTACGCGGGGAATCATGTTTTTATCCGTCCGTTCATCATTCAGCGTCCTCGTTGCCCATCACCGTTTGGTTTTTCATTTGAACCAGTTGAAGTGCTTGAGCAGGGCCGGAGTAGGCCCTGTTTTCACTCCGGGAGTTTAATTCACATTCAGGCCACTTTGAAATGGAGGAAGAATTTGAGTACATTAAAAAAGATAAAACAAATAACTGTTCTTTCACAATGCTTTTTATTTGGTTTAAATTCAGGTAGTGACAATGTATGTTGTTCGTCGTTCTCTGCATTACTTTAGGGTTAATAAAACTTCCATTACGCGGTAGTTTAATGACCACAAACGTAATGCAGAGACCGACGAACGATTTCATCTAGTATGAGACGGGGCTCCACTTAAAATTGGATGGTGTGTGGCCACGTGTCTAATCCGCATATACATTTATCTGTGTCACCAACATGTCCCAAAGTTCCTTAGTGAAAATATTTGAAAACACATCCAAAGGACATGCATCTTCAGAAATCGGCATCTTCGGCCCGGGTGTGGGAATGAACTTTTACGTCGGGGGCGAAATCCAGCTGACTGCCACTCCAAATAGCAAAGCAGCGAGTATGGCTGATTGTTTCGCGTTATTTAAGACGAATTACACAACACATTTTTAGTCACATAGTCTTAAAATAACGAAAGCACCCATCTCGCGTGCATTTGAACCAATGCTTGTGCATTACATGCCGCATACACCTCGAAAATAATGGCAAATCAACAATGCTGGGTACTCAGCAACCGGCAGATAAAGCGTGAGGGCGCATTAGGCAACTCAAAAATGGTTAAATGAAATGTAGGCTAAAGCAAGTGTTCGATTCTGCTTAGAATATTGGCATATGCATACACCTCTTCTAAGTTATATATTTAACAACAATTATTTAACATCAAATATGACTTCTAGGCCTGTGTGTTCATAACCACAATGTGCGCACGCCTGTGGAAATGCACGGTGTGACAGCGAGATGAAATAGGCTGGATGAGGAAATAACGCGCAACAGCACATTTGGGACCTGTTCATCTAAAATTGTTAATAACTGGGATGTAAAGCAATGTCCGGTTCTTCTTAGAATTAAGACATACACCACATCTATACCGTGTAAATTGCGAGATTTCACATGACATCAAAAAGCTGAATTGACATCGCAAACTATCGACACATGATAGACTATGCATGCAGACTATGATAGACTGATAAAATCGACAAACAGGGTTATCATACTCCATATCTTTCGTAACCTACCAGCTGGTCTTGAGAACATATCTGTCAATTTGGCACATTTTGCTGCCACCTTTTTTAAGCTCCGCCCTTTCGGTTCCACCTGACCTCTTTCTGCCCTCCATCACTGACGCGCGCTGTTTCGCGCCAATGTTGTTTAAGTTCCCCGCAATACAGAGGAGGAGTCTTGGACCAAACCAACTGCAATAGAGGGGAGGGGAGAATTTCCTTATTTGGTAGCGCCTATTTAATGTGCTGCGATGCTGTTGGCGTCTGGGCTGCCATGTGAAAATGCAGAGTGCAGTTGAATTGATGATTAATGCAAGAATAAGATCAGTGACCAAAATTAGTGAAAATTATTTTCCCCATGCTCCAAGCAGGCCACCATTGATGGTTTGGGCCGGGGATGGTCCCGGCTAAATATAGGGCCACCCCGGCATTGTGCTTGAGTGACACCTAGTGCTAGTGGATTGAGCTGCCGTAGCCTAGGACAAGGAGCTACACCGCATTCAAATAATAACGAGTGTACTTGGATTCAAAATCGGGGGGGGAAGAATATTTATACCTGATACGCCAAGTCATTGCAAGCTAAAACTGTCAAGTCCAAGTCAAGTCTCAAGTCAACAGCGTGCAAGTCCGAGTCGAGTTGCAAGTCATTCCTCATCTAGGGATTTCAAGTCTCAAGTCATCAAAATGGTGACTCGAGTCTGACTCGAGTCCAAGTCACATGACTCGAGTCCACATGTCTGCCAATTTCCACAATGAGAACCTACAAACTCTCTAAGTCAGCACTGCTTTGTAATTACACCAGTGCTCACAGACATCACTTGGCTCTCTAAAGACAAAAGCACAAATAATTTTTACAGGAATGTATACCACCACACTGAAATGTCGAGTGTGCTGGACTAAGGTTTTAACTGAATTCTAAATGATTTGAGTCCTTTCCATGATATGCAGTCATATTGGTGTTCGGGCGGTTGTGCAACTGAAAATGAACTAAAACAAAAGTACCTTGATTGAACACAGATTTCAGCAATGATCCAAAAGTGGAACAATGGAAGGTCTAGGACACAAATCATGAATACAAATGAAATTCGACGTTCCTTCCAATTAATACTGGATTCTTTTTGCATTCTTTGGCTCATCTTGGGAACTGACCATGACTCAGTAATAAAAAAAAAAATCAGTCACGATTAACCCTGTTTTTGAATATCTCCTTTCCAACTGAATGTAGTTAATATAATTGTTGCAGTAGTCATGAATATGGGCGACATCAGTAAAGGATTTTCTTGCTAATTATGATAACGGGCAGCTGACCGTGATCCAATCAAAGTTGCTAACTCTAGGAGACTATTGATAAAACTCTGCAATAGTTGATGTGAATGTACATTTGCTTCAATAGCCTGACAATGTGTATATATTATTACTATGATGTAATGGGCGGCACGGTGGTGTAGTGGTTAGCGCTGTTGCCTCACAGCAAGAAGGTCCGGGTTCGAGCCCCGTGGCCGACGAGGGCCTTTCTGTGCGGAGTTTGCATGCTCTCCCCGTGTCTGCGTGTGTTTCCTCCGGGTGCTCCGGTTTCCCCCACAGTCCAAAGACATGCAGGTTAGGATGACTAACTGGTGGTTAGGATGGTGACTCTAAATTGACCGTAGGTGTGAACGTGAGTGTGAATGGTTGTCTGTCTCTGTGTGTCGGCCCTGTGATGACCTGGTGACTTGTCCAGGGTATACCCCGCCTTTCGCTCGTAGTCAGCTGGGATAGGCTCCAGCTTGCCTGCGACCCTGTAGAAGGATAAAGCGGCTAGAACTGACGAGATGAGATGAGATATTTCAAATGAGATGAAATAATGATCTGAGGTAGCTTCAGACTGTGGAAGTGTGACTATGTTTTCTATTTTTAATCTGAAATTAGATTGAGAGTATGACCACCTATAGTAGGTCCTATGACATTCTAATTAACCCCTGCTGAATCTAGAATGGACATGAATGCTGTTTTCAGAGAGTCTTCCAAGTTATCAAAGTGAATATTGAAGTCTCCAACAATTAATGCTTTGTCTATAGCAGGGGTTCTCAACCTTTTCTATTTTAATGCCCACTTATTCATACTTGTAACGAGTTGGGCCCATTAAAAAAGATCCCCAAATATTTTGGCTCATCTATTCTTTTAGAATCTAATAATCTATTGTAAAGTGTATTAACTGAATGCAACATCACTCCCTGTTACAGACACAGTCCCTACATGCCCCAGTATACAATCGTCCTCGGTCTTCTTTTCCTACAAAAGAAAAGAAATCCCCAAAGCTGTAATTCATGAATGGTCCACTCCACATACAATCTGTTGGTCTCCATTTGATCACAAAACAATAAAGGTTTCCCGAATCAACATTTCAGCAACTTCAAATCAATATTAGTGTCCTCTGCTGCCAATTTTCTGAATTGAGCTGAAAAGTTGGTGTACTCCTCCGGCGCCGCCATGATTGAAAATCACGTGATTGCATTCCTGTGCGCTGATTGGCCAAAGGTCGAAAGGTGTTCACAAACCTTACACGCTGTGCTGTTTTACCTATCAGTATCCCCAAATCAGCACACCTAAATAAACTTGAGAATAATGATTTGAAGCCACATAGTGTATCATAAATTTAGACTTTGTGTATTGTTTGTTTAATTTCCAACCCTTCCATACCATGACATGGTGTGTTGTGAGCCTTTAGTCCTGTTTTTGTTACTCATTTTGACAGTTCACTTTTAAAACATTGGTGCATGGTTTCTTACAGATGAATTCAACGTCACTCACCTTTCAACCAATGAATCATGTGATTTCCAAAATGGCAGCACTGGCAGAGTAGACTGGAAATTTTCTGCTTAGTTGAAAAAAATCGAATGTTTGGATCAATGTTATTGTTGGAGCCATATTTGAGATTGATAGACCTTTGCTTTGAGTTGCTGGCAACCTGTAAAAGAAAAAGATTTTTAGTTAGTTATTATAAATACTTACCTGTTATGTTTATATACTTACCTCTTATGTTATGTATACTTACCTGGACCTAAACACCCTCTGTCTGACCCAATGCACATGTGATGTGGGTGGTACTGTGAAACCCCTCCCTCCGACGTGCAATTGGTGGCGCGAATCACAGATTTAATTGGTACACTCACAGGTGCCTCGCAGACAGAGTGTGAGTAGGACACAGTTTTTGACCGCATAGCGTACTCTCTTAGTTTATACCTTTTTTTTACCTTGTTTGTTGGATTCATTGAAAGTCAACCGGACTGTGGAAAATAAATGGAACAACATCTCATTTTATTTCACTCTCCGTGTGTGCTTACTTTGGAATGCGCGTCTAAACAACCCCACACTCTGCCTAGGTGTGGCCAAGGAAATGTTTGGTATAAAAAATGGCCACAACAGTTATTGACTTGAATTGAATAACATGTTGAGCCCAGTAATAGTTATTGATTCATGATCAAAATAAGGTTGGTAGACTGGCCATGGAGCTAGCAGTTTACGAAATAAATGACTTCTAACATGAGAATCCCCAGCTTTGGAGATTTTTCCATGTCATAACTTGTAAGAAAAGAAGACTGAGGAGGATTGTGTATTGGGGCATGTAATGACTGTGGTTACAGATGGGAACCCAGGAATTAAATAAATGCAATAAAAACAAACTGTTTTTAATTGTAGGTATTTAAAACTGTCTGGATGTTCCAGAAGCCAGCATAAAACCATGCATGCAGGGCATTCTCAGTCAAAAGGGATTAATGATCTAAAAGTGGAGTCTCGTTGATTAACATAAGAACTTATTGGCATGTTTGTGTACAGCAAACAAGCAAGTTATTAAAACCAAGAAGTACACTCAAAAGAAGTGGATAAAGAAACCACTCAATGGGATAGAACCTTACATGCTAACAAAGAAAGATTTTTCCAATGAATTAGAAAATCATCCATCTGTTGAGTTCCCTGACATCTCAAACTACCTGGTGCTGCAGACATCGTTCTACATGGACAAACAGATCCACTGGAAGAGCATGGAGGCATACAACTTTTTATCCAGTTAGGTCCATAAATATTTGGACAGAGACAACATTTTTCTAATTTTGGTTCTGTACATTACCACAATGAAATTTGAACAAAACAATTCAGATGCAGTTGAAGTTCAGACTTTCAGCTTTAATTCAGTGGGTTGAACAAAACGATTGCATAAAAATGTGAGGAACTAAAGCATTTTTAAACACAATCCCTTAATTTCAGGGGCTCAAAAGTAATTGGACAAATTAAATAATTGTAAATAAAATGTTCATTTCTAATACTTGGTTGAAAACCCTTTGTTGGCAATGACTGCCTGAAGTCTTGAACTCATGGACATCACCAAACGCTGTGTTTCCTCCTTTTTAATGCTCTGCCAGGCCTTTACTGCAGCAGTTTTCAGTTGCTGTTTGTCTGTGGGCCTTTCTGTCTGAAGTTTAGTCTTTAACAAGTGAAATGCATGCTCAATTGGGTTGAGATCAGGTGACTGACTTGGCCATTCAAGAATATTCCACTTCTTTGCTTTAATAAACTCCTGGGTTGCTTTGGCTTTATGTTTTGGGTCATTGTCCATCTGTATTATGAAACGCCAACCAATCAGTTTGGCTGCATTTGGCTGGATTTGAGCACACAGTATGTCTCTGAATACCTCAGAATTCATCCGGCTGCTTCTGTCCTGTGTCACATCATCAATAAGCACTAGTGACCCAGTGCCACTGGCAGCCATGCATGCCCAAGCCATCACACTGGCTCCACCGTGTTTTACAGATGATGTGGTATCCTTTGGATCATGAGCTGTACCACGCCTTTGCCATACTTTTTTCTTTCCATCATTCTGGTAGAGGTTGATCTTGGTTTCATCTGTCCAAAGAATGTTCTTCCAGAACTGTGCTGGCTTTTTTAGATGTTTTTTAGCAAAGTCCAATCTAGTCTTTTTATTCTTGAGGCTTATGAGTGGCTTGCACCGTGCAGTGAACCCTCTGTATTTACTTTCATGCAGTCTTCTCTTTATGGTAGATTTGGATATTGATACGCCTACTTCCTGGAGAGTGTTGTTCACTTGGTTGGCTGTTGTGAAGGGGTTTCTCTTCACCATGGAAATTATTCTGCGATCATCCACCACTGTTGTCTTCTGTGGGCATCCAGGTCTTTTTGCATTGATGAGTTCACCAGTGCTTTCTTTCTTTCTCAGGATGTACCAAACTGTAGATTTTGCCACTCCTAATATTGTAGCAATTTCTCGGATGTTTTTTTTTCTGTTTTCGCAGTTTAAGGATGGCTTGTTTCACCTGCATGGAGAGCTCCTTTGACCGCATGTTTTCTTCACAGCAAAATCTTCCAAATGCAAGCACCACACCTCAAATCAACTCCAGGCCTTTTATCTGCTTAATTGAGAATGACATAACGAAGGAATTGCCCGCACCTGCCCATGAAATAGCCTTTGAGTCAATTGTCCAATTACTTTTGGTCCCTTTAAAAACAAGGTGGCACATGTGAAGGAGCTGAAACTCCTAAACCCTTCATCCAATTTTAATGTGGATACCCTCAAATGAAAGCTGAAAGTCTGGACTTTATGTCCATGTCCATTATACCGTATAACTAAAACTTGAATATGTTTCAGTAAACAGGTAAAAAAAAAAAATTTGTGTCAGTGTCCAAGTATATATGGACCTAACTGTATGTGACTGAGTTAAAGATCTGCTGATCGAGACACTACAAGATAAATCTTGTATCGTTTATTCCTGGGTAAGGGGGCATTTCTGGGCTTTTTACATGTATTTGTGATGATTGCTTGGACGCTTGTTTTGGTATCAGGTGTAAAAAAAAAAAACATAGCTGCTTGATTCTCAAGCCTCCCTGCTCTTCCCTTCCAGCAGGTGGCATGGTGGTGTAGTGGTTAGCATGGTTGCCTCACAGCAAGAAGGTTTAGGGCTCGAACCCAGCGGCTGGCGAGGGCCTTTCTGTGTGGAGTTTGCATGTTGTCCCTGTGTGTGTTCAGTGCTTCAGATGGGTTAAATGCAGAGAGGAAATTTCACAAGTGTGTGATGAATGAAGTTGTGTTTTTTTTTTTCTTTTTGCAGGCATCATAGATCCATATAATTTACTCACAAATGTATTTATTTATTCTGTACTCTCTCTCTCTCTCTCGTGTGTGTGTACGTGCGTGCATGTGCACTCGTGTGGGTTAAATGCAGAGGAAGAATTTCACTGTGCTTGTGTACACACGTGACAAAAATAAAGGCTTGTTCTCTTTAATTTACCCACAAATGTTTTTATTCCACTTGAAAAGTGTACGTCAAACTAGTTACCAGATTTGGGATACTACAACATCCTGAACTATTTAGTATTTGGACTTCTAAATACACCAGAGATGCTAAAGGCAGACAAAAGTACAGATGCTTACTGATACTCCGAGGCAGGTTTCGTGCCGGAATGCTATGGGAAATTCCTGATTACAAAAAATACCTTATTATGACAAAAATAAGCTCAAACATGGATTTCTAATAGTAATAAATAAGCTAGATCAGAGATCTAGAATATTTTATGGTGTTTACCCGAGTCTCATCTCATCTCATTATCTCTAGCCGCTTTATCCTTCTACAGGGTCGCAGGCAAGCTGGAGCCTATCCCAGCTGACTATGGGCGAAAGGCGGGGTACACCCTGGACAAGTCGCCAGGTCATCACAGGGCTGACACATAGACACAGACAACCATTCACACTCACATTCACACCTACGGTCAATTTAGAGTCACCAGTTAACCTAACCTGCATGTCTTTGGACTGTGGGGGAAACCGGAGCACCTGGAGGAAACCCACGCGGACACGGGGAGAACATGCAAACTCCACACAGAAAGGCCCTCATCATCCACGGGGCTTGAACCCAGGACCTTCTTGCTGTGAGGCGACAGCGCTAACCACTACACCACCGTGCCGCCTGGTATCACATGGTAAGACCAATATAAATGCAGCATATGTTTTAATATACAGTAGTACTGCAAAATCAACAAATACATCAGCCAAAGTATATTTACCAAAGTGTGACATCCATCCATCCATTATCTGCAGCCGCTTATCCTGTTCTACAGGGTCACAGGCAAGCTGGAGCCTATCCCAGCTGACTATGGGCGAAAGGCAGGGTACACCCTGGACAAGTCACCAGGTTATCGCAGGGCTGACCAAAGTGTGACATGAAAACTTTATTTGCAGGACACATTCATATTCTCTGAGTCAAAGAGTACACCATTATAGTACAAGTTTTTTGTTTGTTTTGTTTTGTTTTGTTTTAATTAGTGGGACTAGCAGTGCATTAGTACGTCACAGCAACCTGCTGTAAATAAAGAAAATCTGTATGCCTCATATTTCCCAACAGTGGAGATGAGCTCTCTTTGAAAAGTAAGAAAAGTGCATCATTCTGTCAGATATTAAGCATTCATAGTAGCCTTATTGCTTTCACAGGTGCCATTAGCATACTTTAAAGTCAGTTGACTAAATCAAAGAACAGTGTTACTTATTTCACCTTCTTGATCACTATATACAAATATGTAATTGAATAATATGTACACAAATCAGTTCTTCAATGACCTCTCCAAATATGGCACTGAAGTCTGGAAAAAAAACAACAACCCCACACACAATGCTTTGTTGTTTGTGTGTGTGTGTGGGGGGGGGGTTGTTCTGTGATAAACTGAATTCTGCTTTAGAAAAAAGTTTTAATTTTCCTTTTTTTGTTGTTGAACATTTGATGTATCTTTCCTACTGCTTTATCATTTAAAAGCAAAAGCAGACTGTTGCGTGAATCGCGTGTGGGTGGAGCACAGAGGACGGCAGGACAGAGATCAGGTTTGTAAACCGGCTTTATTGCCACACTTTTCAGAGTTGCAATCAAGTTTTCACTGGCGCGAGAGACACACACACACACAGCGTCTCGTCCGGTTCTCCCCTCTGCTCTCGCTCTCCCTCCTTAAATAGGGCGGTTTACTGGGGAGAACACACAAAACACAGGTTAATGACACTCAGGTGAAGCGATTCTGCCACTTACCTTCCCCAACTCCGCCCTCCTGTCACAGACCGGTGCTTGACCACGCCCCCGCTGCCACATACCCCCACCGCCCGACTCAGGCCGGGCGCCCGTCCGGCCCGCAGCCGACTCCCCCCCCCCTTGACGGGAGAGGAAGTCCGCCACGACCATCTGCGCCCCCGGCCTGTGGACCACCTTGAAGTTGAAAGGTTGGAGCGCCAGATACCAACGGGTGATCCGCGCGTTGGCATCCTTCATGCGGTGGAGCCACTGGAGGGGCGCGTGGTCCGAACAGAGGGTGAAAGAGCGCCCCAGCAGGTAGTAACGGAGGGCGAGGACCGCCCACTTGATGGCCAGGCACTCCTTCTCGATAGTGCTGTAGCGCCCCTCACGCACTGACAGCTTCCGGCTGATGTACAACACTGGGCGGTCCTCTCCCCCCACCTGCTGGGACAAAACGGCCCCCAGCCCTCTGTCCGACGCATCCGTCTGCAACAAAAAGGGGAGAGAGAAGTCAGGGGAGTGCAAAAGTGGCCCCCCACACAGTGCAGCCTTTACCTCAGAGAACGCCCGCTGGCACTGCTCCGTCCACTGGACCGGGTCTGGCGCCCCCTTTTTAGTGAGGTCAGTCAGCGGGCTGGTGACGTCCGAATAATTAGGTATGAACCTACGATAATAGCCAGCCAGCCCCAGGAACTGTCTCACCCCCTTTTTGGTCTTGGGTCTCGGGCAGGCCGCAATCGCTGCTGTCTTATTAATTTGGGGACGCACCTGCCCGTTACCCAAGTGGAAGCCCAGATACCGTACTTCCACCCGCCCAATCGCACACTTCTTCGGGTTGGCAGTGAGCCCCGCCCGCCTCAGCGACCTAAGGACGGCCCTCAGGTGTTGCAGGTGCCGCTGCCAGTCATTACTATAAATGATTATGTCGTCTAAATAAGCGGCCGCATAGGTGGCGTGGGGCCGGAGGATCCGGTCCATCAGCCGCTGAAACGTAGCGGGCGCTCCAAACAGCCCAAACGGAAGTGTGACGAACTGGTGTAAGCCGAACGGTGTGGAAAAGGCCGTTTTTTCCCGGGATAATGGAGTCAAGGGGATCTGCCAATATCCCTTCGTCAAATCCAGTGTCGAGTAAAAGCGAGCCGTGCCTAGTCGATCAAGCAGCTCATCAATACGAGGCATTGGGTACGCGTCGAATTTAGACACCGCATTGACTTTTCTATAGTCCACGCAGAACCGGACCGAGCCGTCGGCCTTGGGAACCAGGACCACCGGGCTGCTCCAGTCACTGTGGGACTCCTCGACGATGCCCATTTCGAGCATGGCCTGAAGTTCTTCCCGAACCACCTTTTTTTTGTGTTCGGGCAATCTATAAGGTCGGCTACGCACTACCACCCCCGGGGGCGTCTCTATGTGGTGTTCTATGAGGTTGGTGCGACCGGGCAGGGGCGAGAACACATCCGAAAACTCGGCCTGCAACTGGGCGACCTCCGTGAGTTGGGTCGGGGAGAGGTGGTCTCCACAGGGGACCGGAGAGGTGCGAGATGCCAATGACCCTTTTTGGATCTCCGGCCCCAGCTCCGCCTTCTCCGGAACTACCGACACCAACGCCACGGGGACCTCCTCATTCCAGAGCTTCAGCAGATTGAGGTGGTAGATCTGTAGCGCCCCCTCCCTGTCCGTTCGCCTAACCTCATAGTCGACATCCCCGACTCGCCGTGTGACCTCAAAGGGCCCTTGCCACTTGGCGATTAATTTGGAGCTCGACGTGGGCAACAGGACGAGTACCTTATCTCCCGGAGTGAACTCTCTAAGGCGCGTGCCCTTGTTGTACAGGCGGGTTTGCCGTTCCTGGGCCTGCCGCAAATTCTCCTGAGTTAAGTGGGTGAGCGTGTGGAGTTTTGCGCGCAGATCCATAACGTATTGAATTTCATTTTTGCTCTGCGAAGGTCCCTCCTCCCAATTTTCCCACAGTACATCTAAGATGCCGCGCGGCTTACGCCCATACAGTAATTCAAATGGGGAGAACCCCGTGGAGGCTTGGGGGACCTCTCGCACTGCAAACAACAAGGGTTCGAGCCACTTATCCCAGTTACGTGCGTCCTCACTTACGAATTTTTTGATAATATTCTTGAGGGTGCGGTTGAACCGTTCGACTAAACCGTCCGTTTGTGGGTGATACACGCTGGTGCGGATCGGCTTAATACCCAGTAGCCCATACAGTTCGGCCAGTGTTCGTGACATAAACGAGGTGCCTTGATCAGTCAGAATCTCTTTCGGGATTCCGACCCGGGAGATGACGTGGAAGAGAGCCTCTGCAATACTACGTGCGGAGATATTGCGAAGAGGCACCGCTTCCGGGTATCGCGTTGCATAGTCCACCAGAACCAATATAAAGCGGTACCCTCGTGTTGACCGATCTAATGGCCCGACGAGATCCATCCCAATTCGTTCAAACGGGGTCTCGATTAATGGTAGGGGGCGCAAGGGCGCTTTTGGAATGGCCGCTGGGTTTACTAACTGACATTCGCGGCACGCCGTACACCACTTACGGACGTCGCCGCGAATCCCCGGCCAATAGAATCGGGCCATTATCCGGGCGAGTGTTTTATCCTGCCCGAGGTGTCCCGCCATGGGATTAAAGTGAGCCGCCTGGAATACCAATTCCCGACGGCTCTTTGGAATTAACAACTGGGTGACACGCTCCTTCGTCTGAGTGTCCTGCGTCACTCGGTATAACCTATCTTTTAAAATGGAAAAATGGGGGAAGGTCGGGGTGGCATTCGGCTGGAGCGTTTGACCATCGATTACTCTCACTTGGTCAAACGCGTGTCGCAGAGTTTCGTCTCGCGATTGTTCCAGTGGGAAATCCGCGAGGGATTCCCCAATAGAAAGAGGAGGAGCCGGGGGCCCCTCACTCTGTCGCGGAGATGACGTAGACGGCCCTGCGACCGCAGCCCCAGCCAAAACGACACCGGGACCCCCCCCGGCTAACCGGCAGGACCCACTCTTTACCAGGTGTGCCATCAACCCCCGGAATCCCGGCCAATCAGTCCCCAAGATTAAAGAGTGGGTAAGGCGAGGATTAACCGCCGCCTTCACTATAGATTTGTCCCCTCTGAAATGTATGTGGACCGACACCAACGGGTAGCAGTGGACATCCCCGTGCACACACAACACCTTCACCCCTTGTGCTCCCCCCAATGCCTCGTCTTGCACCAGGCTTTGGCGGATCGAGGTCTGGTTGCAACCCGAATCCACCAACGCCTGATAGGTCGCCCCTTGTACACTTACCGGTATGCGATATGCTCCGGCCTGATCGAGGGCAGCCTCTGGCGCGTCGGGGATCCGCACCACCGCCCCCACCTCCATCGCGGCACACTGTTGCTGCAGGTGGCCCGGTTCCCCGCAGCGCCAGCAAACCGGCCCGGGCCTCCCCTCTGCAGCTGTGGACTGGGGGTCACTCACCTGAGGGGGGGGAGAGACAGACATAGAAGGGAGAAACGGGAGGGCACCACGGGTGCGGCGGGCCGGCTGGGGTGGGGCCGGCCCCCGCCTCCGTGGTGGGGGAATGGGGCGAGGACGGGACACGGGAGGAGGGGGAAGAGAGAGAGAGAGAGAAGAGGAGAGAGAAGAAGACATCCGTTGTCCTGCCGCCGGGACAGCCGCCAGATGATCCTCCGCCAGTCCTACGGCCTGATCCAGCGACGCCGGGCGGTGGCACTGGACCCACTCCACGGTTCCGGCGGGTAGGCGGGCGACGAACTGCTCCAGCGCCACCTGGTCGATGATCCCCTCGGCGTCGCGATCTTCGGCCCTCAGCCACCGCCAGCAGGCGTCCCGGAGCTGCTGGCCGAACGCAAACGGGCTGCCGACTTCCTCCATACGCAGCGCGCGGAAGCGCTGGCGCTGCTGCTCCGGCGTGCGCCCCACGCGCTGGAGGACAGCCCGGCGAAGGTCGGCGTAGGCCAGCCGGTGGTCGGCGGGGAGCTGTAGTGCGGCTAGCTGCGCCTCTCCCGTCAGGAGGGGGAGGAGGCGCGCCGCGCGCTGTTCCATCGGCCACCCCGAGGCTTCGGCGACCTGTTCGAATAATGCGATGAACGCCTCGGGGTCGTCCTGCGGGCCCATCTTAGTCAAAGTGATGGGAGATGGGCCCGCGGCCGGGGCGCTGGTGGACCCCGCCGACGCGAGGAGGCGCCGGAACGCCTCGCGGTCTTCCTGTTGAGCCAGTACCAGGGCTTCGAAGCGGCGCTCCTGCTCCTTCCGGAGTGTAACGAGCGCCTGGTGCTGGCTCTGCTGGGCCGTGGCGAGGGCGTGGACCAAGTCCGCGAACGGGGAGGATTCCATGGGGCTGCAGGACAGGTGCTCCACGGTCCCGGGTTTCGGCACCACTGTTGCGTGAATCGCGTGTGGGTGGAGCACAGAGGACGGCAGGACAGAGATCAGGTTTGTAAACCGGCTTTATTGCCACACTTTTCAGAGTTGCAATCAAGTTTTCACTGGCGCGAGAGACACACACACACACAGCGTCTCGTCCGGTTCTCCCCTCTGCTCTCGCTCTCCCTCCTTAAATAGGGCGGTTTACTGGGGAGAACACACAAAACACAGGTTAATGACACTCAGGTGAAGCGATTCTGCCACTTACCTTCCCCAACTCCGCCCTCCTGTCACAGACCGGTGCTTGACCACGCCCCCGCTGCCACACAGACATTTTCAATCTTACTGAGCTGACATTAAGATCGTTTTTGCTTTACATTTTTACAATCTACAATTTATAATCTTACAATCTCGACACGCGGTAATATGTAGACTGACTGACCTCTTAATTAGGTTGTCTTTAGTATAATGTGCTGGTGGTGTCTGAATATAAATATAAATGCATGAAAAGTACCAGTGATACAATTTATATGGAAATTATTTGTAGCTACTTCATCCCTTGTTTGGAAAGTATAAAATCGCCTGTGCCCTTTGATGAAACTAGATCAGTTCTCTAAGTAACATTTTCACAAAGGAATGCAACAAACAGCATCTACCAAACTTTACAAAACATCACAGCTACAGACGTGGACTACTGTAGGGGATTTCTGTCCACTTATTTAATTCTATGTACTGTGTGTGTGTGTGTGTGTGTGTGTGTGTGTGTGTGTGTGTGTGTGTGTGTGTATGTGCGTGCATGCATTTTTCGCACCTCCCTGAGATTATTTACACAATAATATACACAGTGATTTACATTTACTTCTGATGACTCTACAAAGATCACTTATAATTCATGAGATGCTACAGTGGGAAAAACCAGTGGCACAAATCAGCATGATCATACCCAGAGTTCATCCAATAAATACTGCTCACAGAACTTTTTGTCAGCATAACCCTCAAGGAATTACACCAGTCCTATTTTCCTCACCAGAGTGGAGCAAAACATCTGCTAACATCAGCTAGCTAGCTAATTAGGATTTTTGCAAATGTGAGCGCCAAGTGACATAAAAATACGAGTTGGCTGATTGTGATTGTGCTACTCATAAATTAACAGTTTGGACATTTTGGTGTGTTTGTTTTATTTATTCCTTGCCTGCTAGATTGATTTCAATAAGAAACCTCTGTCTAGCCACTTGTTAAATTTAGGTTGTGCTTCCAAGGTTCACCAGAAGGTGAGGTTAAAGTTCACAGATGATCCCAGAGTTAAAGCCAAAGATTCTCTGTGATCTTGCATCCTTTCCCATACAAGGCTTTTTTTCACCAGGTTAATGTTATTTGTGAGTGGCCTCACTGTTCCTTCAGTCAGAGCAGTCAGAGAGCATTGAGGTTCTGTGAGCACTCCATCCTTCGAATGCACACTTTAATGACTCAGACCTGAGCCCTGTTTCTTGGTGGAACTTAGCAACAACAATTCCTGAGTCAAATCCCAATTCACAAGTTCAGGAGCAATTTTCTCTTCAAGTGATGCTTGGCTTTGCCTTTCACTGGCATGTGGTAGCGCACTTTCCTCCAGAAACGAGCAGACAAAGTAAACGAAGGGAGTGATATCTCATCCTCTCCACCTTCCTCCATCCTTGTGCACGTCCACCTCTTCCGCTTCTTCCAGGCCTGCAGAGCCCCCTGCTTATCCCGCAGGAGACGCAGTGACTCAGGGAGGATGGAAGGATTGCTGAGCTGCTCCATCTCCAGCAGCAAAACCGACAGCGAGTCATCCAGTAAGGCGCGATGGAGGCCTGCCTGCTGCTCGAACCATGATGAACCCTCTGCCCTGCTCAGAGACGAGCTGGTGTATAGCAGCAACATTCGACGACAGACATTCATCGTCTCCTCCACCATATCTACCATAGCTACAAAACGGTTGGGAAAAGTTAAAATCAATTTGATTTTATTAGTGAACCAGAAGAAAATACTGTATTGAGATTTTGGCAATGATCAGCTGTTTCATCTCATAATAGGGTCATATTCTGAAAACATTTCAAACACAAGAGTCTTAAAAATTCAATTTCAGTCTCACAGTAAAGGTGTAAATGATATGGTGCTGCAAAACCAAGTTTAGTATTTCATGTCATTTTGTGTCTGTATTTGGAGAGCGGGTTTAATATTTAAATATTATTTGAATTATGCCTTCAAAAAATGGGATAGTAATTTTGTCTGAAATGTTCATCTCTATCTCATACATGAGTTTGCTGTAGACCATTTTACCTTGTCCAGGTAGACTGTCCTGACCCAGGATGAAGAGCCGGTACCCATAGCATCCCTCCAGAACCTGTGGCAGTGTCTTCACAGCAAAAGCCTCAACCGCTTCACTCAATGTGTCCCCTTGAACTTGGGGATACACAACATAGGCATCATACAGTTTCCCATCACCATCTGCAGACAAAAATAACAGCACCTTCAACAACCAAACAGCAAATCTGGAACTGGGAGGAAAATAACTCTTTTTAACTCACTCATAAGAGCCTGTAAAGGTTGTAATCACTTACAGTGAGGTTTTAAAATCAGTGTTTATTTGAACCATATGCAAAGTTCTGCTCAGTTGATAATCATTAATGAAAAAATTGTTTGAAATGGACAAATGTTTTTAGTTTGAGAACTCTATTCTTGTGGAATTCTATTCCCTACAAAGTGCATAGAATACACTGTGTACTCAGGCCATGGTTCTCAAAGAGGGATCCATGAACTCTCACAGGAGGTCAGAAAGTTTTATATTTTGTTAAAGTGCCCACTGTAATGAGTGGAACTGTTCACATCTAAATAATGAACTGGATTATGTCCATAAAATAAAACTGAGGGGTCTGTAATTTTAGTGTAGAGGAAAATTGGATATCTAGCTGTGAAACATTTAAGTCCTGCTCTACACTGTTTGTACACTAACCTAATGCAATGCATTGTGGAATTTGATGCGTGTGCTGAAGATTCTACATTAGACTTTCAGACAAGATTTAGAACATGGAAAAAGACCCTAATTATATATTTTAAATTTATCCTTGTATACAGTTGTAGGTGCTAAAGAAGGCAACTGGACTTGCTTGAAATTCTTGAAGACATTTCACCTCTCATCTGAAAGGGTTCTTCAGTTTTGTCTTACTAGTGGGGAGTTCAAAGTGTTTATCCTCTAGTGGACCAAAAGCAACCCTAAGGAGAGTTGTTGAGGTCACATGGGTCGTTGACCCTCTCGGTCATCCTGGAGGTGTTAGGGCCTCTGCATGCTCTTGTGAAAAGGCTTTCGCAGATAGCTTTTCGCAGACAGTTGTAATTTATCATTGAGCGGGGAGTAATAGGCATGCGCGATGTTATTCACCGCCACAACGCAAGGGGGCGCGAAGTCGCGAAATCGCTAGGAGTAGTTGGTGGGTGTGGTTAGTGGAGTGTTTATCCTCCGGTTACTTATAATGACTAGAACTGGAGTCGTATAGATGTACGTACTTCCTCACTTCCTCGATCAACCGCTCTTCGTGCTGCTCCATCTTCGCTCGTGTTTTTAAAAATGGCGGTAGTGAAAACAAACCAAACCGGGAAAGTAGGGAAGCGGAAGTGCATGTACAGCGGATGTAGAGTGGACCAATCAGAGCCCTCTTGTCTGCGACGCTGTCTGCGAGGCTTCTGCGGTGGTCACAATTTTTGGGAGGTGCGTGCAGAGCATCTGCGAAGGGGGGGGCTACGCAGACGCCATCTGCGACGCCATCTGCGAGGACTGCGTTGTCAGCATAAATTGGCCTTTAGGGTCACTGGAGGCCAGGTGTGAATGGTGTTAGCAGTCTAGAGGGTCATTAGGGTGATCTGTGGGTCATTGGCTCTCTCTGCCATTACGTGAGTCATTGAAGTCAGCTGAGGCCCTGTCCACACGGCAACGGATTCAGGTGAATCTGATAAAATTGTTTATCGTTTCGGCCTGGCGTCCACACGGCACCGGCGTTTTGGGTGCCCCACAACGATATTTTTTGAGAACGGGTTCCAGAGTGGAAAAATCTGGCAAAGGCGCCGTTGCGAAGTCGTCTGGATGAGTAGAACGGATTTGTTTACGATGACGTCACAACCACATGACTAGAACAAGCAGCACTCTTGCTGTTTTGTATGGACCACTGCATTGCATTCACTTTTGTATACAGCTTTTCTTTTAAATAAGTAACTGAACCATTTCTTGAATTTCTTTTTTTTATTGAATAAGACTGCTTTTCAAAATGTTCACACACAATAAGAAAATTAAGTTATATAAAACTATGCACACTAATAAAACTAATTTGTACACACAGAAGGCATGATTTCCTCGCATAGTCGCAGCCATCTTCTTGTTGTGTGTTTGTTCCTGACAGTGCTTCACACCGGGTAGAAGAAGGGGTTTATGCGCATGCGTTTACTTCTTCTATTGTTCTGGTGTCTCCGATGGGACCGTCTTACAGCGCCCCTAGAGGTGTGGCATGTGTATTGCATCATTTTCAGCAAGCGTTGCGTTGCCATATGTACCTGATATTTTACTGATCCGTTGCCCATGTGGACGCGATTTTTTTTTATTAAAATCTCGTTGACATTGTCGCGTGGATGTAGCCTGAGTCTTGGTGTGGCTATGTCTTCAGTTTTCTGGGAAGTGTGCCAAGGACTGCATTGTAGGTGGCTGATGAGTGGTTTACCTGGAACTCCTCACTAGTCAGACAGAACTGAAGAAGCCTTTCAGATGAGAGGTGAAATGTCTTCAAGAATTTCAAGCAAGTCCAGTTGCCTTCTTTAGCAGCTACGGTTTACAATTACCTGGATGACTGAGAAGCTTCACAGACAGGGGGCGCTAACCAGCAGGACATGGAGTAAGCCACGTTTTGGGAAGCTCTGCTGAATTTTGTTTTAAAATTATGCTTCTAATGTGTAATACTGTCTAGAAAGGTCCAAAATAGATACTTAAAGTCACAAACTTATAGGGGGAACTTTATCTGGTACATATTTTGTCAGTGAGGATGGCACGGTGGTGTAGTAGTTAGCGCTGTCGCCTCACAGCAAGAAGGTCCGGGTTCAAGCCCCATGGCCGGTGAGGGCCTTTCTGTGTGGAGTTTGCATGTTCTCCCTGTGTCTGCGTGGGTTTCCTCCAGGTGCTCCGGTTTACCCCACAGTCCAAAGACATGCAGGTTAGGTTAACTGGTGACTCTAAATTGACCGTAGGTGTGAATGTGAGTGTGAATGGTTGTCTGTGTCTATGTGCCAGTCCTGTGATGACCTGGTGACTTGTCCAGGATGTACCCCGCCTTTCGCCCGTAGTCAGCTGGGATAGGCTCCAGCTTGCCTGCGACCCTGTAGAACAGGATAAAGCGGCTAGAAATAATGAGATGAGATTATTCCTATATACATATATTGCACCTGAGTTAAGGATACAGTATACATGGTAAAACAGTGTACCACAGTTATACAGTGGCATTGTACAGCTTGACTGCAACAGGTAGAAATGATTTCCTGTGTCTCTCAGTTGTGCAGCGTGGAAGAATCAGGCATTTACTGAACGTGCTCCTGTGGCTGATCAGCTCCTCATGTAGAGGGTGGGACGGACAGTCTAAGATTGTTTTTATTTTGGACAGTGTCCTCTTCTCCAACACCACTGTCAGAGAGTCCAGTTCCACGCCTACAACATGGCCAGCCTTCCTGATGATCTTATTGAGTCTGTTAGTGTCCTTCACCTTCAAGCCGCTGTCCCAGCAGACGACAGCATACAGGATGGCACTGGCCACCACAGACTCATAGAACATCTGTAGCATCGTTCGGCAGATGTTGAAGGACCTTAGCCGTCTCAGAAAATAGAGACGGCTCTGGCCCCTTTTGTATACCGTGTCCACGTTTTTGGACGAGTCCAGTTTATTATCCAAGTACACCCCCAGGTACTTATATTCCTCCACCACGTCCACACTGACCGCTTGGATGTTAACAGGGTTCACCAGAGCCCTGATTCTCTTCAGATCAACCACCAGTTCTTTCGTCTTCGTCACATTGAGCTGTAGGTGGTTCTTCCTACTCCATGTAACAAAGTTGTCCACCATCCTATACTCGCTCTCATCACCACCAGTAATATGTCCAATCACTGTAGAGTCATCAGAAAATTTCTAGAGGTGGCAGGTCTCCGTGCAGTCATTGAAATCAGTGGTGTAGAGAGTGAAAAGGAAAGGAGAAAGGACAGTCCCTTGCAGAGCCCCGGTGTTGCTGATCACTCTGTCCGACACACAGCACTGCAAGCGCACATACTGTGGTCTGCCAGTCAAATAATCCACAATCCAGGACACCAGTGGGGCATCCACCTGTATTGCTGTCAACTTATCACCCAGCAGAGCCGGCCGGATGTGTCAAAAGCACTGGAGAAATAAGAAAACATGATCCTCACAGTGCTGGCTGGCTTGTCCAGGTGGCCGTAGACTTTGTTGAGCAGGTAGATGATTGCGTCCTCTACTCCAAGACGGGGCTGGTAGGCGAACTGAAGGGGGTCAAGAAGTGGTTGGACCATAGGCCAGATCTGCTCCAGGATGAGTCTCTCAAGGGTCTTCATGATGTGTGACATCAATGCCATGGGTCTGTAGTCTTTGAGGTCACTGGGACGCGGCTTCTTTGGTACAGGGATGAGGCATGACGTCTTCCACAGCAAGGGGACCCTCTGAAGACCCAGGCTCATGTTGAAGACATGCTGAAGTACTCCACTTAGCTGGAGGGCACAGGTCTTCAGGCCCCTGGGGCTAACACCATCCAGGCCTGCTGATTTTCCTGCATGGAGTATCTTCAGCTGTCTTCTCACTTGCTCCTCGCTGATGATCAGTGTGGAGGTGACGGGTGGGGGAGGGATGAAGGTGTTTCTTGGGAGTGTGTGCTCAGCCAGGGGGTCTGTTGAGGAGGTGTGAGCGAGGTCCTGAAATGGGGATGAGGTTGGGCATGAAGAGGCAGGGAGGGGAGAGAATGTGAAGTGTGTGGTTGTAGCCATCCCGCAGAAGAGTGGTGGTGGTGGGTTGGGGTCATGCCATCGAATCTGTTGGAGTAAAGATTCAGCTCATTCACCCTTTCCACACTGCCATCCACTCCTTCACTGTTGGTTGGCTTGTAACCAGTGATGGTCTTCATTCCACTCCACACCTCTCTCATGTTGTTCTGTTGGAGTTTCCATTCCAACCTCCTCCTGTACTTTTCCTTGGCCTCCCTGATCATTGCTCTCAGTTCACGCTGTACTCCTCACACCTCCTCCTTGTTGCCAGCTCTGAAAGCCCTCTGCTTCTCATTTAAGAGGGCTTTGATGTCCTTCGTTACCCACGGCTTGTTGTTGGAGTATGTTGGGGTTCACCCAGTCGGAAACGGTCAACTTACTTCTCGGGACCCCCACCCTCGTACCACCTGCAGAATTCTGGGATGGAACACCGCAAAAAAACAGAGAACCAGAGATCAGTTTCACTGCTGTTTAATCACAGTATACTCGCCAAAGATGAAAGATTACAAACACCTTTTATAACAAATTATAATCTCTCTAAATGGCTATTGTGTCTGTCGAATGTGTGTGTGTGTGTTTGTATGTGACCTCAGAGAGGGGTGTGTGTGTGTGTGTGTGTGTGTGTGTGTGTGTGTGTGTGTGTGTGTGTGTGTGTGGGAGGGTGTGAGTAAGTGACATCATTTTGATATCTGTGTCTATGTGTGTGTGTGTGTGTGTGTGTGTGAGCAGGTCACATTTTAATTACATCACTGTTCTGATGGAATGTTCAGATGTATGTGTGTGTGGTTGACTTGCGAGCAAGTGAGCAGCTTGATCTTGGGGCAGGTCAAACAGATTTTAAAGGTCATTGCTTACGTACATACGGAATTTTTCAACAAAGATATGTTATAAGTAAATAAGAACAAACCTAAACAAAGACAGTCATATGAAACATAAACAAAGAATATGTCTGGCAAAACAAAGAAATGCTACTTCACCAGAGAAAGGTCAAACAGGATTCAGGATTAAACTCATGAAGTCTTAACATTAGAATCATAAGGTCTTAACAACCCTAAATTATATTCTGTAATTATAAAACTAACTTAAAACTATAAAACTAACTTAAATCATTGAATGCATCTTAGATCTAACTTTTAATTCCCAATACACATTGGCTATGGTTGTGTGTGATATCAAAGGCCATTGTGAGTGTGTGTGATATCATCGCAGACCCTGTCGCCATTCAGACACATCTCATATCAAAAATACACATTTCATATCAAAATAAACAAAATGTTCCCAAACAATGTCCAGCCGAGACATAAGGTCATTTTAACTGACAGAAATTAATCCTTAATTTTGTCACAAATATATTACTGCCTTCTTGGTCAAGAATAATACTTATATAAACCTAACAATCCCCCCCTTCGATAATAGTATCACTATAATCAAATCCTAGGATCATATTTGATCATTATCACCTCATGATCATATATGTGATTACATCGAGAATTAATCTTGAGTTACTCTTTGCCCTTCTTGACGTATATTGGTGCTCAGAGGGTGGGCATGCCCGATCAGCCCTCGTCCCACCTCACCAGAGCTTAGAGAAACTCAAAACCTCTTAATTCGTCCCAAATACACGCTACTTCCTTCAGAGTAATTTGTTCTAAAACAGTGAGAGAAAATGAAATTAGAAGGCATATCAACCTATAGTGAAAACAGAGTCCTGTAAGAATACAGAGTTTCAGAGCATAGAGATGTGTAATAATAGTAGAAGACGGCATCAGATGAAAGACATAACACATTCGTGTGGTGTGCGCTTGTGCAGTCCAGTTAGCGAATTGCCAGAAGATGTTGTCCAGCTCGAGCGGGTAACCCTGCTCTGAGCAATGAAGTGGTCCAGAAGGCTCAGGCGGGTAACCCTGCCCCGAGCAAAGATGAAGCAGTCACGAAGGCTCAGGCGGGTAGCCCTGCCCCGAGCAACAATGAAGTCACGAAACCCGTGATGAGGACTGCCATGGTTGTAGTGAGGATGATTGGTTCCAAACAGGGCGCAAGCTCTCTTCCCCTCTTTGTTCACAATGTCTTGAGGATTCTCAGTCGAATCTGTGTAGAGCTCAGAAATAGAGAGACAGAGAGAGAGAACAGAGATTCTCGGGACACAGAGAAAACGTTAGTAGCAAACTTGTCATTGTAACACAACTTTGTTATGGAGCCTTCTTCAATCTCGTGGCATGGATCCACTGTGGAAAAAGATCAGTTAAAACAGCAGTAGAAGTAATGGCGACTATGTCTGCAGGCCCACTATATTGTTTTCCCAATTGTCCAAATCGTTACTTTAAAAAGTCACACCAGCACTTGTCTCCAACTTGGAAGGGGTGTGTGGTGGAGATAATATTGTACTATTGACCTTGGTACAAATTTTATGCAACTTATCTATAAGGGCTGCAGAATACTCATCCATATGCATTTTCAAATCAGAGGTACCCAGAGCCAGAGTTCCCTTCTTCCAGGGGAGAGGGAAAGGTCTTCCAAAAATAATTTCTTGGTGTCACACGAATTTCAGCCAGAATGAATTATGGATTACAGAACCAAACCTGTGGCCTGCATGACCTTAATTAATTTGTCTTTCAATGTTCGATTAGTACGTTCTATGATACCAGAGGATTGAGGAATGTGAAAACACCAGTTTAGTTTAGAGATACTTACAAAGGTTTTGTGTGACTTTTGAGGTGAAAGGGGTACCTTTGTCTGAGTCTATGGCATTTGAAACCCCATAACTATAACAATAATTATTATTGATTTCTTATTATTTTATTGTTGTTATTTTATTGTTCTGCTTTTATTGTTTGTTTTTCTTTTTTACTGTCCAGTGTCTTTGGGTACCTTGAAAGGCACTTATAAATAAAATGTATCATTATTATTATTATTATAACTAGGTATTAAAACAAGTAACTACCTTCGTGTTCTCTCGAAAACAGGAAAAAAACTTCTACCCATTTAGAGAATTTGTCCACAATCAAGATGACAAAAATCAAATGATAAAGGAAGAGCATATGTCTCATGCAGAATATCAGACTGATATTGACTGAACACACAGAATAACCACAGAGGTATGATAAATATCATAAATTATAAAACAAGAACCGTTTAGAACAAGAACCATTGACAAAGAGTACTTCCCCCATCCCTAGAGGGCAGGAGGAGAGATCAGACCTGATACTAGTAGTATGTATGATTTTTAGACAGACAATATCAATGTCATCCCAAGTATCATCCCGAGAATTAAGGAGGCGTGCGAGAGCGCGACCTACATTATCAAAAGAGGATGTGACACGAATTTCGAGATTGTTAGTAGAACAGAGAATAAACAGTCATATGTTAATTTAATTATCAATTAAATTACTGATAAATTAATTTAATGGGTCTGTAAATTTTGCAACACCTGTTTAACTTGATGTGACAAGTGCAAGATGAGTGGGTGAGACAAAACCAATTTTTCCGCATCTAAAACCATCAAAGCACATGCGGAGACAGCCCCCAGACATGCAGGTAAGCCTTGAGGAACAATGTCTAATGTTTTGGATAAAAATGCACAATGCTGCAATCTCCCCCCCCCCCCCCCCCCCCCCCATGCTCCCCAGAGGCTGTGCCTTGGTGTTCACAGGCATAGAGGTGGAAGGGCTTGAAGTGATCGAAGGGTGCTTTTGAGGGAGTGATAAGCGACCACCATAGCGTCAGTCCAGGTCAAAGGATGTTGCAGTGGATCGTGATGAGAGATTGCAGAACGGAGAAGCTTGTTATATAAAGAGAAGTCAGGGATCCATTTTCTGACCCAGAAAAGACATCAGTGCATGTTTAGTTGCAGGGCGTTTTGTGTCTAGAATGACAGCCTTGAGGAAGTTCAAAACTTCAAAAGTTCAAATACTTAAGTGTCCATGCAATATTGCTGCTTGGTCCTGAAAACCTTAAAGCAGGCGCAAGTGTCAGTGTCTTGGCCGATTTCTGGTGACTCAGCAGATACCAGAACACACAGACCACATAGTCCTGAGGGAGGGAGAAGGTCACAGAGCACGTTATGAATTACAGCTGAAAAAAAAACAGCAGGAGAGTCAAATGAAACCCTGAGTCCAAACGCTATCTCCTCATGTGCGTGAAAAAAAAGGCAGAACAGAGATCATTAATGGAAAAACAGCAATGATGAACAGGAACCTGTGACATTACAGAAGAAACAATCAATTCATGAATCTTACGTAAATCTTGTGTAAAACGCCAGGTACCATCGGGTTTAGGTACTGGATTGACAGGTGTATTGTACAAGCTGGTGCACGATCTCACCACACCTTGCTCGAGAAGAGACTGTAGGATGACATCCAGAGAGAGAGGTACTGCTTAACATAAACAGAATGCACATGAATATTGAATCATATTTTGTGTAGTTTCATGTCAATTTAAGTTCCAGGTTGCAGTGCAACAAAATGCGGAAAGGTTCAATGACAATGAATACTTATACACAGCAAATTCCTCAGTGTTGAATTAACACTTTCAGAGTTAATCTGGGTCCAATTGGACCTATATAAATACAGTAGGGTGTTAAATCAACACTCTGGGTGTTAATTCAACACTGGGGATTTTGCTGTGTACCAGCCAATGTATCATAATCATGATAATTTATGACTTTTTTTCCTTAATGGTTAAATAAAGATAAACCCAAGTCTCCGATTTATAAACAAAAAGTTATTCAAGTAAACGTTTGTTAACTCTGTTTCTTGCTGAAAAAAATTATGGTTAACTAAATACATTAAAAGCCTATCCATTCCATATCCTCTGTGGTTTTTAAAGGCAAAAGTATGGAGGTTTAAAACTCAGCAAACAGTTAATCAGAGCATTTCATATCAATAGTTCGAAATTAGGAGGAACATGGTTAAGCTTAGCCTCATAAGTAGCAATAAGTTTAAAGAAAGAAAAGGAGATAAAAAACAGGGCAAATTGAAATGACAAACAATTTCACTGAATGTAATTTTGAATAAAATTGAATAGCTGATAAGCACTTTTTGTTGGATTCGATATGTGACAGAGACTCAAAATACATTTTTAATTCAATTAACAGTATTAATGAGAATGAGAATTGTTTGTCTTGGACATTTCGACTTTATGTATATGGAATTTACCTTGTAATATAAAGAGATTACTTATTAAATTTATTATTGTGAGAAAGTGCCAAAAATAATGATTTTCTCTGCTCATTGCAAATATCTGTGGCTGTCCTTGCCTGCCATGCTTGCATGAGTTGTTTATATTATAGCTATCTGTAACAGTCTGGGAGCCCTTATCTCCCAGAAAGAGACAGAGAGACTATAGAGACGGAACAATTATTCAAAATATTATATATTATAATAGGACGACAATTATTATATTTTTCAATTTTTCAATTATATTTGATAATTATTCAAAAAATGTCAAAAAATGAAGTAAAAAGCGGGTTAGCTCGCTGTTGAACTAATTTCAATTAACTAAACTAAACAAGTCCACGTCTCGCTAAAATGCGTCAGAAACAGGAGTATATAGGATATTTAAAGGTTAGAATTACATATGATTAATAAAAATACCACTACACGATCAGTTTTAATTAATCAAACTCTAAGCCTTAAATATATTTATTCTGTTTTTACCATGTCTGTTTAATTTAAGTGAATATTTTAAAAATGGTTTTTGTGTTGTATTTGCTTGTACAGTTATTTCATTATTTAAGGTCTGAACGCATAGAATTACTGCCCAAATCTGATGAGACGAGAGTTTTGCCCTAAAGAGCTGCTTTTTTCTTTTATCCAGTGCGCATGCCCAGTTCACAAGCATCATGGGAACTGGAGTTCTAATGTTATTTGGCCGTCACATACTTCGTATTCATCATTTATAAGATCTAGACATGAAGCTGCATTAATAGCTGCATTATTAATTATTAAAACACATTAATAGTCTTGTAGAGTGCTCAGGGACCTGTTCAGAGATCACCTCGCAGACCACTCGTGACTTTCCTGATAACTTTCCAGTTACAAGTTTCGGACTATCAACACACAATGAATATAAAATAAAATACAGATGATCTACTCACCAAACGCTGAAACTAATTGATTAAGAAGCAGATTTTTCCTCTGATGATGTTAAGGGAAGAGGATCTCTTCCCTTGGATTTCTAACAGTGATGAGATTCACAAACGATTCGGATCTTTTTCGGGACGAAACATAAATGACTCGATCGAGCGAATCGATACAGACGCATGGACTGCATTTGTTGAGTTCATGCACACGTAATGGTTTGAGGAAAGTTCATACTTTAATTTCATGCAGCATGAAGTGTGATTATTGTTTACAATTTGAAAACAGGAATACAAATAAGATTTCCGTAGTTTCTGAGTCAAGAATCAAGAGTGAATCAAGTAAATTGATTCACACGCATGCGAGTTTGTTCTAAAGAATCGATTCAGTGAAGCTTTCGTTGAGATTAAAATGCACAATATACAGAATGTCCGTATTTTTTACGGATTTGATTCAATAAACATAGTATACGGGCGTACAAATAAAGTTATACGGATTCTTTTTAACGAAAAAAACTTCAATATTTATTTAGAGCTATAATCAATTCCCACGATGATAAAAGAGCACATAACATTTACACTTCGTGGTTTTTTGTCAAACATTGAAGCTTTGTATTCATTCTTAAAGTTTATTGTTATTAATATTGAATAAAAAGTACCTGGGATATATAATTGTTAATTATCATTCAAATTTTAGGTAAATCATTTTAATTTGCATCCTATAAGGATCTTATAAAGGAAATAAGGACTAAAGTTGGTTATACAGGTTTGATTGACCAAAGGTTTGACATTTATGCACACCAAGAACAGTTCTGACTGTTCATGTCCAGAGTACTGATTTGTTGTTTCATTATTTTGTGCATATCCAGTAATGCCTTATATAAATGCTATAACAATTAAAGATACATTACACAGCTCCTAGAGATTGCAAATACCTGAATGAGGATAAATCAAAACTGAGCCGGCCAAATTGTCTAGAATTTGTGTAGAATGCTAAACCACAGCAATTCATCCAATCCCGTGGGTTTTTTCTCGGGGTCCGGGTACCTTAATACAATACAATTTTTAATACAATACAATTTTTCCCCCCATGGTGGCACGAAGGAATCAGTCCCGAGATTAATTAGGGTAATTATTTTGGGTTTAACATAAAAAGCGCGCTCTTCCCGTGACAGCTCCTTCACTTCACGAGGGTCACCTTCCCGTGCTTTTACACGAGGTTTAACCAATCTTCCCGTGGCTCTTCCACGAGGTTCACCAAGAAACATCCCGTAAACAAAAATCTACGAGGATCCCCAAAATAAAAACATCCCGTGCCTCTACACGAGGATTACCAATAACATAACCAAAATAATAAACAACTGGGTTTTTCTTTTTCTATTACTACCAACCAGGCGGACGTCTAACCAATCAAATTAATCAATTAAAATAATTTACTCACCTGATTAGTAATCCCCGTATGGGCCACCAAATTGTTGGGGTTCACCCAGTCGGAAACGGTCAACTTACTTCTCGGGACCCCCGCCCTCGTACCACCTGCAGAATTCTGGGACGGAACACCGCAAAAAAACAGAGAACCAGAGATCGGTTTCACTGCTGTTTAATCACAGTATTCTCGCCAAAGATGAAAGATTACAAACACCTTTTATAACAAATTATAATCTCTCTAAACGGCTATTGTGTCTGTCGAATGTGTGTGTGTGTGTGACCTCAGAGAGGGGTGTGTGTGTGTGTGTGTGTGTGTGTGTGTGTGTGTGTGTGTGTGTGTGTGTGTGTGAGAGAGAGAGAGAGAGCAGGTCACATTTTAATTACATCACTGTTCTGATGGAATGTTCAGATGTATATGTGTGTGTGGTTGACTTGCGAGCAAGTGAGCAGCTTGATCTTGGGGCAGGTCAAACAGATTTTAAAGGTCATTGCTTACGTACATACGGAATTTTTCAACAAAGATATGTTATAAGTAAATAAGAACAAACCTAAACAAAGACAGTCATACGAAACATAAACAAAGAATATGTCTGGCAAAACAAAGAAATGCTACTTCACCAGAGAAAGGTCAAACAGGATTCAGGATTAAACTCATGAAGTCTTAACATTAGAATCATAAGGTCTTAACAACCCTAAATTATATTCTGTAATTATAAAACTAACTTAAAACTATAAAACTAACTTAAATCATTGAATGCATCTTAGATCTAACTTTTAATTCCCAATACACATTGGCTATGGTTGTGTGTGATATCAAAGGCCATTGTGAGTGTGTGTGATATCATCGCAGACCCTGTCGCCATTCAGACACATCTCATATCAAAAATACACATTTCATATCAAAATAAACAAAATGTTCCCAAACAATGTCCAGCCGAGACATAAGGTCATTTTAACTGACAGAAATTAATCCTTAATTTTGTCACAAATATATTACTGCCTTCTTGGTCAAGAATAATACTTATATAAACCTAACAGAGTAACAGCTGACAGTCCTAGCTGGGACAATGGTGTCCACACAGAAGTTGATGTATCCCGTGATGCACTCTGTGAGCCCATCAATGTCATCTCCGTGGGGCTCACACAGTGTCTGCCAGTCTGTCACCTTGAAGCATCTCTGCAGTGTCTCTTTGGCCTCGTCTGTCCATCTCCTCACTATCTTTGATGTGGTGGGCAGTCTCTTCACCAGAAGCACATAGCATGGGGAGAGGTAAATCAGGCTGTGGTCTGACCTGCCCAGTGGGGAGAGGGGGGAAGAGCTGCCTCTTTAACATTAGCATACAGCAGGTCTATTGTTCTTCCCTCTCTGGTAGGACAGTTCACAAATTGGGTGAAAGTGGAAAGTGTTTTGTCCAAGTTAACATGATTAAAGTCACCTGAGATAGCAATGAATGCACTCGGGTGTTGAGTCTGTAGCTGGGCTATTGCAGAGTGAATAGTGTCACAAGCAGTGTTCGGGTTTGCAGAGGGGGGAACATAAACAGCCACTATGATAACATTAGAAAACACCCTGGGCAGATAATATGGACGAAGTCCGACAGCACACAGTTCAACATCCGGGCTGCAGATGCGCTCCTTCACGGTGATATGAGCTGGGTTACACCACCGGTTGTTCACAAGAATGGCAAGCCCTCCCCCTTTGTGCTTACCACTCCTGGCGCAGTCTCTGTCTGCACGCACTGTGTGGAAGCCTTTGATTGTAGTGTTGTCAGTAATGCCAATTGTAGTTTGTCAATAATGATTTAGACAACAAAAAAATAAGCTAAAGTGAATTACACCCATCAATTTAAAAAAAAAACATTTTCATTGGAATTATCATTGAATGTGCATGCGCTGCGAGAATGTGTGACATCACACAGCATCATCATACGTTTAATGTTAACATTAATGGACTTCAGCTTGAGAAATTGGCGCCACTGTTTTCTATCAGTCCGTCATACTTTATATTCTATGAGGATTTATGTCGTATGAAGTTGTAACTATCTGCTAAACACGATGCCTTAAAAGTAGACAGAGGTACGTCATGGTTATTTTGTTTATTTTGTCTTTAGTTGAGAAACTTTCTCAGGCAAAATATACTAGTGCAGCAGATGACATAAGTAACGTTAGCCAACACTGACAGACAGGATGCTAGTTGAAAAATTCACGCCTCCATCTGCTGAAGTTCAGATCTTTTTGTCTGTAGTTCTGTCATATTTTATCTTCATTTACTAAGTTGTAGCTGTTTTCTGTGTTTTTAGCTTTTAGGTAAATATCAGAAAATTGAGTTAGCTTTAATGGATGCCCGCTAACCTGTCTGTGCTAGGGTGGCCAGACGTCCGGCTTTAGGCCGGACCGTCCGGCTTTTCAATGTCTTGTCCGGCGTCCGGCGCAGCATCAAGCCGGACGCACATTTGTCCTCCTTTTAGAGACGATGAGCGGAATTATATAATATCGACTTGCCAGACTGGAAGAGCAGAGTTCTAGAATAACGTTTTGTATGGAAACTGCAGATCTGTGCTGCACACTAGTAATCTACAATAAAGAGTCTATGGCTCGATGTTTTTTGGCATGCAATGCGAACTCCGCACCGCGAGGCGTTGCGTTCTAGAACGCGTTGCGCTCTATCCTTTGATGATCTTCCTGGCGCATGCCTAGTGCCCTGCCCCCCTGGCCCTGGCTGGGACTTGGAAACACGAGTCTGTCCGGTAGACCAGCTGCTCACAACTTAACTTGTTAGGATATGGATGACAGTGCAAATGCACATCTACTATATCTACCTTAAGTTTAATTTCAGTGGTTTGTTACTCCACAATGTTTTTAATAAATACAAATATGGTGTTCTAGCCAATTAAGAGCTAATACATGAATTATAATAAATACTATGAATGCTTTAAAACGTTTTATAATGTTGCTGGTTATGTTGCCTATTTGTTCTTTGAGAATCTACAAATGTTGTGCTTTTTGGTACTCGGCACCTTAAGTTTAATTTCAGTGGTTTGTTAACTCCACAATGTTTTTAATAAATATAAATACTGTGGGGCAGCACGGTGGTGTAGTGGTTAGCGCTGTCGCCTCACAGCAAGAAGGTCCTGGGTTCGAGCCCTGGGGCCGGCGAGGGCCTTTCTGTGTGGAGTTTGCATGTTCTCCCCGTGTCCGCGTGGGTTTCCTCCGGGTGCTCCGGTTTCCCCCACAGTCCAAAGACATGCAGGTTAGGTTAACTGGTGACTCTAAATTGACTGTAGGTGTGAATGTGAGTGTGAATGGTTGTCTGTGTCTATGTGTCAGCCCTGTGATGACCTGGCGACTTGTCCAGGGTGTACCCCGCCTTTCGCCCATAGTCAGCTGGGATAGGCTCCAGCTTGCCTGCGACCCTGTAGAAGGATAAAGCGGCTAGAGATAATGAGATGAGATAAATACTGTGTGTTCTAGCCAATTAAAAGCTAATACATTAATTATAATAAATACTATGAATGCTTTGACCTTACTCTTTTCCCCCCACAATCATAATCTTTAACCCTACAAAATTGTGATGTTGATTTCACCAAACTTGAGTGACTTGCATAAAAATAATCCATTCTCAATCTTGCCACTGTGGTTTACATAAAAATTTGAGGGCTATGAATCAGATGGGATTTGCCATTATTCACCCTAAAATTGATTAGAATGCAGGAAATTGCATCTAAGAAATACAAAATTTTCTGGGGGAGGGCCCCCAGACCCCCCGTCCAAATAATGTCCTCCTTTTTGGTGTTATGGAAATGGTCACCCTAGTCTGTGCACATGGAACACTAGCAAAAACTCCCTCGTGATAGTGAGAACTGGCAGTTTCCATTGGCTCACACGCTCCACTCCCAAACCAATGCTGCTTTGGTCGGCCAAAGTTATGAGGTTGCTGTGGGGTACTAAGACTAGACTAAATAACAAAATTAAACAATTCAGACATCCCTAGTCTCACGGACACTCTGGGAGTCTCCCGTATTTAGACAGTGGCCCTCGCGTGCCCGCGAGTGATATGACATTTCCCATAAGTCGGTTTTTTTTTCATTCGCGCTAAAGAAGCTATCATTTTAAAGACGAAATGATTTGATGATGAGAAAGATAAAGGTCGTCTGTTAAGGTATATGTCTGCAAAAATACTACACGGGACTGATCACTCTCTCTCTCTCTCTCCCTCGCTCCCCCCGTCTCCCACTCGCAAATTTCACTTGTGAGTGGGAGGAGCCGTCAGAACAAGTGGCAGAGGCAGCGCGAGTGAGTGACGGTGAGACGGGGGGAGCGAGGGAGAGAGAGAGTGTGTGTGTGTGAGCATCAGTCCCATAGTGGCTATTTTTGCAGATGTGAAATGAGTTTCTGCAGCCAGGTTGGAATGTCTGTTGGCTATTCCCATGGACAAGTAGAGAGGTAGCCCACTCCAGGACACATGGTGAAAGGTGTACATAGCAGTGTGGATGGAGGCTTTTGTAAGCTGGTTTAGATGCTTGGCTAGTTAAGCATCACATCAGATATGTTAACTGCCAATGTCTTAGTGTAGCATAATTCTTTATAATACTGTAGCTCATGTTTAATTTATTCAGTATTTGAGTAATGCAAATAATAATGTAGATTGATGAGATGTAAATAACTATTGCTAATATGTGAATTGGTGGTGTATATTGTGAATAAGTTTTACAAATTACAGTGTAGCTTGATGATGAAACATAGGCTTAATAAGTTACCAATATGTGCATTGATGTGAGATATAAATAAGTAGGCCATAAGTTGATAAAATATGTATTAAACCGATGGTGCGATAAATAAAAATGTTTTGAGAGATATTGACCACTGTGAGTGAAGAAGGGCTCCCCCTCCTTACAAAAGCCAATTTAACCACTGTATATGACTGACCCCAAGACAAGTCTACCAAAGATGCTTGATCTGTTAAACTTTTTTGGCAAGATATCAGGATATAAAATTAACATGCAGAAAAGTAAGCTCATGCCTCTTGATCCCACTTGTCAGTTGACTACAATCCAGCCCCTACCGGTTAAAATACGCACGCATAAATTTAAATATTTAGGTTTTTGGATAACCCATAGATTTAAAGATCTTTATGAAGCTAATTTCCCTCCACTTTTAAATTGCTTAAAGAAAGATTTAGATCATTGGAAAGTTTTTTTTTTCTTAATTTTTTTTTATTTTGTTCGAAAAAATTAACACAAGTAAACATCTTACAAAATAGTATTTTGGCACAGAATCCTTTATACCACACATCATAATAAAATAAGTGTTTTAAATCTTTAAATGAATAAAAAAAATCACGAGAGTTCGAGTTATGATCTACGGGTGGGCAATTCCATGTAAATGTCAACCTCACCATGCAAAAATAAAGCAGCATGTAATACATCAAAACCACTCCCAGAGATATCACCTAGGCCTGTATTTTACAGATGTGAATAAGTTGAACCAATTTGTAACCAACCTAATATGTCACTGTCAGTCTTTCTTTCTTATAATGTAAAACCCAAGCTAAAATCAACTTTGATCATGTACAATTCTATATTATTGCCACAAGCCACAGAAATGTATGCTAAAATCCACAAAACAGCAAAACAATAGCCATCCTAAATATTATTTAAGAACTTTGATAGTTTTAGCTGATATTTAGAGAGTTTTTCAAAGGGTTATGGTGGTTAAATTGCTGATTTTCTAAACATATGCCATGTCTATTTCAGACGCGTCACATCCATAACGGAATTTCGTCACATCCATAACGCTGACTTTTCCTTCCGAAACTCTGCATGAAATACAAAATATTTTAAACAAAGATTTTTTAATATTCACCTTGGACCCCTCTATCAAACGGATATCTCCATTTCGACATTAGGTTTACGATTTCACAGAGTTTGATAAAAATGTACAGTCACCCAAGAAAAGTGATACTTTTTCTGTCACATCCATAATGCATCTTTTATTGGCATTTTCTGGCATGCCCTAGATGTACTATGGGAATTGTTCTTGTTCTATCACTTCTCCAGTATGGTACAGCCTTAAAATATGCAACACCTGTTTAAATACTGGGAGACAATAAAACATGCACTGGGTCATTTGTTGCCATTTTGAGTTCAAGTGTCACGTCCATAACGCTGGAATTGCTCTAAACTAGACCCACCCGCCTAGCGGCCAAAAATATTTTTGCCTACAAGTGGCAAATATTCACATTTAGTCTGGCTTGCCAGGCTAAAACTAAGGAAGATTCATTGTGAAGCCTTCAAAGCAAAACATCACAATCAATTAATATTACATTACTCATTTTCTCATATTATTCCAGTATTCTATAATAAGTAGGACACATTCTTAATTATAAACATATTCTAATTTCTTCAATTCTAAAGAATGCAATTAAAGTGGCAGGATATAAATCCAAAACAAGTGTTTATTTAAGTTTTGAAAAAGATGAAAAGCATAACCGTCAAACAAACGTGTGCAGCTTAATTATGTTTTTTTATATGGAATTGCACCATTTTAACAACAAATAATTCTAAATAAATTCTGCATTTTTTTCCCCAAGAATTCCTCCAGAAAGCCATGCCTTAAAAGGAAATTTAAAGTATTACAAGCATGTCAATGAACACAAAAGGCTTTAGTTATTTAGCTATATACACACAAGGTTACACAAGGTTTTGTAGTCAGTGCAACTTGGCTTAACAAGTTGGAAAAAAGGTAAGGTGCTGCTGGCTCCAATGAACACATCACAGCAAATTCCCCAGTGTTGAATTAACACTTTCAGAGTTCATTTGTGTCCAACTGGACACACAGTAGGGTGTTAAATCAACACTCTGGGTGTTAATTCAACACAGGGGATTTCGCTGTGTACTGTAAAATATATAAAAACTGAAAATATGCTTAATTTACACCAAGTCAGAGAGAACTTGAGGCTACTGAAATATTCCAAGCATGGCAATATTAAACTGCCATTGGTAAAACAAAAACATGGCAATGTTAAACTGCCATTGGTAAAACACACACACAAACAACTTTTGCCTAGTAAATTCAAATATCAGATATCACTGTACCGTCTGCTGTGCTACTTCCAGGGTGGAAGAGAACGCAAGGGTAGCAAAAACGAGCATTGACTACATCACAGCCAGCTAGCCAAGTTTTCCGGTGGTACCAGTTCTTGTTAAAACCTCTTGAGTCGGTCTTCTCCCCCTTCGTAGACACTTGCTTGATGTTTAAATTCGGTCTAGGAGGTCCTAGCTGTTTGATTGCCGTTTTCTCTTCATTGGTACGACGACTAAAGGGAACTTCTTTCAGAGACGCTATCGTATTGTTGCACTCAACACTCGCCGCCATCTTCATAGAATGTTCACACATTTCCCATGCAAGTTGCGTTTTCCAGCCCAAAATTATGTTCAAAACCCGCCAAAATGCACTTAAAACCAATCTGGCAACACTTGCGCGGCGCAACAGGCGTATGACGTAAGCACGCTGCTTGTGCGAGCACATAAAACCCAATAGAAAATGCATTGGGAGCAGGATTTTCGAAAAAAACGTACGTACCATTAGTGTCAATGGGAGATTTTGGGGCAAATCTGAACCTGACAGAAATCGCCCCAAAAGGGCGTGGCTACACCAGGCGCGACCTTAGCCTGATTGGACAATGACATTACTGTTGGTAGTAGGAGTAGATAAAAAAAAAAATCTCCCTCCCTGTTTGGGAGTGCGTCGCCCAAATCGCCCCTATTAACGAGCCGCCAGTGATCCAGCCCCTACCGGTTAAAATACGCACGCATAAATTTAAATATTTAGGTTTTTGGATAACCCATAGATTTAAAGATCTTTATGAAGCTAATTTCCCTCCACTTTTAAATTGCTTAAAGAAAGATTTAGATCATTGGAAAGTTTTTTTTTTCTTAATTTTTTTTTATTTTGTTCGAAAAAATTAACACAAGTAAACATCTTACAAAATAGTATTTTGGCACAGAATCCTTTATACCACATCATAATAAAATAAGTGTTTTAAATCTTTAAACGAATAAAAAAAAATCACGAGAGTTCGAGTTATGATCTACGGAAGCGATATTTCATGATATTTTCATGTAATAACGTGAAAACACCTTATCAAGAAATAATGTGAAAATAACGTCCTAGGCTAGGCTACTTTCATTAAAACCAGACAGCCTAGCCTAGCCTACTGTAGAACTTGGGTCGAGCAAAAACACCGAGCAAAAACATGGCTGAATCCTGAATGACTCCTATTTGTATAAATAGGGGACTACATAGGCGGCAAAATGTAGTGTTTTTCCCTGCCATGGAAGTGCACTTGTATACTGAAAAGGAAGCAATTTGCATTACAGCCTTGAATGAGGATTCAAAATGGCGGCTCGGCTCAGTTTTCCTTCCTCCTTCAGTATACAAGTGTGCTTCCATGTTTATGCAGGAGAGCTGATAGAAGTGGCGAAACATTTTACTTTTTATCATTTCTTTCACAACTTGAATGCGTTGAAACAAAAAAATTATGACAAACTAACGCCGCTTGCACTAAAATATCGAGGGAAATTTGTAATAAAAACTTTACAGTCGGCAATTTCGACGCGGAAATTCTTAATCGGTCGGGTTACCGGAAACACACTATTTTTTTATTTGGCCTTAGTAATATAACAGGACTTAGCTAAGTTCAAACATTATGTTGCCTTGTGGAACCAAAATTCTGATGGACTCCGCTTTAGTCCTCTCATATTTAGTCCTTTCATATTCAACTAGCAAGTTGTCCCGATATGCTACTAGCCTATAATGTCACGAGTGGTCATTTTGGAATATTGCACTCATTTAGTACAGGTCTGCCCTTGTCGAATTTACTTGTCGTTGATAATGATGATGATGATGATAATGTTCTTTAAAGAGATTGACAAAACGATTCTCTAGCCTTTGTGTAGGCTATTTGTGGTTAACATTAGCAAATAACATACATGGTATGGTTTATGGTATGTGGTTAACATTAGCTAGCAATATACTTTTAGTTTAGATATAGAATTATTTCCATTGTGTGTATTTGGAATTACAGTGTTGGTTAATGTAGTACACTCCAAGTATGTTAATTTGTTCTGAAAGGAATGCCAAGTGGACATGATTAAAGGCAGCTGTGATCTCATATAGAAAGCATGTCACTACAGCAAAGGAAGGAGTGCAACGGTACCTTCAGGATCCAGATAAGACATTGGCCTCATTAAAAACATACCCAACAATCAGAGCTCTCTTCTTAAAGTATAATACCACTCTGCCATCAAGTGCTCCTGTTGAACGGCTGTTTAGCCATGGAGGACTTGATTTCAGCCCTCACCGAAACCGCATGACAGACAAGCACTTTGAACAGGTGCTCTTGCTGCACTACAACCGCCTTTACTGGACTCTAGACTAAGCGAGACAGATTTAAGTAGGTTGCTGAAAAGCAATCTGAAAATATTGCGGTTTTGCTAACAGATAAAAGGAAAATATATGTCATATTTGTTTAAAATGTACATCTGGTGACGAGGTTTGTGGCAAACAGCGTTTTTGTCAGTGTCACAAAGTTTGACAGACATTTAGTCCTTTGAAATTATTGGTGGATGAATACGACTGACTGTAATTCAAATATTTCACTTTTGATAATTGTTTTATAAAAGCTATTTTTTTGTCCTTATAGGGAAAGGGAAATTGAAAATCCATGTTTTATTACTTTTTTTTATTGCTACTTTATTTTAACTGTAGTCATAGTGATAGAAAGTGTTGGTAACCATAGCTGTAAATACTTTTCAATGGTATTTGTTTGCCTAATTTCAGTACAAAGTACCACCACTGCAGTTTTGGAAATAAAAATGTGGAAAAGGGCATTTTTGTCATTGTCACATCAAGTTTAATAGGATGTTTAATAGGATATTTAATAAGCTCAGTTTAGTCATTAAAAGAATACTGACAGTAAATGGAAAAATAAGTTTCATTTTTGATAATTGTTTTATAAAAACACTTTATGTCTATCTAATACTCTTCCACTTTCAAGTGTTGGAACTAAAGAAATCGTTAAGGAAAAATTGGGCTTTTTTATTGTCTTTCAACAAAAGAAACATGATAAACCTTTTGTTGCACACCCCACATTTTGTTAATGCACAAAACAATATCACTATTGGTGGGTATAAATAGATTCCTGAGGGTCTAAGGTTTCAAACAGTACACAGCAAATTCCTCAGTGTTGAATTAACCCTTTCAGAGTTAATTTGTGTCCAATTGAACCTATGTAAACACAGTAGGGTGTTAAATCAACACTCTGGGTGTTAATTCAACACTGGAGATTTTGCTGTGTATATGTTTGCCATATATATTTTGATGGAAATTCTAAAACATTGAAATAATTATCCGCCACCTCCACCATCCCCTCCCGTAACATACCCTCTTCTGCAAACAAATGACATACAGTAAATGCAGATTCTAAAGAATTAGGAGGAATGAGCAGATACACAGCAGTGAAATGCAGAATTGGAGTGACCAGTGTGGAAGGAGGAAGGGGAAGATGATCTTTAAACAAAGTTCAGTAGGGTGACTGCTGTGGAGAAAAAGCTCTTTCTGTATCTGGTGGTTTTGGTGGGTAGGCTCCTGAAGAGTCTCTTGGAGGGAAGGATCTAGAAGAGTCTGTTTGCCAGATGAGAGGAGTCTTTGAGAATGCTGCACACTCTGCGCAGGCATCCCTTCTTCGGCCTCCTCAGTAGAAGTGAAGTGCCTCTAATGTGTTGGGCAGTTTTCAACATATTCATGTAGTCTTTAAAAAGATGGTAATGTCAAGTAATCCAAAGTAATCAGATTACGTTACTCACCTTAAGTATTTTCCAAAATGACCAAGTATAATATTTTTGTCTCATTTGTTTAACTGGGTTCTCTTTATCTACTTTTAGGACTTGTGTGAAAACCTGATGATGTTTTAGATCATATTTATGCAGAAATATAGGAAATTCTAAAAGGTTCACAAACTTTCAAGCACCACTGTACATTGGTCAAAAACAAAGTTGGCTATAATTACACCGATGCAATATAGAGCCAGGTATTCTGTCGCATAGGAGCTGCCCTAAGTTGTCTGAGTTTTGGGGGTTAGTTTTGCTTTTCTCTCTAACGCTACCCATGTTGAGCAATCACTGGTTACTGCCATTTTTTGAGTAATACCACAAGAACTGTGTGTAGGCAACAGGGGTAAAACAGTGATAGCATTTGCTAGCCAGACGTATTATTCTAATGAAATGGAAAGACAAGTCTCCACCTACATTTAAACATTGGCTTAATGATGTTATGCACTATCTAACACTTGAAGAAATTCGGTATTCTATACAGGGTAATAATCAAAAATTCTGCTGTATCTGGCAACCTGTTCTTAAATTAGTTAAAAAAGATGGACTCTAATGATATTGTAATGATGTGAGTCTTATTGTTGTCTTCTTTCTTTTTTCCTGTCTTTTTGTCTTCACTTACTTGTCTAGCTATTTTCTATTATCTGTATAATGCAAATGTGTCGATTTATCTGCTGTGCAGCTTTTGTTTCATTTTATGTTATGTTATTTTTATTTATAACAATGGTGCGATGTGGGTAGGTGGGATATGGGTTGGCATGTGTTTGTTTTGTTCCATGTGAAAATACAATAAAAAGACTCAAGACCAAAAAAAAAAAAAGAAACTCCACAGACATACCTTACACACTATGTTTCATGTCAACTCCTCTATGTGATGCAATATTTAGTCCTTAAGCACACACTTTTATTACATTTATACATATTAACAAAGAATTCTGAAATTTTTTGAAGAAATATTAGCTGACCAAATTTTATTAGTTCGCATGCCATCAGAGATTTAAGGTCGATAATTTATCACCAATTTTGAATCCTGACTGACATGGACACAAGCTCCATGTGGTTATGTTTTTGTTTCTGTGTTAGCCCCCACCCTGTTTTTAGTTTGTCACCTGACTGTGCCCACCTGTTTTGTGTTAGTTCTTGATTAATGTATCTAAGTATGCCCTGCTGCTTGTTGGCATTGTTTCAAAACCATACTTTTTTCTGTTTTTAAGTCCAAGTCTTGTTTTCTAGTTTCTTTGTTACTTCAGCGTTTGTAATTCTTGCCTGTGTTTCAACTTATGAATTATCCCAGCATTCATTTGGGTACCTGCAATGTTTCTTGGATTTGCCCCAAAAGGTTTATTTGCCACAGTAAGTTCATGCACACTGCCTTAGTTACACGAGTTGTTGTATTTAAATGAGAATGGCAAGCTCCTCAGTAAAAAAAAAAAAAAAATTATATATAATTTTTTTTTTTTACCGAGGAGCTTGTCATTCTCATATACACACATATATATATATATATATATAAAATAAATTCTCATCTGAAGTATCCTTTTTTAAAGTTAAGCACTCGCTTGGGTGCCTTCTGAGGTAGGAAACAGTTGCCTGGTGTTTGAGTTTTGGAAAGGAAGTTATTCTGTAATTTTTCATGTTCTTCACACAAGTGTTAAAATGGGCTGAGGGGAAACACTGGTTTCCTGGTGTTCATGTGCCTGTGCTTGTATAAAAGAAAGGAAACAGGGTACGGAAGAGCAGAGCAAGTTCCACTTTAAACACTCTGTACAGGAGAAGTCCCACGATGAAAAGAAGAGCCAGTGTGGTGGCCAGGAGTCCAATTGGCATCAGCAGATTAGGATCTGACAACATACAAGAAATCTCATCTTCTATCCATCATCTAGCCAAAAGACTCTCTGGTACTACTCTTATGGCTAGATGATGGATAGAAGTAGCAATAACAGGGCAATAACACATGGAAATACATGGAATAATACAATTTCACAGTGGTAGTAAAAACAAAACATTGTGTACTTTCTGACCTGCAGGCTGGAGTGTAAAGTAGCCAGTGGCAACTCCTCTGTGGTTCATGGCCATGCAGGTGAAGTTCAGGTTCAAATCACCTGGCAGTACCTGAGACACCAACAAGCTGCGCTCCACCCACAAACCCTCAGCCACCTGGAGGTCACTGTAACCACAGTTACAATCTGTTTACTGCATTAAGGAACAATATGAGCCAAATATAATCCATAAATGGATTGGAAGTACTTCGTTCAGTCACTGTGAAAAGATCAAATTCAATGCTGTCAAGTTTCTTGTCATGCCTCCAGATCTCATTTTTTTTATATATTTTTTTATATATATATGAGGGCAAGTCAAAAAGTTCTAAAAGATGTTATGATTTCAAAAGGAAATCAAAAGAATTCAAAAGAAGGAATTCTCCAATGGAAGCATCACTTGCAGAAGTGTTTAGACTTAAATGGAGGATATGCAGAGAAACAGCTTTGTTATTTTCATAAATAAAGATTTTTTTCAATTTATCTTAGAACTTTCTGACTTACTCTCGTGTGTGCGCGCGTGCGTATATATATATATATATATATATATATATATATATATATATATATATATATATATATATAAATAAAAAAAATCAGAGAGAGAGTACTGTTCAAAAGTCTTAGACCCTCTATTTTTTTCATACAAACTTTGTTATATGTTTCTATTTTGTGACTGCTACATTATCGAGTCAGTACAAAAACATTTTAGAGTTCCAAATGGTCGTTTTCCAGCACAAAATTAAATGTGACAGGGAAAAAAATTGTATCTGAGCAGCATATTCCATAAGAGATCACTTTTCAGATAAAAAAAAAAAAAAAAACATAATGAAGGCTACTGGGTTTTGCTGCAAGAAGCAAGTGTGACAGTCCAAGTGTCCAGAAGAACTGTGGCTGGTTCTGCAAGATGCTCAGTAAAACCTAAAGCTCATTTCCTTATAAAACTGCACTCATTGTGCCCGAGACTACAATTTTTTTTTTTAAAGCAAAGGGTCGTCTCACTCCAAATGTTAACTTTTTTGAATATTGAATTTTGAAATAATGAAAATAAGAAATGTTGAAAAATAAGAAATATTGATTTTTTAAATCCATTTATTATGGCTTACTGCTGTTCATAGTATTTTTTTTTTATGTTGGAACTTTACATTTCACTATTTTTAAGCCATTTTTGGTGTAAAGCATTTCTTTACATGTGCCTAAGACTTTTGCATAGTACTAAGTTTATATATATATATAACACTGAAAATAAATGTTGTTTCTTCAGGACTATGGTGCAACACACAGCAATAGACCCCTTCGCAGTAAACGTCATTCATACGTAAGCGGAGTTGAAGCTTTATTCCCAGAGTTGAAGCTATTCTGTACAGAGGAATGGGCTAAAATTCCTCAAAGCCAGTGTGCAGGACTGATCAACAATTACCAGAAACGTTTAGTTGTATGTAGTTACTGCTGCACAAGGGGGTCACACCAGATACTGAAAGCAAAGGTTCACATACTTTTGCCACTTATAGGTATGTAATCTCATCTCATCTCATTATCTCTAGCCGCTTTATCCTGTTCTACAGGGTCGCAGGCAAGCTGGAGCCTATCCCAGCTGATACAGACAACCATTTACCCTCACATTCACACCTACGGTCAATTTAGAGTCACCAGTTAACCTAACCTGCATGTCTTTGGACTGTGGGGGAAACCGGAGCACCCAGTGGAAAACCACGCAGACACGGGGAGAACATGCAAACTCTGCACAGAAAGGCCCTTGCCGGCCACCGGGCTCGAACCCGGACCTTCTTGCTGTGAGGTGACAGCGCTAACCACTACACCACCGTGCCGCCCTAGGTATGTAATATTGGATCATTTTCCTCAATAATTAAATGACCAAGTATAATATTTTTGTCTCATTTGTTTAACTGTGTTCTCTTTATCTACTTTTAGGACTTGTGTGAAAATCTGATGATGTTTTAGGTCATATTTATGCAGAAATATAGAAAATTCTAAAGGGTTCACAAACTTTCAAGCACCACTGTATACCTAAACTGTAAATGAAATCTAATTGTGACATTATGTGTTAACGTGTGAAGCAGCTCATTCCAGGCTGTTCTTGCTCTTCAGTGTTTCGTTGTAACCCTTTCTTTGTTTCACACTGGTGAGCATCAAAGCAACAGCATGACAGCTGAATTACGGTTGTCTCAACCGTCTGCAAAACTTACTTTTGAGGTCCCTGGTGGATGCGTTCAGAGGTGTTTAGGGAGATGTCATTGCCATTAAAATCCCAGATTACTATTGGCATATAATCTCCCTTGCCAGGTACAAACACACGACATGTCTTGTTAATGGGAGAACCTGCTCACACACAAATGCATAAACAAACAAAAACAGATGATTGTGTATGGTACTGAATCCTTGTTTTGTATGTGATTACTCAGTTTTAAGTGCAACTCACCTACAGATACTTTCATAGATTCATAAGTGGGCGCCAGCACTTGAGGTCTTTTTGATCTGATCTCTGAAAGAAAAACAAGAGAATAACTGCTACAAACATGCTATTATTGGAAAGTAATCAGTGATGGGACGATGCAGTGTGTCCTGATGTTACACACAGTTACCACTCTAGTGTAAGTAAATAGGTGTGGCCAGTATGACTAAAAAATTATACTATTCTACAATACATGATGTGTTTCACCATACCGTATGGGTTTACTAACAAACTGCCAGAGTTCATTAATACTTATTTAATATTAAATAAATATTTACAAAAAACAGATTAAAATGAGGAAACATAAGAAATGTTATTGAATGTTAACATTTTACAGTTATATTGTGTATCGTAATATCTCATCTCATTATCTCTAGCCGCTTTATCCTTCTACAGGGTCGCAGGCAAGCTGGAGCCTATCCCAGCTGACTACAGGCGAAAGGCGGGGTACACCTTGGACAAGTCGCCAGGTCATCACAGGGCTGTATCGTAATATAATCAAAAAATATCACAATATCAATATTGTCATATTGCCCAGGACGGCCCCAGAGTTGATTAGTTTCCTAAAATTGTACGTCTTAAAAATTCAACAGCACTGTGGTACAGTGAACAAGTGCATATGCAGTTATAATAATAATAATAATAATAAGGGCGGCACGGTGGTGTAGTGGTTAGCGCTGTCGCCTCACAATAAGAAGGTCCGGGTTCGGGCCCCGTGGCCGGCGAGGGCCTTTCTGTGCGGAGTTTGCATGTTCTCCCCGTGTCCGCGTGGGTTTCCTCCAGGTGCTCCGGTTTCCCCCACAGTCCAAAGACATGCAGGTTAGGTTAACTGGTGACTCTAAATTGACCGTGGGTGTGAATGTGAGTGTGAATGGTTGTCTGTGTCTATGTGTCAGCCCTGTGATGACCTGGCGACTTGTCCAGGGTGTACCCCACCTTTTGCCTGTAGTCAGCTGGGATAGGCTCCAGCTTGCCTGCGACCCTGTAGAAGGATAAAGCGGCTAGAGATAATGAGATGAGATGAGATAATAATAATAATAATAATAATGCTGGACAGCAAGAGAGCAGAAATTACCATAAGAAATAGGTACACAATGAAATAAGAACACAAACAAGCACATAACAGGTAACATAGACCAAAGCTGGCATACTTACAACTTAAACATAAAAGATAATGCACTGAATGTGTTCAATAGAATAGCCTTAACCTTAAAAACACTTGCATTGATATTTTAATATGTCGGCAATGCGTAACTTAAAATCAGTCAGTGGAATGAACAAATCTAACTTTAACTGTTTCTGGAGTTCATTCCAGGTTGAGGGGGCATTATATTGAAAGGCTAATTTTCCAAAATTGATTCGAGGAGGGGCGGCACGGTGGTGTAGTGGTTAGCGCTGTTGCCTCACAGCAAGAAGGTCCTGGGTTCGAGCCCCGGGGCCGGCGAGGGCCTTTCTGTGTGGAGTTTGCATGTTCTCCCCGTGTCCGCGTGGGTTTCCTCCGGGTGCTCCGGTTTCCCCCACAGTCCAAAGACATGCAGGTTAGGTTAACTGGTGACTCTAAATTGACCGTAGGTGTGAATGTGAATGGTTGTCTGTGTCTATGTGTCAGCCCTGTGATGACCTGGCGACTTGTCCAGGGTGTACCCCGCCTTTCGCCCGTAGTCAGCTGGGACAGGCTCCAGCTTGCCTGCGACCCTGTAGAAGGATAAAGCGGCTAGAGATAATGAGATGAGAATGAGATGTTTATGTCCTGCTTGTCTCAACCTGCGTGTATTTTAAGCTATGTGTCTCTTGTCCAACATGTTATTTATGTGTTCTGCCTGTCTTTTAACCTATTGTGTGTTTTAAGTTGTGTGTATTTTGTTGCCCTGCATGGTATGTTTTTGTTTTGCTTGTCTTATCAAATTGTGTGTTGTCCAGTATGATGTGTTCATGCCCTGCCATTCTTCTAAGCTATGCATATCTTGTTTATGTCCTCTATGTTTTGATTATGTCCTGCATGTTTTCATGTCTTAATCTTTTATGTTTTTGCTCTTAATTTTTGCTATGCTTTGTTGCTGTGTTTGTTTGCATGTCTGCTTTATGTTGTTTGATTTAGCTTATTGCTGCTTTCTTGGCCAGGGCTCACTTGAAAAAGAGGCAACAGCCTCAATGTGACTACCCTGGTTAAATAAAGAAGAATAAATAAATAAATAAATATAATAATAACAGACAGTAATTATAATATGTACTGTACATGCACAGACGAAAAATGTAGTTCATGTCTGACCACTAGAGGACACTTGAGAGACAACAGATACAAAGAGGAGCACACTGACTGAGTCAGGCTGCTGTCCATCCTCAAGAGATCGTGACCATTCCCTACTCTGTAGACTTCACTGTTCACACCCCTTCCTCTATCATATACAAACAAGCAAATTAATAACAGATAGACAAACTTGACTAAGCAGTGAAAAAAAAATTTGGTCCCAGAGCTGCTTCTCTAACCAGCAGCCCATGGCTTCCCCAAAAGTACAAGATATAAAAGCACAAGCTCTGATTAACTCGTACACACTGTTCTGATTGTGACTCTTTACAGTATGGACCGAGTCATTTTTGACCCCTGCCCGACTACTTCCTCAGAATTAGACCCTGTGCCAAATTTTAATCTCAACAATAAATAGGTGTATGAGGCAAAAAAAGAAAAACAGAATGCAGTGATTTGCAAATCCTTTCTGACCTATATTCAATTGAATACAGTACAAAGATAGGATATTTAATGTTCAAATTGATAAACACTATTTTTTTTGGGAAATATACACTCATTCTAAATTCGATACCTGCAACACGTTCCAAAAAAAAAAAAAGGTTGGGATGGGGCATGTTTATCACTGTGTTACATCAGGGCTCTACATTAACTTTTGAAACCACTTGTCCTGTCGGGCAAGTTGAAAGGAAATTTACTTGTCCGAATGTGAAGTTGACTTGTCCAAAGAAAAATTTGAGAAAAAAAAAAACACAAACTATTTGTAATAAACTAATTTCACCATAATTACTTTAACACAAAAATCTATTCACTGCAGAAAAAAATTGGACTCCATCAATCATTAATTTATTGATGAGAAATTGAAAACCAGAAAATTAAAATTATATATAATTTTCATTTTTAAATTATTAACTTTGAATATATATCCTCCACTGATTAATTGTTGTTGTCTAATTATTCAGTGTGGCTCCTGTATGGTATTTAATGGTTGCGATGAAAGTTGTGGTGATTTTTAGGTTTTTGTTGCGATTACATTGCGGGAGGAAGTGAAAGTTGAAAGAAATTGTTGCGATTTTCTCTTTTTGTGATTAAAATTGAGTGATATGTTAAATATTAAGTTACTACTGAAAAACTATTGATTAAAAAAACAGACACTGAGAAATGGTGCTATAAACAACTTTACCAATATAAAAGATTACCAGGACTACAAAAATGCAGAAAAATAGGCTTTACTTATCCAAATGCACCTGTTGGTTCAAAAGTTAAAGTGCATAGAACCTCACAGCACAACATGAAGTTACCTTAAAATATAATATAAATGCCTCAGCTTTCATGTAAGAAAAAAAAACTATTAATACTAGTACTGTGTGCAGGCAGTCTCTCCTGAAGACTAAATTAAACAACAATTATAAACTAATAAAATAAATGGCTCAGGCTTCATAGAAGAAAAAAAAAACAATTTGAACAGAATCTCACAGTATGATGCTGAAGCTGCCTAAACAATGGAAAATAAAATACCATTTTAGCAAAAATGTTGGCATCCATTAATTTCTTGTATTAAGTTAAAAAAAATAATGTAAAGTGCACACAGTGCTTCACTGTAAACATAACACACTTTCAGTAACAGAATTTAAGCCTACATAAACACTGACTCACACATGCTGCTTTTCTTGAACGTATACATGGAAGTAAGGCGGAAGGTAGTTTGTTGACGTCACCTCAAGACGACGCCAACGATTGGTCAAATTTGCGGGAAAGTTGCGGTGATTGGATATAATTGCAACACCGCCCTGAATTCGCGGGGATTGGTTGAATTTGCGTTGAAGTTGCAAATCGCAACATCGCGAAATCCTGGAGGGTCTGATAAACGACCGTTTACTTTTCAGCTCAAATACACGAAGCGGTATTGGCCAGTTTCGCAAGCGGAATATTGCACATGTGCACATCACTCTTTCCGAAGAGAAACATCCGGCGATTCATCAAAACAATGTGTCGAGTGAGATGCTTTGAAAATCATGTGAATAAACTGATAAATTTAATATGTAACCCGAATATCGGCGTATTTTGGCACTTAAGTAACTGAGACGATGAACTTGTCCGACATGAAGTATCACTTGTCCCGGAAAAGCGGACAACCGTTAATGTCGAGCCCTGTTACATCATCTTTTCTTTTAACAACATTCAGTAAGCATTTGGAAACTGAGAGCAATAATTGTAGAAGTTTTGAAAGTGAAATTCTTTCCCATTCCTGCTTGACTTCAGTTGCTCAACAGTCCCACAGCGGGATTGTATATTATTTATGTTTTACGTCACTAATTTATTGTGCTGTTGTTGTGGTAATGCATTTTCAAAACACCATGGGCCTGCTTAACATAAAATAATGAGCATAATGATTTTATATATTTTTTAATTGGGTAATGTGCCATAAAACATTTCAGAATTTGATTTTTTTTTAAACTACATTATGCACACTATCGTCACTCTTTGAAAATATGGCAGTAACCTAAAATCTTAAATGTTTGACCACAGCATATGTATTTTCCACACTTTGCTGCATGTTATGCTTGTTCTTTTTGTGTATCATATACAATATAATATGGCAATAGATCCTAAAAGTGATTGGTTTTTTTGGATCTCATGACACGGTGACTATACTTTCCCCATCTGAATCACACAGGTATTATGCCCAGTCATGATTTTACTGTTTCACTTATTCCTCCATAACTGCACAATAGCTTAGGAATCTAGAATTAGGGTTAATCAATATAAAAAAAAAAAACAGGAGGTGTAGAAATACTAGGAATGAAATAACCTCAGTTAGGTGTCCATTAGTGAAGGCTTAACTAAAGCTAACTGTGTAAGTAACTGCAGTTCACGGTGCATATCAGCAACAGTTTCTGTCTGTTTCTCACCGAAAACCTCACACTCGATGCTCTGTGCAACGACACTGATGACTCCAGTGAGGTTAAAGGTCATCCTGCAGGTATAAATGCCAGTATCATTGGGAGAAACGCTATGGATGTGGAGAAGGAGGTTATTCTTAGCGAAGTTGAACTTAGACCCTTCCTGAAGAAGCTCACAGCCCTGAGAGAGAAAACCAGAGGAAGTGAAGCTTTAAACAGAGGTTATGGTTACTGTGGTGTAACTTAATCTTCTTATTCACACACACACACACCTTGTACCAGCGTATGGAGTAGCTGTTCACTATGCTGATGTAGTCAGTTAAAGGACACCGCAGGTTGTCGTTCACGCGATTCTGTACTCGCTGCACTGCTGCCTGAGGATGGCGACATGTTCCAAACCTTGCCTCTTCTACCACAACAACCCTTACCTGCTTGTAGCACTGCTCTGGAGTTCTGCTCAAAGGGAAGTGCAAGAAAACAAAGCATTATTGACTTTTTACTCAAAGTGTAGTTTTGTTCATTGCTCAAGTTTTACACCGTTGTAAAACATTGTAATCCACTGTGATCTCACAACCAAGCTGCAGGTAAATGGATTTATCAGCACATTGGAAACTGAATTAATTTTTTTTTTGCATAGAACCCTAATAAATCATTCATTTCTTCTTTATTCTTGTCAGTAGTTAGCAGGATTTCCAGCTAGATAATGAGCAATACAATATGTCCACAGTTTGAAAAAACAGATCAAACAAATCACTCCGTTCAAATATTCATGAAAAAAAAATCTGTCCTACACACACACACACACACACACTCTGAGATCACAATTTTTCCCATTCTGATGTTTGAAGTGAACATTAACGGAAGCTTTTAATTTGTATCTGCATGATTTTATGCATTGTGCTGCTGTCAAAGGATTGGCTGATTAAAGAACTGTATAAAATGGTACGGTGGTGTAGTGGTTAGCCCCGTCACCTCACGGCAAGAAGGTTCTGGGTTCGAGCCCAGTGGCCGACGAGGGCTGTTCTGTGTGGAGTTTGCGTGTTCTCCCCGTGGGTGTGCTCCAGTTTCCCCCACAGTTCAAAAAACATGCAGATTACGGTAAGTACAATGGGGCCACTGTAATTGGCGCAAGCTGTAGTAGTTTTCCAGCCATAATGTATGTACATCGTATACTGTATCTCGCTATGGCAAAGCTAATAAAATTAAAATGTTCCCAATAAAGTAGCCAGTGAGTGTATTTTACATACATACATATATATATATATATATATATATATATATATATATATATATATATATATATATAAAATGTATGTATATATATATATATATATATATATATATATATATATATATATAAACTGCTCAAGTATTCAACATACTGTTTCATAGGTTGATAAGATCATGTTTAGCCTGCAATAATGCAAATGTAAAAATACTGTATAATGTAGAAATAAAACAAAAATACAATATAATACAACCCCGATTCCAAAAAAGTTGGGACAAAGTACAAATTGTAAATAAAAACGGAATGCAATAATTTACAAATCTCAAAAACTGATATTGTATTCACAATAGAACATAGACAACATATCAAATGTCGAAAGTGAGACATTTTGAAATTTCATGCCAAATATTGGCTCATTTGAAATTTCATGACAGCAACACATCTCAAAAAAGTTGGGACAGGGGCAATAAGAGGCTGGAAAAGTTAAAGGTACAAAAAAGGAACAGCTGGAGGACCAAATTGCAACTCATTAGGTCAATTGGCAATAGGTCATTAACATGACTGGGTATAAAAAAAGAGCATCCTGGAGTGGCAGTGGCTCTCAGAAGTAAAGATGGGAAGAGGATCACCAATCCCCCTAATTCTGCGCCGACAAATAGCAGAGCAATATCAGAAAGGAGCTCAACAGTGTAAAATTGCAAAGAGTTTGAACATATCATCATCTACCTTACAGTGCATAATATCATCAAAAGATTCAGAGAATCTGGAAGAATCTCTGTGCATACAGGTAAAGGCCGGAAAACCATACTGGTGCCCATGATCTTCGGGCCCTTAGACGGCACTGCATCACATACAGGCATGCTTCTGTATTGGAAATCACAAAATGGGCTCAGGAATATTTCCAGAGAACATTATCTGTGAACACAATTCACCGTGCCATCTGCCGTTGCCAGCTAAATCTCTATAGTTCAAAGAAGAAGCCGTATCTAAACATGATCCAGAAGTGCAGACGTCTTCTCTGGGCCACGGCTCATTATAATGGACTGTGGCAAAGTGGAAAACTGTTCTGTGGTCAGACAAATCAAAATTTGAAGTTCTTTATGAAAATCAGGGACGCCGTGTCATTCGGACTAAAGAGGAGAAGGACGACCCAAGTTGTTATCAGCACTCAGTTCAGAAGCCTGCATCTCTGATGGTATGGGGTTGCATTAGTGCGTGTGGCATGGGCAGCTTACACATCTGGAAAGGCACCATCAATGCTGAAAGGTATATCCAGGTTCTAGAGCAGCATGTGCTCCCATCCAGATGACGTCTCTTTCAAGGAAGACCTTGCATTTTCCAACATGACAATGCCAAACCACATACTGCATCAATTACAGCATCATGGCTGTGCAGAAGAAGGGTCCAGGTACTGAACTGACCAGCTTGCAGTCCAGATCTTTCAGCCATAGAAAACATTTGGCGCATCGTAAAATGGAAGATACGACAAAAAAGACCTAAGACAGTTGAGCAATTACAATCCTACATTAGACAAGAATGGGTTAACATTCCTATCCCTAAACTTGAGCAACTTGTCTCCTCAGTCCCCAGACGTTTACAGACTGTTGTAAAGAGAAAAGGGGATGTCTCACAGTGGTAAACATGGCCTTGTCCCAACTTTTTTGAGATTTGTTGTCATGAAATTTAAAATCACCTATTTTTTCTCTTTAAATGATACATTTTCTCAGTTTAAACATTTGATATGTCATCTATGTTCTATTCTGAATAAAAAATGGAATTTTGAAACTTCCACATCATTGCATTCCGTTTTTATTTACAATTTGTACTTTGTCCCAACTTTTTTGGAATAGGGGTTGTATTTAAAAAAGCTGCGCTTTATAGCTGTGACTTCAGGTAATCAGACACAGGCTGATATGGATGATGCTTTTTTCGCAAATATATTTTGTTTATTGGTGGGCAAAGAGTTTTTCAGTGGAATTGAAACGAATTTTTTTGTTCAAGAAAATTAAATTTTCTTTAAAATGCTGGACAAAGTGTTTTCCCTGGCTGCAAATGCTTTAAGATGAATAACTGAATAATAAACTGGAACTATACAGGGTTTCCATACCTGACGAGGCATAAGTAGTGGCCCTGGTGTTCCATGCTGATGTTGAGGAACAACAGCGAAGCTCCATGTAGTACAATATGGTTCTCTTCTCCTGTGAACTCCAGGCCAGTTCTCTGGTCGTACCATGTCACATTGTAGGGGGTGTTTGAAAAATCTAAAAAGTACTTCACAAATTCACAGTCTAATAATGCCGCCTCATTTGGGACTGCAAACACATGCTCAAATGTTATTCCGTAGTCTATACATACACCTGCATGGGCACACACACACACACACACACAGAGGGTAAATGTAGTTTGGCATCAAAGGTGATCTGCTTTTAAAGAAACTATGACAAGGCTGGAGTGTTTTAGTCTCTGTCACTAAAAGCAACAGCAAATTAAACACACACACTACTTTACCTGCACCTGCAGTTTCATTCTGTGATGCTGCACCAACACTGAAGGTCCAAGCCAAAGTCAACAGAGCAATAAATCCCACAGCCATGTCTGAAAGAGACGGAAAGACAAAGCTCATCACCTCAGCACATCTCAAATCTTCTTCATCATGACTAACACCTCCTGGCTCTGTGTTCAATGTGTTGCTGCTCACTGTGAAACTTAAACTCAGGACAAGAAGCTATTAGAAAGCCGTAAATCATATCTGAAGCCAAGCCCAGAGAAGGCATGGGAAATGTGACTGATTATTTCTCAAGGACAAAAAAGGCAAAAATACAGATTTCACATTCATTTCTAATCCAGCTAATGAATTAATTTGTCTTTTAATCTATTCTCTTTTAGTCTACTGTCATATAATAGGTAGTCCTGAGTAGAGTTTTGTACTTCTTGGTAGTGTACTCAGACCTTACTCAGCTCCACTTTACTGTAATTTTCCTCTCAGTTTTGGCAGAATTTGTACTCTTGCACTAATGCCATGTTGCTTGGAACACACAGAGGGGGATGGAGTAAGGGGAAGTGAGTAAGGATGCTTCGTTCTTCATCTTTATTCTGTCATTCTATCAACCACAAGTTCTTGCTAAATGATATTCCTAAAGACTAGCTCACACACTGCTGAAAAAAAACAACAGAGCCTACTGCTGTGCAGGAACAGTAACAAAGTTAAAATAACAATTTTCACATGTTTAGATTAGACATCACCACCATATTACAAAACAAACCTTAGTTTTGGCATGTATGAAAGTTCCCTCAAAAACTATTTAAAAAAAACCTGACTGGCTTTTGTTTTTAAGCACTAATATATTCTGACTAAATAGAGTTGAATAAAGTCAATTATACATACAGGACATTTGTTTGATGGAATAAAAACATGTATTCTATTCCCTTCTAGTGGGTTTCATTCACTTGGTTTGATAGCATGCAATATTGTTAGCATATTGCTTATCCTACATGTATTACATCACGTTACCCAATGGAGAATGAGCTTTGAATATGGTTTACGATATTGCAGGATTGTCAAGACAACATGATGTCATACGTCGGAGACGTAAAACTTCTGCACTAGTGAGCGACTGTGACAATTTCTAAACAAGCACGGCCACCAGGTTTGCTTCATTAAATATGGAAGATGTTGACAGAATTTTGTTGAACGCTCAAAAGGAATGCGTATGTATAATAATAATAATAATAATAATAATAATAATAATATTGGCTGGCTTTTTTTCGTGGTATATCAGATATATTCCATTCAGCTAGCATAGTATCATGCTAGCTGAATGGAATATATCTGATATGCCACTCAATGCCAGCCAATATTATTTAATTAATACTGTAGTAAAACAGAATATCGAGAAGGCTGTTTCTGGTTCGAGGTCTGATCTGGATTCTGGAACAAATAGAAAACTTGTTACCAGTCAAAAGTTTGGACATGTCTTCTATTTCAAAGTTTGTTCTTTATTTTATTAAAGTCATTTCATGTCTTAAAGTAATGATGGATGTTGTTTCTCCTTACTTACTTGAGCGGTTCCTGACATAATATGAATTACTAGTTGTGGAATAGGGCTATTTACTGTATTTACTATTTACTGTTTGATCTCAAATGCATGAAGAAAGCAAGAAACTCATCTACTAATTAACTTTTGATGAGGGACACCTGTTAATTGGAAAACATTTCAGGTGACTACCTCATGAAGCTGGTTAAGATAATGCCAATGGAGCACTTGCATGTGACGTCACAGCCGATCCAGATTGTGACAGACGCCATCTTGTCGGTCAAACGCCATATTTCCGCCTTCTACTTCTGCTTCTACCTTTTCTTCTGGAAAACCCTACTATATACAATTCTACTACAACGGCTGCGGCTACAAGCTCTCCCTACCTATGCACGTTTATGTTTTTTGTGTGTATTTTTGCGTGTTGTTCGTCTGTACCGGACTTCAATATCCACTACAACCGTATGGACTTACTGGACATTGGTTTCCAGCAGAAAATGACGGTTTGTAGCGATTTCCATTGCATGCACAACATTCTGGACGAGATAGTGAGACCAGCGGGGTCTCCATGGATTGTTATCGGAAGCAAAGCGAAGGAGGCGGCGTCGGGAGTGGAAGCAAAAGCCAGGCTGCAGGCAGAGCCGGCCTGTTGACTAAGCTCAGAAAACAGCCACTCAAACCTCCACTGCTAAGCTTTTACCTCTCCAATGCCAGATCCATGGTAAACAAGACGGACGATTTGGAATTACAGCTGGAATTACCTTATTCTATTCTATAATCGGCTGGTCAGTGCTATACTCAATACTTAAGTGACTTACCCATCCAATGAGGATTGTTATTTTCTTGTTTACAAGATGTCACATCTGAGGGCGGCTGACAAATCCTGAATTTCTGTAAAGATAACTGTGCAGAGATTTATAAGCACGCAGTGCTTCACCACTGAACAGCGAGGGAAAGTTGATGAGGTAATTATACACGTCTGGGTATTCTGCTGGCAGTTCAATATCCACTGACACGGTCGTGAAAACTACGTCCGGTAAGCCATAAGGGTCACTAATCTGTAGATCGTTTATTTTAGACATATATCTAGTTATCTGTTCATTAGAAAAATGAGTCGTGTAGTCCGTCGGTTGAAATTGATCCATTCTGTACATGAGTGCAGCAGTATTCAGCTGTGTTTTTTACCGACAAGATGGCAGCTGTGTACTTTCCGGTCATGTGACTGCAAGATCTCTATAGTGTGCAAAGCGTCATCAAGGTAAATGCTGGATACTTTGAAGAATCTAAACTATCAAACTTCTTTTAACATGTTTTTATTTACCACATAATTCCATATACATTCCAAATGTTGTTTCATAGTTTTGATGTCTTCACTATTGTTCTACAAAGTAGAAAATAGTCAAAATACAGAAAAACCTATCAATGAGAATGACGTGTCCAAACTTTTGCCTGGTACTGTATTATGGGAATTGGAAATTTTGCATAAAAAAGAGACATTACTGTTTTTTTTTTCTTGATTATGACTGACTTTGGGCTGTATTCCCTCAATATTATCAACATGTGGACATCCCCACCCATGATAAGAACACACTGGACCATGTTTACAGCAACATATGCGGTGCATACAGAGCCGCCCCCCGCCCCCACTTCGGACACTCGGACCACATCTCTTTCTTCCTGTATCTGGACTACAGACAAAGACTAAAACAAACAAATCTTTTCACCAAACAAGTCAAACTCTGGAGCCCAGAGACTGAGAGCACCCTTCAGGACTGTTTTGCTCGGACAGACTGGGATGTGTTTAAAGCTGCAGCCACCTTGGAGGACTCTTCTGTCAGTATGCAGGACTATGCTGAGTATGTGACTGGGCACATCAGTGCATGTGTCTGCAACATTGTGCCCACCATACAGATCAGGAAGTTCCCCAACCAAAAGCCCTGGGTAAACAGTCAGGTACAATGCATGCTGCGTGCTCGCTCTCTTGCATTTAGATCAGACAATGAGACGGAGTATAAAGCGGCGAAGTACGGACTGAGGAAAGACATTACAGCGGCCAAGAGGCAGTACAGAGAGAAGCTGGACAGCTTTTATTCTACTGCTGACCCCGGGCGAATGTGGCAAGGCCTGCAGCACATCACAGACTACAGGACCACCACCAGCACCATCAGCTCCACAGACAGCCTGCCGGATGACCTCAACACTTTCTACACCCGCTTTGGGAACACCAGCTACAGCACAGAGAGGAGGCACACACACCCGGACCACCCAACCCCCCTCCCCCCCACCAACAGTCTCATCAGGCCAGGTACACAAAGCTCTGAGGAGGATCAACCCCAGGAAGGCAGCAGGACCAGACAACATCCCTGGGTGGGCCCTCAGAGTATGTGCCAATGAGCTGGCTGATGTTTTCACCACCATCTTCAACCTTTCCCTCAGCCAGAGCACTGTTCCCTCCTGCTTCAAGACCACAACCATCGTTCCTCTTCCCAAGAAGAGCCCACTCACCTGTCTGAATGATTACAGACCGATAGCACTCATTCCAGTCATCTCAAAGTGCTTTGAGAGAGTGGTACTGGCCCACATTCAGAACAGCATACTGGAAACCCTGGACCCTCTGCAGTATGCCTACGGGCCCAACAGGTCCATCTCAGATGCCATCGCTGCTGCCCTCCATTATGCCCTCTCCCACCTGGAAAACAGACTCTTACATCAGGATGCTCTTTGTTGACTACAGCTCTGCCTTCAACACAGTCATCCCCCACAAACTCATCCATAAACTGTTCACACTTGGTTTGCACCCCACCCTCTGTGACTGGCTCATCGACTTTCTGACTGGCAGGCCCCAGACTGTCAGGATTGGTAATAGGACTTCATCCAGCATCATCACAAACATTGGCACCCCACAGGGATGCGTCCTCAGCCCCATCCTCTACACTCTGTTCACCCATGACTGTGTCGCCTCCCACAAGGACAACGTCATCCTGAAGTTTGCAGATGACACTGCAGTGATAGGACGCATCACTGGCGGTGACGAAACGGCCTACAAGAGGGAGGTGGCCAGTCTGGTGTCATGGTGTGAGGACAACAACCTCACCCTCAACACGGACAAGATGAAGGAGATGATAGTGGACAAGCGGAAGGAGAGGAGACCTCATCGGCCACTGTTCATCTGGGAGCTTGAGGTGGAGAGGGTGAGCAGCTTCAAATACCTGGGTGTTCACATCAGTGAGGATCTCACATGGACACTTAACACCACACAGCCGGTTAGGAAGGCTCAACAGCGACTGTACTTTCTGAGGAGGCTGAGTAAGTTTGGTATGCCACCCAAGATCCTCAGCAACTTCTACAGCTGCATGATTGAGAGCATCCTGACCAACTGCATCACTGTGTGGTACGGCAGCACTACGGCTATGAACCGCAAACGCCTGCAGAGAGTGGTGAAGACTGCTGAGAGGATCACCAAAACGCCACTGCCCTCTCTGCAGAGCATCTACCGGTACCACCACAGAGTCCACAGGAGAGCTGCCTCCATCCTCAAAGACTCCACCCACCCCCAGCACGGACTGTTCATACTCCTACCCTCAGGCCAGAGGTACAGAAGTGTGAAATGTAAGACCGTCAGACTAAAGAACTCTTTCTTTCCCTCTGCCATCAGACTCCTGAACAGCTGAGAGGAGTCTATAACCATGGATTACCTCCCTGTAAACTGTCCTTGACTGGTTACATTTGTTTGCACATTACTGCCCTTTTTGATGCTGTTCCTTGACTGTTTACATCTGATTACATTGTTTGCACATATTTGCACATTACTGCCATTTTGCTGCTCTTTCCTTGACTGTTTACATCTGGTTACATTGTTTGCACATTCGCACATTACTGCCCTTCTGCTGTTACGTCTGATCATTGATCATTTTTGTATTACACTACCTATTTTGCACTACATTTACCTTCATTTTGTACTACACTGGGTGTTTTTGTTGCTTTTGCGTTTCTTTGCCTTTATTTTTGCACTATATTGCCTTTACTTTGTTTTACTTCTTCTGCTTATTTATTTATTTGTAATTGGCATTCATGGTGGACAGCAAACTAAGAATTTCATTGTGCAAGTGGACATGTCCTTCCTGTGCATATGACAAACACTTTGCACTTGAACTTTGTATTACAGTAACAATGTAAGTGATTTTGTTTGAAGTATCAGTATTAGAAAAGAAAAAGTGGTATCACTTTCTACCATCTCTACTTCTGACTGCTTCATCAGCATGATGTGTTCAGGATTAATTCAGTATGGCTATGTTTAAGCTAAACACTCTCAGTAGTTAAGTTTCTCAGAAGGTTATGAGTTTAAGTCCCAGAACCACTACAGTGCCATTGTTTTGTGTTATTTTTTTTTAACTTGAGTCCATGGACTGACTTCTCATGCTACGGTACATGTCTGATATACAGTTTTTTCTTCTACACTAAATCCTATTTGTCACAAGGAAGAGAAAATAAAGATGTCCGCCTGTTTATAAAGTGAATAATGGTCAGTTTCACCTGATGCTTAATGAATAGTTTTAACTGCATTTTCCAGACACAGGGAATTCCACAGGACATATCTTCTCTCAAACTTAGACTAGACTTGAATTTTTCCTCAATATTTTCTCTTTGGATATCAGGAGAACAGATATGAGAATTTAATTTCTAAAAAGTGTCAGGGGGCAGTTGGGGCTTTGGGTGGATAGTTGAGGCCTTCATGTTTCTCACAGCTCTTGCTGATTCACTCAGGAGTTGAAATGAGTCAGAGATTTTAATGGAGTTCTGTGAAGTGATTTACTGTAACAGCATTTAGAGCATTTCGGACAGTCACATGGAGAATCTCTGAATCAGAAACACGGGGTAAAAAAAACAAACAAAAAAGTCTGTTATAATCATAATTCCACAGACATCCTACCTTCTCCCCAGAGTAAATAAAAATTATTTTAAGAGAACATTTAACACTGTTTCCTCAAAGGCATATCCTCGTTATGAATAATGGCCTTCTGGTTAAAAGTAAGAGCAATTCATTAAAAATAAACAAATTAATTAATTAATTAATTAATGTTTGCTTAGTAGCAAATACTGCTTGCATTGATTGCTGTTTATGAGATAAATAGAATCAGGTACACAGCAGACTTTGAACCCTGATGTATGTAAATATTTACTGTAGATGATGAGTGGTTTTGCTGCAAAACCCAAAGGTCAAGATGAACCTCTGGCTTTGAGAACACACGCAAATGTCAGTCCACTCGTATTTCATAGGTCTGGGATTATTTGTGACCATTTGACTTCTGCTTATTCCAGACATCTTTCTTATCCTCCTAGAGATTAATATTTTTACATGGGAACAAAAATATGGATTTAATCATGCGATCATGTAAATCATATTAAATAAGTGCAATGTGATAGACAACAGACTTTTATCTTCTGGGAACATATTTATGTTCTTAGGCTGGATGCCAAGAGTGTTTCTCAGAAATGCTGCTCCACTAAGTCCAGAGCTTTCCCTTTTTATTGACAGTTGAGAAAAAAAAAAAAGTTTACCCCCTTGGGTTTTTGAAGAGTTTTTCTTTTTTATGCCTCCGCCACCATAAGGTGCAGGAGGCATTATGTTTTCGGGTTGTCCGTCTGTCCGTCCGTGCGTGCGTGCATGCGTCCGTGCGTGCGTGCGTCCGTCCGTGCGTGCGTCCGTCCCGAAACCTTGTGAACGCGATATCTCAAAGGCTAATGAAAGGAATTTCACCAAACGTTCACCATTTGTGCGCTTTGGGACAAACATGAACTGCTTAGATTTTGAGATCAAAAGGTCTAGGGTCAAGGTCACTGTGAGATCAAATGTCTGTCCGAAAACCTTGTGAACACAATATCTCCAAGGCAGATGACAGGAATTTCACCAAACTTTCACCATTTGTGCATTTGGAGACAAAGATAAACTGATTAGATTTTGAGATCAAAAGATCTAAGATCAAGGTCACTGTGAGGTCAAATGCCTGTCCGAAAACCTTGTGAACACAACGTCTCCAAGGTTAATACAAGTAATTTCACCAGGTCAAGATTATTGTGAGGTCAAATGTCCATCCCCAAATCACAACTTAATAAGGCGTGTAGTCTACCAGGCGGAGGCATCCCCATCAACGCCGTTGGCGTCGAGTTCTATCTTTGAGGAAATGTTAATGTTCTCGTTTTGCACTTTACCTTAAAAAAAGAATTGTATGATCTGAGAAAAAAAAGGGTTGAATCCTGCAACAGTGCATATAAGGCAAAATAGTTTTGCCATGAGCATCTCAGTCTGCAATCAGACTGTGAGACATCTCAGTTACAGAGAGAGAGTGTTCAGGACGAGTGGACAATCTGGCAAAGGGAAGAAGCTGCTCAGATGATATGAAAGAGGTTTGAGGCAGTTATGTCGGCAAAGAATGAGCAAACACATTGTGAAACCAAACTTACCAATGTCCTGCTGCAATTAATTATCTTATTATTCTTTGTATACTCTAGTATCCAAGGGAGATACAACTTGTTGCATTCACTTGTATTACAGAACACTGTGCCTGCTTTGCATAAGATGATGAAATACATTTGTGCATTATTCTCAATTATCTTTCACATTACACCCTCAAATCAAAATCCAATAAGACACTAAGATCTATCCAAAAAATAAAAAATAAAACCACAGGCTCTTGCAGGATCTCAACTTTCTGTTGTTGTTCCTAGTTCTGAAGGAGACAGTTGGCTCAATAAGGCTTCCACAATATACAAACCTTATCAGGATTACACTTTCATGGTTCAAATGAGCCAACAAATTCAGGTGGAGCTTTAACCAGTGTCCATGAGTGAGTTTTATTATTACGTTATAGGCCATATCACAAACAGTGTGTGACCACATCATCACTATGCTGTCCATATTGTACCATCTTCCATCATCACTAACTGACAAATATCCAAAATGATAAAACATTTGGTTTCTGTTTGATATTGAAACTATTTCTCGAAACATCATACATCAGTCCTGTTGAATTCACAAATCTGGTCAGAAGGTGAGATGGTTGCTACAGTAACAGCTCATTCACAGGGACTTGTATAGTAGACAGTCCACTAGTAATAAACAGATTTAAAACATACTGTGATTTTGCAAAGAAAAATGTATCATCATTCATATGGTGAAGCCTTCTGTCACGAGATACTCTATTTATTTCACATTTAAAATTTGGATGTGAATCCACACTGACCTTCCAACTGTACTTGCTTCAGCTGTAATGTCAATACTTTTTTATAATATGGAATACAAAAAAAAAGTTTGTTTAACCAAAGGTCAAAAATAACTATTTTTGTGCTGAAGTAATCTATAATGTAAATGGAGATGTGAGTATCCATCTTATAGTGGAAGTAAATTTGCTTAATTCAGCAGAAATGTGAAAAGATGAACATGAAAACAGGACCTGAGAACAAGAGAGCAAAGATTTGATGTCTTCATTAAACAAGGAAGTGGTGAAACAGCAGCAAGTTCACAAAAAATTTCACCATGAAATTGCTGAACAGTACAGAACATACAGAATAGTCACGGAGTCTCTTTCCTGCAGAATGGATGGCTCTGCTGATGTGGTGTACGAGTTTAAGATTCAACTGAGAAATTTAGGATTTATTGGTTTGCTCTTGGGGCGGCATGATGGTGTAGTGGTTAGCACGGTCACCTCACAGCAAGAAGGTTCTGGATTCGAGCCCAGTGGCTGGCGGGGGTCTTTCTGTATGGAGCTTGTATGTTCTCTCCATATCTGCGTGGGTTTCCTCTGGGTGCTCCAGTTTCCCCCACAGTCCAAAGACATACAGGTTAGGCTAATTGGTGGCTCTAAATTGACCGTAGGTGTGAATGGGTGTCTCTATGTGTCAGCCCTGTGATGATCTGGCAACTTGTCCAGGGTGTACCCTGCCTCTCGACCATAGTCAGCTGGCACAGGCTCCAGCTTGCCTGCAACCCTGCACAGGATAAGCGGTTATGGATAATGGATGGATGATTTGATCCTGATTCGCAAAAGCAAAATATCCTTGACAGCACAATATAAGGCTTTAATGATGACATTATGTCTTAGGGATGAACGTTTCAGATTTCAGGAAGTTTCGTTGGCTCTGATTTTTTGTAAACCACATCCGATGTCGCTAATACAGCTTCTGCACATGAGTATAATGCAATATCAGAGCATGTGCCAACACTGAGTATTGAAGCAGGATTATATTAATCTGGACTTACTCTAAAAACACCGAGTAAGAAATGTAGAAGGATTATGAGTCACTAGCTGTAATCAAAAGAAGACTGAAGTCCTACCTCGTCACTAAACCTTTAAATGAACACTAATTATAGAAAAGCTTCAACTTGAAGCGGGTTCGTTTTTTTCTGCACCAACAAATACTTTTCATGAACATGGTTTTAGCTTGATAGTATTCTTAGACGTTGATGCATTTGCACTAGCAAGAGGATATTTTTTAGACTGAGGTACAAGCACTTCTGGATAAGATAGTCTGCTTAATGCTGTAAATGTAAATGTGTGATGTCAGACCTTGATTATAGACTACTGTTGCAGTGATGACGAATGTTAAAGTCCCCAATGCTCATGCAAATCAACCATAAATAATCTGGCAACTAGTTTATTTTTTTGTATCTCATTCCACAGAAGGAAAATTGCCAATTTAATCAAGGAAATAATAAATAATAAGCAACGCACATACTCTTTTTACAACCCCGATTCCAAAAAAGTTGGGACAAAATACAAATTGTAAATAAAAACAGAATACAATGATGTGGAAGTTTAAAAATTCCATATTTTATTCAGAATAGAACATAGATGACATATCAAATGTTTAAACTGAGAAAATGTATCTAAAGAGAAAAAATAGGTGATTTTAAATTTCATGACAACACATCTCAAAAAAGTTGGGACAAGGCCATGTTTACCACTGTGAGACATCCCCTTTTCTCTTTACAACAGTCTGTAAACGTCTGGGGACTGAGGAGACAAGTTGCTCAAGTTTAGGGATAGGAATGTTAATCCATTCTTGTCTAATGTAGGATTCTAGTTGCTCAACTGTCTTAGGTATTTTTTGTCGTATCTTCCGTTTTATGATGCGCCAAATGTTTTCTATGGGTGAAAGATCTGGACTGCAAGCTGGCCAGTTCAGTACCCAGACCCTTCTTCTACGCAGCCATGATGCTGTAATTGATGCAGTATGTGGTTTGGCATTGTCATGTTGGAAAATGCAAGGTCTTCCTTGAAAGAGACGTCATCTGGATGGGAGCATATGTTGCTCTAGAACCTGGATATACCTTTCAGCGTTGATGGTGTCTTTCCAGATGTGTAAGCTGCCCATGCCACACGCACTAATGCAACCCCATACCATCAGAGATGCAGGCTTCTGAACTGAGCGCTGATAACAACTTGGGTCGTCCTTCTCCTCTTTAGTCCGAATGACACGGCGTCCCTGATTTCCATAAAGAACTTCAAATTTTGATTCGTTTGACCACAGAACAGTTTTCCACTTTGCCACAGTCCATTTTAAATGAACCTTGGCCCAGAGAAGACATCTGCGCTTCTGGATCATGTTTAGATATGGCTTCTTCTTTGAACTATAGAGTTTTAGCTGGCAACGGCGGATGGCACGGTGAATTGTGTTCACAGATAATGTTCCCTGGAAATATTCCTGAGCCCATATTGTGATTTCCAATACAGAAGCATGCCTGTATGTGATGCAGTGCCGTCTAAGGGGCTGAAGATCACGGGCACCCAGTATGGTTTTCCAGCCTTGACCCTTACACACAGAGATTCTTCCGGATTCTCTGAATCTTTTGATGATATTATGCACTGTAGATGATGATATGTTCAAACTCTTTGCAATTTTACACTGTCAAACTCCTTTCTGATATTGCTTCACTATTTGTCGGCGCAGAATTAGGGGGATTGGTGATTCTCTTCCCATGTTTACTTCTGAGAGCCGCTGCCACTCCAAGATGCTCTTTTTATACCCAGTCATGTTAATGACCTATTGCCAATTGACCTAATGAGTTGCAATTTGGTCCTCCAGTTGTTCCTTTTTTGTACCTTTAACTTTTCCAGCCTCTTATTGCCCCTGTCCCATCTTTTTTGAGATGTGTTGCTGTCATGAAATTTCAAATGAGCCAATATTTTGCATGAAATTTCAAAATGTCTCACTTTCGACATTTGGTATGTTGTCTATGTTCTATTGTGAATACAATATCAGTTTTTGGGATTTGTAAATTATTGCATTCTGTTTTTATTTACAATTTGTACTTTGTCCCAACTTTTTTGGAATCAGGGTTGTATCTACACAGCAAAATTCCCAGTGTTGAATTAACACCCAGAGTGTTGATTTGAGACCCTACTGTGTTTATATATGTCCAATTGGACACAAATTAACTCTGAAAATGTTAATTCAACACTGAGGAATTTGCTGTGTACATGCATGGATGTAAATGGATTTAAATCAAAAATTATTCCAGGCAATCACCTGGATTTCATTTGATCGGTTTCCATCAGTCAAGAAGCTGCTGATCTCCTTAAGGGTCTGTCACCTTTCAATTAAATCAAGAGGTATTGAGTCTATTATACAAACTTTCATTTTTCTTCCCTTAGCTTGTTGGAAACTTGAGCAATTTTGAGCATGTGCTTTGTTCAGGACAGAAACTTTCCATGAAATCATCTCTTTTTAAGGTTTATTCTAAGTTGACTTGTTATATAATGCTCTCATTTCATCTGAGAATATTAAAAAATTCAACCAGACATTTCCTATTTCCTGTTTTCCCATGTCCTCCCTCAAGAGATGCACCAGAAATATCATGAACTGCATCATCCTTTAACTTTCAATTTACACTCCCATCCCCAGCAACAGCAAAAGTGCAATGACAGAAAGCAGACTAAGATCTACTACAGCGTTCAGTTATCTAGCTTTATCAGCAGTTATGAGATGAGCTGCTCAAAATCTGTAATAAATATTCTTTAGTGAGGATTGATATGGGATAATTATGGCCTGCTGTACACACACCAGTAAACTTATCCAAAAAGTTCTGTGTGAGTCAATGATCCATGTAAATGACCGCACAGAAAAAAACCCAGCATTCACTTCAGATCAGCGGAACATACCGGGTCTTGGTAGTTTTCCACTTTTCCTAAACCACTACTAATCTTGAGTTGGATCAGAAATTCATTTCAATAATCAGCAGCCCTAAGAGTGAAAATGAGCGATGAGCACACAGACATACACGTCTTGATCATAAACGCATATTTTATATCACCACCACAGAAAAAGTTTTCAGCTTGCTTCCACAAATCACACAACCATCCTTGTTGCTAAATAGCTATCAATGTATGAAGACTAACTCATGCTTCCTCGGAGACATGTGAAGCCAGCAGATCTTTCCAAACTGCTGCTCATATAATGTTACGTGCCTGCTGCTCACACACAGATGAGACGCTATACCTGCCTGAAGTACGTATATCTGCAACTTTAGAACACCTTATAATCACAAGTGTGGTGTAATTGTGGAATATGTAGAGTGGTCAAATACACTTCCCAGAGTCGTCTTCTCATGTATGAGAATTAATTACGGACCGCGAACAGTCGAGTGGTCTCCTGGGAACTAATGCTGTCTGCAACACATAATACACAGCCCTCAAACCAAAACTTTTCCCTGTCAAAAATAAGACATCAAAATAAAGACTTTTGCTTGCAATGGTTGAGTCGGTGAACTTAAAAGCACAAGCTTTTCCAGACTAATATTTTAAGATAAAGGAAAATTAATAGTAAAAATGTCTGAAGGTTTAATAATAGAATATTACTTGCCTTGGGGATAACATGTAGGTGTGAGACAGCTGGTGAACCAGCACTATGTGTGAACCAACAAGGCAGTTATTATATGCAGAAGTGTAAAAAAACAAGCTATCTAGAAAAGACATCTCTCAGAAACCAAATGCATTTTTAGAAGTGAATCAGAAGAGGAAGAACTAGAGAGCTTTCATTCAAATGACTCATGATTCAGTGTGTCCAAGTACACAGTGTGACTGATGGCCAAACACCAAGCTGCGTCAGAGTGAGAGAAAATAAAGCCAGGACAATACAGATGTTTATATAAGAGTCTGAGTGAACAGCCAAACATTTCCTAAACCATTCTGAATCTGTGTTCGGTAAATGATCTAAACCAGTGGTTCTCAAACTGTGGTACGCGTACCACCGGTGGTACGCGAGCGCTCTCTGGTGGTACGCGGGGGAAAGTCATATTTTCGCATTAACATTTTCAGCTAAAAAAAAAAAAACCTGAAACATACAGTGCGTAATAAATACAACGTTTCAAAAGAAATGTGTAGCTACGTGTGAGAATGTGAAAAATTATGTCTGGCTTTTACATTTTTGTGGCAATGCAAGTCTTCAGGATTCTTTTTTTTTTCCTTTTTTTGTGCTGAGATGTTTGATGTTTCACATATCTTCTGCTGAGAAAAAAAGACTTGATGTTTGTGTTATTTGTGGGCCAGATTAGGAGCATAATTTTGTAGAGGTCGAATATGTACTGTATGGCTCTGTGCCATTTTCATTCAGTTGCAATTTGAGTGTGTATTGCGCTGTGTATGTAGGAGTATGTGAGAATTGTTGGACAGAGTTGTAAATGTCTGATTCGGTGTTAACAGCTATCAATAAATAACCATAATAAGGAATAAACATCTCTCCTGTGTGGCTGAAGCTAATAGGGAAAGCCTATGCTGCTATATTATAATGTTGGTCATCATGGTGGTACTCAGAGAGCTCAATATTTTCTCAGGTGGTACAGAGTATAAAAAGTTTGAGAACCACTGATCTAAACAGTAGTGTGTTCAGTGTTCATGGGGTTTTACTAACCCAACAGAACAGAACCAACTTGCCTGCAAATGAGAAATGTCCTTTATTTGCCAGCATTTAACACACCGATGAAAAAGGATGACTCAGTTTAATATGTTCTGTGCTTGTACCATGAATGCTGAAATCATATTATGCATATCAGTAAATTAGTCATGTTCAGGTTTGGAGGAGTTCTGGTTCAGCGTCTTGGCTGAAATTGCTGATGAGCTAAAATTCTACTAGAAATCCACTGACTATCTTTTTCCAAAAGTCTGACTAATTCAGTTGTGTGCACGCACACACACACACACACACACACACATACACCTCAGGTCAATTCAGCATTGCCATTCTGCCTACCTGCATGTTTTTCCCTTACCTCCCCAGACATGGGGAGAACAAGTGAACTGCCACATCGACAGTAGGAACCTGAGCTCAGTATCGAACCCAGGACCCTGGAGGTGTGAGGTGGTAATGCAGCCCACAACACCACTGTGCTGAACATCCATCCATTATACGTAATCGCTTATCCTGTGCAGTGTCACAGGCAAGCTGGAGCCTGTCCCAGCTGACTATGGGCGAGAGGCGGTGTACACCTTGGACAAGTTGCCAGATCATCACAGGGCTGACACATACTGTAGAGACAAACAACCATTCACACTTACATTCACACCTACAGTCAATTTAGAGCCACCAATTAACCTAACCTGCATGTCTTTGGACTGTGGGGGAAACCAGAGCACCCAGAGGAAACCCACACAGACACGGGGAGAACATGCAAACTCCACACAGAAAGGCCCCTGTCAGCCACTCGGCTTGAACCCAGAACCTTCTTGCTGTGAGGCGACAATACTAACCACTACACCACCGTGCCGCCTGTGATGAACATGTTATTAATAATTAGATACATTGTCAAAATGTCAAAGTTCAGAAAGTGAACTTTGCCTCCATTACAATAGGCACGGAGTAATGTGTCATCATGATCACTTCAAGAAGGAAAGGAAAGCAGATTCTGATTGTCACTAAACTCATGAGGGCAAACTTCAGTCCTGGAGAGATGGAGTGCAGCACTGCCCCATAGTTTGATGATTGTGATTTCCCCCTTTAAACTTGTGTGTGTGTGTCTCATTTCATCTCATTATCTCTAGCCGCTTTATCCTTCTACAGGGTCGCAGGCAAGCTGGAGACTATCCCAGCTGACTACGGGCGAAAGGCGGGGCACACCCTGGACAAGTCGCCAGGTCATCACAGGGCTGACACATAGACACAGACAACCATTCACACTCACATTCACACCTACGGTCAATTTAGAGTCACCAGTTAACCTAACCTCCATGTCTTTGGACTGTGGGGGAAAACGGAGCATCCAGAGGAAACCCACGCGGACACGGGGAGAACATGCAAACTCCGCACAGAAAGGCCCTCACCGGCCACGGGGCTCGAACCCGGACCTTCTTACTGTGAGGCAACAGCGCTAACCACTACACCACCGTGCCACCCTGTGTGTGTGTGTGTGTGTGTTCGCAGTAAATTATATATCTGTTCTGCACTCTATTCCTCCAGGATTGCACATGAATGACCCTGTTATAGATGTTGTATCTTTGTATTTCTTTTATCTCCACCAATTTTGTTGGAGGTGATTATGTTTTCACCTTCATTTGTTTGTCTGTTTGTTCCCAATGTAACTCAAAAAGTAGTGGACGGATTTGGATGAAATTTGGAGTAAAGGTGCGCTATGGGCCAAGGAACAAATTGATTTGATTTTGATGCAAATCCAGATATGTATGAGGATCCAGGATCCAGATATATATACAGATCCAGGATTTTTTTTTTTTTGTCTGTTCCCAACGTAACTCAAAAAAGCGGTGACTGGATTTTGATGAAATTTGGAGGAAAGGTGTGCCATGGGCCAAAGAACAATTGATTCGATTCTGATGCAAATCCGGATATGTATGTAAACATGGTAAACATCTGTATATTCTAATATGTGGTTTGGTGGAGGTATACACTCTACCAAGTGCCCTTCTAGTTTGTATTTGTATTATTCCCAATGAGCTAATAACCTGATGTTAAATGAGTGAGGACTCCTTGGAGTGTGACATCCCTGATTTACTGTCATACACAACTCTGGATAATTCTGCACCACCCAGGCAGTGTTGCCAGATACTGCTGACATTTTCCAGCCCAAAATATGTTCAAAACCCGCCAAAATGCACTTGAAGCCGCCCAACTTGGGCGGGAAACCGCCCAATCTGGCAACACTGCACCCAGGGCAGGCTTTTTATTATTACTGCTGTATTACTATTACTATTATAAACTTATTTGTTTATTCGTATCTGTTTGCATAGGTTTATCTTAGTACATAATATTCAGGATGTTCATCATACTGAGAATCCCAGTTGCCCTGCAAATAGACTTCCTGTCACAATTTCACACGCTATACGCACACACACACACACACAGAGAGAGAGAGAGAGAGAGAGAGAGAGAGCACGCATCAATAGAAATAAATCCCCTCACCTCTGATATTCCAGCTGTTTCTGCCGCTGTTTCGTTCCCAGTTTCTGGAGAGAGAGTTTTATAAACTTACAGGAGCACTAACCCGTCCATAAATGCACTGTGAAGAAGGTGTAAACACTCGGTTTCCAGCAGAAGTCATCTCCCCGACACACACTCACCACTTCTCCATACTCACAGGAACATCTAAGAAGTTCAGTGTTGCAATTTCCTCCCCAGGGTTGGGCGCCTTTCCTCCTCATCTTGCGCAATGTACCGGCTTGTAGCAGGCGATTTCTACTTCTCCTCCCATTCTCCGTGTGTCAGGCGAGTCAACCAGCACTTTCACTACACTTTCCAGGGGCGGATCGAGGAAAATGGGAAGACGGGGGCGGCACCCAGTAAGGCCGGGGGTCCGGCTCTGCAGTTTTTAAATGGCCGGAGATGCATTTTGAGCTGTCAGAGACGTTGTAAATGAAATCTCTTAAAGAAAATCACCATATCAAAAATATATTTTATTAGTCACTGAAAATAATATTGTCAGAAATGCATAGAACATAATTACAACTGATCTACAGTGCTGAGCGTAAATGAGTACACCCCCTTTGAAAAGTAACATTTTAAACAATATCTCAATGAACACAAACAATTTCCAAAATGTTGACAAGACAAAGTTGAATATAACATCTGTTTAACTTATAACGTGGAAAAAGTAAGGTTAATAATATAACTTAGATTACCCATTTTTTTTCAGTTTTACTCAAATTAGGGTGGTGCAAAAATGAGTACACCCCACAACAAAAACTACTACATCCAGAGCATTTTTTAAGGATTTTCCACTAGGAGACCAACTGGTCTGGGCAATACAATCACAGGCCCCAGAGTCCATGCGGTAGAACCGCTGCGGCATATTCTGTGATGCAAAATGGTTCACCAATCACCATACAGACAAACACACTACAGTGACTACACAGCTATCAAGAGCAATTACCAAGCACAAATGTTATGTCAAAGACACTCAGAGTTACACAGTAATGACATCGGATTCTGACATCAGCCATCTCAGTAACCAAATTTTAGTTTTGTTTTTCTTAACCAACATGATCGTATATCTTAGAACATAGATCTTCGTTTTCCTTGTTAAATGTATACTTACATGGTACTTGGTTAATTAATTGCAACTGACTGAACCAAATTATAAGACATAACTTGGTTTAAAATTTGGTCTCCCAGTGAAGCTGGTTTGGCATTGACTAGGAGACCAAATCTGGCCACTGGAAGACCATTTGGTCTCCCAGTAACTATGTTAAAAAATGCTCTGACTACATCTAGTACTTTGTATGGCCTCCAAGATTTTTAATGACAGCACCAAGTCTTCTAGGCATGGAATGAACAAGTTGGTGATATTTTGCAACATCAATCTTTTTCCATTCTTCAACAATGACCTCTTTTAGTGACTGGATGCTGGATGGAGAGTGATGCTCAACTTGTCTCTTCAGAATTCCCCAAAGAAAATAATTTCTTTCCACCACAAAGGTGAAGGCTACAAGAAGATCAGCAAAGCTTTACTTATCAATCAGAATACTGTAGCAAAAGTGGTACAAAAATTTAAGAAAGATGGAACTGCAACCATCTCACAGAGACATCTAGGTTGTCCACGGAAGTTAACACCTCGACAGGAGTGCCTTCTGATGAGACGGGTTGAACAAAATTGGCATGCAAATTCACTGCAGTTGTCTAAAGAAGTAGAAAGCCAAACTGGGGTGACTATTTCCTGTGACACAATATGGCATACACTGCAGAGGAATAGTATGCATGGATGCCGTCCACGAAAGAAGCCTCTCTTAAACCCAGGCACAAAAAAAGCCCGCCTCGAGTTTGCCAGGGCCCATGCTGACAAAGATGAAGACTACTGGGACTCTGTACTCTGGAGTGATGAGACCAAGATAAATGTTTTTGGAACTGATGGCTTCAAAACTGTATGGTGTCGCAAAGGTGAGGAATACAAAGAAAAATGCATGGTGCCTACAGTGAAACATGGTGGTGGCAGTGTCCTTATGTGGGGCTGCATGAGTGCTGCTGGTGTCGGGGAGCTGCATTTCATTGATGGCATCATGAATTCACAAATGTATTGCTCTATGCTGAAAGAGAAGATGCTACCATCCCTCCGTGCCCTTGGTCATTGTGCACTTTTCCAACATGACTAAACACACATCGAAGGCCACTGTTGGATTTCTGAAGAAGAACAGGATGAAAGTGATTCAGTGGCCAAGTATGTCTCCTGATCTGAACCAAATCGAACACTTGTGGGGAATTCTGAAGAGACAAGTTGAGCATCACTCTCCATCCAGCATCCAGTCACTAAAAGAGGTCATTGTTGAAGAATGGAAAAAGACTGATGTTGCAAAATGTCACCAACTTGTTCATTCCATGCCTAGAAGACTTGGTGCTGTCATTAAAAATCTTGGAGGTCATACACAGTACTAGATGTAGTAGTTTTTGTTGTGGGGTGTACTCATTTTTGCACCACCCTAATTTGAGTAAAACTGAAAAATGTGTAATCTAAGTTATATTATTAACCTTACTTTCACGTTATAAGTTAAACAGATGTTATATTAAACTTTTGTCTTGTCAACATTGTGGAAATTGTTTGTGTTCATTGAGACATTGTTTAAAGTGTTACTTTTCAGGGCGGCACGGTGGTGTAGTGGTTAGCACTGTTGCCTCACAGCAAGAAGGTCTGGGTTCGAGCCCCGTGGCCGGCGAGGGCCTTTCTGTGCGGAGTTTGCATGTTCTCCCAGTGTCCACGTGGGTTTCCTCTGGGTGCTCCGGTTTCCCCCACAGTCCAAAGACATGCAGGTTAGGATAACTGGTGACTCTAAATTGACCGTAGGTGTGAGTGTGAATGGTTGTCTGTCTCTGTGTGTCAGCCCTGCGATGATCTGGTGACTTGTCCAGGGTGTACCCCGCCTTTCGCCCGTAGTCAGCTGGGATAGGCTCCAGCTTGCCTGCGACCCTGTAGAACAGGATAAAGCGGCTAGAGATGATGAGATGAGATGTTACTTTTCAAAGGGCGTGTACTCATTTACGCTGAGCACTGTATAAGTCCACTATAGACACATGCACACCTGTAGTACAGTGCCTTGAAAAAGTATTCATACCCCTTGAACTTTTTCATATTTTTCTACCTTACAACCACGAACTTAAAAGTTTTTTATTGAGATTTTATGTGATAGACCAACACAGAGTAGCACATAATCGTGAAGTGAAACGAAAATGATAAATGGTCTTCAAAATTTTAAACAAGTAAAAATCTGAAAAATGTGATGTGCATTAGTATTCAGCCCCCCTGCATCAATACTTTGTAGAGCCACCTTTTGCTGCAATTACAGCTGCAAGCCTTTTGTGGTATGTCTCTACCAGCTTTGCACATCTTGACACCGAAATTTTTGCCCATTCTTCTTTGCAAAATATCTCAAGCTCAGCCAGATTGGATGGAGAGCGTCTGTGAACAGCAATTTTCAAGTCTTGCCACAGATGCTCAATGGGATTTAGGTCTGGACTTTGACCGGGCCATTCTAACACATGAATATTCTTTGATCTAAACCATTCCATTGTAGCTCTGGCTGCATGTTTAGGGTCATTGTCTTGCTGGAAGGTGAATCTCCGTCCCAGTCTCAAGTCTTTTGCAGCCTCCAACAGGTTTTCTTCCAGGATTGCCCTGTATTTAGCTCCATCCATCTTCCCATCAACTCTGACCAGCTTCCCTGTCCCTGCTGAAGAAAAGCATCCCCATAGCATGATGCTGCCACCACCATGTTTCACAGTGGGGATGGTGTGTGCAGGGTGATGAGCAGTGTTAGTTTTCCGCCACACACAGCACTTTGCATTTAGGGCAAAAAGTTCAACTTTGGTCTCATCTGACCAAAGCACCTTCTTCCACGTTTGCTGTGTCCCCTACATGGCTTCTGGCAAACTGCAAACGGGACTTCTTATGCCTGTCTTTCAACAATAGCTTTCTTCTTGCCACTCTTCCAAAAAGGCCAGATTTGTGGAGTGTATGACTTATAGTTGTACTGTGCAAAGATTCTCCCACCTGAGCTGTGGATTTCTGCAGCTCCTCCAGAGTGATCATGTGCCTCTTGGCTGCTTCTCTGACCAGTGCTCTCCTTGCTCGCTCTGTCAGTTTAGGTGGACAGCCATGTCTTGGTAGGTTGTGCCATACTTTTTCCATTTTTGAATGATGGATTGAACAGTGCTTCTTGAGATGTTCAGAGCTTGGGATATTTTTTTTATAACCTAACCCTGCTTTAAACTTCTCCAGAACTTTATCCCTGACCTGTCTGGTGAGTTCTTTGGTCTTCATGATGCTGTTTGTTCTTCAGTGTTCTCGAACAAACCACTGAGGCCTTCACAGAAGAAGTGAATTTATGCTGAGAGTAAATTATACACAGTAGGACTCTATTAACTAATTAGATGACTTCTGAAGGCAATTGATTGCACTGGATTGTATTTAGAGGTATCAGAGTACAGGGGGGCTGAATACTAATGCACACCACATTTTTCAGATTTTTATTTGTTTACATTTTTGAAGACCATTTATCATTTTTGTTTCACTTCACAATTATGTGCTACTCTGTGTTGGTCTATCACATAAAATCTCAATAAAAAAAACTTTTAAGTTCGTGGTTGTAAGGTGGAAGAATGTGAAAAAGTTCAAGGGGTATGAATACTTTTCAAGGCACTGTATGTAGTAGCAACGACTTCAAGGATTTTTTTCATGACAAAATTGAGAGTATCTGACAAAAACTTAAACTACTAATGTAAGGTCAGACAATGTAAGTGACTCTGTAGTTAACAATATAACTGTATCAGATCAGCAATTAGAATGTTTTACTCCCCTTAGAGAAACTGAATTACTTTCATTAATCTCGGCATCAAAAGCCTCAACTTGTGTACTAGATCCCTTACCTACACGTCTATTCAAACAAATAATACCTGAAGTTATTGAACCGCTTCTAAAATAATAAATTCTTCTCTTAGGATTGGCGATGTACCCAAATCCTTTAAACTAGCAGTTATCAAACCCCTGATTAAAAAACCTGACCTTGATCCCTGTCAGCTGTCCAATTATCGGCCAATATCAAACCTCTCCTTTATCTCCAAGATCCTTGAAAAAGCTGTGGCACAGCAGTTATGCTCATATTTACATAGGAATAACATCCATAAAATCAAGGCCGGATTAACTATATGGGCCTGCGGCACAGTGCCCAGGGGCACTAACCACTCACAGCCAGTGGGGGGGGCACCACATGACAGAAACTTTAAAAATATTTTTCGTGAATGTTTGTACACTTAAAATGGTTATACACTTGACATTGTTAAATAGTCATATATAATTCGTTATGAACACTAATTTCATAAGAACAACAACAATAATCATAATTCCGAGCAAGAGTGGCCTATGTGACCATTAACCCCCCTTTCCTCAACCTGTCAGTTGAGCCAGTCCATCTACGGTGAAATGCATCAATTTTTTAAAGACCGCGGTGGAAATGAAAAATGGACAGACATCAATTGAGTGGTTGTGCGAAGAGAAAATAAAAAAAGAGAAAGACTCCAGGCGTGTAGCTGCAATTTAAAATGTTCCAGTGTTAGATCGTTTTTTTATAAAGACATTGACAACTGCTGTCACTACCAGCGCTGAAGCCGGGAGGAGGGGATGTGCGAAGCCACTTTAAGCCAGGTAGAGATCAGTTCACACCATGGTGACGAGAAGGAAGACGAGGGTGTTATGGATGTCAACCCAGCACAGCCGACGCCAGTAGAACACTTCTCTATTTCAACTGATCCTGCGCTATGGGGAGAACATGTCTAGGTTCATACAGAACAGATACTCTTTGAATTGATACACATATGTACATTGTACATCTGAATATGCTGTACTGGATGTTATTTGAATTTATATTTCGAATTGAGACATTTGAATATGTTGCCTATGCTATTTTAATTGATACACATTTTGAATGGACACATTTGAATAGGCTGTATTGTATATAGATGGATGCTGTTTAAATTGCTGATGCTGTTTGAACTGATACACATTTTGAATTGAGACATTTGAATATGGATAGAATAGAGTATGGATGCTTTGAAGGTTTTTATTGAGACATACAAATATCTCATCTCATCTCATTATCTCTAGCCGCTTTATCCTTCTACAGGGTCGCAGGCAAGCTGGAGCCTATCCCAGCTGACTACGGGCGAAAGGCGGGGTACACCCTGGACAAGTCACCAGGTCATCAGAGGGCTGACACATAGACAACCATTCACACTCACATTCACGGTCAATTTAGAGTCACCAGTTAACCTAACCTGCATGTCTTTGGACTGTGGGGGAAACCGGAGCACCCGGAGGAAACCCACGCGGACACGGGGAGAACATGCAAACTCCACACAGAAAGGCCTTCGCCGGCCCCGGGGCTCGAACCCAGGATCTTCTTGCTGTGAGGCGACAGCGCTAACCACTACACCACCGTGCCGCCCACATACAAATATATGCTGCTCATTTTTGAATAAGACATTTCAATATGCCTACATGCATATCGTTGGTTGTTTTCAGTGAATTTGATGGGCTGATGTAGCCTACTTAATACATTTTCAATGAGGAAGAATGACCTTGTTTATGTGTACTATTGTTTATGTATATGCTACTATTTTTGACAGCAAAGGGCAAGGTTTGTGAGTGTGTGCAGGAGGTTACTGAACGCGTGCGCGCAGGGTGGTGGTGGTGGTGGTTGGGGGGGCACTTGAGGTATAGTGCTCAGGGGCACCGCATTGGCTTAATACGGCACTGCATAAAATGTATCAGTCAGGATTTAGACCTCATCATAGCACAGAGACAGCTCTGGTTAAAGTAGTAAATAACCTACTGTTGGCGTCTGATCAGGGCTGTGTCTCGCTGCTTGTGTTGCTTGACCTTAGTCCAGCATTTGATACCAATGACCATTCCATTCTCCTGGATAGACTAGAAAATGTTGTGGGAGTTAAGGAAATGGCCCTCTCCTGGCTCAGCTTTTATTTAACTAATCGCCATCAGTATGTTGATGTAAATGGTGATTTTTTCTAGACATACTGAGGTAAAGTTTGGTGTTCCACAAGGTTCTGTCTTGGGTCCACTGCTTTCTTTCTTTATGTTACCTCTGGGTGATATTATTTGTAAGCATTGTATTAGTTTCCACTGTTATGCTGATGACACACAGTTGTATGTTTCTGCAAAACCAGATGAGAGACACCAGTTTAATAGAATTGAGGAATGTGCAAAGGACATTAGACACTGGATGCTTATTAACTTCCTTCTGCTTAACTCTGACAAGACCGTAGTGCTTGTACTAGGACCACATGCAGCTAGAAGTAAGTTCTCTGATTACATAGTAACTCTGGATGTCCTTTCTGTTTCTTCAAGTGCAGCAGTAAAAGACCTTGGGGTGATTATTGACCCCAGTCTTTCATTTGAAACACATTGATGACATTACGTGGATAGCTTTCTTTCATCTCAGAAGTATTGCTAAGATAAGAAATTTAATGTCACTACATGACGCAGAAAAACTAGTTCATGTTTTCGTTACCTCCAGGTTGGATTATTGTAATGCCTTACTGTCTGGATGTTCCAATAAGTGCATAAACAAGCTCCAGTTAGTTCAAAATGCAGCAACAAGAGTCTTTACTAGAACTAGAAAATATGACCACATCACCCCTGTCTTATCCACACTGAATTGGCTCCCAATCAAATTTCGTATTGATTATAAAATACTACTATTGACCTTTAAATCACTGAATGGTCTCGCACCACAGTACCTGAGCAAACTTCTGGTCCTTTATGACCCGCCACGCCTACTTAGATCAAAAGGTGCATGCTATCTGCTGGTACCTCATATAGTGAAGTCTACATCAGGGGGCAGAGCCTTTTCTTACAAAGCTCCACAGTTATGGAACAGCCTTCCAAGTAGTGTTCGGGAATCAGACACAGTCTCAGCGTTTAAATCTAGGCTGACATATCTGTTTAGTCAAGCCTTTTGTTCATGGTGTTTATGAGGTAAAGGTGTAGATCTGGAGGGTCCTCAGACATAGAGTGTTTTGGTAAACTGGGATGTGTGGATGCTGTCAGTCCCCCACTTGCTTGCTCACTCGAGTTTGTTGATGGTGTAGTGGCTGGCTGCTTTATGTCCTGGGGCTCCCTCATGCCTGTGTTACCTTCTGGCTCTCCCCTTTTAGTTATACTGTCATAGTTAGTTTTATCGGAGTCCCTGCTTGTACTCAGCACAAAATGTATACTGTACCTACTTATCCAGGTGACACTGGGCATACCTAACAACCTGTTTTCTCCCCCCCCCAAAAAAAAAAAATTTAAATAAAATCTGTCCCTCTGAGTTACATGTCAATCCTGGGATTGATGTGCTGACCTCTTCTGCTCCTCGGACCTGCCTGATCCATCCTGATGCCCTATGTCTGGTTGGAGTCTCATCACCTTGCTCCTGTGGAGGACGGCCCCATATGGACAGTTGAAAGTCACACTTGGAAGGCGCTCTGGACACGTACAGTAATGCTTTTATGGCTGAGAACTACAGTTGACTTGCTAACTTTAGGACTGCAGTTGTCATGAACAGTTTTGCACTCAAGTTTCCATTAATGAAGAGTTATAACATCAATGAAACTGACTTCATGTTAAAACTGTTAATGTTATAGTCATGTTGTCTGTTGTTGTCCGGGTGAGGATGGGTTCCCTTTTGGGTCTGGTCCCTCTCGAGGTTTCTTCCTCGTGTCGTCTGGGGGAGTTTTTCCTTGCCACCGTCGCCACGGGCTTGCTCATTGGCGATAGATTAGGGATAAAATTGGCTCATGTCTAGGCTCATTCAGATTCTGTAAAGCTGCTTTGGGACAATGTCTATTGTTAAAAGCGCTATATAAACAAACTTGACTTGACTTGATATATTGTAATATTTATGAAAGTTGCATTGTCTCCTCATGCATTACCACATGACACACTACAGTGTAGTACCCTGACCACAGAACACCTTATATCAGTAAATTGTTACTATTTTAGCAACTGTAATCTGAGTTCCTGCTCAGGACATTCAATGTATATATACAGTGGTGCTTGAAAGTTTGTGAACCCTTTAGAATTTTCTATATTTCTGCAAAAATATGATTTAAAACATCATCAGATTTTCACACAAGTCCTAAAAGTAGATAAAGAGAACCCAGTTAAACAAATGAGACAAAAATATTATACTTGGTCATTTATTTATTGAGGAAAATTATCCAATATTACATATCTGTGAGTGGCAAAAGTATGTGAACCTCTAGGATTAGCAGTTAATTTGAAGGTGAAATTAGAGTCAGGTGTTTTCAATCAATGGGATGACAATCAGGTGTGAGTGGGCACCCTGTTTTATTTAAAGAATAGGGATCTATCAAAGTCTGATCTTCACAACACATTTGTGGAAGTGTATCATAGCACAAACAAAGGAGATTTCTGAGGACCTCAGAAAAAGTGTTGTTGATGCTCAAAAGGTTGGAAAAGGTTACAAAACCATCTCTAAAGAGTTTGGACTACACCAATCTACAGTCAGACAGATTGCGTACAAATAGAGGAAGTTCAAGACCATTGTTACCCTCCCCAGGAGTGGTCAACCAAAAAAGATCTCTCCAAGAGCAAGGCATGTAATAGTCAGTGAGGTCACAAAGGACCCCAGGGTAACTTCTAAGCAACTGAAGGCCTCTCTCACATTGGCTAATGTTAATGTTCATGAGTCCACCATCAGGAGAACACTGAACAACAATGATGTGCATGGCAGGGTTGCAAGGAGAAAGGCACTGCTCTCCAAAAAGAACATTGCTGCTCGTCTGCAGTTTCCTAAAGATCACGTGGACAAGCCAGAAGGCTATTGGAAAAATATTTTGTGGATGGATGAGACCAAAATAGAACTTTTTGGTTTAAATGAGAAGTGTTATGTAACTGAGGGAATGTAAGTGGCCACTTAAGACAGACCTTAATACCAAGAAAACTATAAACAAAGACTGCAAGAATTGCTTGTCTATAATACAGTGAGTAACTGCAATCTGAGCTCCTGGGTCTACAGTAATAGACTGAGATAATGATATAATGATTGTGTGAGTTGCATGTGAACAAGTCCTATAATAAGTCTTAGTTCCCAAGACACAGGGGGTTTAAAGCAGATTTTATTCAGAGCTGTTGCAAAAATCAGCATCTCTCACAGACCTATCCAGCCGCTGTCATAAAAATCAAAGTGAGACTCACCCCCCAAAATGGCACATGTACCATGTTCATACACAGGGTACAGTAAGTACAGGGATACCCTATTAATGAATATGAGCAACACCCAGACAGTCAACATGTGTGTGTACGCAGTAAGCCTGCTGCAGCATCTTATCATTTTGGCTTGTGAACATGCGTGTTAATGATACCATAAACATAAAAGGATGGCGCACACCCTTTACATGTAGTCTACAGTGCAATCCAGGAATGCAGTGTGTTATTATGCAGCTGCATGTAGTTCTGATGCCCTGTTAAAATTCAACAGGACTCGCCCAGCTTGCTTTTCGCTGCTTTTGTGTCACAAGCGAAAAAACCTACGCTAAGACCTATAGAATGGCGGCTACAATTATCGACATCTTAATGATTGTTTGGCCATTGAAAAAGTAGAAAATAATAATAATAATAATAATAATAATAATACGTTGGTTTTATATAGCGCTTTTCTTAACACTCAAAGACGCTTTACAAAAATTACACACACAACACGCACACAGCACACACACAGAGGGAAAACAGAGGGAAAAAGGGTGGATGATAATGGAAGATGATGTGTCAGGTATTGTAAGTAGCATTGAAGAGATGAGTTTTGAGTTGGTTTTTGAAGGACAGCAGTGTATCAGAGTTTCGGATGGCTTGTGGGAGAGAGTTCCAGAGAGTTGGGGCAGCAATGGTGAAGGCTCTGTCTCCCATTGTATGATATTTGGTCCTGGTGATGGGGGTAAGAAGGTTTGCGTCAGCAGAGCGTAGTCGGCGAGTAGGAGAGTAGTGTTGGAGGAGATCAGTCAGGTATGGGGGAGCGAGGTTATTAAGAGCTTTGTAGGTAATGAGGAGGATCTTGAAATGTATACGTTGTTTAATGGGAAGCCAGTGAAATTGACAGAGGATGGGGGTGATGTGTTCTCTGGAGGGAGATCGAGTGAGCAGTCGGGCAGCAGAGTTTTGAACATATTGCAGCTTTTGGAGAACAGAGGAGGGGAGGCCATACAGGATACTGTTAAGTAGTCAAGTCTGGAGGTGATGAAGGCGTGGATTAGTGTTTCTGCAGCTGAGGAGGAGAGAATGGGTCGTAGACGTGCTATGTTACGTAGATGGAAAAAAGATGTTTTGGTGACATGGTTAATGTGTGACTTGAAGGAAAGTGCAGGGTCCATGTAGATTCCAAGATTTCTGACCAGGGGGGAGGGAGTAACAGAGTGACCATCGATGCAGAGTGAGAAATCTTGGGAGGTGGGGAGGATGGATTTTGGACCAAAGATGATAATTTCAATTTTATTGTTGTTGAGTTTGAGAAAGTTGTGGCTCATCCAGGTCATCTGTCAGGCAGTTGGTGAGGGTGGAAAAGATAGCTGGAGTGATGGTTTTAGTGGTGATGTAGAGCTGGATGTCATCGGCATAGCAGTGGAATTGAAGTCCATGGCGGTGTATAATGTAACCGAGTGGAAGCATGTATAAGATGAAGAGAATGGGGCCAAGAACTGAACCTTGCGGGACTCCATGTGAAACAGGGGTGATGCGGGATTTGTGATGGTTAATAGCAATGAAGTGGAATCTTTCAGACAGATAGGATAGAAAAGGATAGAAAAGACTTTCAGTATGTAAATTATGCATGAATAATTACTCAAACTTCCACTGGAAAAAAAAAAGAACTCCTGGGTCTACAGTAATAGACTGAGATAATGATATAATGATTGTGTGAGTTGCATGTGAACAAGTCCTATAATAAGTCTTAGTTCCCAAGACACAGGGGGTTTAAAGCAGATTTTCTTCAGAGCTGTTGCAAAAATCAGCATCTCTCACAGATCTATCCAGCCGCTGTCATAAAAATCAAAGTGAGACTCACCCCCCAAAATGGCACATGTACCATGTACATATACTTCCTCATGAAGTGCTTCGAGCGGCTAGTCATGAGGCATATCAAGTCTGCCCTCCCCCCCCCGCCCTGGACCCTTTCCAGTTTGCATATCAGTTCAACCGTTCGACCGATGACGCCATCTCCACTGCCCTCCACTCAGCCCTCACCCACCTGGAGACAAAAGACTCGTATGTCAGAATGTTGTTCATAGACTTTAGCTCAGCATTCAACACAATCATTCCTCAGCAGCTCATTCATAAACTGGACCAGCTGGGATTCAACACCTCCCTGTGCAACTGGCTGCTGGACTTCCTGACGGGGAGACCACAGACTGTACGGGTCGGCAGCAACTCCTCCAGCACCATCACACTGAACATGGGGGCCCCCCCAAGGATGTGTGCTAAGCCCCCTCCTCTTCACTCTGCTGACCCACAACTGCACACCAACATCCAGCTCAAATCTCTTCATTAAGTTTGCGGATGACACGACTGTGGTGGGTTCATCAACAATGGCGATGAGACAATCTACAGGAGTGAGGTGAGCTGCTTGGCCATGTGGTGCAAGGACAACAATCTCCATCTGAATGTGGAGAAGACGAAGGAGATTCTTGTGGACTTCAGGAGAGAGCACACCCAGCATGCTCCACTATCTATCGACGGTGCTGCAGTGGAGAGGGTGAGCAGCACCAAGTTTCTGGGTGTGCACATCTCTGAAGACCTGTCCTGGAGCAACAACACCGCATCACTGGCCAAAAAAGCCCAACAGCATCTGTACTTCCTCCGCAAACTGAGGAGAGCAAGAGCCCCGGCCCCCATCATGCACACTTTCTACAGAGGCACCATCGAGAACATTCTGACCAGCTGCATCACCGTGTGGTACGGCGCCTGCACCGTGTCCTGCTGCAAGTCTCTGCAGCGCATCGTGAGAGCAGCTGAGAGGATCATTGGTGTCTCTCTCCCTTCTCTAATGGATATTTATAACTCCCGCCTCACCCGCAAAGCCATCAGGATTGCAGGTGACCCCACCCACCCATCTCACAGCCTCTTTAGCCTGCTGCCGTCGGGGAGGAGACTGCGGAGTCTCCGGGCCAAAACCAGCAGGCTCAAGAACAGTTTCTTTCACCAGGCAGTCAGGAGGCTCAACTCCCTCCCTGTTCTGCCCCTCCTCCCCCCTCTGACCCCTGCCACAGATTCTGCTCGCACTTCCCCCTGCCTCCCACTAACTGAACCCCGACCTCCTCATTCAACATCAGTGTCTGATCTCACTAATACTCTTGTAGCTGAATAAATAAAAAAATCCAGCCACAATCACACCCCCAAAATCTAGTGGAAAGCCCTCATACAGATAGGGGCGGGGCACTACAAACATACTGCCTCAGCCTGTTAAAACACTGGAATGAGGGGGTCCCCGTGGCGTTGGCGTCGGTAGTTCTGGAGAAGGTAGAGCTGGGGCCGGAGGTAAAAACAAAAGTAGCCACTCAAACCGCTCCAGTCCCCTGTGGAGACCACCTCTCACCAGCCCAACTCATGGAGGTTGCCAGGTTGCAAACAGAATTTTCCGACATATTCTCACCCCTTCCCGGCCGTACTCACCTCATACTGTAGAACACCACATTGAAATGCTCCCAGGGTGGTGGTGCATAGCCGCCCATACCACTTGGCCAAACACAAAAAATTATGGAAAACAAGTGATTTTATGGTAGCACGGTGGTGTAGTGGTTAGCGCTGTCGCCTCACAGCAAGAAGGTCCTGGGTTCGAGCCCTGGGGCCGGCGAGGGCCTTTCTGTGTTTTCTCAATAAATAAATCTTTTAATATCTGTCTGGTGATATCCACATTGCCTTGTGTGGGAATAGTTTTCCAGTTATCACTAATCCATTCATATCACTCATTTCACACAGCCTTTTGCCATTATCATTCCACCGTCCCAAGCCATGTTTGCCCATCACTCTTTCATAGTTCTGGTTGTCATCTCCAACCTTCACGTTCATGTCTCCAGTGACTATCAGCATGTCATGTTTTGCTTCTATGCAGCACGTCCTGCAGTCTCATGTAGAACTTGTCCTTCACTTGTTCATCGGCGTCTTCCATGGGTGTGTAAATGTGCACTCCCATCAGTTTAAAAAACTGATGTCAAAGAGCACAGCAAGAACCCTGATGGATTGGAGCCCGATTGATGAAAGGATAAGTCAAGAAAGATTTTATTCCAAGCACATTAAACTGGATTTGCAACCAAGTATTAAAATGAGAATTTCATTTATGATATTTTTTTATGTCCATTTATTTTTGGTCTTTGAAATAGAGGCAGGACACGGTATCCATGATTTCTAAAAATAATTTCTATTTTTGATTCATTAAACCACAGGACAGTTTTCCACTTCACCTCAGTCCATCGTAAAAGAGCTCAGGCACGGAGAAGGTGACAGTGTTTCTGGATATTGTTTATATTTGGTTTTAATTTGCATTTGTAGATGCAGTAATGAACTGTTTTCACAGACGATGGTTTTCTGAAGTGTTTGAGCACATACAGTGATTTCCACTACAGATACATGTGTGCTTTTAATGCAGTGTCACCTGAGGGCCTGAAGATCACAGGCATTCAGTGTCAGTTTTCAGCCTTTTTTCTTGCATAGAGATTTCTCCAGATTATCTGAATCTTTTAATGATATGTATCACAGATGATGTGATCCCCAAATTCTTTGCAATTTTACATTAAGGAACATTATTCTTGAATTGTTGCACTGTTTACCCACACAGAGCGGTGACTCCCTCCCCATCTTTACTTCCGAGAGACTCCACTTCTCTGGGATGCTCTTTTTATACCCAATCATGTTACTGACCTGTTGCAAATTAACTGTGAGATATTTCACCAGGTGTGTTTTCTCTCCTTTGAAATATTTTCCAGTCTTTTGTTGCCCGTCGCAACTTTTTTTGAAACATGTTGCATTAAATTCAAAATGAGCATACAGCATTTTTTTTTCTTCAAAAAACAATAAGATTTCTCAGTTCCATCATTTGATATGTTTTCTTTGTCAGGTTCTCCAGCTCCAGTAAGTGGTGAAATGGGAATAGTTTAATTGAACTAAATAAATATTGGGCATGACAGGTTAGATAGTTCATGATGGAGGTAGTGTAGATGTTATGCACTGAAACATGAACACAAAGTAATCGTGCACAGTCTGAAAATACAGGGGCTTATGTAGCTGAGTGAGAGAAATATAAACTATATACATCCAGAAAAAAGACTTATAGAAGGCAAACTTTATTCTTTTTTACTGAAGACTATATACACAGCATCATTATTTATACTCTGTTAGAATCACTGACATATAAAACATTTAAAAAAAAAAAACAGTTGAACAAACCCCAATGAAGGGAAGTATGTGCATTGGAAAGACAAAAGGCATTTAAAAGGTGCTGTTCTGTCGAGCCAGGATGTAGTCGTGTTTGTGTTGTTTGTGGCAGAGCAGACGCAGAAACACACACACCACAAGCAAGAAGAAGCAGGAGGCTATAGGAATCACCACTAACCATGCCAACATGGAGTCTGTGACAGAGATAAAAAGTACAGTTAAAATGTGAGTGTTTCACATGAGCATTAATACAGAGATTACTATGACAAAAATGAAGCTTGCAATGTTACTGAGAAACAGCAAAGATTTTTCCTGTGTCAGAAAACTTCCTCTGACTATTCAAAAGCATTCACACTGGAAACTCCTTCCATAAATGAGAAATAAATGTCTCCATACATAAAGATTTACCATATCAATGACTTTCTTGGTTAAATATCAGCCATTTAAGTTATTCCATGAAACTGAGTCGTACATGAGCTGATAGCTGATGAGGCGCGTAGCACCGAGTCGGCTATAAGCCATGTACGATGAGATTGAATTGAATAACTGTTTTTTATATCCACATTCAATGGATTTTGATAAATAAAAACAACATTATTTATACTCTGTTAGAATCACTGACATATAAAACATTTTAAAAAACCAGCTGAACATTTAATGATTTTGTCAGACATTTTGTATAAACAAGATGTCCAACAAAATCATTTCCGCTTAGGCAGACTTCTTAAAAACCTATCAATGGCGGCACGAATTGACTAATGTTTTTTTTTGTTTTTGTAGAAAGTACCGTCTTGCTGTCGTGCTGAGGTATAGACTAGCTTTAGACATTTATTTAATTATTCTTTGGACATTTCAGCGATGTAATTTTCAAATTTCATTGAGCTTTTGAACCATCTCATCTCATCTCATTATCTCTAGCCGCTTTATCCTGTTCTACAGGGTCGCAGGCAAGCTGGAGCCTATCCCAGCTGACTACGGGCGAAAGGCGGGGTACACCCTGGACAAGTCGCCAGGTCATCACAGGGCTGACACATAGACACAGACAACCATTCACACTCACATTCACACCTACGGTCAATTTAGAGTCACCAGTTAACCTAACCTGCATGTCTTTGGACTGTGGGGGAAACCGGAGCACCCGGAGGAAACCCACGCGGACACGGGGAGAACATGCAAACTCCACACAGAAAGGCCCTCACCGGCCACGGGGCTCGAACCCGGACCTTCTTGCTGTGAGGCGACAGCGCTAACCACTACACCACCGTGCCGCCCGCTTTTGAACCAGTCTAAAAAAATTTTCAACAAATTTTAAAGCTTAAAGATGAAGAATGTAAACAAACCGGTGAAATGACAGTAGCAATTTGTGAAAAATGCTACAATAATAATTCTTAAAAAATAAAAAAGGTATGTTGTTACCATCAAATACTTTCATTCCATATTTTGTTGCTTTTTTGTATTTTTGGGAGTTTTGTTTTCAAGTAGAGTTGTTATTTTGTCCTCGGTTGGTTCAGCAACACGTTCCACCATTTTGTTTTCTCTACTCACAGTATATGAGCTGATACCCTGATATAAAATTAGCTCATATTTTAAGTCGTTCAAATTCTGTAAAGCTGCTTTGCGACACTGTTTATTGTTAAAAGCGCTATACAAATAAACTTGACTTGATATCCTAGTAGTAGAGTCACCAATCAGAGCATGCGATTGCTCATATCCAGTGAATGTGGATAGAATAATTATTATTAGCCTTAGATCATGTGGTGCATTCAAAATAGAAATCCCTGTGGATATGCTGTTACTACAGAAACATGACATTTTGGAACAAGCACAATTTAATATACCTGTGTACAAATTGCATTAAGGTTAAATACCTAAATGCCTGTCAGGCTTAGTGGTTGCTAAACAGTGTGTGTGTGTCATATTACATAAAATTCTCCAATTTCAATCTTCAATGTACACTTACCTTCCAGTTTAATTTCTACACCAACTTCCTGTTTTCCTGACAGGTTCTGAGCGACACACTTCAGCTCGGCCCTTGTGTCCTCCTCATACACTTCCAGGAAGATCAGCAGCGCCTCCACCTGGCCAGCTGACACCCTGCAAACAGCCACATGCTTAACACTCACTGAATCCCACCTCAGAGTATTACACTACTCCATCACTCTAATTTTTTTCCCCCTGGTTCTAGTTTTAAAATAAAGACAGAGTTAAGTGCATACATTTTACATGTTCACCCCATTTCTGAGTTTCTAAATGAAGACTTCATATTTAGTCAAGTGTTTTTTCATGTTTGGTTGTGGGGTTTTTTTTGTATTGCATACATATTAGCCATTCCTATTTGCAAGATCAAAAGTTTATGTCCCCACTGATCTGCCCTAATTTCCATCCATCCATTATCCATAACTGTTTATCCTGTGCAGGGTCACGGGCAAGCTGGAGCCTATCCCAGCTGACTATGGGTGAGAGGTGGGGTACACCCTGGACAAGTTGCCAAATCATCACAGGGCTGACAGAGACAAACAGCCATTCACACACACATTCACACCTATAGTCAATTTAGAGCCACCGATTAGCCTAACCTGCATGTCTTTGGACTGTGGGGGAAACTGGAGCACCTGGAGGAAGCCCACACAGACATGGGAAGAACATGCAAACCCCACACAGAAAGGCCCCCATCGGCCACTGGGCTTGAACCTAGAACCTTCTTGCTGTGAGGCGACAGTGCTAACTACTACACCACTGTGTCGCCCATCATTGTGATAAGAAAACCAATATCACAGGACTGAGTGACTACAGGCCTGTTGCCCTCACATCTGTAGTCATGAAGTCCTTCGAGAGACTGGTGTTGTCATACCTGAAGGACATCACAGACCCCCTGCTGGACCCCCTGCAGTTTGCCTACCAGGCAAACAGGTCAGTGGATGATGCTATAAATATGGGTCTACACTACCGGTACATCCTGCAACACCTTGACACTGCAGGGACGTATACCAGGATCCTGTTTGTGGACTTCAGTTCGGCATTCAACACCATTGTTCCAGACATCCTCCACACCAAGCTCACCCAGCTCACTGTGCCCTCCTCCACCTGTCAGTGGATTACAAACTTCCCGACTGACAGGAAGCAGCAGGTGAGGATGGGGAGCATCATATCCAGCACTCGGACTATCAGCACTGGCACCCCCCAAGGGTGTGTGCTCTCCCCACTGCTCTTCTCCCTTTATGCCAACGACTGCACCTCAAGAGACTCGTCTGTTAAACTCCTGAAATTTGCGGACGATACAACGGTCATCGGCCTCATCCGAGATAGTGATGAGTCTGCATATAGATGGGAGGTTGAACGGCTGGTCTGTTGGCGCGGTCAGAACAATCTGGAGCTGAACACGCTCAAAACTGTGGAGATGACAGTGGACTTTAGGAGGAGCCCCGCCCCCCCCCCCCCCCCCCCCCCACCCCACTCTGCTACCCATCACCATCACCAACAACACTGTGACTGCTGTTGAAAGCTTCAGGTTTCTGGGTTCCACAATCTTCCGGGACTTGAAGTGGGAGACCTACACAGCCACTATCATCAAAAAGGCTCAGAAGAGGTTGTACTTTCTGCGCCAGCTCAGGAAGCTCAACCTGCCTAAGGAGCTGCTGACACAATTCTACTCTGCCATCATTCAGTCTGTTCTTTGCTCTTCCATCACTGTTTGGTTTGGATCTGTCACCAAACAGGAGAAGAACAGACTGCAATGGACAATAAGGTCTGCAGAGAAAATTATTGGTGTCAACCTGCCCTCCATCCAAGACCTATACTTGTCCAGAGTTAGGAAGCGGGCAGGTAACATCTCTGCGGACCCATCACACCCTGGTCACAAACTGTTTAAACTTCTCCCCTCAGGGAGGTGATATAGATCACTGTATGCAAAAACAACCAGACACAAGAATAGTTTCTTCCCTCAGGCTGTCTCTGTGATGAACAGCTAAAATCCAGATTCATATATCAGTAATATCAGTTGCAAAATATCTGCACACTCATTCTGTCATTCTGTGCTCATTGTTACTTGTATTATATTTATACTTATTTATATTTACTATTTCATCTTTGCACTATGCACCATATTGCACCAAAAGGGAAAATCCTTTCTGTGATGAACAGCTAAAATCCAGATTCATATATCAGTAATATCACTTGTAAAATATCTGCACACTCATACCGTCATTCTGTGCACACTGTATACTTAATATTTATTTATCTATTTCATACTTAACTTACCTGGATTACTTTGCACTATGCACCTATTGCACCATTTTTTTGTTTGTTTGTTTTTGTGTATATGCTTTTTATCTGTTTTGTACTATGAGAGCTAAGTGATACCGGAGTCAAATTCCTCGTGTGTGTCCACATACCTGGCAATAAAAGTATTTCTGATCTGCTCTAATTTACATGTTTAATTTGTTAAATTGTATTTAAATTTCAAAGAGACTCGAACTCTCAACTTTTGCTGCAAGCAATTAAGAGTCGAAGTGTGAGTCAAGAGACATAGAACCAAGCGAGTAAAACTGACTGTGCTCTCTGTGAATCACAGGGACATGGTCATGCTGGAACATGTTTGTAGTTCCAGTGAAGGGAAACTAATGCTACGGCATACAAACACATTCTATTGTGTTTGTATTGTGTTCTTTAACTTTGTGGCAGTTCAGGGAAGAACCATATGGGTGGGATGTCAGGTGTCCACATACTTTTGGCCATATAGTGTGTGTGTGTATATATATATATATATATATATATATATATATATATACACACAAGAATATGTGTGTGTGTGTGTGTGTGTGTGTATATATATATATATATATATATATATATATATATATATATATATATATACACACACACACACACACTATATGGCCAAAAGTATGTGGACACCTGTATGTGTGTGTGTGTATATATATATATATATATATATATATATACACACACACAGTATATACAGTGTGTGTGTGTGTGTGTGTGTTTTTATTTATTTATTTATTTAGACATATGTCAAGAGACTTAAAACAGAAATTGATCATGCAAACCATTACAATGAACACCAAAGACCAAAAAAAACCCAGAGACCTTAAGGCCCGGTCCCACTGGCCGATGGACACAAAACGTATGCAAAAAGGACACAGCGGACAAGCAAAATTTCGGGGGTGGCTCTATCCGTTTTCATCCGCTCCAGAAATGGACAAAATTGGCGAAAATTTGCGAAAACAGAACGGAAAAGAACGGACGTGGGTAGTATATAGCGGGGATGTTAAACGTATGTTCATAGGAAGCCTAGCGGATGGAAGCGGATGGAAGTGGATGACAGCTCCGAAGGGGTTACCGGTGATAACTGAGAAGCGGACGCATAGCAGAAAGAGCGGATGCATAGCGGATGAAGGGGATGCATCACGTACGCCTAACGGAAACAAAGGGGATGTTGCGCGGATGTATATCGGATGCAGACCGTTCACTGCTCATGCGGGGGGTATGAATTGCGTCTGCTCCGCGGATATAAAGGGATGCAGCACGCACGCCGTCAGCATAAAGCGGAAAGACGTGCTGGCGGCTACATCGATACATCTCTACTACTAGATGATTTTCTCCCCCTTTTTATACAAAATATCGATTGTCCGCTAGGTGTCCTTCTACATACTCTAGACATACTCCAGAGATCCTAAATATACGAGATACATCCCAGATATAAACGCTTTGTCCGTTTTGAATACTTTATATACGAGATGCATACGCTTACATTTCTATTTCCGTGCTACTAACGATGAATAGACGTTTCATGTACCTTATCTTTCCTCCCTCTTTCCGTTTTCAGCTGCAGCGGATGTGAGTTGCGAGGATGCCCAGAGGATGCAGAGAGGATACAGCAGACGTTTAACGGATGATAACGGACATAGAACGTTTGTTGCTCGTATATGTCGCGGATTTACATCGTACACGGCGGAAAGTTCATCTGTTCTAAAAGTTTTGTGCAGCTCAAAACTTTTTGCGCGGATGAAATCACAGTGGACGGATGCTCGATGGATAGAGCGTATGAAGCACGTATGCAATGAGTACACAACGGATGCATAGCGTTTTCCAACGGATGGCAAAGATTTTTTTACGTTTTACATCCTCTTTGCATCCGTAAGTGCAGTGGGACCGGGCCTTTAAAAAGTCCTTAAAGTGGTTTGGATTGGTTTTACCTTCAAAATTATTCCAGTTGTTTCACTATGAATATTTTTTTTACCAACATTCTTTTTTATTGCTTTTATAACAAGACAACAGGAACAGGAAAATACAAAGAAATACAGTTACATGTCTTGAACGAACATACCCCCCACACACACACCACCACCCCATCACCCGCTCTCCAAATTATTCCAGTTCTTGGTTGGGAATCAGGTTAGTAAGTTTGTCCATTTCAGTTCACTGAATAGGGAAAAAGAAAAACGTAATTCTGCCATATCAGGTACCGCAGAGGACCACTGTTTACACGTCTCCAGGCTCTTCCATTACACGTGATAAATCTGTTCTCGATAGATAGCAAATGAAGGGGTCCCAGATCTGGTGAAAATTATGTTGTTGATGTTTTATTGTATATGTAATTTTCTCTAAGGGGAGAGTTGTAGATAGTTCAGACAACCACTTGCCTACACTTGGATTTCTAGTGTTTTTCCATGAGAGGGCTATTAATCTCTTTGCCATTAACACACTTAAGTCTACAAACATTCGTTGATATTTTTTAATCTTCAAATTATCTGGATATAAACCTAATATAAACAACTGTGGGATTAAGGGTATTTGAATCTGCAAAATATTTTGAATACATTGTTTTATTTCTTTCCAGAATGTTTGTATTTCTATACGTTGCCAAATACAATGGCAAAATGTACCTTTTTCCTTCTCACATTTAATACAAATATCAGGTATAGCGCTATTATATCTGTTAAGTTTTTCTGGGGTGATATACATTTGCATCAACCAATTGTATTGTAGTAATTTCAGGCGGGTGTTAGTAGTTTTCGATTGTGGTTTAGAACATGCCTCTTCCCATTTTCCTATTGGGATGTCCTCCTGTAGATCCTCTCTCCATGCCTCCAGCCATCGTGCAGATATTTCTGTACTTCCGTCTATCAGGCATTTATACATTTTGGAAATGAAACCTCTCCCTAAACTATTTGTATTCATTAATTTTTCTATGTTAGACATTTCAGGGATGCATAATGTTTGATTTTGATGTGTTCTGATGAAATTTCTCAACTGTAGGTATTTTTTAAAAAATGATTGCGGGGTATGTTAAATTTATCGACTATTTCTTCAAATGTCTTTAGCACATTTTGCGAGTTGTAAAGATCTCCTATTTTTCCCAGCCCCTTAGTGGCCCAAGAATTAAATTCCCCGTCTGTTTTACCTGGAGGGAAGGAGTTGTTTCCCCATATTGGGCTGAAGACAGAGAGAGGACATTTCTCTCAGATATTTTTTTAACTTGATGCCACACTACAATCATATTTTTCATGATAGGATTTTTTGTATTATTTTTAAGGATTTTAGTGCTTGCTGAGTACAGATACAGGTAGTCGTCGACTTACGACCTATGCGACTTACGACCGATCGACTTTACGACCGTCTGGTTATGACTGGCAAGTGTTTCCCAGCTGAGCTAGCTGAGCGTACGACAGTTTCCGCCCCAGCTCCCAGCAGCGCCTCTCGCCGCGTACAACAGTTTCCGCCCCAGCTCCAGGCACATGCGCAGTCTCTCTCGCACTCCCTTGCACACTCCGTCATACAGTTTCCACCCCAGCTCCAGGCACATGCGCAGTCTCTCTTGCACTCCCTCGCGCACTCCGTCATACAGTTTCCGCCCCAGCTCCTGGTTTATGAAACGAGCAAATCCTTCCGCCAGCCTGAGCGCTGCAACAGCTGATGATGACGTAGACGACCCACAGCCAAGCACCAGTCATGCCAGCGGTCACTAAATTTTGTATTTTGCTATGTTTTACATTTGTATTTTGGTATGTTTCAAACTAAAATGTTTTCTATTTTTCACACCTGTATTTCGTATTTTTTGTTTTGCACATATTAAACGAATTGTACTGTACACAGTGTAGTATGCAGTGTTTGACTTAAACCAAATAATGAGCCAAGGTAATGAAATAAGAAAATGTTGATAAAACAAGACTTTAAGATGATTACAATATCATTACACATCACAATATACTTACATTCATTTAACATAGGCCTAACATAGGCCGACTTACGACCAGATCGGTTTATGACTGGTCAGTCATAACCAAACGCAGTCGTAAGTCGACGACTACCTGTATATTGGGAGGGGTAGACTTAGCTGGAGTTCCTCCATTTCTTTCCAGAGAGGGGCATCTCTCTCTGTATAGTAAAACAACAGTGTTCTTAATTGTGCTGCCCAATAGTACCAGAGTGGGCTGGGACATTTGAGTCCCCCGCTGTCATATGGTAAGTCCAATAGTGACAGTCATGTCCAGGGACATCTGTTATTCCACAAAAATCTAACAAACAATCTTTTAAGTTGAGTGAACAGGTTACTTGGAGGAGGAAGTGGAAGATTTTGAAACAAATACAGTAGTTTAGGCAGTATATTCATTTTAAGGACGTTTATTTTTCCTATTAGTGACATTGGTATGGGTGTCCACCTGTCCAGTAACTTTGAGATTTCTTGCATTAATGGTTCATAGTTACTAGCTACAATATATTTAAGTTGTGGGACAATTTGAATGCCTAGATATGTAAAGCAATCCACAATTTTAAACTGAGTGGCTATTTCAGGAGGACTTTTACAACCCCGATTCCAAAAAAGTTGGGACAAAATACAAATTGTAAATAAAAACGGAATGCAGTAATTTACAAAAGTTAAAGGTACAAAAAAGGAACCAAATTGCAACTCATTAGGTCAATTGGCAACAGGTCATTAACATGACTGAGTATAAAAAGAGCATCTTGGAGTGGCAGCGGCTCTCAGAAGTAAAGACAGGAAGAGGATCACCAATTCCCCTAATTCTGCGCCAACAAATAGTGGAGCAATATCAGAAAGGAGTTCGACAGTGTAAAATTGCAAAGAGTTTGAACATATCATCTACAGTGCATAATATCATCAAAAGATTCAGAGAATCTGGAAGAATCTCTGTGCGTAAGGGTCAAGGCCGGAAAACCATACTGGGTGCCCGTGATCTTCGGGCCCTTAGACAGCACTGCAACACATACAGGCATGCTTCTGTATTGGAAATCACAAAATGGGCTCAGGAATATTTCCAGAGAACATTATCTGTGAACACAATTAATCGTGCCATCCGCCGTTGCCAGCTAAAACTCTATAGTTCAAAGAAGAAGCCGTATCTAAACATGATCCAGAAGCGCAGACGTCTTCTCTGGACCAAGGCTCATTTAAAATGGACTGTGGCAAAGTGGAAAACTGTTCTGTGGTCAGACGAATCAAAATTTGAAGTTCTTTATGGAAATCAGGGACACCGTGTCATTCAGACTAAAGAGGAGAAGAACGACCTAAGTTGTTATCAGTGCTCAGCTCAGAAGCCTGCATCTCTGATGGTATAGGGTTGCATTAGTGCGTATGGCATGGGCAGCTTACACATCTGAAAAGACACCATCAATGCTGAAAGGTATATCCAGGTTCTAGAGCAACATATGCTCCCATCCAGACAATGTCTATTTCAGGGAAGACCTTGCATTTTCCAACATGACAATGCCAAACCACATACTGCATCTATTACAGCATCATGGCTGCATAGAAGAAGGGTCCGGGTACTGAACTGGTCAGCCTGCAGTCCAGATCTTTCACCCATAGAAAACATTTGGCGCATCATAAAACGGAAGATACGACAAAAAAGACCCAAGACAGTTGAGCAACTAGAATCCTACATTAGACAAGAATGGGTTAACATTCCTATCCCTAAACTTGAGCAACTTGTCTCCTCAGTCCCCAGACATTTACAGACTGTTTTAAAGAGAAAAGGGGATGTCTCACAGTGGTAAACATGGCCTTGTCCCAACTTTTTTGAGATGTTGTTGTCATGAAATTTAAAAATCACCTCATTTTTCTCTTTAAATGATACATTTTCTCAGTTTAAACATTTGATATGTCATCTATGTTCTATTCTGAATAAAATATGGAATTTTGAAACTTCCACATCATTGCATTCTGTTTTTATTTACAATTTGTACTTTGTCCCAACTTTTTTGGAATTGGGGTTGTACTTTCTAATTGATTTAAGAACATTATTGATGATTTTGATTTGTTTAATTTATATCCTGAGATTTTCCATTATTACATTAATGAGTTCTAGTAGTTCAGGAATTGATTTTTCCATCTTTATAAGAAATATTATTACGTCATCTGCAAACAGAGCCAGACGGTGTTCCCTCTGTCCAATTGATTTGCCTGTTATGTTTTGGTGTGTTCTTACTGCTATTGCCAGTGGTTCTATAGCCATAATGAACAGTAGAGGGGATAGGGGATCTCCTTGTCTCCATCCTCTTTGTATCTTAATGACCTTGGATATATTACAATTAGTCATGATTTCAGCATATGGTTCTGTATAAAGTAGTTTTATCCATTTATGAAAGTTTTCTCCAAAGCCAAAACGTGTGAGGATTTCAAATAAATAGAGCCATTCCACTCTCTCAAAAGCTTTTTCAGTGTCTATTGACAGTAATGCTGTATCTGCTGCTCCTTTTTCCTCAAATATTATATTTAGAATTCTCCTAACATTATGAAAGCCTTGCCTACCTTGTACAAAGCCATTTTGATTTTTGTCAATAATATCCAGAATTATTTTCTCAAGTCTCCTGGCTATTATTTTACTCAAAATTTTTAAATCCACATTTAAAAGACTGATTGGCCTAAAGTTTTCACATTTGTTATTCGGTTTGCCTGGTTTTGGCAGCAAAGTGATTAGTGCTCCCTATTAATATCTTTTAACATAAATATGCAGGTGATTATAGGAAATTGTGCGTGCTGATTGGTCTAGAGATCCAGACTATTTCTCCATAATCACCTCGAGTGACTCAGTAAAATGGCAGCCAAGCACTTCATCACCGTAAGTGAGGAAGAATTACAAATAATGAAAGAAAATGCTGTTCCTAAAAGTACTAAAGATGCTGTGAAGTTTGGACTAAAACTATTCAAAGGTAGGGTGGAATTGTGATTTATTTTGTCGATTTCAAAACAAAGTATTTTATGCGACTTGGTGTTGATAAGTGACACAAGCCTGCACCGCCCCGTTATTACATTTGGATGCCACTTTTGAAGTTTGAAAATAAAATATATGTGTGTGTGTGTGTGTGTGTGTGTGTGTGTGTGTGTGTGTGTGTGTGTGTGTGTGTGTGTGTGTTTAAATAATCACCTGTGTATTTATACGAAAACAATTATCCTCCTCAGGCTCAGTGAATATTGGTGAATAATAACCTCAACTTTGTCTTAGGCATTAATCACTGATATTCACTTCACCTTTGGCAAATAATTGTTAAATCATACACCTTTTAACATTTGTAAAATATGCCCGAGTAAACATCTTGTTTTTCAAAGGAAAGGTTTGCAGACTCAACTGCATCAAGATCATCGTTTTAGCTTAGGGTTTTTTGTTTTGTTTTGTTTTTTTACAGTTTTAATGAACTACACTTAAAGGCAGTGGGGATATTTGTTTATTCTGACATAAATGATTTACATTTTAGAGTACAGCTGAAAGTGACTGCACTATTTGAGAAAATTAAGATTTTGGTTTATTTACAAATATGTGATGGAGACTAATGAAGATGAAAAAATGTTTAGAGTGGGTTTGTTTGTTTTTTATTTTTTAATTTGTATTTATTTTTTGGTGCACAGGTCTCTTTCTGTTCATCTCTCAGGGCTGCAAAAGTGAATAAAAACAGTTTTGAACTCTCACCTTCTGGCTTCCTGAAACGCCCGATCACGCAGGTAAGAGCTGTCCACCGACTGGCCGTCCACCAACCAGGTGAGCCCAGTGATGTCGGGTGACTGTTCACCTACAAACGCCTTACACTGAATTACCAAACTGGAGCCTGAACACAAGACACATCAAACACACTCAGACAAATGCACATCTAAATCTTTCTTCTCTTTTACAACCATTTTACACAAACTATTATGGTCAGATCAACAACTTAGAGCTGCTTTTGAGTCTTTTATCAAAACACAAAGCAACATTTATTACTTTTATTTTACATTCATACCACAGTGCTGTTGAATTGTCAATTCTGACTGGTCACAAGGTGTTCATTAATGTTATAAACCTCTAAGTCTCAGGGCACCATCATGTCTGTGTCACACACACACCCCTCGCCCCGCCCCCACACCTCTTCCTTCTGCTCCCCGGACATTTATTTAGCATTTGTCGAAGGAGTCGCCAGTGTCAGGGCTTTCTCTTGGTTAGAGGTAAAGCTGTAGCTAAGTATTTTTTGCCATGGAAAAGTCTTCAGAAGGCTCAGAAAGAAAGTTCTGTGGTTTCTCACTAACATAAGAAGCTGCATGTAAAGTAAAAGAAGAAAACTTGAACAAATGACTTTACAGCTGCTGTAACATACTGTGAGTTATAACAGGATCTAATTTGTTTTGTTGACAATCACTACATTAAATGTGGTAAATAAAAAAAAGCAAAATGTGTCATTATTTAAGAAAGAAAAACACTTGCTGTGGTGTAAGAGGAATAAATCATTGCAGGACATCAATAAAGTTTTATCTAATCTAATCTAATCAGGAGAAGAATGAAATTTATAATGTAACTCTTACTCCACTTCACATCAGGACAACACTGTCAATTGTTTTCCTATAACAGCATACCCCCGAGTGTTTTATTCCTTGTTTAAAGGTTGCAAGAAAATGTTTTGAGAAATATTTGTATTAAAATGTATCTGAATATATTGTTCACACACCATTTATTTTCAAAATCAAATTAATTAATTAATTAATCAATCATGGCTCTATCCTGGTCAGGACTGATGCCCCTCCCAGGAATACAGAGTATCCTCAACTCCTTTCAGAAGGTTCTTTATTTAAATAAAAAAACCCTTGTAATTCAATGTTTTTCTTTTTTGATTAATCAAGTCATTTTGTTTCCTAAAGTAATGCTGGATGTCATTTTTCTTTACTTAGTTGTTCGGTTCTTGACATAATATGGATTACTACAGTTGTGTAATTGGGCTATATAAATAAATAAAAATTGGGCTAAATAATAAAAATATTTACTATTTTTCATCTCATCTCATCTCATTATCTCTAGCCGCTTTATCCTGTTCTACAGGGTCGCAGGCAAGCTGGAGCCTATCCCAGCTGACTATGGGCGAAAGGCGGGGTACACCCTGGGCAAGTCGCCAGGTCATCACAGGGCTGACACATAGACACAGACAACCATTCACACTCACATTCACACCTACGGTCAATTTAGAGTCACCAGTTAACCTAACCTGCATGTCTTTGGACTGTGGGGGAAACCGGAGCACCCGGAGGAAACCCACGCAGACACGGGGAGAACATGCAAACTCCGCACAGAAAGGCCCTCGACAACCATGGGGCTCAAACCCAGACCTTCTTGCTGTGAGCTAACCACTACACCACCGTGCCGCCCCCTCATGAAGCTGGTTAAGATAATCCTCATAGTGTGTAAAGCATCATCAAGGTAAACGGTGGACACTTTGAAGAATCTAAAATATGAAACTTGTTTGTTTGGGTTTTTTTTAACTTTTTTTTGTTTGCCACATATATCCATACATGTTCTAAATGTTATTTCATAGTTTTGATGTCTTCAGTATTGTTCTACAATGTAGAAAATAGTCACAATACAGAAAAACCTATGAACAAATACGAAGTGTGTCCAAACTTTTGACTGGTGCTGTATATTGCCCACAATACATACTCCTTCATTCAGGCACCAACACATGTACACTCCTATAACACTGTGTTAATTGTTTTTGCTGCTTGATGCCTGATGGTCAGTGTGGACTCACTATGTGATAGCACCATGAACAATCATTTATCGAAATACATGATAAAATGAAAGCAGTGCTGGGTTACAGTGGTCTTTATGGTTTGTGTAACGTGTACATCACAGTGTTTTATCTTCCACTTTATCCATCTCGTCATTAATTCAAGAGATGAAACTCACCAAGATGACTTTCAATCACAGAGCCGTTTACAGGAGTGGTTATGTAAGGAGGCGGCAGGCTGGGAGCTGCAAGGAAACATTCACATCATTACACAACATTGTGGCCTTTTATTCATCTTACAGAACAGAAAAATAGTTTGAATTGAAGCTTATATTGTAACCGAGAGGATCTAAAAGCTGTTATAAAAGTGAATTTGGTTGTATAATTTATTTAGAATGGTGCATCTCCATGTAGGGTACATTAAGCATAGTGTAATGTGTCAACATACTATATGCACTGAATATACACACACACACACACACACACACACACACACACACACACACACACACACCATATTAGCTGTCTAGCATCACTCACATGTCAGAGTAGCTTCTCGTGATTTGGTGGTGGGTTCTGTGTGGGACTCTGGTACGCTGGTGACTGGAGCTGAGGGAAAATGTGCAGAAATATTACAAACACACAAAAACTCAATGCACAGAGTAAACAATTACAACCACAATTATTCCTCACCATTAACATCACAAGATAACTGCTTAACTAAAATCAGTCTTATACAACTATAAGGATCATACTTTATGAGTCTCCATGTCTCTGTTTTATTAGAAACTGTTTACTACTTTACAAATGATTAAATCACTATCATGTTAAGGGCTTGGACCCAGATCAGCATTTTGCTAACAAAAAAAAAAAGTTCAGTTTAATAGCCATCACTTCACACTGATTGGCCAAAGTTTGCTTTGCTTCTTTTCTAATAGCTTTCAAATATCACTTCCGCTACCAAGCTCTTAAAATATTAAAAACTTTTCACAAAGAAGGTTGTGAGCTCAAATTCCAACACTCCAAGCTGCCGCTGCTGGGCCTTGAGCCTCAGCTGCTCAGTTGGATAACGACATCTGCCAAATGCCCTAAACATAAATGGTCTAAAAACTTGGTTCACTATCAAAAACTTTTGTAAATATCATTAACTGTTAGAAATTTATATATATATATATATATATATATATATATATATATATATATATATATATATATATATATATATATATATATATATATATATAAATAAAATTTTAATTTATATAATTATTTATTTTATTTATTTTAATGAGTCTCACATGACATGCCGGAAAGTTGCCTCTGTAACTCTGCTGACACTTTCCTTTTTCACCCAATGTGGCATCTAGGTTTCCTCTTTCTATATATATTCCATTCAGTTCATTCCACTCTCAGACACTATACACTACCAACTCACATTACACACAGCACTGATTGTTCTGTCTTAATAACCAACTCCCTTTGTGCATCATCAACCCTACTGCTTTTACTCAGTAACTCATTGTAACCTGAAGCACTGGGCAAAAGTCTTGCTTTGCTTTACATGCAAAGAAATGCTGTAAAGAAAAGATGCCTGCAAAAATTATGAAATTAAATGTTTACCTCTGCCAGCCTGGTTGGAGGAGGTTATGTTTTCATGTTCGTTTGTTTGCTTGTTTCCAACGTAACTCAAAAAGTAGTGAACAGATTTTGATGAGATTTGGAGGAAATGTGAACCATAGGCCAAGGAACAACTGAGTTGATTTTGATGTAATTTGGGATAGAGAGGATCCAGATTTATGCAGATCCAGGATTTTTTTTTTTTGCCTTTTCCCAACGTAACTCAAAAAGTAGTGAACAGATTTTGATGAAATTTGGAGGAAAGGTGGAGCATGGGCCAAGGAAAAATTTGATTAGATTTTAATGCAAATCTCGAGATATTTATTTATTTATTTATTGTAGATATTCTAATATGTGGCTTGGCGGTTGCATGTACTTGATTGAGTATCCTTCTAGTTCTACATAGTTTTTTTTTTTCTTCAAATGGTTGGAAATGTGAAAAGTTTTTATCCTGACCCATGAATGCAGAAGTCATAATAATCAAAAACAAAATTAATTAGCATTATATATATATATATATATATATATATATATATATATATATATATATATATATATACACACACACTCGTACATTTATGCAGAAAATTATAAAGGGTTCACAAACTTTCAAGTACCATTGTGTGTGTGTGTGTGTGTGTGTGTATATATATATGTGTGTGTGTGTGTGTGATGAATGATGAAAAGTGCATTCATTTCTATTTGATTATAAACAGTTCTTGACTCCTGTTGTGTTGTGAGCACTACAGTGCTAACCCAGTCTTATCCATTACATTGCTATGGTGAGGATGAGTGTAACAGTTGTGTGCATGACTAAGTAATGTTGGAGGTTGTTGTCTTACATAATACTTGTAGTTTCCAGGTCCTGCTAACGTTGTATTGTGCATTGTCGAAAATCACCATCAGCCAGCAGGTGTACAGGCCCTCGTCCTCTGTGGAAACGTTTCTGATGATAAGACTGTCTCCTGGCAAAATTTCATAATGAGACCCGTTTATTAACGGGACACCATCATGAAAACCCTGGACATAACACAATAACCAGTGTGTTACTGAGCACTGACATACTTTTAGGAAGTTTCAGGTTTGTGGTTCAACCCTAGTCTAGACAATCAATCTGTCCATCTCCCTATTACTAAACAGGCCTTCATTCTTCTCCTCCTGTCATATGAGACAAAAAAACGTACCTTGAACCAGCGTGGACTTTCCAGCCTGTTGAAATGATTTATGTGCGGACATCCAATGGACAGGTCCTCAGCTGGCCTTGTAGAAACAGGATGTGACATCATCTCCATGTCTTCTCTTCCTTTCTCATAGATGGTCACAGTGAAGCTACCAGTAAGGCAGAATGTGTCGCTGCTAAATGGACAACAGAAACATACGTGAGAAAAAGAAGCTACAACATTATTAACAATTATTGATGTATAGAAGCTTATACATCTCTCTCTCACACACACACACACACACACACACACACACGAGTATGTCTCAGTGTTTTATGAAGAATCACAATAGGTCTGGATTCATTAAAGAAAATAATACAGTGCTGTTTAATTCTCAATTCTGATTGGTCAGGAGGTGCTGATTAATTTTCTCTAAAAGAGAAAACTGTCTCCGCAGTTTAGCTGGCAAATCACAATCTCATCTCATCTCCTCTAGCCGCTTTATCCTTCTACAGGGTCGCAGGCAAGCTGGAGCCTATCCCAGCTGACTACAGGCAAAAGGCGGGGTACACCCTGGACAAGTCGCCAGGTCATCACAGGGCTGACACATAGACACAGACAACCATTCATACTCACATTCACACCTACGGTCAATTTAGAGTCACCAGTTAACCTAACCTGCATGTCTTTTGGACTGTGGGGGAAACCAGAGCACCCGGAGGAAACCCACGCGGACACGGGGAGAACATGCAAACTCCACACAGAAAGGCCCTCGCCGGCCCCAGGGCTCGAACCCAGGACCTTTTTGCTGTGAGGCAACAGCGCTAACCACTACACCACTGTGCCGCCCGCAAATCACAATTTTATCTTAATACACTTCTAATATGTCATTGTTTCTCTAGTAACAAGTAGGACTGTAGTACTTGAGGCTGGTCTCAAGATCACTTTTTGAAACTCTCGGAACTGACCAGATTTTTACTCCATCTTGTTTTGGTTTCAGACATAGAGGACTTTGGACTTTTTTTCAAAACCAGTCAAGACCACAACTCAGGGAATTTCACTAAATTGCCTGCGCATTGTCTGATTTATTTGTTAACATTGTTACTGTGATTGGATGTAAAACTTTCTGCTTCAAATGCAACCAATAATGTGACTCATTGCTAATTTCAAATGTTCATTACTGTTAATGACTGTCACCCCTCCTCCCTTCATACACACTGGTCTGGTCCTAGTCTTGATTCGGTCTTGCCCTGCCCTGGTCTTGACTTGATGTCAACCCCTCAAAGTCTTGGTCTTGATACACTTTGTTCTTGGTCATGACTTGGTCTTGGTTTAGGTGGTCTTGACTACAACACTAGTTAACAAGGCACTTACATGGACTTGTATACATGGACGCTCCACATAATTTAAATGCAGAAATTAACTGATTTAAAAAAAATCTTGCTATTTAACAAAGAAAATGTCTTTGTTAATGTAGTTGATAGTCTTCTCTAAGGAGATGTTTGTTTAACATTTAAGGAAGGAGTCTCCAGTGTCAGCACTTTGAAAGTCAGTAAATATTTCACCATGGGGAAAGTCTTCAGAACAGAGAAGGTGGGCGTTCCTGTTTTATCATATCAATCATAATTAGAAGCAACTTGTCTTATGAAAAAGTTCCACAACACACACATATATATATATATATATATATACACACACACACACACACGGGCGGCATGGTGGTGTAGTGGTTAGCGCTGCCGCCTCACAGCAAGAAGGTCCGGGTTCGAGCCCTGTGGCCGGCGAGGGCCTTTCTGTGCGGAGTTTGCATGTTCTCCCCGTGTCCGCGTGGGTTTCCTCTGGGTGCTCCAGTTTCCCCCACAGTCCAAAGACATGCAGGTTAAGGCCCGGTCCCACTGCACTTACGGATGCAAAGAGGATGTAAAACGTAAAAACATTTTGCCATCCGTTGGAAAACGCTATGCCTCCGTTGTGTACTCATTGCATATGTGCTTCATACGCTCTATCCATCGAGCATCCGTCCACTGTGATTTCATCCGCGCAAAAAGTTTTGAGCTGCACAAAACTTTTAGAACGGATGAACTTTCCGCCGTGTACGATGTAAATCCGCGACATATACGAGCAACAAACGTTCTATGTCCGTTATCATCCGTTAAACGTCTGCTTTATCCTCTCTGCATCCTCTGGGCATCCTCGCAACTCACATCCGCTGCAGCTGAAAACGGAAAGAGGGAGGAAAGATAAGGTACATGAAACGTCTATTCATCGTTAGTAGCACGGAAATAGAAAGGATGTAAGCGTATGCATCTCGTATATAAAGTATTCAAAACGGACAAAGCGTTTATATCTGGGATGTATCTCGTATATTTAGGATGTCTAGAGTATGTAGAAGGACACCTAGCGGACAATCGGTCTGCATCCGATATACATCCGCGCAACATCCCCTTTGTTTCCGTTAGGCGTACGTGATGCATCCCCTTCATCCGCTATGCATCCGCTCTTTCTGCTATGCGTCCGCTTCTCAGTTATCACCCGGTAACCCCTTCGGAGCTGTCATCCACTTCCATCCGCTAGGCTTCCTATGAACATGCGTTTAACATCCCCGCTATATACTACCCACGTCCATTCTTTTCCGTTCTGTTTTCGCAAATTTTCGCCAATTTTGTCCATTTCTGGAGCGGATGAAAATGGATAGAACCACCCCCGAAATTTTGCTCGTCCGCTGTGTCCTTTTTGCATACGTTTTGTGTCCATCGGCCAGTGGGACCGGGCCTTTAGGTTAACTGGTGACTCTAAATTGACTGTAGGTGTGACTGTGAGTGTGAATGGTTGTCTGTGTCTATGTGTCAGCCCTGTGATGACCTGGCGACTTGTCCAGGGTGTACCCCGCCTTTCGCCCATAGTCAGCTGGGATAGGCTCCACCTTGCCTGCAACCCTGTAGAAGGATAAAGCAGCTAGAGATAATGAGATGAGATGAGATGAGATATATACACACACACTACTGTTCAAAAGTTTGGGGTCACTTTGAAATTTCCTTATTTTTGAAAGAAAAGCACTGTTCTTTTCAATGAAGATCACTTTAAACTAATCAGAAATACACTCTACATTGCTAATGTGGTAAATGACTATTCTAGCTGCAAATGTCTGGTTTTTGGCGCAATATCTACATAGGTGTATAGAGGCCCATTTCCAGCAACTCTCACTCCAGTGTTCTAATGGTACAATGTGTTTGCTCATTGCCTCAGAAGGCTAATGGATGATTAGAAAACCCTTGTACAATCATGTTAGCACAGCTGAAAACAGTTTAGCTCTTTAGAGAAGCTATAAAACTGACCTTCCTTTGAGCAGATTGAGTTTCTGGAGCATCACATTTGTGGGGTCGATTAAATGCTCAAAATGGCCAGAAAAATGTCTTGACTATATTTTCTATTCATTTTACAACTTATGGTGGTAAATAAAAGTGTGACTTTTCATGGAAAACAAAATTGTCTGGGTGACCCCAAACTTGTAGTGTGTATATATATATATATATATATATATATATATATATATATATATATATATATATATATATATATATATATATAAAACTAACCTTTTTTTCTGTGGCATAAGAGGAATAAAACATTTTGAGATGAAAATAATCACAGTGATTATTTTCTTATAACACATGAAGTGTCATTCCTTAAATAACTTTGTCCATTTCAAACTACATCATAATAAATCACTTGCACAATCCTGCCTTCAGACTTTAGGCCATGCCCCCTTACTGAGTCTAACGCTGGTACTGAGTGACACTAAACTATGTGCTGGGCATGAAAGTGATTCTGCTTCCAGATGGAGCTATAACTGTTGTTGTCTGTTGTGTCTGTGTGTATAAACAGCATTGCATCACACAGTGTCAGGAAACACGAAAGTCTGAGATACTGAACAACTTGATTTCCTTCCTCAGTACATAGCTTGTCGTCACTCCATCAGAGCATGAAGTAACACCAAAAGTGTCAAAAGTTTTGAGAAATTGTACATAGAACTAATCTGGATGAAAAGAACATTTGTGTGAAACAAAAAAAGATACAAAACACTTCCGGTAATAAACATGTCTCAGAAAAACTAACCACGTTATTTAGGGATTATTTATTAGCTATTTGTTTTGTGTTCTCTTTAGTTCTGCTTTCAGAGTTTTTTTTTTCTTTTAATTAGTGAAGAATTATTGCTTTTGTTAAAAAAAACAATGTGATGAATCAGTATCAGATTCAGCTAAATGATGGTTCTTGGACTTGGGCATATTCATATAAAAACATGAGTAAAGATTAAAATATCAGTCTTTCAGGTGTTTTTTCCTGAGCCTACCTGAGCACATAGGTGTACGTTCCTGAGTCTGAGGGCAAACAAGGGAGGAGCCAGAGGACCCGACCCTTCTGTATCACCCTGTGACCCTGGTTTCTGAGGTCACAATGCTTGCTGTGGAACACCTGGAACGTGGTGCTATTGTCTACAGGCAGTTTCATGTACCAAATGTAAGCTTCCAGAAATGGGAATGTGATGGCCATAGCTTCTCCCTGAGCGTGGAAATCCTCAATCTCTTCACCAATCACTTCACAACCGGCTAGAAAAACACAAGTGTCTATAAGTTTTGGGATAAAGATATGGACATAAAGGTACATGACTATCATCGTTCTAATCAAATCTGAGTTAGGTGCTAGTGGTGTACTGCAATACCATTATCTGCATCTATTTAGTACTCTAAATAGTTGTAGTTGTAGATTGTGATTTAAAACAGAAGTGGGCATTTCTGGAAAGCTTTCTACTTAATGTGACTGAGTAAGCTAGGAAATTGGTCTTCAAAAACAAAGTATTTTCTAAAATCAAGTAACTGTTTATAGTTGAGATAATATGAAATGTTAATATTATAGCAAAGTTACTGAACAATATTTTCAGATTTACTTTACAGTTTTTGGTTTGTTAAATTCCAAAAAGTGTAGACTTTACTTGACTTTTCCCACACCATCAGAATTTACAACAAAGTTGACCATAGTACTGCTGCCAGTCAAACTGGGGTCCTTTAAGCAGCATTTTATTGTAATCATGTGAAGATTTGTTGTTTTACTAATGATGGAGAATGCTGATTTAAGAATGACGTACAAAAAGTTAATATTTGACAGATTCTTAAAAAAATCATGTGCTTCCTTTGTAAATTAATGCTGTCCTGGTCATCCCTTTAGAGCATATTAAGCACGAAAGTATGAAACAATTCTAGCAATGTTTCTGGAAGAAAGAAAGAAAGAAAGAAAGAAAGAAAGAAAGAAAGAAAGAAAGAAAGAAAGAAAGAAAGAAAGAAAGAAAGAAAGAAAGAAAGAAAATACTGCACCTACAATTATGTACCTGTATTTGTTTAAAATGCATGATCTCTGTCCAGTCTTTATTACCTCCACCAACTATGTTGGAGGAGGTTATGTTTTTGCTTCCGCTTGTTTGCTTGTTTGTTCCGAACATAACTCAAAAAGTAGTAAACAGATTTTGATGAAATTTGGAGGAAAGGTGGGCCATGGACCAGAGAACAATCGAGTCAGTTTTGAAGTAAACCTGAATATGCGGCTTGGTGGAGTTATGCACTCTAACGAGGACCCTTCTAGTCTTATTGTCTGTCCCTATTATGTGTTAACATTGTTTACTGGCATAGCTGACATCATACAGCAATCTATATCCAGGTGCCATGTGTCAGGATCGTCTTAAAAAAAAAAAACAGCCTGTTGTTTGATGAACTAAAAATGCTATAAGATAAACTCTAAAATATACTCTATCGGTTTCTCTAACAGATGCCTCAATCCCTGCGTAAAAGTGTGCATCAGTGAATGAGAAGGTTTGTTTGAGAGCTGATTCACAGATGTGAACTTTTTTTTAAATGCAGGCAACACCATTACTCATTCATTTCTCACTTTAACTAACTGTTTAAATGCTTCAAAAGACACCACTTTTTGTATATTTTTATATTTTGAGCTGTTTGTGTGGATAACGAGTCATGTGTTTGACTCTCAGCTGTGCGTATTAATGGAGATGATCAGTTATCAGGATAAATGGAAATACACTCAACCAGCTACTTTATTAGGAAAACCCATCCACCTGCTGTTTTATGCAGTTCTCTAATCAGGCCAGTCCCTTAACTGCAGTACAGTACATAAACTCATGCAGATACAAATCAAGAGCTTCAGTTAATATTCACTTCAAACATTAGAATGGGGAAAATTTGTTATCTCAAAGTGTGACTTTAACTGTGGCATGGGTGTTGGTGCCAGATGGACTGGTTTGAGTATTTCAAAAATTGCTGATCTCCTGGGGTTTTCACACACAACAGTCTCTAGAGTTTACACAGAATGGTGCAAAAAACATTGAGCGAGCAACAGTTCTGTTGGTGGAAACAAATGTCTTGTTGATAAGAGAGGTCAGAGGAAAATGGCCAGATTGGTTTGAGCTGCCAGGAAGGATATAGCAACTCATATAATCACTCTTTACAACTGTGGTGAGTAGAAAAGCATCTCAGCATGCAAGAGCAGAAGACCACATTGGGTTCCACTCCTGCAGCCAAGAACAGGGATCTTAGAATCAACAAGTTCCTATTAAAGTGGCTGGTGAGTGCAAGGTTTCGTTGTTGGTGGGGTTTTTTTTTTTATGCATCACAGACAGACACAGCAACACATTATTAATAATGCAGAGAACAATAATCACTGGTCATAATAAAGGAAGTGTTGTCTGGTTTAGAAAAATTTTGGCAGACTTATATGAGCTGAGCCACGTGATCAATTTGAATGGCCTCATTTGCTGAAACAAGTCATAATTCTCTTCAGGAGCATGCAGGACTGTCTGTTTTATCCCATCTGTTCCCACAAAGTTTGACCAATCCCATCTACTACTTCAGTTATTTTTGCTTGGACCTGCTGGCCATGTCTTCTAACTAAACAGTTAATAATAAGTTATCACTCTGATAAAGCAATTACTGAAAATGAATGAACAAATAACTAAAGCTTAATTTACACAAGATACATTATTTTTCACTCACATTACCTTTCACAGGCACTGTGCAGGCATGGGCAAGTCCACAGGACAAGATCATCCACACACTGAAACTCATGATGCACTGCATGAAGAACAGAGTGGACATGAGAGAAATGGCTGAATACATCATCAAAGCACACACACTTACAGTGGTGCTTGAAAGTTTGTGAACCCTTTAGAATTTTCTATATTTCTGCATGAATATGACCTGAAACATCATCAGATTTTCACACAAGTCCTAAAAGTAGATAAAGAGAACCCAGTTAAACAAATGAGACAAAAATATTATACTTGGCCATTTATTTATTGAGGAAAATTATCCAATATTACATACCTGTGAGTGGCAAAAGGATGTGAACCTCTAGGATTAGCAGTTAATTTGAAGGTGAAATTAGAGTCAGGTGTTTTCAATCAATGGGATGACAATCAGGTGTGAGTGGGCACCCTGTTTTATTTAAAGAACAGGGATCTATCAAAGTCTGATCTTAACAACACATGTTTGTGGAAGTGCATCATGGCATGAACAAAGGAGATTTCTGAGGACCTCAGAAAAAGCGTTGTTGATGCTCATCATGCTGGAAAAGGTTACAAAATCATCTCTAAAGAGTTTGGACTCCACCAATCCACAGTCAGACAGATTGTGTACAAATGGAGGAAATTCAAGGCCATTGTTATCCTCCCCAGGAGTGGTCGACCAACAAAGATCACTCCAAGAGCAAGGCGTGTAATAGTTGTTGAGGTCACAAAGGACCCCAGGGTAACTTCTAAGCAACTGAAGGCCTCTCTCACATTGGCTAATGTTAATGCTCATGAGTCCACCATCAGAAGAACACTGAACAACAATGGTGTGCATGGCAGGGCTGCAAGGAGAAAGCTACTGCTCTCCAAAAAGAACGTTGCTGCTCTTCTGCAGTTTGCTAAAAATCACATGGACAAGCCAGAAGGCTATTGGAAAAATGTTTTGTGGACGGATGGGACCAAAATAGAACTTTTTGGTTTAAATGAGAAGCATTATGTTTGGAGGAAGGAAAACACTGCATTCCAGCATAAGAACCTTATCCCATCTGTGAAACATGGTGATGGTGGTAGTATCATGGTTTGGGCCTGTTTTGCTGCATCTGGGCCAGGAAGGCTTGTCATCATTGATGGAACAATGAATTCTGAATTATACCAGTGAATTCTAAAGGAAAATGTCAGGACATCTGTCCATGAACTGAATCTCAAGAGAAGGTGGGCCATGCAGCAAGACAACGGCCCTAAGCACACAAGTCGTTCTACTAAAGAATGGTTAAAGAAGAATAAAGTTAATGTTTTGGAATGGCCAAATCAAAGTCCTGACCTTAATCCAATCGAAATGTTGTGGAAGGACCTGAAGCAAGCAGTTCATATGAGGAAACCCAACAACGTCCCAGAATTGAAGCTGTTCTGTATGGAGGAATGGGTTAAAATTCCTCCAAGCCGGTGTGCAGGACTGATCAACGGTTACCGGAAATGTTTAGTTGCAGTTATTGCTGCACAAGGGGGTCACACCAGATACTGAAAGAAAAGGTTCACATACTTTTGCCATTCACAGATCTGTAATATTGGATCATTTTCCTCAATAAATAAATTACCAAGTATAATTTTTTTCTCATTTGTTTAACTGCCTTCTCTTTATCTACTTTTAGGACTTGTGTGAAAATCTTATGATGTTTTAGGTCATATTTATGCAGAAATATAGAAAATTCTAAAGGGCTCACAAACTTTCAAACACCAATGTACATTGAGCTTAGATATAGAAAATGATCAGTTCATATCCTGTAACATCAGGAAGGGAATGAAAGTTCAAAGCTGCTTCAAAACTTGTACTCTTAATATCTTTAAGGTAATATCTTAGTTACCTTCTGAGAAAACGCTCAGTGTGAATGTTTCGAACAAAAATTCACAGGAGCAAAGATTTTTCTTCTTAAAAATATTTATTTGATATAAATGTGCACAGTAATATTTGGTCTATTTATTACAGCTAGAAGGATTTTTATTCCTGAACTTTCCACTACCAGAACACATTTGGGTCCAGGCTGACATGGTTTTGAATGTTTTGAGTTATCCAGGCTTGGATTAAGTTTATTCAATACATGTGAGCTAATATAATACACCTTTGATAAAGGTGCAACAACACAAAAATATCACTAACTCCCTGGCTGTGATTCGCAAATCACTGGACATCACTTGACCCCAATTTCATGAAAGAAAAACTGATTTAAAGAACAGTATAATAAGAGCACAAGACCAGGAGTTATTCGTATCCTAAATGTACATGGTGCTGTCATTAACTTTCTGGAAGAATAGATGCTGTGGAAAAATCCTGTGGAATCATCATCATCATCCTGAATGATGAAAGTCAATCATATGTAGTTATTGCAGGCTTAAAGACAGTCAGTCTATTAAAATTGAAAGAGTAGTCACAGTTTCAGTTCTCTTAAAATGTTCTTCACACCATGACAGCTGATCATCTGTAACGCTCCTACAGCCTGGAAGTCACGCATTATATAAAGACACTAATTTTATATGTCCTGCCTCATCACTGGGAGTTGAAACAAATCCTTTTTAATACATAATGCTTTGATCAGTAATTCATATTTACTAGTGCTGTATGGCTTTGAATGTAGTTTGCATACAGAAAAGAATGTTAGTGGTGTTAATAGAACATGATTAATAATTAACACTTACACACGAACGATCACCTTAAAAATCTTAATGATTCAGTGTTCAGGAATTACAATTCACTATTATAGCATGACTTGCAATTATAAAAATTGCGCCACATTTTGCGGTGCAATACTGCACTTAATTCTATATTAATTCTAAATATTTTAATGATAAAGCTGTGACAGAATTGCCCAACAAATGGTAGTAATCTTGATCAAAATGAACAACTCAAATAAACATGTTATATAACAATTTGGTCTTTATCACAATATTAATATTTCAGGACATTCATGAACCTGCTCACTCTGACACACAAATTCCCAAAATGCCCCAAATTTCCTCTCGGAGATCAATAAAGTAGTTTGAATCCATCTATCATTCTCACCTGGCTTTTGAAGGTCGTCATGGTGAAGGTAAGGGTTAAACTGAAAGGGTAATGATAGTGTGCTCGAGGGAGAGATGGAGAGAGAGAGTGATGAAGACATGCACAGATATAGGCACATATGATAAAGGAGGAGACTGAAGCCGTGAGCAGTTCCCTTTTTCCTCTTCTTTCGATGTGTGCACTGTGTAGGCAGCAGTTGGGGAAACCTTCAACTCTGAGCACTTTTAAGGTTCCTCACATGAGCTTGGAAATTCCTGAGCTTTCCATGACACATACAAATAAACACACACATTTCATGACACGGGTGAAGAACAGAGTGTACACAAGTAGTATCTGTGTCTATGGGAAAAACCAAGACATCAGAAGTATTCTGCATCCTGATGTTGACACACAGCATTCAACCGAAACAGCACAACTGATGCAAGCAGACAATTCTGACAAAATAAAAATATGTTCATGTGAAATGATGAAATACAACCAGCTCATGAAATATCTGCTTCCTTTTGGTCTTTTACTATTATTTAATATTTATGGATAGATGACATTGAGATACACACACACACACACATGTGTATATATATATATATATATATATATATATATATATATATATATATAGTGTGTGTGTGTGTATAAACACAGTTGCGCGAAGATATGCTTTGAGTGGTGAATGTATCGTGAACAAGTGAAATATTCTTCAACATGAGAAGACAAACTTCATATCTTCATGCAACCGTGTCATGATTTTTTTATATTATATGGGCACATCCACAAGAAAATACACAAGTTTATCAAAAGAATTTTAATTTTGAACCGGTTCTCCATTTTGACAACATGCGGGAAAACACTGGGAGTGATGTCATCAGAATGAAATATCAGGAATTATTATACATACGGGTCACTTTTCCCATGGAATAAAAACATGTATTCTATTCCCTTCTAGCGGGTTTATTGATGCCATGCAATATTATCATAATATCGCTTATCATCCACATATTACTCCACTTTCCCCAATGGAGAATGAGCATGGAATATTGTTATAATATTGCATGTTGTCAAGACAACACATCACACGTGAAGATCCAATGACAAAACTTTTCTGCTGCGCATGTGCACAATCATTTCTTTGTCGGCCAGGAGAGAGAGAAGACAGGGTTAATTCAGTGCTTGGATTAAGCACTAAATAAATAAACTGAAACTAAAGACGCGCTGAACACCTGAAAGGCTACCAAAACTTACGGTAATTATATATCCTTCACGAATATTTCCAAGAGAAAAACATACCAACAGACACCAAAAAACTGGAAAAGAGACACTTGGAGACGTACAACTTCCATACTAGTGAGTGACTGACAGTTTGTTCACAAACATGACCACGAGGTTTGCTTCATTAAAAGCCAAAGATTTAAGATACTTTTTTGGGGGGGCTTTTTTCACCTTTATTGGATAGGACAGTGTAGAGACAGGACAGGAAATGAGCGGGAGAGAGAGATGGGGAGGGATCGGGAAATGACCTCGGGTCGGAATCGAACCCGGGTCCCCGGATTTATGGTATGCCACCTGAGCCACGACGCCCCCTAAAAGCCAAAGATTTAAAAGAGAAAGATGCGCTGAACACCTGAAAGGCTACCAAAACTTCACTGGATATTCTTCACACATTTAATCTTCCGCATTAAAGATATGGAAAAACTGGAAAAGACACACGTCGGAGATGTAAAACTTCTGCACTCGCGAGTGACTAACAGTTTGTAAACAAAAATTGCAGCGAGGTTTGCTTCATTAAATGCAGACGATTTAAAGAGACAGACATGCTGAACACCTGAAAAGCTACCAAAACCTCACTAGATATTCTTCATGCATATTTACATGAGAAAAACATACCAACGGACATCAAAAAACTGGAAGAGAGAGTAATAGCAGAAATATTGTCAAAGATCTACTTGGAGGTGAGGAAAAGTGATGGAGACTTTTACAAAAGGACTTCACTCGTGGACTTCACTCAGCAAAGCCTTTTTGTTTTGAACAACTGCAGTGTAACAATTAACTACGACCAAAAGTAACTGTGAACTTGAACTGTCTACCTGTATATAACTTGTATATTAGTTGGGTTGTTGTTCAGGCAATTTGGACTTGGACCATTTTTACTGTTAGAACTTTGACTTTGTACAGTACACTGGATTGACAGAACATTGAATTACATTCGATCAGAATCAGCATTTAATATTGGTAAGTTACCCCCCGTTCTTAACTTTTTGTAAAATCTATAATTGTTTCATCAAATGTGTATGAAAATAATAATAATAATAATAATAATAATAATAATGGATTTTTTCATGGTATATCAGATATATTCGATTCAGCTACTTGTCTTCGACTTGTTCAGTATCATGCTAGCTGAATGGAATATATCTGATATACCACTCAACACCAGCCAACATTATTTAAATATGTCACTCAGATCCACAACGTATTTCATATGAAAAATGCAAGTTTTTCCAACACACAATGATAAACTTCATCTCTTCAAGCCAACATGTGATTTTTTTTAATTATTATATAAGACAAGTTCACTAACAAAAAGTACCTAAATTTATCAAAACAATTCATCGATTTCCTCACAAGTGACATACAGAGAAATATGTTCTGGCTGTAGCTCATATGAAAAATATGAATGGTACATTTCCCAGTACACTCATGTCCACACACATTCATATATATATATATATATATATATATATATATATATATATATATATATATATATATAATTTTTTTTCATTCATATATATTACACACACACACACACACACTTGCACTTGTAATTAGGTTTAGTATGTACCAGTTCGATTTAAAACTGAAACGGACATGAATGTGTTCGATGCTGGCTCAGCAGTTCAATATCATTTAGGTTTTCATAAACTCTCATAATTACCATCTTATGAAACAAAATACTAAAATACACTAGAATAGAATTTTGTTAATAAAAACTTGTAATTTGTAATATGCATATATGACTCATTTACAACATAATAACAAAATACAATTCACATAAAAGAAAACCTAACTAAAATGATCATAAAATAGATGGTAGTTTAACACCTTGAGCGAGAGAAAAAAAAAACACGTAACATTCCTTAAATTACAAAGGACCATCAGGACTTCTGGCCACACGCAGAGCAGACACCAGGACATTAGCAGCAGATCCTTCATGTCCTGTAAGTTGTGAGGTACAACTCCATGGATTGGACTTGTTTATCTGGTACGTCCCACAGATGCTCGATTGGATTGAGGTCTGGGGAACTTTGAGGTCAACACCTTAAACTCTCAGTCATGTTTCTCAAATCATTCCTGAACAGGTTTTGCAGTGCGTCAGGGAGCATTATCTTGCTGAAAGAGGCCACTGATATTAGGGAATAGCGGTGCCATGAAGGAGTGTACTTGGTTTATAACAATGGTATGTGCCAAAGTGATTTCCAGATGAATGCCAGAACCCAGTTTCCCAGTAGAACATTACCCAGAGCATCACTTGTCTTCCCATAGTACATCCTGGTGCCATCTCTTCCCCAGGTAAGAGATGCACACATACCTGGCTATTAACATGATGCAAAAGAAAACATGATTAATCAGACCAGGCCACCTTCTTCCATTGCGCCATGGTCCAGATCTGATGCTCATGTGCTCATTGCAGGTGCGTTCGGTGGGATGCAGGAGTCAGTGTGGCATCCTGCAGCCACACAGCAAGTTGTGATGCACTGTGTGTTCTGACACTTTGCTGTTTTCACGAGCATTCACTTTTTCAGCAATTTGTGCTACAGTAGCTCTTCTGTGGGACTGGAACACATGGGCTAGCCTTCACTCTGCATGCTCATCAATGAGATTGATCAATCGATCTATCTACCTATCTATTGTATTTGCATCAACCTGAGTATGTATATAATAAACAAGGAATCTCATCACATAAGCACAATGACTAAGAAGCTCACGTTCAAACATGAATCAAGCAGTGGAAACTCTGTAGAGTAGCGGTGAGTCAGAGTGGGTATCATCCTCTATACACTTAATCTGCGACTTTAGCACACACTGGGATTTTCTTTTTAGGTCTTTTAGGAATATACATTTTACACACACCCCATGTAAAACAATGGGCACACACAGGAACAAATGCACGTGCGCATACGCACAGACAAAAATGCACTTTGTAGGAAGTCATCCAAGAATTTTTTGTGGCATCCTGTATGCCAGTGACTGTGTCATCAAGATGAAAATTCTCCTTCTCTCTCACACACAACAGGAACTCCCAAGACGATGTGACGTTGTGCAACAAATGACAGTAACAAGTGCTCATACTTGGTCGTCAAGGAAATGTGACATAAAAGAAAATGCATCACTATAAGCAGTCAGCATTTCATCTCACGTCTGATGAAACTCACCCAGCAGATTTACTTCATTTCCAGCCACAAATACTATCAAGCATATAAAATATTTTCAATTAAAAAAAGCCTGGTACAACTTTATATGACAGCATTTTTATATTTAAGCACAAAACAATGTTTACTTTTTACTTTCGATTTATATTAATTCGATCCGAGGACAGCAGGAAGATTTCACAAAACCTGAGTTGCTTTTAGACAGTCAGCGAACCGAGTCAAGTTTAATCACCCTGTATGAGGAACCAACAGGATTAAAAAAAATATATAATAATTTTAAAAATATATAAAATTTAAAAAATTACAGCTTGGCATTTTGTTGTGAAGAAGTGAGTCTGAGAGATATGACTGCACCACCAACAGCTGGTTTTATTCCACCAAAAATGAGCACAATTTTGAGAGATATTTCTCATATAAATGAGATAAAGCCGTTACTGACAGAAATCAGGAGGGACATTAATACAGAGGACAGGAAACCAGGTTTTCTGATAGCTTTCGATGTCTTATGTGGATTTCTCAAAAGATGTATAACAAACTGAGTTTTAAATAATGGATTAGTAAAGCAGATTTTAGAAATTCCTGGTAGTGGACAGACTTTTCATTTATTTCTCTATTTATTTATTTCCATAATCTGAATTCTGCTGTGCAAGAACATCTGACGATTCAATTAAAAAACTACTTTAAGAGTGTGGAAGAAATGTCATCAAAAATAAAGAGGAAACAAATGACGGTATCAAGAAAATTTCCACTCATCACTTAAAAAGAAACACCTTGAGAGGAAAAAAATAACACAGAAAATTCCTTAAGTTACTTTAGGAATTTATTTTCAAAGGGAAAAAAAAACAAAAAAAAAAAACCCAAAAAACAAAAGGACCATCAGAAAAATACAGGACTTCCTGCCATACACAGAGAGGACAAATGATACAGTGCCACGACTGAAACACAGACATCCAGATCAGCCGGGAACGGTTCTGAAACGTCGTTATCCATTAAACATCATTATCTGTCCGAGTTATTAGCCTTAAACAACTGAGAAGAGAAATACTGACAAAAAAAAAAGTCAATACAAAAAAGCTAAGAGTTCTGTAAGAGAAAACATAAATAAATTGAACATTAGTGTAGCTCAACGTTTGCATCTGTAAACATTTTCCTCAACAGGTGAACATTATATTAAGTGAGCACTACATTACGACTGCACTCGACTCGCTGTACGGCTGTAGAGACTGAAATGAACAGTAGAGAAATAGGCTATAGTTAAGCTTCTTAACTATATCTAGAACTGGAGCACTCGGAGCTCTGAGAAAAGAAAAACAACAGAACAAGTTTGTGTTTCATGTAGTGGTTCCTTAACGTCAGGTCTTAAGTTTCTGCTTTTTGTTATTGGAGCAGAATTGGTTTATTTTCTTATGCAAAAACTGCAAGCCGTAATCTTTTTGCATGAAGCTGAAAGGAAATCTAAACTTGAACAATAATTAATACTTATTAGCATTAAATAAAATTATACAAACAATTTAATAAAAGCACCTAACAAAAAATATGGTGGTGAATGGTCCGTGTGTGTGTGTAGGAGCATAATTGTAAAACTGAAGGGAAAAGACATGAAAAATATCTGATGATGGACCCAAAAACCCCACAGTGTTAGCCTTCATTATGTAAATATAGTACACACACACACTCTTAAAAAAAAAAATCTGCTAGCTGTAATATCAGTTTAATTCGTGTGTCCATACTGAAGGACTAAAATGTATAAACCACATTGCAGTGTTTATTTTGTGGAGTAACAGCAGCTGTGTTGTTTTGAAAGAGTGTGTTTAAGAACTGACAAAATGTTGGCAGTTTATAAACTGAAAGAGATCTACAGAGAGAAGAGCAATGAAACAGGACAGTACTAGGCTGTATGTGTGAGGGGTGTGTGTCTGTGTGTGTGTGGTGAGATTGCTATTGCTCTCCTCAGAATCACATATACACCAAGCTGTACAGCTGAAACACCTTCAGTAACACACAACGCTGTATTACGCTCTAAAGGAACATGTTTAATATCAACAAGCGGCAGGTCACCTGACAGGAACCCACGGAGAAGGCGGAGAAAATCACACTGATCATGCTGAATGTACGCAACACTGAGGAGGTCAGATACCCTTACAGTCTGGATTGGACTGAAACGGAACAGTGAAGAGATGATGCTGAACACAAATGACTGCGTACAACGGTGAACAACTCCAAAGACACGCACTATAGACTCAGACGGCTCAGTTTGTAAATTGTTACTCTGTTAAACATTGTCAAAGGAAGAAAATAAAACAGCGTGGAGTCATGCCTTTCAACTTTTAGCACAAGAACAGACAGTATTTTCACACTACATTCCCACTTAGTGCATCGTATATATCTGGAAAAATCCAAGGGGAAAAAACAAAAACAAAAAAACATCACGTCATGTCATCCACGTAATGGCATGAACAGAAGTTTTCTGGGTCAGATGTTCCTCCTCATCACAAGCTGTGACTGAATCCAAAATTTCACTGAATCTGCTCACATGACTGAAGGAACACCTCACTACTTCCTTTCAATTTCATATCACACATTCACAGCAGGTGTCATTTCACACGCAGTCTATAAAACTAACTAGAGGCGAGAGAGTGCCAATGCTCAGCTGTCAGGTGAGACGGAGGAGTTGGGGTCACGAATTAATATGCAAAAGTCCATGCTTGTGGCTCTCTCTGACTTAAAAAAAAAAAAAAAATTTTAAAAATACAAATAAAAAAAAAAATTAGGGTGTCGACTTGGGCTTCAGTGAAATGAAGAATACAGAGAACAGTGAGAATGAGAACGTGTGAGCCTTAAAATCACAGGTAGAAGATTACGAGAATCTGCATATTTAGTGAATAATAATAATAATAATAATAATAGCATTAAAATATTCTTTCGTGGTCCATCTCCGTCCTCGACGCGTCTCACACACACATACCTGTCCATAACATGAATACACTTCACTTTCCCAGGACCCACCGAATAAACACACACGCGCTTCATTTTACCTTCTGTTCTGAAACTACGACGTATTTCCCCCATCAGTTATACCCTCACTCTACCACTTGGTCAATCAGGGATTTCTACAGAAGGAAAACATGTACACAGGCTAGCAATAATACTGTAAGATAAAACCTGTCACCCAGAACCTTCTCCCTTTCTCACACTTGTTTATTTTTATTTTTTTTCTTCATCTAAATTTCTTGACAGCTACTCAGTCCAGTTTATGACAGCAGGTGAGGGTCATTTAGCGTAACGTGGTTTCTGCTCGTCACACTGAGGATCTCTGGTTGTACTTTAGATGTGTGGTGGTTGTAGGTTTTCCCGACGCTGCCATCTTGTAAAAAGGGATGTCGTCATTCCAGGCTGAGTGGGAGTGTTTACCAGCTGAGTAAGGATGTGCGTCCTAGTGTCATGAAGTAGACCTGGCTGGAACCTCCGGAACGCACTGACGCAAAGAAAACCTGGGAACAAACAAACAATGGTTAAGTACATTCTTACTAAAACTCTTCTCCATTCTTCATGAGGAGACAGTGATGTGGAGCCTCAGGTTCATGTTCAGGCTACAACATTCACAACCCCTGAGGAAACGGAGCAAGAATAACTGTTCAACAAACCACTTGTTTTCAGAAATTTATAACCATAGTGATAGCTTTCAAACTGCGCGCGCGCGCATGTGTGTGTGTGTGTGTGTGAGAGAGAGAGGGAGACAGACAGACAGAAAATGAGACCGATAGAGAGCAAGACAAACAAAGAGAGACACAGAGACAGAGAGAGGGGAAGACAAAAACAGCAACAGAGAGGCAAAGAGACAAAGACAAAAAACGAGACAGAGCAAGACAAACACAGAGCGAGAAAGAGAAAGCAAGACACACATACAGAGACAGACAGAGAGGCAAAGACAGAGACAGTAAGACAAACAGAGAGAGACAAAAACAGAGCGAGAGAGAAAGACAGAGAGACAGACAAAAACAGACAGCGAGAGAGACTTTGACTTAAGAAAACCTTTATTAAACAAAAAGTAAAAACAAAAGGTATCAGTTAACTTTTATCATTGCTCACGTAGAAAAAAACACAAAAAAATGAGAGCAACAACTCTCCCTTGATTCAGAGAGTACAGAATACACCTCCTACAGCCCACAGGTCACTGAAAGTTATAAGATCATCCACCAAAGTGTAAAAACCATGTTCCACTCTGATCCGTGGTCTAAGAAGTCCTCTGCAGATCTGCTCAGCGTCCACAGAGCCCACCCCCTGACGCCCGTTCTTACGACTCAACCAAATAGACAGCTTTGCAGTGGCAAACAAAAAATTAATCAGTAAGTGAATCTTTCCTTTCTTTGCTGAATACTTTGGACCATAAACAAACAACTGAAAATAAAAGTGCTCCCCCAAACCCTGAACCAGTACCCTCAACAGATCAAAAAGTGCAACTAAACGTGAACACTGAACAAATAAATGTGCTAAAGTCTCTGGTTGCGAACAGAAAAACAACCCTCCCCCGTGATCAGGATCCAGGCGTGCTGCTGTGTGTCTGTTTGTGGCTATTGCCCCGTGCACGACCCTCCACTGGAGGTCAGCTGCCCGTTTTTCAACAGGCCGTTTATACAGGGACTGCCAGCAGCCTTTCGGGGACGAGCCTGGGCCAAAAAACTCAGTCCACCTTGAGGCTTTTATATCCTTAAGTGACTGAAAGTTCCGTACTTTCACACACGTGCAATACAGCGCTTTCTTCCCCAAACCTTCGAACTTTCCCAGCTGTGGTGCTCTGGAGGAAAGGAGACCATCTTCTCCCTCTTGCCATTCAGCAATAGTGGCACTAACATCCAGGCAAGGAAAGGCGTACTCAGCAGCTTCATCCCAGTGATCAGGAAGGGAAGCATCCTCCGTGATAAAGGCCTTCAGACCTTCTGGTAATGATCCTAACATCTCCTCCACCACTCTGGACAGCAGCCTCGGTCTGATGTTTATTGGTCTGCTCCAGGACCTCCACTGGCATCAGCAGGTGGCCAAGCTTTACACATCCAGCCTCTCTGAGAGATGATCTCAGACTGGCTGATGTCAGGACCTCTACTCTAATGAGACTGTTGAACGAAGGCTCCTCCAACAGCCACAGGCCTGCTGCAGGAGCAGGATCTCTGGTTACCTTCAGTACTCTCCAACACTTTAAAACCAAAGAGTAGAAAGGGGCAAGTCCAGTCAGGTCCTCCTGCCTTAGCAAGAAGCTTACTGTAGCCCAGACACCCAGCTTTCGGCAGGACAGCGCTGGCAATTTCCAGCCACCTCACACCAACCTGATACAACAAGTCTCTGGGGAGTCTGCAGCCTGAAAGCCATCACCCGGGCAGAGATGTATATGAGGCCTTGCCCTCCCTCCTCCACTGGCAGGTACAATGCTGAAGCCCATACCCATTGCTGTCCTGTCCAGAAAAAGTCCAAGATGGTTCGCTGAATGTCCTCAATCAGACCTCTAAGGTGGGGAGAGAACAGTCAGTCTGTGCCACAGCGTAGAAGCGACCAAGTTACTGACAACCAGAACTCGACCCCTATACGACAGCTGGGGTAGCAACCATTTCCATTTAGACAACCTTGCACACACCTTCTAACTCACACCCTTCCAGTTCTGCTGTTGATAACCTTCTGTGCCCAAGTACACCCCCAAGACCTTTAACCCCCTACTTCTCCACTGTAGACCTCCAGGCAGAGCCGGCAATGTTCCCTCTTCCCACTGGCCCATCTGAAAAGCCTTGCTCTTACTCCAGTTCACTTTGGCTGAGGATGCTCTCTCATATAGCCTCAAGCTATCTTTCAAGGCTTCTAGGTCTCTCTGGTCTCTTACAAAAACATTTACATCAGCATATGCAGAGACTCTAAAAGTAGAAACATGCCATGACCCTGGTAATAGCCCTGTCTAATCCCCCTTCTCACAGGAAAAGGCAGACTCAACCCGCTCCTCACTTTAACTAAGCACTCTGCCCCACCATACAATAAACCCACCCATGACACAAAAGAATCACCAAACCCAAATGCATGCAGTGTAGAAAATAAATAATTCTGATCCACCCTATCAAAAGCTTTTTCCTGGTCCAAAGAAATTATATCAAGGTTCAAATCATGAACATTACAAACATCAATTAAATCCCAAATCAAAAACAGATTGTCCAATATAGTTCTCCCTGGAATGCAATATGTCTGGTCCACGTGCACAATTATGCCCAAGTAGTCTCTCAGTCTGTTAGCCAGTGCTCTGGAGAGTATTTTCTAGTCAGTGCATAAAAGAGCCACTGGTCTCCAGTTCTTTAAAAGTGCCAAATCCCCTTTTTTTGGTAAAAGGGAGAGAACTGCCATTTGACAAGATGAAGGCAGCGACCCTCCATTAAAACATTCTAGTAGCACCTCATGTCGATCCGCGCCGATGTTTCCCCAGAACTGCTTAAAAAAAATCGGCGGTAAGCCCATCCAGTCCTGGTGCTCGGCCTGAAGCCATCTGACTGACAGCTGTAGTTAGTCCCTCCAAACTGAGCTCTCGATCCAGATCAGTTTTCTCTTGTGGGTTCAGCTGTGGAAGCCCTTCAAGCAGCTTGGCAGCACACTCTGGACTGCAGCGGTCTGCTGAGAACAAGTTGGTGTAGAAATCAGTGGCACAGTTCCTCATTTCTTTGGGGTCTGTTGTTACTGTCCCATTGGGGAGCTTCAGAAATGTCATCATTTTCCTCCTCCCAGTATTCCTCTCTAGATTGAAGGAGGAGCTTGAAGCATCCATGTCCTTAATGTTCTGGAAACGCGATCTAACCAGAGCTCCCTTCACCCTCTCCTCCAAAAGAGTTCTAAGTGCCATCTTTTTATTGTTCAGTAAATTTCTGGTAGCAGAAGTTGGTTTCAGATGTAGAGCTGGGCGATAAATCAATTTTATCGATTAATTCGAATTTACAGTTAAGGACGATGCGTTTTTATGAAAATCGGTTTTCTCTCAGTTTTAACTTCCGCCACCGACGCTCCCCTCTGCGCATGTGCAGAACGGATCGGGCAGCAGTGACGGATCGGGCACTGACACTTTTGCCCTCCTCCCGCGCGCTTGCCATAGACACACACAAACAACATGGCAGCGATTGGGGGAAAGCCGCAACTTGTGCCCAAGAAAGGAGTAACTTCCTCCATGATCTGGAATTGGTTCGGTTTTGCGGTGTCGGACGCAGACCAAACAAGTCCTCGTTGTAAGGTGTGTTTGAAAACTGTTGCTTCCAAAGGAAGCAGCATGACGAATTTATTCCAATACCTTAAACAGAAGCATGCAGCGGAGTGGGAGAAGCGCTGCTCCCAGCAGAAAGAAAACAACTGCAGCACTAGCACACCATCCAAAGTAAAGCAAGCAGCCGTCCCTGACACATTTTCGAACTGTGTGCCTTATGATAAGAATGGGGCGCGGTGGAAGGCAATCACAGATGCTATCGTGATGTTATCTCATCTACAAGCTTGTTTTTTGGCTTCTTTTTGGTTTCTGGTTGCACTTTAACCCCATAGGGGAAATTTAAGTGAAAACAAAATAAAGGGATCACTCATCCCTGTTCTGCATGAGCCCCATGGGTGGCTCGGGCGGCTCGGTCCTGTCGGGTTGCCATGTGGGACCGGTGTTGGTCGGTGCTGTGGGTTATTCATGGGTTCTGGGCCCCTGCCACGCACTCGCCCTTTGCGCGCACACACATACCTCTTCCTGGCAATACGCAACATGCCTTATTCTCTTTTAAATGCACTACACATTAGATTGCATACATCATACATCTACCAATAACCAAGAACAACAAATAGACTAGGGCAACTGAGGCGTGCATGCAGATGCCTCTGCAGGTGTTTCACTGCACGCCTTGCTTCTTTTAATGCTAACACAATTTAGAGGAGGCATATATCTATATGAGTACGCAGGGTTGTTGCAGCGTGCAGAGGGAAATCTGGGCAGAGACTCACCCTGCATGCACACTTCTTTTAATGCAATACATTAGAGAAAGCCCACAATATAGCCATTTACATTCTTACATAGGACAAATATGGCGTGTTGCGTGATGGTCTGGAGTCGAGGTGTGGTGGGTCGTGGGGGGGAGGGGGGTGCTGGGGGCCATGGGCTGGTTAGCACGCAGGGCCTTCCCTCTGCCGTCTCATTGTGGTATATCTTGTGCAGGCCGGGACGACACCGTGGTCATACTTGGGTGCCCAGGCAATCTGTATAATCAGTCAGTTAATCAAATTATTCCTATTCTTATTTCTCTTATTATTATCCTACATAAAGATAATAATACTCATTTCCTTTGAAACCCTCCTTCTCTGCGATCTAGCCTCCATCTCCCCAGTCCAACAGTAAGTCAGTACTACTCCTTATATACACTCACAAAGACACACGGACATCTCCATATACACATTATTCCTCACTGTTAATTTTGGTTTTTCACTCAATTTTAAATTCGGTGTTGTGTTTGAATTCTGTTTTTTTGTGTAGTTGTATTGTGATTGTTTCGTATAATTGTATTGTATACGAACTAAAAAATAAAAAATAAGAAAACAAAATAAAGGTAAAACTTGTTTTGAACCATTTCTTTGTCATCTGTAATTTGATTTCTAGTAGGGGGAAAAAAATCAATTAAAATCGAAAATCGGATTTTTTGTGAAAAAATCGAAGGTTTTTTTTAGGCCATATCGCCCAGCTCTATTCAGATGTAAGCCACTCTCAATGTCATGGATACTATTCTCCAAGTGCTGAATGGATATTTTGAGTTGTGTTGTAGAGAAGGATGTGTGCTGCTGACAAAAAATTCATATCTGAGACTTTCCAACCTCCCACCACTGCTTCAGAGATATGAAGCTGGCTTTCTCAGATTTCCACCTTAAACAGAACTGTTCAAAATTGCTGCAGAAAATGTTGTCTTTCAGCAGCTTGTTGTTAAAGTGGCAATAAGATTTGATTTTTTTGTCCAGAGGAGGTAATTAACTCTAAGCTCATAAGGTGATAATCTGTGAAACGAACCTGGACCTGAATGACTGAGATATAAAAGCGATCTAACCTGGCTGCACTTACCCTGTTGTCGTTAACTTTAACCCATTTGTACTGTCTAACTGTTGGGTGTTTGAGTCTCCAAGAATCCACCAAATCTAAATGTGAAATTATTCTGCCTAAAACAGTAGATGAATGAAAATGTGGTTCCTCACTAGTTCTGTCCAGAGTGAAGTCTGTGGTGCAGTTCCAGTCCCCACCTAAGATGAGTAGGGGTCGACCGATAATCGGCCTGGCCGATATATCGGGCCGATATTCTGCATTTTAGGGTTATCGGTATCGGCCATAATTTCCACCGATATGCCGATAACATGCCTTTTTGCAGCCATTTCTTTCCTAACGCGACTGCCACTGCACGCCCTTTCCTGCACTCGCCTCTCTGAGTTCAAGAACACGGTCCCGCCCACCACAACATCTGATTTGTTTGGCAGAAGAGATATAGCCAATCGACACGTGTAGCTAAACGCTGTGAACTGTTTCAAGGCGGCCGTACGGACACTCGGGCAGAAGCGGCACAAGGGATACAGCCAATCAACACGCGTAGCTAAACAGTGTGAACTGTTTCAAGGCGGCCGTATGGGCACTCGGGCAGAAACAGATCCCACTTCAAGGTAAGGACACGCTGCTTTTGCCGCAATAAGTCACAAACACACAAGTTGCAAAAGCACAACATCATTATATGTTTACATTCTTCATCTACTACTCGTTAAAATTGTCCATTTGCATCTGTGTAGCCAGGCAAACTTAGCTTACGGAAGGAAGCACTTGAATTAGCCTACAACCAACTAGTCTCGCTGAAACTACATGTAATGTTGTCCATAGTAAGCAGTCCCCAGCATAACGTAGGCTGCAGTCATTTTTAAATCCCCGTCTGGAAACGTTGTGAATGTGTCAGTAGTTCTATTTCGTTTCTCCTGACCGCCAGAGGCGGTGCTTTCAGCATATGGATATCCATCACACGAACGTGCAGGTCGAGTAATAGTAACAACAAAGTCACGTGTGACCTGGGTGACGTCACCCCGTGACCCCGGCATAAAAGACCGGTAAACCCAGGAAGTGACCTCTTACATCTTCTCGCGTTTGCAGGTTGCGAGTTGGAATTTGGACAAAACGCGTGTTAGTTTCGTTACCCGTAGGGTTGGGGCTGTGCTTACGCACCCTCCAAGAAACTGCGTTAAGTCCACCAATTCTTTTCTCTTGTCGCTATATTCGTTGATTTGTTACTCCGTTAAGCTGAGCGCTCTCGCTCGGTGGAGTTAGCTGATTAGCTCTCCGAGGCGTGTCCTTGCCGCTGGAGGCCGGCTTGTTTTCGTTCAGGTAAGCGGTTTTCATTCATTTAAATTAAAGCGGCGTTTCTCGCCGCTGTTATCAGTTCTGCGGCGCCTATCCTTGTTAACATTATCAACCGCTTTTGTTTTGTGTAGCCTTGCCTCCGGCCTGCTCACGGGCCGGCTGTCTTGTGTGTTGTATTCGTATTGTTGTTACTCCGTTAAGCTGAGCGCTCTCGCTCGGTGGAGTTAGCTGATTAGCCCTCCGAGGCGTGTCCTCGCCGCTGGAGGCCGGCTTGCTTCGTTCAGGTAAGTGGTTCATTCATTTAAATTAAAGCGGTGTTTCTCGCCGCTGTTTATCAGTTCTGTGGCGCACGGCGCCTACCCTTGTTAATATTCCCGACCGCCTTATTTTGTGTAGCCTTGTCTCAGGCCTGCTCACGGGCCGGCTGTCTTGGGTGTTGTATTCGTATTGTTTGTTACTCCATTAAGCTGAGCGCTCTTGCTCGGTGGAGTTAGCTGACTAGCCCTCCGAGGCGGTGTCCTCACCGCTGGAGGCCGGCTTGCTTTCGTTCAGGTAAGCGGTTTTCATTCATTTAAATTAAAGCGGTGTTTCTCGCCGCTGTTTATCAGTTCTGTGGCGCACGGCGCCTCTCCTTGTTAATATTCCCGACCACGGGTGTGTTCGCCCGGTCGTTTTTCATTGCCGCCTGATTGTTTATTTTGGGATACTTACTTGGGGTGTTCTCGCCCTATTTTTTAAGTTGCCTTCTGCCAGCCAGGTGTCATGGACCTATTCTCTCGCTGCGCCAACTGCCGGGCCCCCCTCGAGCCGGAGGACGGCCACCGCGAGTGCCCCTCGTGCCTGGGTATTGATCACCTGCGGCAGGGGTTGACGGACATGGCCTGCGCAGACTGCATGTGCCTGAGTGTGGCTGCGCGGACCGCCAGGCTGGCTCGGTTGGCTCCTCCGTCTGACATCCCCCGGGCCTCGGGGGGACAGGACATGGTGCCGGCTGCAGCAGCGGGGCCCAGCAAGCGCCGTGGGGCTCCCCCACGCGTCTCCGCTTCTAAGGCGAAAAAGAAGCGCTCGGACGATTTGGCTCGGAAGGTGGAGGTGATGTCCACCGAGCTGGAGGAAATGAAGGCCCTGTTGGCGAATCTCCAGCCTCCGCCACAGGGCAGCAGTGTTCCCGCAGCCACCCCTTCTGCCTGGCAGCCCGACCGTTCACCATCACCACCGCTTCTGTCACCGGCCGTTGATGCACGCGGCCTGGATGAACTGTCGATCCGGGCGTCGGAGAGCTTTGACTGCGGTGGGTCTGTTGGTCACGACTCCACCTCTCCGGCCGGTTCCCAGGCCACCAGCCATGGCACCGTGGCAGCGTCGGAAGGCGGACACTCATCCATCCAGCCAACGCTGAGGGCTGCATTGGCCCGTCTGGGGTTGGACACGCCCCCGGTGGCCCAGCATCAGAGCGCTTTCTTCAGAGGTTCCACACAGCCTTCCTCGTTGTCTGTTCCGCCCTCGGTCCCATACATCGAGGAGTTACAGAGGTGTTGGGCGGACCCTAGACGCCTTTCCCACCTCCCTAGTGACTGCAGGGCCCTGGCAGCAATGCAGGACGCCCCTACCTACGGCCTCCAGCAGATGCCCAACATTGAGCCCTCTGTGGCTGCCCTCGTCCTTTCACCCAACGAGGCTCTGCGGCCTGACGCCCGATGCCCCCGCACCCAATGCCGTGCGACCGATGACCTCATCGTGCGGGGATACGACACGGCGGCACGAATGGGTCGTATTGACAATTCCATGTCCCATCTGCTGCTGGCCCTCGCCCAGACACTGGAGGGGACGAGCGCGGCATCACGGGAGCTGTGCGACGCGGCTCTCCAGGCCTTTGCCTACTCGTCGCGGGAACTGGGCCGGCTGATGTCGTATCTCACCCTCGCCCGCCGGCAGATATGGCTGGCACAGTCCCCTCTGGCCGAGCCCGACCGCCGTGTGCTGCGCGCTCTCCCTGTTGTCCCCGGGGAGCTGTTTGGCGAGGCCGCTCAGCAAGCCCTGGACCGGAGTGCCCAGGTCGTCCAGGCGCGGCAGCAGTTTGCTGGCCTCCGCCAGGTCCACCGCCATGGCAATACTGCCCAGTCCTCCAGGGGGCCCACACCGACTCTGTCTCGGCCACGCACCCGCCAGGAGACCAGACGGGTTGATGACTTTCGTCGCCCCACCACCTCCCGGACCCGCGGTGCCGCTCCCTACACCCAGTCCGCTCCTCGTCGCCCCCATGGTGACCGACGGGGGCGCTCTGGACGGCGCTGACATCAGCGCGCCAGCGGTCGGCCGCTTTTCCAGCGAACAGCTCCAAAGCTGGAAAGCGTTGACCCCAGACCCCTGGGTGCTGGTGACCCTCACCGAGGGTTACCGCATCCAGTTCTGCCGCCGACCGCCGTGTTTTCATGGGGTCAAACACACCACCGTGAGCCATCCGGGGAAGTCCCTCGTCCTCCGGCAGGAAATCTCCGCCCTCCTGGAGAAGGGAGCAATCTCTCCCGTCGACCGGCAGAGACAGCAAGGTGGGTTCTACTCCAGGTATTTTCTGGTTCCGAAGAAGGACGGCGGTATCCGCCCGATCCTCGACCTGAGGTCCCTCAACTCCCACTTGAAGACCATGAGATTCCGCATGCTGCGTACAGTGGATGTCTTACACCACATCCAGGCGGGCGACTGGTTTGCCACCATCGACCTGAAAGACGCCTACTTCCATGTTCCCATTACGCCACACCACAGGCAGTTCCTGCGGTTTGCCTTCGAGGGCCAGGCTTTCGAGTTCAATGTTCTGCCCTTTGGGATATCGCTGGCACCCCGTGTGTTCACCAGGTGTGTGGCAGCGGCATTGGCAGCGGCATTGGCACCACTTCAGGCAAGGGGTTTGCGTGTCCTGCCTTACCTGGACGACTGGCTCGTCTGTTCACGGTCAGCAGCTCAGGCCCGCACCGACATCGCGACTGTGCTCTCACATGTCGCAGAGCTGGGGCTCAGGGTGAATTACAAGAGCTCGCTGGTGCCCAGCCAGGAGACTACCTTCTTGGGCATGCACCTGGATTCGAGGTCGTTGATGGCAACCCCCTCCCAGACCAGGATCCACAACATCCGCCTGCTGCTTGGCCGCTTCGAACGGGGCAGGTCACTCGCCCTGAAGACCTTTCAGTGCCTGCTGGGCATGCTTACGGCAGCCTCCTCTCTGGTCCCGCTGGGACTCCTGGACTTACGCCCGCTTCAGAGGTGGCTCAACGATCTCCACCTCCACCCGGTGCTGCACGGGCACAGGCTCGTGAGGGCGACGGATACTTTTTTCAGGCTCCTCCGTCCATAGAGGAGGAGGGCTTACCTTCTGCGGGGTGTTCCGCTGGCGGCTATCCCCTCCCGGAGGGAGGTCATCACCATGGATGCTTCCCTGGGAGGCTGGGGTGCAGTCTGGCAATGCCGGACTGTCAGAGGCTACTGGAGTCCAGGGCAGCGACAGCAGCACATCAACGTGCTGGAGCTATGGGCTGTGTTCCTCGGCCTACAGCACTTCCTCCCAGGCCTGGCCGGCAGACACGTTCTGGTGCGGACGGACAATGCTACGGTAGTGTACTACATCAACCACCAGGGAGGCACCAAGTCCCTCCAGTGCTTGGAAGTGGCCGGCCAACTTCTGTGGTGGGCCCATCGACATCTCTTGAGCCTGCGTGCCATGTACTTGCCAGGCACCGCCAACAGGGCAGCGGATCTGCTGTCCCGCCAGGACCCCGATCCCGGGGAATGGAGACTCAACCCAGCGGTGGTTCTCGCCATCTGGGAACGTTTTGGCAGGGCGGAGGTGGACCTCTTTGCCTGCCAGGAGTCGACACACTGCCCTCTGTGGTTCAGCCTCCACGGCCCCAGCTCCCTGGGCCAGGATGCGCTGGCGCATGCTTGGCCGAGGCAACTGCTGTATGCCTTCCCCCCTCTGCTGCTGATTGTGCCAACCCTACACAGGGTTGCGATGGACCACCACGGGCTGCTGCTTGTCGCCCCACGGTGGCCGGGCCGAGTGTGGTTTCCCAAGTTACTGCAACTTCTGAACGGCGACCCCTGGTGCCTGCCAGTGAGGACGGACCTGCTATCACAGCTGGGAGGGCAGATCTGGCACCCGGATCCAGCCCGTCTGCAGCTCTGGGTGTGGTCGCTGAAGGGCCGGACCCCCTGCTAGGTCTCTGTGAGCCGGCAGTGGTCAACACCATTGCAAGCTCTCGGGCACCCTCCACCAATGCCCTCTACGCCAACAGATGGAGGCTTTTCTCCAACTGGTGCTTAACTCGGGGGGAGGAGCCTACATGCTGCCCCCTGCCGACCATTCTACTGTTCCTCCAGTCTCTGTTTGATAAGGGTCTTACTCCTGCCACCATTAAGGTCTATGCAGCTGCCATCTCTGCTCAGCATGCCAGAGTTGGGGGAAGGACCGTGGGGTCCCACCCCTTGGTGGCACGTTTCTTGAAGGGTGCTCTCCGGTTGAGACCCCCCCGACGGAGCCGGGTACCCACATGGGATCTTCACTTGGTGCTGCAGGCTCTCTGCGACGCACCATTTGAGCCCCTGCTCACGGCAGACATTTCATGGCTCTCCCTGAAGACTGCTTTTCTTCTGGCCATTACATCGACGAGGCGCGTCGGGGAATTACACGCGCTGTCAGTCAGTGGGGAGTGCCTGCAGTGGCACTCCGGCGACAGTGGGGTCACTCTGTGGCCTAACCCCGCTTTCCTCCCGAAGACCCTCTCTGCTACCTTCGTCAACCAGCCCCTTAGCCTTGCGGCGTTCGAGGCGGGCCATGATGAGAGGTCGGAACTTTTGTGCCCAGTTCGCGCCCTCAGGGTGTACGTGTCCCGTACAGAGGGCTTCCGTAGGAGTGACGCCCTGTTTCTGTGCCACACAGGGCCGAGGAGGGGTCTGGCGCTCTCTAAGCAGAGGCTATCCAAGTGGATAGTCGAGGCCATATTACATGCCTACAGGCACAGTGGCTCCCCGATTCCTCCGGCTGTCAGGGCGCACTCTGCACGGGGCGTGGTGGCCTCATGGGCATCGCTGAAGGGCGTGCCCCTTTCAGACATATGCAGCGCAGCCTCCTGGGCTTCCAGCTGCACCTTCACCAGGTTTTACCGTCTTAATGTCGTCCCACATAATCCTGTAATGACGGCTGTCATTCCAGGCCCGTCGCAGCAGCACTGAGTACGGGTAGGCACTCCTCATGACCTGGTTGGTATTAGTCATCCATGTGCTGAAAGCACCGCCTCTGGCGGTCAGGAGAAACGAAATAGAACGAGGGTTATGTATATAACCGCGGTTCTATGAGTTTCGGATGACCGCCAGAGCTTGGCAGTCACTCGGAGTGTACACGAGAAGATTTGCCAAGAGGTCACTTCCTGGGTTTACCGGTCTTTTATGCCGGGGTCACGGGGTGACGTCACCCAGGTCACACGTGACTTTGTTGTTACTATTACTCGACCTGCACGTTCGTGTGATGGATATCCATGTGCTGAAAGCACCGCCTCTGGCGGTCATCCGAAACTCATAGAACTGCGGTTATATACATAACCCTCGTTCTACTTGAACAACAGAATGACAGCCATACAGAGAGGTGGTCAAGGGAAGACGAAATAAAACGTAGTGTTTGTGTTCTGTAGGCTAGCACAAGCCTACTGGCTATTTGTTATGGTGATGAGTAAACTTCATGACGTGACTCGTGCTCAAAAAGCGCATTGCACTTGTATATGTTAGGTAACTTTATAAAGCGCTATTTGAACATTTAAACAAGCCAGGTGTGATATGGTGCTAGTAGGCTGTGTAATACTGTAGGGAGTTTGTCAGGACGCTTGTTGTGGGCTCAGTAATTAATTGTGTCGTGGATGCACACTTGCTTGGATAAACGGTAATGAACGAAATACATCAATTAAACTCTTGACTTAAATGTTCTTATGCTACTTCACATTGCGCTGTAATGTACTCCACTAGTATTTATAATTCTTGCGCAAGTGATTCTCCTCGCTAGCGCTTCTGATTCGGAAAGCCATATACTCTTAAAGGAACAGCCGCTCCTTTTAACCAGAGCTTTTAACACTCCGTTCTCACTTTCTCTATCCAGAATCCAGAGTGTATTTTCATTTATTTTCCACTGAAAATGGTGAGCTGTAATATAGTACGGAGTGATTTATTTTTTATTGGTGAATATTTATTTTATTATTATTTTATTTCTTATTTTATTCTAACTAATGTTTGACTTTATTGTACAAATGCTGCTGGCATCTCCCTGCACAAAATTTCATGTTCAATTTTACAATTAAACATACATTTCATGGATATGAAGGTCTGTGTGCTATGTTTAATTTCATGCGAATTATAATGTTTACATTTATCGGTTGCACATATCGGTTATCGGCATCCCAATTCCATAATAATCGGTATCGGCCCTGAAAAAAAACATATCGGTCGATCCCTAAAGATGAGGTAATCATCACTGAACTGGTCTAATTCGTCTTTCAGTTGGCTGAAAAGAGCAATTCTTTCTTATCCTTCATTTGGTGCATATATATATATATATATATATATATATATATATATATATATATATATATATATATATATATATGTTGACAAAAAATAATTCCCTCTGCTTCCGCCCTAACAATCAGCAACCTTCCTTTAACAATTTCTAAAGTAGACAAAATTTTAGTGTTACTGTTTTTCCTGAATAAAACAGCCCCCCCACCCCACAAAGCAGTTAGTACCATGGCTGAGTGTGTATAAACCCTTCCACCACAGGCCCCAGTCCATCTCATTTTCCCTGTTGCTGTGGGTTTCCTGCAAAAAAAAAACTATATCCATTTGTTTTTGTTGGATTACTTCAGCAACCAGTGCTCTGTTCTGCCCATCCCCGCCACCATTTAAGGAAGCTACCCTGAGTGTATGCATGGATTCAGAAAAGAGAAAGATAGAAACAGGGGAAGACCGTAGAGAGAGGAAACACACCTGGTGATACATGATCATAAAATCATTTAGATAGTTTCATCCTTTTGCTGGCTCTTTCCTTTGCCATCTTCCTTAGAGCTGTGATATGTTTAAGATGGTAATGTTTCTTTGCATCCAATACATCAAGTCCAACTTGTTTTCGCCAAGCCATAACTAATCTAACAAATTTGTCTGTCACTGAAATAATCCTTAATTTTTTTTTTACAGTTTTTCCAAAATAATTATTTAAAAAGTCAATTTCTTCTAATGAATATAAATCATTCTGTTGTGAGCTTTCACCAATAGACCCACACTCTGACTCCATTTTACAGTCCATGTTCTCCACGCTGACTGACTAAACCATCCTTCTCTGTCTCTCTCTCTCTCACACACACACACACACTTGCCGCCACCTGCCCAAGCCCCCCCCCCAAAAAAAAAAAATTATATTGGGGTGGCTGCACCCCTCTAAGGAAGATGGCAAAGGAAAGAGCCAACAAAAGGATGAAACTATCTAAATGATTTTATGATCATGCATCACTTTTGACTATTTAAAAGGAGAGTAGTGTGAATAAACAGCCCGCTGCGCGCCTTTGTTTTTCCTTATTAAATCCCGCTGAGTCCCTTCATCCCGGCAGCATCCCTTTGTACTGTAGGTTGGTAGCACCCATTCGCAACAAAACCAATGCAAATTAGCCTGGCCCCAACGTCACTGATTGCCTCCACTTTCCGGGATTTTCCTTATTTGGCTTACGCAGAACTGCAAAACCCATCACTTTAAGTAGACAAGCTGATTTATGAATATTCTGTGGACTAATTAACCCATTGCTGTGGCAACTGTCTAGACATGTCTGGTCTCCTTGGGTACTCACGCCAAAGTGGGGACCCTGTGACAGCAAGGCTATGACAGTGTCGCTACATTTGTATCTGACTGATAACTTGTGTCCTGTCCGGATGGCTAGATAGTGTTCACGAGGCATACAAGCAGTTTTGGGTGCCCAAAAACTTGATGCTGCTCTAGATCTACATGAATTCGCTTGCTACCCTGACCACTCACTGAAAATCAGTATGAAGAGGAGTTTCCGACAAATATCCACTGCAAACTTTTTGGGCTCGACAAAGGCACCCAAGTTGCTTGATGATAACAAGGTAAGTTTTCAGTATACTGTACATTTTTTTAACATCCCAAGTCAAATTTCGCAAACCAAGAAATGAATGTTTACTCGCACTGAAGACTAAAGGAAAGACAGTTCTTGCTTTATACCACGTAGCTGAGCAGGTATATAAATCTATTAGCTCTTTAATTCAGCAAGGACACTGGGGACAAATTTTCTCACATTTTGTGTGTGTGCGTCCATGAGAAAACGAAGGGAATGTAGTTTGTCCAATTTACCGATACAGCCCCATGTGTCATTCATACATGCTTCAATACACCAATATCACACAGTTCTGATTTGAAAAATATGCAACAAACAGAAAAATTCATTGAAATATTTGATTAGCATTGAAATATTTGATTAGCACTGAGTGAAGTTTCATCATGATACGTGTTGACAGCCACTCGGTGCGAGTACGACTTGTCCGGTCAGTTCATTGCATCCATGTGTAGTATAGCTCGTTTCACGTGTCCTGGGCTGCCTTAAATTAACGGAGTAGCCGGACTGAGAAAACTGCGTTCGACTAGGGCTGTGCGATATACTGAATATACTCGATATATCGCTGAAAATTCTGTGAGAGATACATAAAATTATTATATCGTAACTATCGAGTATTTTATGGTCATCTTCCGACTTGCGTTTGTTTCGTGTTTGTTGCGTTTGTTTAAAACCTTTTCTGGTGGTTTTCTCCCTGTCCCTCAGGCAGTAACGTAAGAGGCTTCCTAAAGGTAAAAAAAAAACAATAACGTCACGCACTCGCCAACCAATCCCGGGCGACATCTTGGTGCTGAAAGGAACTTGCGGGAAGATTTTCTAGTTTCGGTTGTGTTGCCAGATTGGGCGGTTTTAAGTGCGTTTTGGCGGGTTTTGAACATATTTTGGGCTGGAAAACGTCAGCAGTATCTGGCAACACTGCCGGCGGGAAGATTTCCTAGTTCCGGTTTACAGCGCTGACTCAGTTCGTGCAATCGCTGGTGCTGCATAGGCTACCGTGTAAGCTCTGTCAATTTCAGCAACAAATTAAAAATGGAAGCGAACAAATTGGTTCCTAATGCCGCTTTTCCACTACAAACGCGGCTGAGTCGGGCTGAGCCGTGCCGTGCTGAGTCGGGCTGAGCGGGGCTGTTGGAGTTGCATTTCGACTACAACCGCGCTGAACCGTGCTGGCTGGAAGTGGGTGGACACATTGGGTGGAGTTAGCGAAAGTGGGTGGACGTCAGGTGATGTCGTTAAGCAGCGCAAACAGTGACATCAGTGATCTTTTAAGCGGTAGTCTCACGCCCCGAATAGTAAACAATAAACATGGAGGACATGGAGTCGTTAGTGTTGCTGGTCTTGGTGCTGTGGCTTGTTGTCACCGACAACGCTGACAGATACTGGCAAGAGCGTATAGATGAGGCGAGGCGCATAAGGCTTCAGAAATTCTCGTAATTCGTAATTATTCTTCTTCCGGGTTTGCGGTGTTTACAGATCCCAGCGCGCTCGCGGGGCGTGTGTGGGCATGTGAGGACACTCCTCCTCACCAATCAGTGCACAGGGGAGTGTCTGCTCACGCCCCCAGCCTCACTCGGCTCGCTTTGGCTCACTTCAGCCCCACTCCAAAACGGTGCGAGTTTTAGGGGCTAAGCAGGGCTGAAGCGAGCTGAGTCGTGCTGGTTTTTGGTAGTCGAAACGCGAGCCGTGTCGGGCTGAAGTGAGCTGAAAAAGGGTAGTGGAAAAGGGCCATAAAAGAACTAGTAAGGGGTCAGTCATCTGGCATTTTTTTGGATATCGCGAGGAGGACGTGGAACAGCAAATGCCAGTTTGTAAAGTGTGCAAAAAAACCTGTCATCACAAAAGGCAGCAGCACTACACATATATTCCATCACCTGAAAACTCACCCGGTACAGTATGACGAGTCTCTTAAACTCCGAACTACTTGCCCACGAGCTAAAACCCCCCCGCGCTAAACAAATGACCATAGCGGCCTCGTTCTCCAAAGCCACCCCATATGAGAAAATGAGTCAGAGATGGAGAGCTATAGCGGATGCAATCACTAACTTCATTGCCGAAGACATGATCCCAATTAGTATAGTGGAAAAAACAGGCTTCCAAAAATTACTAAACACACTCGATCCCAAATACGAGTTGCCTGGTCACAGACATTTTACAGAGAAGGGAATACTGGAATTATACACATCTGAGAGGCAGAGCCAGAAAACATTGAGTTCAAAAGTGTGCAAAGAGAAAAATTATGTTTTGCAGATCTCTCTCTTCTCTCCCTCAATCTCTCTCTCTATTGTGAATGTTCCAGTGGTTCTCAGTAGTCAGGTTAATAGCTTGGAGATCTCATCTCATCTCATTGTCTCTAGCCGCTTTATCCTGTTCTGCAGGGTCGCAGGCAAGCTGGAGCCTATCCCAGCTGACTACGGGCGAAAGGCGGGGTACACCCTGGACAAGTCGCCAGGTCATCACAGGGCTGACACAGACACAGACAACCATTCACACTCACATTCACACCTACGGTCAATTTAGAGTCACCAGTTAACCTAACCTGCATGTCTTTGGACTGTGGGGGAAACCGGAGCACCCGGAGGAAACCCACGCGGACACGGGGAGAACATGCAAACTCCGCACAGAAGGGCCCTCGCCGGCCACGGGGCTCGATCCCGGACCTTCTTGCTGTGAGGCAACCGCGCTAACCACTACACCACCATGCCGCCCAGCTTGGAGGTCTATTTTTTAAAAAATAATTTAATGAAAGAGCACTTTTCTTATTTAGGCTAAATGTCTTTCTCAGTGTTGAGCTTGCACTTTATTGATTTGAGCAGCTCTGTATTGTATTGCCCCTTTGTTGCAATTTTCAAGATTGTTTTTGCAGTTTGTGCCACATCTTTGTTGAATAAAAATAGTCTTATTTCAATTCAATTGTGATTAATCACTAACATGAAAATTTAAAATGTGTTGTTGAAAACCACCTGTAAAGTTAACCAAGAATGTTATTTAATCTGCAGGGATTGTAGTGAAGACAGTAAAGAGTAAAAGTTAGATTTCATGGGGTCCTTTAGAGGAGATTTAAATATATCGAGATATATATTGTATATCGTGAAATGGAGAAAATGTATCGGGATATTCATTTTTTCTCATATCGCACAGCCCTACATTCGACAGTGGGGTTTAGCTCCATTCTTGAATAAGTAACCTATTTTTATTGAGCACAGTAAGTTGCCTGCATAAATAAAGACATTAAACTTGGCTTTACTCCACCAAAATTTGCCTCTCAAAATGTGGGAAATAGCGTTTTAGATGGTTAAAAATTCCAAAATTTCCCAGGGAGGCATACCCCCGGACCGCCCTAGATTTGGCGCACCTTCGGTACGTGACATGTCGCCCCCCCATCCAAAACTTCCTGCTGCCGCCTCTGCTACATTCAGCAGGTTCGGCAGTTTTCACGGAGGTATTCGCCTCCTCAGCAGCAGTAACAGGCCCACCAGTACTCACGGAGGTATTCACCTCCCCGGTGACAACAGCGAACTTGCTAGTGCTCGCGGAGGTATTCACCTCCTCAGCGGGAGTAACAGGCCCACCAGTACTTCTGGAGCTATTCGCCTCCCTGGTGACAACAGCAGACTCACCAGTGCTCGCGGAGATATTCGCCTCCTCAGTGGCAGCAGCGGGCTCCACCATCCGCTCCCCTCCAACATCCTCATCGCAGCCCACCGCGATAACAACAGCGTTAGCCTCCTGTTTATGAGGGCATGCGTACCGTTTATGGCCGACATCTCCACACTCAAAACACTTCATTTGTCCAGCGCTCGCATACACCATATAATGACGGTCACCAAATTTCACTCAGAATGTAACCTCCAGTGTCTGAGTGGGAGAGTCGAGAAACATGAATGCCTGTCTCCTCAGAGACTGAACGTGTCTTAACTTTGGGTCTTTACAGCCCAGACTGACTGTATGAAACCCGCTAGCAAATTTCCCAAACCTCTTTAGCTTGTTCTCTAACAGAGCATTTGGAATAAATGGAGGAACACCTAACACTGTCACATGGGTAGAGGGAATTGCTAATGGGGAGACTTGGGTAGACAGATCAGTGATGATTACACCACTCGCGATTAAGTTGCTAACGTATCCCGAGGGACGCCATTCCTCCCAAAACAATCCACAAACTTTTCCCCACTTAGCACTCAAAACACAGCAATAAACAAGAGGAAAAAAAACTCACCTGATCACGCATGCAAAAAAGCAATAAATAAAAGCAAGAAGAAAAGAAAGAACAAAATAGAAAAAAACAATTCACGCTCTCCACCAAACTCCCGCAAACACCTCCACCTGTGACACACCTCACACACCCAGCTCCCAGCATGCAACAGAGAGACAGCGAGAAAGAGACAGACAGAGAGAGAGACAGACAGAGGCAAAGAGACAGCAAGAGAGAGAGAGAGACAGACAAACACAGAGAGAGACAGACAAACACAAACATGGGGGGGCACATGGAGAGAAACAGATGGACACAAACAGAGACAGAAAGAGAGAGGGGAGAGGGAGAGCGAGCGAGCGAATGAATGAATGAGTCCCACCTTGTCATTGCGTTCACAGAGGAACTTCAGTCTCTGAGCTCTCTTATGCATGAAAACTCCATCCAGGTGTCCAGTCTCGACAGAGCGAATCTCTATGGCCTTTTCTCCCCAGCCCATGATCTGGTTGGAGCGAATGTATGCTAAAAGACAAATGAAGAAAAAAGGAAATGGAAAATGCTTTCACGCCTCTTGTTCCCACTTTTGACTGATATCTATTTGTTGCCTTTTTCTTTCTTTCTTTTTTTTAACATAAACACCTGATGTAATGAATAAAAACACCACATCAGCACAATAAGAAGTCCATCTAAAGGGCAACGTGGCACAAAACGTGTGTGTGTGCGTGAGACATACCCACAGAGGTAGGCATCTCTCCCCACTGGAGCACTACGTCTTTTGTGATGCGGCCGTAGGTGTTGACGTACACGCCCTCGTCCTCATAACACACAAGCAGCTCGATGCCGTCAGTGTTTGGGAGAATGATTATGGCATGTGACTGAATACTGGTCTGGATCTAAACACCAGGAAAGAGGTTGAGTATAAGAGTCAGTATGTGTGTGAATGCATGTATAGACAAATATATTAAGTAAAAATTAATCATTATTGCTTTTGTTCTAGCACGTACATGAGTGGGCAGGTAGATGTCATATACAGCTCCTGAGTCCACGTCCACAGCATGGAACCCTGAGCAGGACCCGTAGATGACCTTTAACCTCTGACCTTCCTCTACAGTCAGGTCCACCAGGAGGGGCTTGTGTACCAGGTCACCAAATGACTGAGGGGTTTTTGTTATAATTATAGGTAGGAGCACTAATTTAAGGAAATAAATTAAGTGTAAATCTAAAATTGTATTCTTGTTTCAGACTGAGCAGACTGGAACAAGTACGGGAAAGAGTATGACTGGACTCTTAGTGGGAATGTAACAAGTTCAACTACAACAAATAAATCCTTTTTACTATTATAATAAAGCAAAATACAGCATTTTGGAGCATCAACTTCACAAATAATAATAATAATAATAATTATTATTATTATTATTATTTATTTTTTTTTTATTTTGTTCTTAAACAACTTTAGGGTCAAATTATTCTGACTGACCTTGAAAGCCATAAATTTGTGATAGGGCTTCGGAGCCCAGGCATACACCTCTACAGAGTTCTTCAGTGCAAGGACCAGGAACTTGATTCTCTCATATTTCACTGAAAAGTAAGTGAAAGTGAATTCAGTAATTCAGTGTAAAAGGTCCCAGATCAGCAGAGATGCTAAGAAAATACAGAACAAGGTTGGACACACCTCCTAATTCATAGATTTTTCTGTATTGTGACTATTTTCTACATTGTACTGAAGACATCAAAACTATTAAATAACTATTAAATAACATATGGAACGTAGATGGAATCATGCGGTCAGCAATGTTTTCAAAAACTAAAAATGTTTGATATTTTAGATTCTTCAAAGTAGCCAGTGTTTACCTTGATGATGCTCTGCACAGTACTGTCATTATCTTAACCAGCTTCATGAAGTAGTCAGCTGGAATGCTTTTCAATTAACAGGTGTGTGCCTCATCAAAAGTAAATTAGTAGACAAGTTTCTTGCCTTCTTAAATGCGTTTGAAAGCAAACAGTAAATAATAAATAATAAAAAAACACAGTAAATAGCCATATTCCACAACTGTAGTAATCCATATTATGTCAAGAATGGCTCAACTAAGTAAAGAGAAACGACATCCATCATTACTTTAAGACATGGAGTGACTTTTAATTAATAAAAATAATGAAAAAAACATTGAATTAGAAGGTGTATCCAAACTTTTGATTGCTCCTGTATATTCATGCAACTATGTTGTATATTCAGATATTTTATATCCCCCCCTTCTTACAGAATGTTTTACGTGCCAGAAACGAACATCAGGCAAAGCAGAAACTCATTGAAGCCCGTTCTATAGCGTGTTTTATATCCCAAATTAGATTTACTTTCCGTGGTCTCAAGAGCCACAATCACTTTTCAGTAATTCATTATCCATATTTATTTTAATTAATAGGTCAGTGATGTTTGGAGAAGTACTTCTAATGGTGGGTTTAAAATAAATAAATAAACAAATAAATAATTTTTTTTTTAAAAAGGGTTGTTGTAAAAATAAATAATTTGAAAATAAAAGTCTAAAACAGTAAAAATCTACATTTGTACCCAACATTACAAACCCTTTATCAGCTGAACTGATAAACGATAAGTCCCTTTCAGTGGTCTTGGTTTAATGTGCAAAAAGCCTGCTGTTAAGCTGCTTCTGTGAATAGGGTGTTTACTACTACTACTACTACTACTACTACTACTAATAATAATAATAATAATAATACAGTACAACACACGAAAAATGCCTCTCAAAACCACAAAAAGCAGCTAAAGATAGCTGGCCTGCTCAATGTTATCTAGATTACTAGTCATTGTGAAACTAGTCAAATGTTTGTTTACCTGTAACAGGTATAAGAATACAGTCAGGGTTATGTGGTTTGTTTTGCTAAAATCAGTGTTTTCCTGCACATAGTCTATATTTCAAAACAACTGGAATACAATAATACTGCTTATAAAAAACTAACACGGACTGATCTTCTGAACTGATGAGTTAAACAAAAATCAACTTATGATGTACATTCAAGTCATGTTCCCTTATTCCCATATTCAACATCTCAGAATTAACTGAAGGTCACACAACGCACCTTCAAATGACACAACATGACCAACTGATAAGATTAGCGTGATGTTAATCAGTAACGGTTTCTTATCATCGTCGATATCCAACAATGCTTTAAAAGCTCTTTCAGCTGCCTCAGGGTGTTTAGAAGTGATCTTAACCCTGGAGAACTCCCTCTTCTGACAAGAAAGAGGGAACATACCAACTTTGTAGTGGACACACCCCTCCAGTTCCCCTACAGTGGTCCATCCCTGCTTTTTCTCCACCTCTGGGTCGTTGTGAAGAATCTTGTTCCTCAGCCAGGACAAGTAGTACACCCGCAATTTATTCTTTTTCCCTGAGCCACACAAGGGGCAGAAGGAAAAGAAAATGAGTTGGTGAAAAGCAGTAATGAACAAAATGTCCAGTTATTTTTGTAACAATTTATGATCCCGAAAATGTGAATCAAGGATTTTCTACTGCAGGATGGGAACACTGGACTGGACTGACCAGTTAATTCACCGATTCAATAAAATGTTGAGGACAACTGAATATCCAGAGACATTTAGTTCTCTAAAAGTAGAACTTTTATCATATAACAGCCATGTACTCTCCTACTCAAATATTCTGAAATGCCTTAATCGTTCAACAAACTAGCAATCATGCTCGCAAGGATTTTAGTTATAAAATTCCAATAATTATGAGCAAAAAAAAGTGAAAATGTAGAGATAGACCAGGATATCTAAGCCACTAATACAAAATCAAAATCTGAGACACAAATGATGAGTGTACAACAGAGTCCCATACTGCGACAGCCAATCAGTGCCAATATTGAATCATGAATCATAAAGGATCACTTAATACAGGTTTCTCTCAGGAGTTTCATTAATTTATAATAATTATTTTTTGAGTAAAATTTTGCATTGATTATAAAATACTACTACTACCAACCTATAAAGCTTTGAATGGTCTCATGCTGTAGTACCCAAGTTAATGTTTAGCTAACGTGACCAGACGTCCCGGTTTGACCGGGACAGTCCCAATTTTGAGTTGCGTGTCCCCAGTCCCGACAAAGGTCCGTCAGGACGCTGAAATGTCCCGGTTTACACCAAACAAAACTGTCCCAGTTACAGCGATCATACATAGCCAATGAGATGTCAATAAAGCTTCTAGCAATTCAGTATCAATGTGCGTGTGTGCGCAGTCAACCTTACAATGTATCTATTTGTACAATGTTGCAATATAGAGGCCGTGTTATAACGGGTTTTTTCGCTAGCGGCTGTCAACTACTGAGCGACAATGCCGCACGGATGAGCGCTGGGCGGAGATGTTCGCGCACTTCAAGAGTAGGGAGATTCCTTACAGCAATGTCAGCCAGCTTTGCCATGTGCCTACCTGGCACCAATGCTCCAGCTGAGCGAATATTTTCACTCATGAGCAACACCTGGACTGATGAGAGGAATCGCATGACCGTGCCTACTCTCAAAGCCTTGCTCATTACCTGGGCCAATTTCGACGATACTTGCTGGCAGTTTCACAGCAGGCTCTCGGGCAATAAAGCACTACTGGAGCAAATTCACTCATCATGTAAATATATACAATAAAATGGCATCTTCTTTAGGGTTGGGTGGCTGTGTTTCTGAAACATTTTTTGTTGTCTTTCATCTGTTTCATGTGTCTTCAATCTGTATCACAGATTGTCTTGACTTGTTTGATGCTGTTGTTAACTCAGGGTTCACGTTTTCAAAATAGTTAATAACCTACACTGGTTAAGATTAAACAGAGGCATTTTGGGTAAAGGTTCAGAGGTGACAACGATTAGGCTCATGCGCTCGTTCCTGTTACAATGCATAGCCTATTGTTTTAAAAAAAAAGTTCATCGCATAAAATCTTGATGTTAATATGCAAGCAATGCATTTTCTTGGCGTTTTCACAAAGGTGAAATAAATCAGTTGAAATTTAGGCTATTGGCCTATTCCCTATCATCACATCTGTTGTCTGATTTTAACTGAATTGTGATAGAAGTACATGTAGATAACAAGGAAATACTTGATTATTCTCTGAAAGGTTGATAAAAGTGAGCTTCTACAAAATTATAAAAGCACGTGTCTGAGCCATGGTTTGAGCCGGCGCATGTTTACATCAAAACGCGTGTGCGTGCACGAGTATCACGGTCACGCGCAAAGTGTCCCGGTTTTAGACTTGGGAAATCTGGTCACCCTATGTTTAGCATCTAATGACATCCTCTTAAACAACTAGAAAAGAATAGCAAAGCTGTTCTCAAACCCCCCCCCCCCCCCCCACACACACACACACACACACAAACTCTCTCTCTCTCCTCATGTTCCTCCTGCTGCCTGATGGGATGCCTGTGACACTGACTCTTTCTGTCTTCTGGACCTGCCTGGCCCATAATGGTGCTCTACTCCTGCTGAGAGCCTCCTCCACCTAAGAATCTCTTGCTGCTGAGGACTGCTGTGAGAATGCTGTGGATAGAACCACATGGATACCCTAAAGATTGCTCGGAGTTGACTGATATTTTCAAGTTCAAAAGGATACATTACATCCAGCAATGAGATCTGAGTTAGGAAGGAACCTGTATGTTTTCAAAAAGAGAAGTTGAAGTATTAAGGTACCTTATAATGTGTAATGTTGACTGCACTCCTATCAAAACCTAGATGACCAAAATAAAACAAACAAAAATATATATACACACTGCAACCCCACTATAACGAACTTCTTGGGGGATGTCCAAATAGTTTGTAGTAATACTGAAAATTTGTAATACTGAAACAGACCCAATTGTCACACTCATGGGCGCCGCCGGGGGGGGGGAAGGTTAGAACAATTCTAGGGGCCCAGCACTGCCATGGGGCCCTTTAAGGGACTGATAATATGCTTTTAATGATTTTAATAAGACTTTTGAAATAACAACAATGCAATATTCCATCTGGTAAAATGAGCTAATTGAACAAGGTTGTCTATTTCTTGAGTTCTTCAACATATTGTCATTTAACCCTCCCCCTTTTGCGAAATGGTACGGTCCAGTTCTGGTAGAAGCGCGATGCGTTAAATCTGTGTGCTGATCAGTGCAACGCTACTTGCTGCTGTGTCGCGGTGCAGCAGCCAGCCAGTCAGCAGTGGAGTGCGTACAGTCTATGATCGCTAAATATGAAGAGTGGCTGTCAAAAACATAAAGAAAGGCAGCTGAGAGGGACTGGAGAGGCAGGCAACTGGTCACTCAGTTTTTCCCAAAGAAAGGTAGCTAATCGCTCACGTGTGTTCAAAATATTAGCAAATGGTACAACCCCGATTCCAAAAAAGTTGGGACAAAGTACAAATTGTAAATAAAAATGGAATGCAATGATGTGGAAGTTTCAAAATTCCATATTTTATTCAGAATAGAACATAGATGACATATCAAATGTTTAAACTGAGAAAATGTATCATTTAAAGAGAAAAATGAGGTGATTTTAAATTTCATGACAACAACACATCTCAAAAAAGTTGGGACAAGGCCATGAGACATCCCCTTTTCTCTTTACAACAGTCTGTAAATGTCTGGGGACTGAGGAGACAAGTTGCTCAAGTTTAGGGATAGGAATGTTAATCCATTCTTGTCTAATGTAGGATTCTAGTTGCTCAACTGTCTTAGGTCTTTTTTGTCGTATCTTCCGTTTTATGATGCGCCAAATGTTTTCTATGGGTGAAAGATCTGGACTGCAGGCTGGCCAGTTCAGTACCCGGACCCTTCTTCTACGCAGCCATGATGCTGTAATTGATGCAGTATGTGGTTTGGCATTGTCATGTTGGAAAATGCAAGGTCTTCCCTGAAAGAGACGTCATCTGGATGGGAGCATATGTTGCTCTAGAACCTGGATATACCTTTCAGCATTGATGGTGTCTTTCCAGATGTGTAAGCTGCCCATGCCACATGCACTAATGCAACCCCATACCATCAGAGATGCAGGCTTCTGAACTGAGCGCTGATAACAACTTGGGTCGTCCTTCTCCTCTTTAGTCCGAATGACACGGCGTCCCTGATTTCCATAAAGAACTTCAAATTTTGATTCGTCTGACCACAGAACAGTTTTCCACTTTGCCACAGTCCATTTTAAATGAGCCTTGGCCCAGAGAAAACGTCTGCGCTTCTGGATCGTCTTTAGATACGGCTTCTTCTTTGAACTATAGAGTTTTAGCTGGCAACAGCGGATGGCACGGTGAATTGTGTTCACAGATAATGTTCTCTGGAAATATTCCTGAGCCCATTTTGTGATTTCCAATACTTGCCTGTATGTGATGCAGTGCCGTCTAAGGGCCCGAAGATCACGGGCACCCAGTATGGTTTTCCGGCCCTGACCCTTACGCACAGAGATTCTTCCAGAGTCTCTGAATCTTTTGATGATATTATGCACTGTAGATGATGATATGTTCAAACTCTTTGCAATTTTACACTGTCGAACTCTTTTCTGATATTGCTCCACTATTTGTCGGCGCAGAATTAGGGGGATTGGTGATCCTCTTCCCATCTTTACTTCTGAGAGCCGCTGCCACTCCAAGATGCTCTTTTTATACCCAGTCATGTTAATGACCTATTGCCAGTTGACCTAATGAGTTGCAATTTGGTCCTCCAGCTGTTCCTTTTTTGTACCTTTAACTTTCCCAGCCTCTTATTGCCCCTGTCCCAACTTTTTTGAGATGTGTTGCTGTCATGAAATTTCAAATGAGCCAATATTTGGCATGAAATTTCAAAATGTCTCACTTTTGACATTTGATATGTTGTCTATGTTCTATTGTGAATACAGTATCAGTTTTTGAGATTTGTAAATTATTGCATTCCGTTTTTATTCACAATTTGTACTTTGTCCCAACTTATTTGGAATCGGGGTTGTAAATGAACAGTATGAACGTGGTTGGATTAGCCTATCAAGAGAACACTTTTACAGTTTGTACAGTGACATTTTTTCCATTTTAATAACTGAACTGACTTGTGTGATAAACAAGATGAAATATTACGTTATGCTGGTGCTAATAACTAGCGCTAATAACCAGTTTCATAACTAATGGGGTGCCTTAAATATGCACAGATTCAGCCTCAGGGGGACCTCCGCCCTACCAAACCACTGAACCCCCCTTTGGAGAAGGAGGTAAGCAGCAATACAACCCATAAATGCTTTAGGATTGAAGTTTTTAATGAGCGAGCGCCATATACAGTTTGCTAGATTAAAGTGTTGCTAATAACGGACACCAGTCAAGTGTTTGACATGGTTATGTGTGTGGAATGTTCACACATTCTAAACCATTGGTTTCAAATTGAGGAGCTGGAGAAAGCGTAGCACACATAAAAGAGGGATAGAGGTTACAACATATGAAGAAATACGTACGTAATTGATCAAATTGAAATGTCACTCCGTGTCATTTTGAAATAAATTTATAATAAGATGTTTCCTGTCTTTTATGGGTAACATTTGTAAGGCTACATCACACATTTCACTACCAATTGTCCTAGCACAAGAAGGCATGTGGCAAAATCTTGAATTTTCATTTGTGATTGTAAATGCACCAGAATTAGTCACTGACCAGTTTTCATCTAGTCCCTGGTAGGTTAATACATAAAATGTAATAAAGTCACAAACTCAAGGTCCATGGGCTATCAAAAGTCAAATAATGACAATAGTGCAATTGTGACGAGGGTGGGCAAAGTTGGGGGGCCCAAAATTCTAATCTTTCATGGGGCCCAAAATTTCTGGCGGCGCTCCTGGTCACACTAAACACTCACTTTCTATGCGAAATTTTAGGCACATTCTCCTTATCACGAATTTCTCCTCCCGAGTCACTATTGCAGTTCACTGACTGAGTTAAAGGATCATGAACAGAGGTGATGAGTTCTCTGTCTGTTATGGAAATGACAGATGTTACCGGTGTATTGTTGTCAGTGTGCACACACTGACTCACTATGTTTTCTAAATCTTCACCATTCAGCCCATTCATGTGCTGAAAGTCACAGACGAGGTAATTTACGTCGTGCCGCGGGGCTGGGCAGGGGGTATAAGAACACCACCGGTGCGCTTTAACTAGGTGTTAAGTTCAGCAGTTTGATCGTTTTATCGATCCTTTGATCACTGTTCTCGATAATTGTTAGCGATCAACTCCTAAGTCAGGCTTGTTAAGCCTTTGTTTTATGGTGTTAACACATTGTTAACTTGACTGCAGACATGATTACCTATTGTTTGTCTCTGGGAGGAAGAGGAGCACATGGTTTAGTGTTTTATGTAAGCAGGTGAATGACAGGAAGTGTGTTTATTTACAAACAGGCAGTCAAACAGGTCAAAAACATAAGACAAAGGCAGGGTCGTGAAATAGGCAACGGTCACGCGAGGTACAAACAGAATGCTGGTGGCACAAAGATGAAAGTCAGAGCCCAAATACACAAAGTCAAAACCAGAAAAGCAATATACAGATACAAGGCTTGGTAACGTGAGGCACTAGGTACAGCACATACACTTCACCAATTCTGTGTTTACAGAGTCATTATAAGGACACTGTGATTGCACTCTGATCTAGAACAGGTGCATAGTACTGTAATTAGTCCTAATGGCGCTCCACGTGTCAATGTGCATGGCCATGACAGATGTTTTTGAAGACTCTGACTCACTGTCACTAAAGATGGGGGACACAAACTTAGTTTGTTATATGCGAAAGTTTGTCGTAAAAGAGTTCGGTACAGCAGGATTGCAGTGTAATATAAAAACTGCCTAGGATAGTTTCACTTGGATAGCCTAGTGGTTGCTCAGTGGATAAGATCACTTGAAAACTGAAGATATTTTCAACACACTCAGTACTTTATGCCCATTTGACACACAGTTGTAGAAGAGTACGGATTTATAATTACACCATTCAGTGAAGAGGACCGGTTCCCTTTTGAGTCCGATTCCTCTCAACTTTTTTTTCCTCATGTAGTCTCATGGAGTTTTTCCTTTTCCACCATCACCTCTGGCTCTGGATTTCTACTGAACTGCTTTGTGACAATGTCCATAAATAAAACATGTCTATTTTATCTAACCCTAAAGTCAAAAATATGTGACCGCTTTACATGCTACATTTGTCTTTCCTTTGCTCATCATAGAAGAACTGCTGCAAGCTGTTTGTTTATAATGCCTAACCTTTTCTCTTAGGATCTGGTCATAGGATACCAGCTCCTAATCAGCACTTTAAAAACAGCACTGTGACTTATGTAATTTTTATGTAATTATTGTTGGCACAGTGAGGATCCTCTTTTTGGACTTCTCGAGTGCCTTCAACACCATCCAGCCCCTATTGCTTCAGGACAAACTGAACAGGATGCGAGTGGACCCCTGCCTGGTCACCTGGATCTCCAGCTACCTCACTGACAGGCCGCAGTACGTCAGGCTGAAGGACATTACGTCTGACACTGTGATTAGCAGCGCAGGAGCACCCCAGGGCACGGTGCTGGCCCCTCTTCTCTTCACCCTGTACACCGCAGACTTCTGCTACAACTCGGAGCTGTGTCACATTCAGAAGTTTGCTGATGACACAGCCATCGTTGGGTGTATCAGTGATGACAGAGAGGAGGAGTATAGGAGCCTGGTGAGGGACTTTGCTGTGTGGTGCAACAGGAACCATCTGCAGCTCAACACCTCGAAGACCAAGGAGCTGGTCATTGACTTTGGGAGGTCCAGACCAACGTCACGACCAGTTCTGATCGAGGGAGTTGAGGTGGAGGCTGTGGATTCCTACAAGTACCTCGGGCTGTGGCTGGACAGCAAGCTGGACTGGACTTGCAACACCAAACACTTATACAGGAAGGGACAGAGCAGGCTATACTTCCTTAGGAGGCTGCAGTCCTTTAACATCTGCAGGAAACTCCTGTGGATGTTCCATCAGTCTGTGGTCGCAAGTGTCCTGTTTTACACCGTGGTGTGCTGGGGGGGCAGCACATCCAAGGAGGACACATCCAGGCTGGACAAACTGATCAGGCGGGCCGGCTCTGTGGTCGGCATGAAGCTGGACTCTCTGGTGACGGTGGCAGAGAAGAGGTCTATGGACAAACTATTGAACATCATGGAAGATGCCAGTCACCCTCTGCACACCATCATCAGCAACCAGAGGAGCCTGTTCAGTGACAGAATGCTCCTTCCCAAGTGCAGGACGAACAAACTCAAAAACTCCTTTGTCCCTCACGCCATCAGACTGTACAACTCCTCTCTGGGGGGGGTAACAGGAGGACAGAGGACGGGAAGGAGCAGTAGCCTAGCCTAACAATAAGCAATACCGGACAATGTGCAATATAAAGTGCAATATCTCTCCTGTCGTGCCCCCCCCCCCCCCCCCCCCCCCCGCCCCATTTTTTTCCTCTTACCCCCTCCTCTCTTCCCCATATCTTATTCTTTTTATATTGTATATGTAAATACTTAATTCATTTTAATTTATCTAGAAGTTTTCCTCTATTTCTTTTCTCTGTTTATCTGTAATGATGCTGCTGGAATCTTAATTTCCCTGAGGGAACCCACCCAAAGGGATCAATAAAGTTTTATCTAATCTAATCTAATGGAAATCAGTTTGTGTGTGTAAATTGACACACACTGTGGTGTGGATGAGCGTGACAAGGTTTACTCAATTTCCTTCGAAGCTGGGAAGCTGTAACATGCTTTAGCAACTCTTCCTTATTACCACAAAAAGCGGTACAGAGTGAACTCTGACTGCGGTGTGACAAAAAAATGGAAATAATGCTTCGTATTCTTTCTCAAGTGTATTTATATACTGCCCCCCCCACACACACACAGATTGCACAAACAAAGGAAAAATACCAACAAGTGCTTTATTCCCCTTAGAACACAAGGCACACAATAGACCAACTGCTGGAGGAAAAACTTAAATTTATTCTTTAATGAGCATGTACATAATCAGCCAGCAGAAAGAAGTACAGTGAAAAGGGTACCTGATATGGTCACCAGCACATTTAAGCCCTCCAGGACATCCATTTGCTGAAAACGTCTGCGGTTGATGAGGGGATAGACCTTCCCTTGACCGCTACGATCAAGCAGCATCAGACCGCTCTCTGTCCCGACCAGCAGATTCACACCTTTCAGGGAAAAGGTGAAGAACACCAAACAAGCAGTCTTATATGTTATGAATTCAATTAAATTCAAAGTAACTTTATCAAGTTACACCAGCTGGGGCAAAGGGTTCAGTCAGATCTGACATCACAAATCAAATAAAGCAATTTCAAATGGTATTTGACGACATACACCCAAATATATACCTACAGAAATAAATTAAATTTAGGCACATACATACATACACCAATTAAAAACAACACAGTGTTATTATTGGTGCTGAATGAGAGTTTAAGAATCAGTTCAAGCAGGAACTTTGTGTGCACCGTGCATGTGGGAGCACAATATTCACCCCACAGAGCGGCACACAGGATCTCAGAGTTGAACCTCTTCTTGTACTTGCGGATCTCCGGTGTGTCACTCTGTGGTCGAGTGTTGACTGGGTTTACGTTCACCACGGAGCCTTTGCGCGACGCATCCTGTCTCAGCGCCTCCTGCAGCCTTGCATCATTCCCATAACCTACAAAAACAAAAGGTCAAAGATCACATGCAGATGAATACAGCTCACACGGCTCATCCGTGCTATTAACAAACCATTCCAAGGCTAGTACTGATTAGAGTCTATAAAAATGCGTAACATCTTTTACTGCATGAATAACTACAGTACCAGTCACAAATTTGTACACCCCAACTCACTCATAGGTTTTTATGTTTTGTGACATTGTAAAGCAACAGTGAAGACATCAAAACTATGAAATAATATATGGAACATAATTCCATCTATGTTGTAAACAAACAAAAAAAAGTATAAAACAAAATGTGTTTGATATTTTAGATTCTTCAAAAGTATCCAGCATTTACCTGGATGATGCTTTGCACACTACTGGCATCATCTTAACCAGCATCATGAGCTAGTCACCTGGAATGCTTTTCAGTTAACACGTGTGCCTCGTCAAGAGATGAAAGTGGAGCAAAGGAAAAAACCCTGAAATGGGGGGGCGGGGCAACGTCCCCCGAAAATATTTTAATAACATAACACGCAAAACCCTGCATTCTAGTGCATTTTAGTACTTATTTTCACTAAAGCAAGTTATAACTTTTAAGCCTTTTTCTTTCATGTACATTAATGATTAACATGTCAAAAATATCTAATTTAATTCCCCTAGTTAATGAGTAATTTTCAGGAGTGCATTTAGAAAACGGTGATTTTGCTGGCTACACAGTTCATTACTTTGAAAAAAAATCAGACAGTTGAAGGTAAACTCAGCAAAATCCCAAAACAGTACTGTTAAAAAGTAAAGGTCTGCTAGACTTTCTAAAGCTTTCAGGTTTCAATGTTGGGGACACTGAGCCTCGTTTATCAATCTTTTAGTAGAGTTGTGCGTTTGCATAAGCTAAAGTGAACTAAAAATTTCCAATTCATATTTATGCGAGTTGAAGCCAATTGTTTACATTAGTTCGTATTGTCTGTAAATTTAAACACACCAATGAAGACCAAATTTCTCATATAAATCAGGGGCGTATGGTGTGTGTGTGTGTGTGGTGTGTGTGTGTGAGAGACACACTGACTGGCAGCCTGAGTACATTACGTAACAAAAAATAATTACCATTGCTAGTTTTAGCTCTTCCATTATTGCTGTTTCTTCCACGTTTTCTTGATGTGTTCTAGAAACGGCACTAAAACTTAGCTTCGAAGCCACAAAATGCAACTTTGATGGGAAAAAAAATATATATATATATATATATATATATATATATATATATATATATATATATATACACACACACACACACACACACACACACACACACACATATACATACACACAGTGGGGCAAAAAAGTATTTAGTCAGTCACCAATTGTGCAAGTTCTCCCACTTAAAAAGATGAGAGAGGTCTGTCATTTTCATCATAGGTATACCTCAACTATGAGAGACAAAATGAGGAAAAGAAATCCAGAAAATCACATTGTCTGATTTTTAAAGAATTTATTTGCAAATTATGGTGGAAAATAAGTATTTGGTCAATAACAAAAGTTCATCTCAATACTTTGTTATATACCCTTTGTTGGCAATGACAGAGGTCAAACATTTTCTGCAAGTCTTCACAAGGTTTTCACACACTGTTGCTGGTATTTTGGCCCATTCCTCCATGCAGATCTCCTCTAGAGCAGTGATGTTTTGGGGCTGTCACTGGGCAACACGGCCTTTCAACTCCCTCCAAAGATTTTCTATGGGGTTGAGATCTGGAGACTGGCTAGGCCACTCCAGGACCTTGAAATGCTTCTTATGAAGCCACTCCTTCGTTGCCCGGGTGGTGTGTTTGGGATCGTCATGCTGAAAGACCCAGCCACGTTTCGTCTTCAATGCCCTTGCTGATGGAAGGAGGTTTTCACTCAAAATCTCATGATACATGACCCCATTCATTCTTTCCTTTACACAGATCAGTCATCCTGGTCTCTTTGCAGAAAAACAGCCCCAAAGCATGATATTTCCAGCCCCATGCTTCACAGTAGGTATGGTGTTCTTTTGATGCAACTCAGCATTCTTTCTCCTCCAAACACGACAAGTTGAGTTTTTACCAAAAAGTTCTATTTTGGTTTCATCTGACCATATGACATTCTCCCAATCCTCTTCTGGATCATCCAAATGCTCTCTAGCAAACTTCAGAAGGGCCTGGACATGTACTAGCTTAAGCAGGGGGACACGTCTGGCACTGCAGGATTTGAGTCCCTGGCGGCATAGTGTGTTACTGATGGTAGCCTTTGTTACTTTGGTCCCAGCTCTCTGCAGGTCATTCACTAGGTCCCCCCGTGTGGTTCTGGGATTTTTGCGCACCGTTCTTGTGATCATTTTGACCCCACGGGGTGAGATCTTGCGTGGAGCCCCAGATCGAGGGAGATTATCAGTGGTCTTGTATGTCTTCCATTTTCTAATAATTGCTCCCACAGTTGATTTCTTCATACCAAGCTGCTTACCTATTGCAGATTCAGTCTTCCCAGCCTGGTGCAGGTCTACAATTTTGTTTCTGGTGTCCTTTGACAGCTCTTTGGTGTTGGCCATAGTGGAGTTTGGAGTGTGACTGTTTGAGGTTGTGGACAGGTGTCTTTTATACTGATAACGAGTTCAAACAGGTACCATTAATACAGGTAACAAGTGGAGGACAGAGGAGCCTCTTAAAGAAGTTGTTACAGGTCTGTGAGAGCCAGAAATCTTGCTTGTTTGTAGGTGACCAAATACTTATTTTACCAAGGAATTTACCAATTAATTCATTAAAAATCCTACAATGTGTTTTCCTGGATTCTTTCCCCCCATTCTGTCTCTCATAGTTGAAGTGTACCTATGATGAAAATTACAGGCCTCTCTCATCTTTTTAAGTGGGAGAACTTGCACAATTGGTGGCTGACTAAATACTTTTTTGCCCCACTGTGTGTGTGTGTGTGTGTATGTATATATATATATATATATATATATATATATATATATATATAAAAATACATTGCTTACCTCTCTTCACGTTGAAAGGAGGAAAGTTTTGCTCGTTTTGACATGGCGAATTATTAACACGAGAAAATACTCGTAATTCGCAACTAAAAAGACTGCAGCTACACTGGCAGCGTGAACATGCTTTCTAGTGCGATTGTGTTGCGCTTACGCAGAACGGTGTCAGTCCTGCACTTGCACCTGAAGGCTCGCCTAACGAGCTCCAACACGCGCGCCGTTAACAAAGAACACCTGTCTTTAATCAATGAACTATGTTTGGGCTATTTAAGGACCGCGCTCCTGCAAGGACGATGCGAAGTATTACTCCGCGTCTACGAACGTGAAAAATCCGAAAAATAAATTTCTCCATTCGGAAAACCGGAGATTTTCAAGAGTTTTGTCAAATATCCGAATTTCCGGGTCATTAGCAGAAAAAATCCAGAGGAAAATCTAAAAACCCGGAATTCCGGGAAATTCCGGAACACTTTCATGACTACAGTTAATTAGTGGACGAGTTTCTTGCCTTCTTAATGTGTTTGAGAGCAAAACAGTAAATAATAAAAATACAGTAAACAGCCCTATTCCACAAGAATGTATCAAGAACGGCTCAACTAAGTAAAGAGAAATGGCATCCATCGTTACTTTAAGACATAAAGTGACTTTTAATTTATAAAACTAAAGAAAAAAAACACTGAATTTGAAGGTGTGTCCAAACTTTTGACTGGTACTGTATGTGTTATCCTTTGCCTTAATTTTTTTCCCCCACAAAGAAACAACTCCATGTTCTCGGGCTTGTTCTGATGTGTCCATTATCAGCAGTAAAATAGTCAATTTTTTTTTAATATTTTGACAGAAAATAATGGTATACAAACTAATCACCAGGTACAATTTGCCTACATCCATCTCACATAGTTCACAGGGTCATTGTTTTAAGATCTTACAGTAAAAATTTCCTTATATCGAGGTTTTTGATAATATATTACACTTCATATTCAGTTATAATTCAATTTCAGTTTTATACTCATTTATCAGATTTTTGACATTTATGAGAATGAGGAGATAATGGTTTAAGAAACAATAAGAACGGAGCATAAAAATGAGCAAAGTCATATTAGCAGGCTGCATGCTTCACACTGACAGGTACATGATCGTAAGTATAGGACATTTTTAAGAATTTCTTGTTATAATGTTTCTCATAACACATTTTTTCTCTCTGAAAAACTTGATCATTTTCTCAGAATAACCTGATATTTTCCTTTATACAACAGTTAGTTCCAGTCCATTAATTTGATTGGTCAAGCAGCATCCCAAGAGTGCCTACATTTACTATAAGTGCACTGGAACGTTTCACTATGTGTAAGTATGTAAAATTTTACTTCCCTGTTCAAAACAGTTACCACAATCAAGTTAGTGACATCAGCAGCAGACATGGCAAACTATACAGCTTTCAGGAACACTAGTTTTGACTTAAAATATTAAAACTTGTCAGACAAACATGAAAAGGAAGAAGGTACGCCAATTTCAACAGAAGCACCTTTAACAGGAACATATATAGAGAATATTACACAGTTGCGTGAAAATATGAAGTTTAATCTTTGAATGTTTAATGTATATTATTCAACTCGAGAAGATAAACTTCATATCTTTGCACCACCGTGTAATGTTCTTTATATTATATGGACACATCCACACAAAAATATGCAAGTTAGTCAAAAGCATTTTAATTTTGAACTGGTTTGCCATTTTAACAATGCGCGTCTAGTCAGCGGGAAAACACTGGGAGTGATGTCATCGGAGTGAAAGATAAGGAACTGCGTCACTCAGATCCATGATGCATTTTGTATGAAAAATGCAAGTTTTTCAACATGAAAAGATTAACTTCATATCTTCAAGCCAACATGTGAGTTTCTTTTTAATACATAGACCCGTTCCAAACAAAAAGTACCCAAATTTATCAAAACAATTCATCGATTTCCTCATGAGTAACAGACATTTACTATACATATAGGACACTTTGTCGTTGGAATAAAAACATGTATTCTATTCCCTTCTAGCGGGTTTCATTCACTTGGTTTGATAGCATGCAATATTGTTAGCATATCGCTAATCCTACATGAATTACATCACTCTACCCAATGGAGAATAAGCTTTTAATATGGTTTACGATATTGCACATTATCAAGACATGACGTCACTCGTCGAAGCTGATGCAAATATTCAATGAGAAAGTTTTCTGTTGCACGTGCACAGAAGCATTTCTTTGTTCTCTGGGAAAGAGAAAGACTAGGCTAATCCAGTGCTAGGATTAGCTATGCTATAATTAAGCATTAAATAAATAAACTGACGCTAAAGATGTGCTGAACACCCGAAATGCTACCAAAACTTCATTAGATATTCTTCACTCATATTTACAAAGCAGTGGTGAGCCGTTACTATTAGAGCTGGGACTTCAGCTCAGCCAAAACTTAACCAGAGACCAAAAAAGCAACAGGGCAAAGGATTTTGCAAAGGATTAATGGCAGGCTGCCAGGTAGCTCTGTTCTGTGTAGCTGTTGATGTTGATCCTAAAAGTAACTAAGTAAATTACACAGGTAAATGAATACTTAAATCTGAGTGAAAAATACTGTGGCGAGAGTACATGGAAGAAGAGTCTGGAGACAGACTCTTCTGACCCGGCAATGAAGTCCTAAACAATGAGTGAGCCAGCTCTAAACTCTTCTCAGCCCAGAGACAACCAAAAAAAATCTCACTGGATAACTCTATTTTAATGTTTTCAGGACAATAGCCCTTTCATTTCTGAAGCAAATTTGATAGAAAATGAGGCCAAGTTAGAATCAGAAGAGAATAATTATAACTAGACAGGGACACACTAACGAGTGCAAACCCCGCCTTTTCCCTATTAAAATACATTGGGCGAAAATTTCGAAGTTCTGCCATGACCTTGACCTTTGACCTCCAAAATTTAATGGTTTCCTTCCTGGGTGATTGGCAACACATGTACAAAATTTGGTCCAAATCGATCCATTGGTTCTTGAGATATCTTGCAGACACACAGACAGACAGACAGATACACACACACACAGACTGACGCAGGTGAAAATAATAACCCCTCCGACTACTGTCGGCGGGGTTAATGAAATGATGAAAGAAATTCTCATCTCATCTCATCTCATTATCTCTAGCCGCTTTATCCTTCTACAGGGTCGCAGGCAAGCTGGAGCCTATCCCAGCTGACTACGGGCGAAAGGCGGGGTACACCCTGGACAAGTCGCCAGGTCATCACAGATGAAAGAAATTAAATATTATATTTGAAATGCTGATGTGTTTGGGCCTTTTCTGAAGGCCTAGAAGGCCCTGACGGCTCCCCTCTGTTTACAAGAGAAAACATACCAACGGACATTGAAAAACTGGAAGTGTGTGTATAATAATAATAATAATAATAATAATAATAATGTCTGGCTTTTTTCGTGGTATATCAGATTTACCTTCCGTTTTCCACTTCCGGTTGAGAGTACGTTGTGCGCATTCTGGCTGCCGCTTCTCACCAGAGGTTTTTTTTTCTCTCTCTCTTTTATTTTATTTATTTCAATTTTTTTGTGTGTGTGTTTGCGTAGTTTGATGTTTGTTTTTGTTTGAGTGTTTTTGTCCACCGGTGGTGGTGTAGCTCCGGACCCAGTTTTGGGCATCGGTTCCCTCCAGGCCTTGGTTCGCCGTGGGTGATGCCTGTGCTCCTCGCTATGGACTGCAGTGAGCTCATTGCTCATTTTAACATCGTGGTTGTCCAGCGCTCTGTGCTTTAGTGTTGGGCGTGGTGTTCCGAGCGTTGTTGCTCGGTGGTGTCGCGGCAACTATGCAGGCAGTTTGGGACGTACCGGCGCTCTACGTGGCGGAGCTTCTGTGCTTGCTTTGTGGATTCATGGTGTAGTGTTCCGAGTGATGCTGCCAGCAGCGGCGCGGCGGCTGTGCTGGCAGTGTGGGACTTGTTTTCGTGCGCCTTTTCGTGGGACTGTGGCTGCTACACCTTTGGAATTACATTCTGGCCTCTATTTGGTGGACTTTTTTTTTAAAATTTATTTTATTATTGATTTGTTCCCTGTAATTGTAAAGCGACCTTGGGTTTTGAGAAAGGCGCTATATAAATTGAAATTATTATTATTATTATTCCATTCAGGGTGGCACAGTGGTGTAGTGGTTAGCGCTGTCGCCTCACAGCAAGAAGGTCCGGGTTCGAGCCCCGTGGCCGGTGAGGGCCTTTCTGTGCGGAGTTTGCATGTTGTCCGCGTGGGTTTCCTCCGGGTGCTCCGGTTTCCCCCACAGTCCAAAGACATGCAGGTTAGGTTAACTGGTGACTCTAAATTGACTGTAGGTGTGAATGTGAATGGTTGTATGTGTCAGCCCTGTGATGACCTGGTGAATTGTCCAGGGTGTACCCCGCCTTTTGCCCGTAGTCAGCTGGGATAGGCTCCAGCTTGCCTGCGACCCTGTAGAACAGGATAAAGCGGCTAGAGATAATGAGATGAGATAATTCCATACAGATATACCTTTCAGCTAGCATGATATTTTGTCTGCTTCTGAAAAATGGGAATCTTGTACATTAAAAATGTCAAGACCTAACTTTAGAAATAATATATCGGTTTCAGCTACATTTTCAGCATGATTCTGCACATGCTGATTGCTTCTCCTGTTCTGCAGAGGAAGGCGAGTGCATCAGAGTGACTCAACTCACCCACATTGTTGAGAGCGCTGCCGGTGGACGGAGAGATCTGGAGCAGGCGTGGGTCGATGAAAGGAGTGAAGGAAGAGGAGGACTTGTGCTTCTGCATTGTGGCGGACTGTGACTGCACATAATGAAATATTGAAGTAGAGTAAACAAACAAACAAACAAAAAAATCATACTAAAATTCCTTTTGTGTTTGTGACGAGACTAAACTTCCATTTCAGTTCTCCTGTCAGTGATGGTACACAACACCTTACCACCTTTGTGAATGTGCTTAACAAAGTCACATGGTGATCTCTGGTGCAGTATTCTCTATAATTACAGCTCCCATACAGCAAATCATTCCCTTCTTGTATACATGTTGAACTACCTGAACACCATATGGAACCATCTGTTTAGCAGCTTATGACCACAGTAGGAGCTACAGGTGACCTGTCTTCAGTGAGTGCGCTTTGAGCAGCTATTATAATTCAGTCAGTTTTCTCTTGCACTTGGCTAGACTCATTCTTGCAGGGTTTTTCTCCAGTGTTGGTAACTTCTTTTAGCAAGCAGGTTCTATTGACCATACGATGAGCAGTGCATACCACACACAAACAGGACACCTGCTATTTCAAACCCTGTTTTGGAGTGGGAACTCCCTCCAACGGAGCATCCATTTTTCTCAACACTCGGGTCGGACTGCCTTGACAATGCTATACTAGTGGGAGGCCACTAATAACCATACGGGATGTGCGCTCATGCAGCCAACATATGAATCTTTTGGAATAAGAAAATGGGTAACAGGGTCTCAGAAGAGCTTTTGCCACTGGACGTCATCACTCTAACTCAGTCTCTGGGCAGCCAGCCTCTACTGTGGCATGCTATTTTGCAGGCTTTGTTCAGAGTTGTGCTGCTCCATAAAGCCCGTGCTTCTATTTCCTGGCCATCATCATGTCCAGATTCTACAAGGTTAACTCTGCCTTACCGAGTGGTATGAGTGTAGCAGTCATCTCTGGTCTGTGTAATCTAGGTTTTACACACTGCCTCTTGTGGTTCAAAGGAGTTAAAAAGAAGTCTGGGTTTGGTATGTACAACCCTGATTCCAAATAAGTTGGGACAAAGTACAAATTGTAAATAAAAATGGAATGCAATAATTTACAAATCTCAAAAATTGATATTGTATTCACAATAGAACATAGACAACATATCAAATGTCGAAAGTGAGACATTTTGAAATTTCATGCCAAATATTGGCTCATTTGAAATTTCATGACAGCAACACATCTCAAAAAAGTTGGGACAGGGGCAATAAGAGGCTGGAAAAGTTACAGGTACAAAAAAGGAACAGCTGGAGGACCAAATTGCAACTCATTAGGTCAATTGGCAATAGGTCCTTAACATGACTGGGTATAAAAAGAGCATCTGGGAGTGGCAGCGGCTCTCAGAAGTAAAGACGGGAAGAGGATCACCAATCCCCCTAATTCTGCGCCGACAAATAGTGGAGCAATATCAGAAAGGAGTTTGACAGTGTAAAATTGCAAAAAGTTTGAACATATCATCATCTACAGTGCATAATATCATCAAAAGATTCAGAGAATCTGGAAGAATCTCTGTGCATAAGGGTCAAGGCCGGAAAACCATACTGGGTGCCCATGATCTTCGGGCCCTAAGACGGCACTGCATCACATACAGGCATGCTTCTGTATTGGAAATCACAAAATGGGCTCAGGAATATTTCCAGAGAACATCATCTGTGAACACAATTCACCGTGCCATCCGCCGTTGCCAGCTAAAACTCTATAGTTCAAAGAAGAAGCCGTATCTAAACATGATCCAGAAGCGCAGACGTCTTCTCTGGACCAAGGCTCATTTAAAATGGACTGTGGCAAAGTGGAAAACTGTTCTGTGGTCAAATGAATCAAAATGTGAAGTTCTTTATGGAAATCAGGGACGCCGTGTCATTCGGACTAAAGAGGAGAAGGACGACCCAAGTTGTTATCAGCGCTCAGTTCAGAAGCCTGCATCTCTGATGGTATGGGGTTGCATTAGTGCATGTGGCATGGGCAGCTTACACATCTGGAAAGACACCATCAATGCTGAAAGGTATATCCAGGTTCTAGAGCAACATATGCTCCCATCCAGATGACGTCTCTTTCAGGGAAGACCTTGCATTTTCCAACATGACAATGCCAAACCACATACTGCATCAATTACAGCATCATGGCTGTGTAGAAGAAGGGTCCGGGTACTGAACTGGCCAGCCTGCAGTCCAGATCTTTCACCCAGAGAAAACATTTGGTGCATCATAAAACGGAAGATACGACAAAAAAGACCTAAGACAGTTGAGCAACTAGAATCCTACATTAGACAAGAATGGGTTAACATTCCTATCCCTAAACTTGAGTAACTTGTCTCCTCAGTCCCCAGACGTTTACAGACTGTTGTAAAGAGAAAAGGGGATGTCTCACAGTAGTAAACATGGCCTTGTCCCAACTTTTTTGAGATGTGTTGTCATGAAATTTAAAATCACCTAATTTTTCTCTTTAAATGATACATTTTCTCAGTTTAAACATTTGATACGTCATCTATGTTCTATTCTGAATAAAAGATGGAGTTTTGAAACTTCCACATCATTGCATTCCGTTTTTATTTACAATTTGTACTTTGTCCCAACTTTTTTAGAATCGGGGTTGTAATTGGTTCTGTGAACCTGAATAAATGCCATGGTTCACGCTCACTCAAATCTCTGCATGAATATTTAGTAATTATACTAAATACTGCAACATGCGTCACTATGTGATCTTGCTGGAAGATGCACAGTGCTGCAGTCTAGACATGCAGTCACACAAGTAAAATATAGTAATGTACATACTAAAGATATATAATTAATTTTTAGTTGTACAACTTGTAAAGTAAATTAATCCAGAGATGCTTTGTGCTCAATTCAGAATGCATGCAGCCCTCCAAAAATTACTAGGCATAAATTATAATGGTCATTTTATATTATTTGACTTAATGTGAGCATTCTGTATAACCAGAAAAACCATACACTACAGACACACATGTACAAAAAAATAAAACTTATGGTGGTCTCAATGGTGGTTAAAGGACAAAACTTGACATGCGGGTGACAAACATGAGAGGAAAACATTTGTAGAGAAATAGAAAATAATTAAAATGTGTTAATAAGATGAACTCGTTGACACTGATTAAAGCAAAGATGTGCTGAATTACAACTGCATACATCCGCTACATGTGAATTAAAGAATTGTAAAGAATGATGGAAAAACATTATGCCATAAAACCAAAGGACTTGTTAGACAGAGGCGCAGTTAGGAGCCATACGGTCAGTGCTTAGTATGAAGCTAACATCTAGACTCACCATGATCACTAAGAGAGGAAGAAGATGAGGGTGAGAGAACTACACTAGAGGTTCCTCATGGTTATTTTCAAGCCATCTATAAGGGGAAGTTATCCAAGTTGTTAATTAGCTAGGACAGACGTGTGCACTGACATACCTCAATAGGGCAGGGCAGTCTGTCCGGGGTAGCAAGAGGGGACAGGGCAGGACTGCTGTGGCATGAGGATGTGGAGGAAGGGGTGGAAGGGCAGGAAGAAGGGGGCGAGGGCTGACTCTGCTGGAGCAGGTCGGGCAAGAGGTGAATTCGGCCCGAATAGCCATTCCGATCATTCCGGTCACTAAAGCTCGAGGCTGGTGTGGGCACTGGGCGCTTTTTTACATCACCTGTGCTCTGGAATTGAGAAGAGGCTGATTGTCTGTGGTGGTCTGGGCAATGAAAGGAGCCAGCTGATAATCAGCGAGTGGAAATTTCTAAAATGTGGCTTATCCACAAATGTGGAATATTTTAATCCAAATAATTTAGACATTCTTTGGAGAAAAGAAGAAGAATGTGTCGACCAAACAACAACGTTTGATTATTTCATATAAAACAGAAGCTACTGTATTAATTTAAGTATGTAACACATAATTTCATAATGAAGGCAATTTCACTAATATGAAGATCAAACACATACTAGGAAAACTCTATAGCAGTAATTGGAGCGTCCAGTATATAATAAAACATACAGTAATAAAGTATACAAAGTAATTGGAGATTCATCATCTCGGGTAGAGGAGCTAAAAAAAAATCGTAGAGTCATGCGTGAAGAGAAAAAGTGGACAGATCTCAGAGTCTGTCAGATTCTGATTTATGACTATGGGCTACTAAACTTTGGGCATCAGTGGAAAATACTATAACACAAATAACAAAAAAAACACATCAACATAATGTAAAGACAGTGATATGATATAAATAATGCTGAAATATGGCAGGTGTCAACACCAATGGTACACAGTTTAAGTAAATTTAAACCTGTGAAAGCATTCTGTGGTGTATGTAGTGACATATGCATTCACAATATACACCAGTCAGCCATAACATTAAAACCACTGACTGGTGAATTGAGTAACACTGATTCTCTCATTACAATAGCACCTGTCAATGGGTGGGATATAATAGGGAGCAAGAGTACAGTCAGTTCTTGAAGCTGATGTATCTGAAGCAGGAAAAATGGGCGAACGTAAAGATCTGAGCAACTTTAACAAGGGTCAAATTGTGATGGACAGATGACTGGGTCTGAGCATCTCCAAAATGGCACATCTTGTGGGGTGTTCCCGGTATGCAGTGGTTAAAACCTACCAAAAGTGGTCCAAGGAAGGACAGCCAGTGAACCAGCGACAGGGTCATGGGTGTCAAAAGCTCACTGATTCGCATGGGGCACAGAGGCTAGCCCATATGATCCAATCCCACAGAAGAGCTACTGTAGCACAAACTGCTGAAAAAGTTAATGATAACACCTTTCTGTTTTAGCCAGCATTAACTTTTTCAGGAGTTTGTGCTACAGTATGGCCATATGGCAGACCTGGGCATTTTACGGCCCGCGGGCCGCATCCGGTCCTTTGGTTCATTCTGACCGGCCCGCGTAAGGTTAATTAGAAATTACAAAATAAACGTATTTTCTAATTTTACCTCATGCATGGACTAAATGTGCATTGCTTTTATTTTGAAGTTGTGTTCAACAAAAACGCAATGCGCGCGACATGAACATGACATGAAATCCCACGAAACCTAATCCCGCGAAAACTACTTCCGTAATTTGTCCAGACCAACCACAAACTTGCACGTCATCCTTCAAAAGGTCCAGCCAATCACATAGTGTGACGTCACCAGCAGGCGCCGGAGCCCGAGACGATCTGTAGATCCGATTCCTACTTTTTGGTGAATAATCTCATTATTTTTACAAAACATTACATACACAAGTGTCGATATGCCAAATCCCCCCTTCATGGCCTGCTCTTAAGAATGAACTGTCCTTGTTACAAAAATGTCTGAAATATATAAACAATCCCCATGCAAATATACTGTACACATTCATAGCAGAAGTTAACCTTTCATAAACCCCTTTTTTTCCATTTTACATATATTGTATATATATATGTATTTGATAAGTTTTCTTTTTAGATTATATTTTCAGAGGAGGTGTGATTTTATGTTGTAATATAAAATAATTCTGTTTGTTTGAATTTAATAAAAAAAAAAGATCTGATTCCTACACCGAATCGACTGATGATCATCTGTCAGCTGTGCTTCGCATCTCCACCTCAGACATTCAACCTGACTCTGATGCACTCGTTAAAGACCAACAGAGACGAGATTTCTCTCACTGAACAAATAAAAAACTGAAAAACACCAAATGAGGTGATTAGACTACAAATGTGGGCATCATTATTATAATATGATGTATCTTGCTTGATATTTGGAGTAGAAAGACAATATTGTGATGTCTTTATTGTGTTTTGGGGTGAATGTGACTGAAAAAAAAATGGTACAAACGTTCACATTTTGTTAACCATTGTTTTGGGAAATTTGATTGAATAAATGACATTTTTTGTAAGGCAACCTCGTTTTTTCCATACTCTTACCAGTCTTAGCAGTTTGTAAAATCAATGTTATTTATTGCTTTATATAAAGAAATACAATTAATATTATGCAGAATTTAGTTCAGCCTTTTGGTCCGGCCCTCCACAAAATTTTCTGTTTCTCATGTGGCCCCATGGAAAAAATAATTGCCCACCCCTGCCATATGGGCTAGCCTTCGTGCCCCATGTGAATCAATGAGCCTTCGATACCCATAACCCTGTTGCCGGTTCACCAGTCGTCCTTTTCCTGGACCACTTTTGGTAGGTACTAACCACTGCATACTGGGAACACCCCACAAGATGTGCCATTTTGGAGATGCTCAGACCCAGTCATCTCACCATCACAATTTGGCCCTTGTCAAAGTGGCTCAGATCCTTATGCTCGCCCATGTTTCCTACTTCCAACACATCAACTTCCAGAACTGACTGTTCTTTTGCTGCCGAACGTATCCCACCCCTTGACAGGTGCCACTGTAATGAGGTAATCAGTGTAATTCACTTTACCTGTCAGTGGTCATAACATTATGGCTGATCTCAGCGCCCCAAATTTTGTCCAAATAACTTTTTCCAACTTCATGCATGTATGAATCACCTGTCGCACAACTAGAGTGCTGTCTTTGCACGGGGTGGAGGAGGCATCATCACCATCTTCATGGACAACCATTGTCTTCACAGACTCTGTCTCACCATTGCTCAGTCTGGATGAGCTGTCACAAACAATGAACACTATAATTACTACCATAATTATAGCTATTATAGTATCATTGTGTATGTAACAATGTAGCAAGTGACAAATAAATCTCTTGAATACAGCTGTACTAAAAGTTAGTACTGGCTAATTAGCATGAACTAGTAGTTGTTCTTCAGACTTGTGATGAAAAGATCTTATGGTGTTCCCACCCTCCACGCAAGTCCTCTGGGCCTGAGGTGGACTCCTCTCCTCCTTCCTGATCCACCTCTTCGTCATCCTCATCATCGGTGGTTCCCGAGTCATCACTAGAGGAAGAGTAATCGGTGACCTTGTGTGGTGGTCTCACATCCTCCACAGCACGCAGCTCTTTGGCCAGTGCTGTCAAATCCTACAGTTGAGTAGTCACGAGTTAAACACGGACAGGATACACTGTACAACTCTTCAAATCCATTCAAGCTCTCTCTTTTCACTCTCTTGTTGCTCTCTCATAAATCTTTAAAGAGCTCATCTTGCTTTATGTCATCATTAACAATGAACTGCTCATTTTCTCTTTGCTGTCCTCTTTCTTCTCCCATCTTAAAATTTGTTAGCAGCCATTCAGGGTTAAGAGTTTAGTCTGTAGCACAACCCAGATGAAAGAGGGTGATTGTAAAAGATAAACAAAATCCAAAAAGAAAAAAGAAAAAAGAGTAAAATAATAAAAGAAGAAATAATCATAGAAGATGATTGGCAGCCTCCAATAAGATCATCCAGTTCACCTGTTAGTGAGCCTGTATGAACATGAGGAGTCTGAGAACAGGAAGTGAGCAGAAAGTGTTAATGCAGTTATGTAATGCCAAGTCAACAGCACGACCCGAGAAAAAGAGAACATGGATTGTTAGCAAAAAAGAGCAAGTAAGTTGGTTAATTAGATGTGAAATCCACGTTCAAGGTTTGAGATGTGACCGGATCATGCTTACCACTTCAGCCTATAAGAACCACATCAGAGGATTGCAGAATGACCCCACAGTCCACAGCAGTTCATCATAGACAAACATGGAAAAAACCAAACACCAAGATATTCCAAAATAGAAATCAGATTGCTAAACCAGCCTCTATTCAAGAAGCATGGAATTCCCAAACACACACAATCACTAAGCCACCCACACACACACACACACTCCATTGCTACCGCTCTCACCACCGGACGCCCAGGCCGAGCTACATCCTTCTTCTCGTCTGCTTTTTTGGACACGTGCTCTGGCCACTGTTGAGAGCCCTCAGACTTAGAAGAGGCTGCAGAAGGAGATAAGTGTGAATACTGAGCACATCACTGCTGAGCTGCTCCCAGCACAAAGTCTCTAAACTTGACAACCAATAAAATTCTGAATGCTAAGTAGCACATTTACTAAAAAATTGAGTAGTTCACACACTGTGTTGAAGACACTGTCATTAGCTGAGTATATTTAGGGAGCAGATATGCACAGTCTCCTCCAAAACTATTGGAACAGCAAGGCTAATACTTTCGTTTTTGTTAAACACTGAAAACATTTGGGTTTGAGCTCAAAAGATGAATGAGAGGAGAGATCAGATAAATCATTTCCTGATACTTACATCTAGATGTATTAATCAACCTGAACATTGCACCTTTAATGGCAGACCATCCAAATTTAGGCAAGCAAAAGTATTGGAACAGGCAACGAATTAAAGTAATTATTTCATTGCATAGTCACAGTGTTAATTTTGTCAACAGAAATTGACAATAAGTATTTGTTGCTCTTTTGTTTCATGACTAAACTGTAAAGACAATACAAATGAAAATATTTGACAACAAAAACTGGCTTTGTTCAGGCAGACAACCTAGTTAGGCATTCATTTTTATATGATGTATGAAAGAAGTATGTGTAGCAGATCTTGTGTTTTCTTTGGACACTTCCAGTGCAGGTTACTCTTAAAGGTGACGCAAACAAACTTCTCAGAGAACAAAAATCTTCAAGCAAAAGAAGTGTTATTTGGACAGTTCGTTCATTAGAATTTCAGTCAGAAAACTATGCAACTCCTAACCTGACCTTCTCAAGTCCATTAATACAACACCCACATCCACGAACGCTAAATGGAATGCACCATTACAATATCAGACAGGGGGATATTTTATACAAGCAAACCCACTGATTGGGGGGTAGCTTTTAACTGCAACAGCAATACAAGTCACTACTACCAGGGTCAAACATTATCAATGTTTAACAAATTACTAAATTAAAAGAAAACACTAACCTATACTGAACACCATCAGTCTCTTAAAATGACTCCAATAGTAACACATTCTGACGAAACGCAGAGTTCAAGGTACACTGACTTGTCAAGGGAATTTTTACTAAAATATAGACTAAAAGAGAGTTCCACTGACTAAATTTTGACTAAAACAAAAGAGACTAATGTGATTTAAAGCAACAATTTTCATGAAGAGTCCAAGATTAAAACTCAGTGTAAAATTCTTTTGAAAATTAACACTGGTTGCATAACAGCATCAAGCCGCTGACATGACCAAACTGTTGCATTCTTCGTGTGATGATTTTCCAGCTTCTTCCAGGTGTTTGTTTTGGGGACTTCTCCCTTTACTCTCCTCTTCAGGAGGTGAAATGCATAGTCAGTTGGGTTAAAGTCCAGTGATTGACTCGGCCAGTCTAAAACCTTCCACTCCCCCCCCCCCCGATTAAATCATTTGTTGTGTTGCAGTGAGTTTTGTGTCATTGTCTTGCTGCATGATGAAGTTCCTCTCAATTAGATTGGATGCATTTCTCTGTAAATTGTCAGACAGATTGTTTCTGTAGACTTCCGAATTCATTCTGCCGCTACCATCATGAGTTACATCATCAGTAAAGATTAGTGAGACCATTCCAGAAGCTGCTGTGCAAACCCAAGCCATGACATGACCTCCACCATGCTTGACTGATGAGCACATGTGTTTTGGATCATGAGCAGATTCTTTCTTTCTCCACATGTTGGCCTTTCCATCACTTTGGTAGAGGTTAACTGTGGCTCATATCTGTATTTCTTTGTGAATTTCAATCTGGCCTTCTGATTCTTACTGCTGATGAGTGGTTTGTATTTCGTGGCCTCTATATTTCTGCTCTTGAAGTCTTCTTTGAAAAGTGAACCGTCATACCTTTACCCCTGCTCTGTGGAGGTGGTTGATGAGGTCACTCACTGTTGTTTTTGGATTTTTCTTTACAGCCCTCACAACGCTTGTGTCATCAACTGCTGTTTTCCTTGACTTGACCGGTTCCATGTCTGATTGTTAGTACATCAGTGGCTTCTTTCTTTTCCAGCACATTCCAAATTGTTGTATTGGCTTTGCCCAAAGCTTGTGCAATGGCTTTGATTAATTTTTCCTCTTTTCTCAGCTTCAACATTGTTTGCTTTTCTCCCATAGACAGCTCTCTGGTCTTCATGTTGGTTTATCCTTTTTAACAAATACACTCTTCACAGGAGAAACCCAGAGCTCAAACCAAGAACAGACATTTAGAGCTATTAATTAGATAAACAATCAATCAATCTAATAGGGCACACCTGGGCAAGAGGAACCCCTGCTGGTCACGTGACTGATACGCCAATATTTTTGTTCATTTTAAAAAATATGAGTGGGTTCAACCAAAAGGTGTCATGTTCTAACTTGTTTAACACATCTGGATGTAAATATCAGGAAATTAAAGCTGAGATTCTGATCCTCTCATTCATCTTTTGATCTCAACCCCAAATATCTTCAGTGTATAGCAAAAACAAAAACGTTGGCCTTGTCATTCCAATACAGTCCATTTATTCGCTTACTCTTGGTTCCCAACACACTTGCATTCAGGGCTGCTGGGAGCTGAGACAGAGCTGAATATGGACTAACTGGGAAATCCCTGAGGACTAGGTTAAAATAAAATAAAATAAAATAAAATAAAATAAATAAATATTAATTAAAAAATCAATAAAAAAATCAAATCAATCGCTGTTATAAACAAGTATTCTGGTACATGTATTTTGATAGACACCTACATGAAGCCTACATTTGGTCAGAGATTCACACATGCAGAAGTATAATTTGGCCCTCATAATAGCAAAACACATACGAGTCCAATGCCAAAACAGAAAACAAATAACATTTTCCTAATTTTTTAAATACATGATCCTGTTGGTTTCGTGTGTGTACTCACTGCGGGGTCTGAATCTCTCTCCTGACCCAGTGTTGGAGTTACTGGATGTGGAACTAGACCCTGATGAGCTGCTGCTGCTAGGCCTGGGGGCCATCCTCTCTACCCGCTCCCAGAGCAATCGTGGATCTGCGTTACTATAGAGATATACGAGTGTGTGATTGCTACACTTCTACACAACCACACAGTCACAGCACACACACAAATGCACACATACCTTCCGATATTCTTCTGAGCTGGCAGGTTGCTCTGTGGTGCGCCGCCTTGGTGAGGGGCGTCACGGCGAGAGAGTACTGGTGACCTGGAGGTTGTTCTTACTGGAACCTTCCAGAGAGACATGCAGGGACACTTGTTGATACATACTGTGCATGTGTGTTAGGACTGATGTGACAAAATACATGCTAACCTTCGAATCGGTAATTTCGCCGCAGGTCAACAAAGGCAAAAGTTCCCTACATACACACACTTAAAAAGGACCACCAGGCTAAATAGCCAGCCAAGCAAGAAACAGCTGGCCCACACTGGTACAATCTGAAAACTATGCACGCACAGTGAGTCATCTGGGCCTGTGCTTACCCAGGGAGGTTCCTCGTGTGAGTGGGTTGGTGGCTCGGGGCATGGTGGGTGCTGCTGGGCACAAACGTGAGCAAGTGAGGGAGCGGACTCACTGAATGAGTGTGAGCGGGAGATGGAGGGAGGAGCGGCTGAGCTGTTCTTTAGAGCAGCTACCTGGGACCACTGCACCTTTCCAGAGACGGAGTGGTACAAAGCAATGAAGGAGGGTGAGACAGAACAGGAAAGAAAGGGTGTGGTGGGGAGGATGAAGAAAACAATGAGTTATGAGGTATGAGTGACAAAGCAATGACAACAACAAAAAAAGCAAAAAACAAAACAAAAACAAGCAAGCAGGTACCAAAATGCATGGACTTATGAACTGGCTAAGAGTAAAGGAAAAGGTTTTCAAATGTTTAATAATAAAATAAAATAATAAAAGTAATCTACCTACAATATACTGATCTTTGTAATTAGCGACTTTTAAATGTCAAAATATTGGCACAGTTGGCAACTGACATTTACAAAATCACCAATAAGCGCAATACACAATGAGAAATCATTCAAATGGGTGGGGAAAAAATAAAAAGAGGATGAATGACTCAGCCAAAAGAAAATGGACTTGCAGTGGAAGAAGTCAAGGTTCAAATGACAGGCTTCGGGAAATATTTTTTTCTGTAACTGTAATTGCATCATCATGCATCATTTGGAACACGACACAGGCTCTGTATAATGCAGCAGAGCCGTTTGAAGAAAACGGAGCTACCGAAATGGAGCAAAACAGAAGTAATAAACCACAGAACAACCAACTGTGTAGATTTCACATTCATAACACCAACAGAGTCGAAAGAGACCACAGCTGACGAAGGAAAGAAAGAAGAGCAAAGGAAAAACAGACAGTGCGTAACAGTGAGATCTGTTCGCTGGAAAGAGGATGTTAGAAGAGATCAAGCAAAGAGAAAGAGAGCTTACAAAACCCTACAAGTTGACTTCAGCAAAATTACAAGAGAGCAAGAAAGAGAGCAAAGTACATCAAGGTTCATTCAGTGAACATCCTGAGGACAAAGCTGCATTGCATGAGCAGTAAACAGCGATGAAACGTGAAAGGTAGTTAGTTAGTAGCTGTTTGCAATCTCATGATGTTAACCCGGCATAACAGCTGTAAGTAATTACAAATGTTAGTATAATTTAGGAGAATTCCTACAGCTCTGCATGCACAGGTAGAGACCAAGTGAAGCAGGGAAAATCTATATCAAGGAATTCTCCAGCCTTTTTAAACCTGTAGTGCATGCGTGATTACTGACGACACTTTCAACACATTTCCCTGTACTAAGAAAACACACTGCCATAAAACTAATTTATAATGCATATGAATATCTAAGGATATTTATTAAACTCGAAAACATATCACAAATTCCATACAACTGCGCTAAAACTGAAGGTCACAGGATGAGTCACATGCAAGGCTGACTGAATGTCTTACCAAAATTCACAAATGTAGAATAAGGCAGGAAAAAGTGTGTGGGGACACTTTCCTGCAGATTTTACAGTGTCCATGCACCATCATAACCCACACACAGCTATTCTTCTCTGCAAAAGAGTCTTATCTTGAAAAAAGGACTTACACCGATCATTCATAACATGATGACCACTAACGGGTGATGTGAGTAACACTGATTACCTCATTACAGTGGCACCTGTCAAGGGGTGGGATATATTAGGCAGCAAGAGAACAGTCAGTTCTTGAAGTTGATGTGTTGGAAGCAGGAAAAATGGGCAAGCGAAAAGATCTGAGTGACTTTGACAAGGGTCAAATTGTGATGGCTAGATGACTGGGTCTGAGCATCTCCAAAATAGCACGTTTTATGGGGTGTTCCCGGTATGCAGCGGTTAGTACCTACCAAAAGTGGTCCAAGGGAGGACAACCGGTGAACCGGCGACAGGGTGTCGAAGGCTCACTGATTCACATGGGGCACAAAGGCTAGCCCATATGGCGAATTTTGTGGTGCACACTGACAATATTTCCAGAAAGTATGAAGCAAATCTGAGATGGTCAGTGGCGAGGCCTCTGGTGATTTCACATGGATTGACCCCCTTGCCAAAGTAGCTCAGATCCTTACACTTGCCCATTTTTCCTGCTTCCAACACATCGACTTTAAGAACTGACTGTTCTCTTGCTGCCTAATATATCTCACCCCTTGACAGGTGCCACTGTAATGAGATAATCAAATGTTATTCACGTCACCTGTTAGTGGTTGTAATTTCATGGCTGATCAGTGTATACGGATTTAAAATTATTAACAAATCCAATTATTTATTGCATACAAAATGTATTAACAGAATTCAACAACTGTGGGACTCCTAAATTGGGAGAAATTGGGGGTACGATGACTCAATAATCATCTTTAGACTTTGATTATCATTGAGTTTACAATGTTCAGTCATTTTCTCAGTTCAGGGAAACATGCTGAAATTCCTGTCTGTAATAATCACAGAGTACACACGCCAGAGGATAGAGATAGGGTACATTAAAAATCCTGGAGTATTCTAACATCAAGAAGGAGAGGGGAACCCCCCCCCGCCCTTCCTCAGCATGAAACTGAAGAAAGAGAAGAATAGAGGAGATGTGGATTTGACCACGGAGTTAAAGAAAGAACCACAAAAAGAAGAAATGTAGAAAGAGACAACATGAGTAACGAGGGACACTGTGATTTTCTTCCCAACACCTGGTTATTTGACAAACCCTTAGTTCATTAGGTGGTAAAATTATGTAAATTATTTTCATGTTTTGTAAACAAATTATATAAAAATCCATCCTGTTATGAAGGATTAGACTGAAGAGCTTTTCCTCAAACCAACATTGTTATGATTCACACAAATACTGATACTGACCTCGGTAGAGAAACATTAAACCAAGTTATAGGAGAATTCTGTAACACATCAGGTGAATTTTGGGGAACTTTTTACTGCTTTCAGCCAATTAAATGCAACTTCATCGCATTTAGCTACATGTGGAATAGATAACAGATTTTTGGGGTGTACCCAAGGTGACGCATTACTGTGGTTACCTGAGGTTCCATGGGGCGGTGCATGGCAGGCTGGGACGACTCGGAGGCGCTGCCATTGGAAAAGGGTTCAGCTCGCGGTGGGACAGCGGGGGGCTGCTTCTGCGCTCCTGCGGCCTGTGGCGAGCCTTGTGCGTTCCTGCGGTGCCGCTCATCTGCCTGCACACCCACAAGCAGCAGCAGTACCATGTGAATCAATAGCAAAAGATGTGCTATGATTTAAACATAGATTTAAACAAACACTTAAAGGAGGACACGGCAAGAACATCAAAATGAGCCAAAGGAAAGTTGGGTTAACCTGCAAACAGAGTTTTGAAAAGAGTTATTTGTCTCAAGCACGACATAGTGATGACACGCAAGTTAAAAACGGGGATGTAAGTAACAGGTTTCAAAGTGCGTTCAGGAGAGGAGATCAGAACAGAGCAAAGTGAAATAAGCAAGAAGGTGAAAGGAAAAATCAGTTAAACTCAATGATGTAAGCAAAAAAGAATGGAAACGCAAACGACTAAAATTGCTTCAGTGACTCAGGCTATATGACTATTCCGCATTTAATGTGCAACTGGATAAAAATGGTATAAAACTACTCCTATAACCAACAAACAAACAGCAGCAAGAATGTGCTGCCGGCTTTCTTCAGATGGCTGCTCTGCAGTAGACATCTTGCTGCGTATATATTCAGTACACGCAAATTATCTGTAATGTATCATTAAAAGCACATACTTCAAGACAAATGTGAAACCCTGGATTTATTAGTGCAGGCGAGCAAGCGTGAGGTTTATGGTGGTTAATACTCGTCTATACGGCGAGGCAGGGTTATCAGTCCAAGCAGAGACAGCGATTAGCAAACCAGATTACGGCAATGGGTTAAGGCTTCACCTCTCTGATTGGCTCTGAGTCAGGGGCGGAGCATTGGGATTCTGACAAGAGTGTCTGATTGGCCTGGCCCTGGTCCTGTGCAGGCGGTACCTCCTGGGGGATCGAGCTCCTCCGTGATTGGTCTTGAGTGAAAGGATCCTTCTCTGAGGGAACCTGTTGAGGCTGAGGGATTTGTTTTTTTTCCTGTGAGCTCTGCTGCGGCTGGGGAATCCTGCTCCTGTCCTGCGTGGATGGCTGCGGTAACGACGGGGTTTTGGTCCTTTCAACAGCAGACTGTTGTAACTGGGGGATTCTGGACTTTTCCTGGCTTGTCAGTGGTTGGTTCTTGCTCTTGTCCTGGTATTGCTCCACTGGAGCTTTTCTGCTCTTTTCCGATAAAGGCTGCTGCTGCTGGGGAATCTTGCTCCTTTGAGCTGAGGAAGGGGGCTGTGTGGAGCTTCTGTTCTTGTCTGCAGTTGGGGGCTGTGCTTGAGGCTGCTGTTGAAGATTTTTGGCCTGCTGAAGAGACAGCAGGTATGCCTGCTCCTGCTGTAACTGTCTCTGGAGTCTCTCGGCCTGTCTCTGCTCCTCCAGCTCCCTCCACTTAAACTCCTGACACACACAGTATGTGAAAGACGCATGGATTATGTGCTTCATGGTTTTTTGATACGACGTCCAGCTTTCACGATGCCTAGTCTCAACCTCAAGGTGGTTAATTCACAGAAATGCTAATAGCTTTGCAAATCAAACTTTTTTTTTTTAAATCAACAATAATTAAAACGGGTGCACCTGTTTATTCAGTGTTTGGGTGATTCGAACCCTGGTGTGATTTATGCATTTGTAAATAGTATTATATTTGTGTGTTGTTGTTTTTTTCTTTTTTTTCATGCAATCTGCTGAAATGGCTAAGCGGAAGTGCTCAGAAATAGAACAAAGATCAACAAAGAACAAAACAAGAAGACACTGTCATCTATATCCCCCGCCCTATATGCCAAGTTTCAAGATATTATTTGTCACATTTTTTCAAGTTCTGCTGCAGGAAACCAACCCTACCTCTTTACGCTGACCTCAGCAGCCCATGGCATAAACCCACTGGACCTTTGGTCCAGGTGAGCTAAAAATGTGAATTTCTCACATTTCTTAGTATCAAAAGGCATATATACATTACTCAATCAACACATATACCAACTATCAAGACCATACCACTCATAGTTTTCAAGTTCTGCTCCGGAAACAAAACCTACCCATAAGACTAACCTTAGAGACCAAGTCTGAAATTGTTTCCATGGAAATTTAAATTTCTTAGTATGAAAAGGCACATCTACATCACCTTGTTAACATGTTTACCAAGTTTCAAATCCATATCATGAACAGTTTTGGATATATGCTCCAGAAACGAACATTGCTCTTAGAAACCAAGTCAAAATCTTTTTTTTTTTAATGTAAAAATGTGAAAAATACATTTTGTTTTGTTTTTCAAAATTCCAAAACAGCAAACGGCACCAGTTCACATGTTGCCTGATATGTATGCAACAAAATTTCATGAAGATATCTTCAGTAGTTTTAAAGATATGGCCCGGAAATGAAAACGTGACCAGAGGGACAGAACCCGTTTCTATATCCCCCACCAAACTTCGTTTCGGCGGGGGATAAGTTGAAATCAATGCCAACAGCATGTCTAGTCAGTCATTCTCATTACAAATGTAGATGCTTGAAATTCCTTTAAAGTACAGTATACTTCAAACTGCAAAGAAGCTATTGAAGAAAGACCATTTCGGACAACTGTGACCTTAACTACAGTATTTGGATCGATTTCAAAATCTATTCAGTTCATCTGCTGGTTCCGAGGATAATTCCATATAAATCCTATAAACATCCAACCAGTCATTCTTGAGACATTGTACTAAAGAGAACCTTGGATGGATGCACAGACTGACACTTCCCATACGTCCCTCAGGATTTTATTTCATTTATTTATTTACTTACACGGGTTGTCTGAAATTTACCCCCAAAAAACAAACTTAAATGGGTTCTGTCTCGGCAAATAAAACTGAATGGTGAGAAAGAACCCATGAAGACAAAAGCGAAAAACAAAGTAGGTGATTCATTATAAAAGGTGAGATGACCAATGGCATGAGCAATAAGATCCATAAGCCACATTGGTAAAACAAGATTTCATAACATTAGACTCCCTGTACAAACCTGTGGGGAAAAAAAATCCAAAAAAAACCACTACAGTTTTACATGACAGTGTTCCTCAGACCTACTTCATTTCGTTTTTGTGTTTTTCCCTTCATCAGGTAATTCTCACAACTCTTGAAGCCAACTGCAGTAAAACAAAACCAAACTGCTAAATAAATACATGTTTGAAAATGGACATCCTGCATTCAGGAGATTTAATCAAATTAAATTTCATACTAATCTTTGTCACGTATAGATGTCCTTACCATACTTTCTTTACCATTAAAACACACCCTTTCGCACAGACAGACCAGAGTCTAAAGATAAACAGACAGGGTTCTGATAGAACCATGTCAGTTCTAATAATCAGAACATAATATGCATCTTTGTGCAGCCCAAAGCTATAAATATGCAAAGTAAGATGACATTCCACTCCCAATTCTCTGCCCAGAAGAAAACATGATTTTCCTCCAATACACATACCACGACTATAACTAACCAAATAAACTGAACATCTGCATCAAGGTTACCATATTATGATATTTTATAATCCCTGCATCCTTGCCATTCACAATCACTGGAAAAGTGAAGTCTTTTAAGATAAAAAAAAAATAGAAAGATTAAAAAAAAAAAACCCACACACAGGACATATGCTCACCAGCAGCATGGCCTGTTCATGCAGAAGCTGCTGCTGGAGAATTTCCAGATGTCTCTGCTCCTCTTCCAGCTGCCGCCTGATGTACTCCTGTTAAACAAGCGCAGAGAGTCACGTCACCTCATCATTCGGTTAACCTGAACGTGAATTCTGTCTTCACAAATAATCAGAGTGATGAAAGCAGCATGACTATGTAGAAACTCAATTTATTCTTCTTTTGCACGTGATATCATAGCTAATTATGCATGAGGCTTTGAACCGGAAGTGGGCCATGTTGGAGGATATACACAAACTCACACAGCGCACATTTACTATAGAAGATATGCTCGAGAAGTTGTTACGCTCAAGAATTCCTTTTCTTTCTTCGCTATGCCTACTCTTTGTGTTGTGACTGGATGCGGACACAACTCTATTAGAGACAAGGGGACTTATAAGTTCTTTAGAATTCCAGCAATTATAAATAATCAGGGAGAAAAAACAACGGTGTTGTCCATGGAGCGTAGATGTCAATAGCTGTCCAACATAAACCAAGCTGATCTAAGTGATGAGAAAGCAAAAAACACGAGTCTGCAGTGAACATTTTATCAATGGTATGAGCTAGTTATTAACAAAAGATCGCAATATATACACTACCGTTCAAAAGTTTGGGGTCACTTTGAAATTTCCTTATTTTTGAAAGAAAAGCACTGTTCTTTTCAATGAAAAAAGTCAAAAAAGTCAAAGTCCTTCCCACGCCTTACAGTACCTGGTATTCCTAAAGTGATCACTTTAAACTAATCAGAAATACACTCTATACATTGCTAATGTGGTAAATGACTATTCTAGCTGCAAATGTCTGGTTTTTGGCGCAATATCTCCATAGGTGTATAGAGGCCCATTTCCAGCAACTATCACTCCAGTGTTCTAATGGTACAATGTGTTTGCTCATTGCCTCAGAAGGCAAATGGATGATTAGAAAACCCTTGTACAATCATGTTAGCACAGCTGAAAACAGTTTAGCTCTTTAGAGAAGCTATAAAACTGACCTTCCTTTGAGCAGATTGAGTTTCTGGAGCATCACATTTGTGGGGTCGATTAAATGCTCAAAATGGCCAGAAAAATGTCTTGACTATATTTTCTATTCATTTTACAACTTATGGTGGTAAATAAAAGTGTGACTTTTCATGGAAAACACAAAATTGTCTGGGTGACCCCAAACTTTTGAACGGTAGTGTAAGAAATAGTGTATCGTTTAATAGCCTGGTTGTGCAGAAACTTGCCGCTGTCAAACGTGACAAAGCCATGATCGAGTGCGTGAGCCGACAATCAAAGGTTTCTACGATTATTTCATTTTAAAAAGAGCTGTGTATAATTTTTGATGACGCTGCTTTTATTTTGCTTTTCTTTCCATTAGGGAAACCAGCCGATTTCTACAATTTTACGGATCCAGACTGGGCTCCATCACAAAACATGAGCCACAACAAAATCAAAGACGGTACTAAAGCAGTAGCTCGAAATGCTAGGCTTACAGAGCACAGAAGGAAACAATTATTGAAGAATCTTCCCAAATGATCACAGAGTCAACTGAATAAGATTCATGTCAATCCACGACCTCAAATACTGCAGCTTCCTTGCCCAGTGAGTGTTCTTTTAGAACTAAATGTGTTAGAGACCTATCTTTCGAAGCAGTCAAAATGATTGTTTTTAAAATAAATTTGAGAAATGACTACAAGCTTCTAAATGTAACTCCTCTTTACCTTCCAGTCTATACTCTTACCTCTCTATATCTTACCACTGTGTGTGTGTTTATATATATATTTATTTATTTAGTATATCCTCCAACATGGTGGTGGTCAATGATGCAAGCCGTTTTGTCACATGGTTGCAAACAAAGAATCGATTGCTTTAAAAAAGCATTTATATTTTGTATTGATTTTGGCCTGAAACACTGGCTGCATATCACACTGCCTTTGATACTCACAAATTTAATTTACTTAAGTATTATTTGAATCCAGCCTGAGAAACTACAGTGGTCTTAAGATTATTACTCGTCACACTGACGAGTAGGAAGGCAACAGGAATGTTGAAGGCAACATTCTACAGGGAGAAAGTCTAGAAAGTCAGGAAACACGCGGAATATGTTGAGCAAAATCAGCAAAGATCACACTACAGTGACTGAGAAAATGCAGAGAGCTTAAGCATGAACACGTAATGCATATGGTGTAAATAATAAACACAAAATTAAGTCCATGGAGCTTTACCCTCATTGGTTCCTGACATTTCAGACACCCTGTATAGCATACTTTGTGATAACACGTTCTCCAAATCAGATTACATAATGACATTCCAACAGCAGACCTGTGATTAAAAAAAATTACTCAATTCTAACGTCATCAATCAGAGTAATCTGGGCTCTGTGATGACGAGGAATTCTGAGCTGTCTGTGGGTGGGTAAAAGTGTAGCCATAAATGTGTCGCCAGGAGAAACTGTAACCCTGTACACAAAGCGAGCTCCATAAAGACATGGTGTTTTAACATTGGAGTGGAAGAACTCGAGTGTCCTGCACAGAGCCCTGACTGGGATGAACTGGAACACCGACTGTACCTCAGACCTCCTCACCCAAAATCAGTGCCTAATCTCACGAACACTCTTGTGGCTGAATGAACACAAATCCCCCCAGCCATGCCCCAAAATCTTGTGGGAAGTATTCCCAGAGGAGTGGAGCTTATTATAACAGTAAAGGGAATAAATCTGGAATGGGATGTTCAGCATGTACATATGGCTGTGATGGTCGGGTGTCCACATACTTTTAGCCACAGTGTATTAAATAATCCAAGACTACCAATCTCAACTGATGACCAAAGAATTCTTCTATGATGCGCAAGTTTTGTCTGCGACAGTAATCATCATCAGTTTTAGGAAATGCATCAAACAAGCTACATCTCCCACATGGTTGTGCCATTTCAAGCACAAGTTTCACTATTTCACATACCACCTTTTTAGTTAGACTAAACAAATCATAATCTTTACATTGAACCATGAGTATAGATATTTAGGCAGTGCCTAAAAGCAGAGCTCCTGATGAGTTTCTCATCTCATCTCATTATCTCTAGCCGCTTTATCCTTCTACAGGGTCGCAGGCAAGCTGGAGCCTATCCCAGCTGACTACGGGCGAAAGGCGGGGTACACCCTGGACAAGTCACCAGGTCATCACAGGGCTGACACATAGACACAGACAACCATTCACACTCACATTCACACCTATGGTCAATTTAGAGTCACCAGTTAACCTAACCTGCATGTCTTTGGACTGTGGGGGAAACCGGAGCACCCGGAGGAAACCCACGCGGACACGGGGAGAACATGCAAACTCCACACAGAAAGGCCCTCGCCGGCCCCGGGGCTCGAACCCAGGACCTTCTTGCTGTGAGGCGACAGCGCTAACCACTACACCACCGTGCCGCCCCCTGATGAGTTTATGAGCGAAATATTTGCGAGGGCACAAAATCACCCTGAATAGATTATTATTATAGCACCATGAATGAACCATTGAACTGTGTAGTGCCATGTACACTACCGTTCAAAAGTTTGGGGTCACCCAGACAATTTTGTGTTTTCCATGAAAAGTCACACTTTTATTTACCACCATAAGTTGTAAAATGAATAGAAAATATAGTCATGACATTTTTCTGGCCATTTTGAGCATTTAATCGACCCCACAAATGTGATGCTCCAGAAACTCAGGTGGGGTTTACATTAGACCGTATCAGCGGATCATCAGATTAACGTTTTTAAAATGATTAGCGTGCACACAGCAACGCTAATACACGATTCGCGTGCACACAGCAACGCCAATACACGGATACGCTCGGCTCCGCAGGCATCCTGCGCTCCAAATCACTCCGCCCTGAACAGCGAGTGCCCTCTGGAGGGTGCGCACTCCGGCCCTGCGCAGCTCACAGAGCGCGCGAGTGAAGCACACGAGCAGTGATTCGGGACTGAGCTGCTGTGTGTGTGATCTCAGTGCATATCGGGCATGCGCGTCACTTACCACTTGCAAGTGGAAGGATGGCAAGCCTAAAGACAATCATAACTACACAATGGGCAGTATTTGCATCAGTATTTGCAGTATTTTCATACTTTTATACTCTTTAATGAAAGGTGATACAAGGCGGAAGTCCGCGCCGTTTTTCAGCAGTCGCGTCACATGACCAACGCCAGCGAATCAGGAAGGTGGATGTCACAGTGACGTTGTCCAATGACGACGCCAGCTAGAGCTCAGCACAGCGTATCCGCGTATTCTCAATGTTTACACAGCACCGGACCAGACACGATCTGGATTGAATACGTGGACCCTGGCGGATTCCCGTTTCCCGGCGTTTTAATGTAAACAGACAGTGCATCCGCGAAGAAAACGAGACAGATACGGTCTAATGTAAACTTGGCCTCAATCTGCTCAAAGGAAGGTCAGTTTTATAGCTTCTCTAAAGAGCTAAACTGTTTTCAGCTGTGCTAACATGATTGTACAAGGGTTTTCTAATCATCCATTAGCCTTCTGAGGCAAAGAGCAAACACATTGTACCATTAGAACACTGGAGTGATAGTTGCTGGAAATGGGCCTCTATACACCTATGTAGATATTGCACCAAAAACCAGACATTTGCAGCTAGAATAGTCATTTACCACATTAGCAATGTATAGAGTGTATTTCTGATTAGTTTAAAGTGATCTTCATTGAAAAGAACAGTGCTTTTCTTTCAAAAATAAGGAAATTTCAAAGTGACCCCAAACTTTTGAATGGTAGTGTATTTCACGTCAATAAATTGTTGCGTTTTCTTGTGGCAGTGATACCAATAATGAGATATGCATCACAGTTATGAATACATATTTATTCCTTTCTTTGACACCGCATGCCATGCACCAGAAACATCACCACCACCACATTTATTATGGTGTGACTCTGTTGGGTGCCTGGTGGACAGCAGTGAACCAGCGCGTTCACTTTACATTATTACTGTCTAATTACCATCCAGTATCAGTGTGGGAAAATAAGGAATTTTAAGTGGACCGTCACAGGACAGACAAGTCTGAAATGTTGTCCATCTGTCCAAATTTCAGCCTGTCTAAATGACGGGCCAAAGACCCTGAACAATGCAGCTGGGGGTCTGGGACCCGCCTTAGGGCCCTGGAAGCTGAAGGATTTAGATATCTGGAGATGGCTTCTCAGCTATAGAGTAAGAAATCATTTAGGTTAAAAAAATAAATAAATAATAAAATAAAATGCAAAAACGTCGCCTGCTATGATAAAAACGATTTTTTCATCAACATTTTCTGTAAAATGTGTTAGTAAATACTCCCACATTACTTTTTAAAAAGCAAATTAAAAATAAGCAATGGATAAAAACCCGTCTATCTTAGGAAAATAAAGATACAAATTTCGTTCTCAGATGGTCCAGTGTTTGAGATATGCTGCCTTGCACTTACGATCAGGTTCTCTATGGTGGTACACATGTGCAGTTTGTTTATATGAACTTCACACGGTTGCAAAAGCCATTAAAAATCAGGTCAATGCATCACTATATTCTCTTAAGTATGGAGCTCTGCTCCGTGCACTTCGTGTATGGGGAGCTCTGCTAATAAGTTTGAGATTTTGCTGAACAGCATGAAAACCAAAATAAAACCCCCTTTCATAGTTTACTTTGAATCATAATTTATGTAATTTTTCCATCATTAGCACCAGGAGAATAATGGTAAACTATTCACCCACACAGCAACACCTTTTAAATAGCTGATAAGTGCTGATTGTAATATCAGAACTAATAAACAAAGTGTATCTGTACACTAGTTTCTTCTTCTGGCTTCTCTAGTATTCATAGATTTAAAGACAGCATTAAAAATGTATAAATGCTTATAAGATATCAGATAGTTGGTGAAGGAAGATTAAGAGTACTCTTCTTTTGTTTAAAAAAAAAAAAAAGGCACCAATAGTACCGTGTACAGCAGGGGTCATCAAACTACGGCCCGCCACCCCCCTTTGACTGGCCCCCCAGCCCCTCTGCTCCCCACCACTTGAACCGGCCCTATGAGGCAATCCCCAAAAGTGGTCATGGCCTATTTTTTTAAATTGCTTTTTGGCAAATAATAACAACATGTCTGCATCTTGTATTTTGTTGATTTTATCAATTAAAATTGATATTTAGTTATAAAATGAACTATTCATATTTTCCGAATTTTCGTCATATGCTCGCGATCAAGCAGTGACAGGCAGTGCACGCGCAGAGAACTGTCAGTGTTCAGGACAGCAAAATGGCTAGCGGTAAGCGAAAAGCTGACAGAGAGTGCAGAGTTTTTAAAGAACAGTGGACCACCGATTATTTTTTGTTCAGTCTAAGGACTGTGCAGTTTGTCTTGTATGCAAAGAAAGTGTGTCGGTTTTCAAAGAATATAATCTGCGTCGTCACTATGAAACCCGCCACAAAGAGTATGCTAGTTTGCGAGGGCAAACAAGAGAAGACAGGATTCGGAGGATGAAATGCGGACTGGCTGCACAACAGAATGTATTCCTTCGCCAAACCCAGATCAACCAGGCTGCTGTCCGAGCTAGCTATAAGGTAGCTCACCTACTAGCTACCCATGGAAAGCCGTTTACTGATGGGGACTTTGTTAAAGTATGCATGCTTGCTGTGGCCGAGGAGGTGTGTCCCGACAAGAAGGATGCACTCAAGTCTCTCCGCACCTACTATGACCAGGCGAACCGAAGATTTGGGGGACAACGTGTATGACCAGCTAAATGAGAAAGCGTCAGAATTCGAGTTTTTTGCTTTGGCCATGGATGAGAGCAATGACGTGCAGGACACAGCACAACTGCTGTGATCTATTGCTCATATTATAATTTCACTGTTTTTTCAAATGTATTATTTTATAAGCATATTTATTTGACCTTTATTAAGTGCTGCACACAATTATTATTAATATTATTTATAATATCAACAGGCCTACCTACAATTAATAATTTTCCACTCACCTTTGCCAGTGTCAATCACCTCAACTAGGCAGATGTTTCTTACCTTGACAGCTTTGATGTTATTTTTATTAGAAAATTAGTAAATGGAATATCTGCGGTATTTCAAATTAAAACAAAGTGCGAAGACTCGATTACTACTTTTGCAAACCACTAGTAAAGATAAACAAATATGTGCCAGGAATCAAGTGTTGATATAGTAGTGTTGATATAGTAGTGGGGATGGCTGTGCCAGGCTAGTAATCTCTACTACACAATGAGGCCTGCTGGTGGTCATATATGTTATATAGCTGACCCAACCCCGGCCCCCCATCACAGTCAGGAACGACAATGTGGCCCCCAGAGAAAAAAGTTTGGTGACCTCTGGTGTACAGTGAATCCTTCAGCGAAGTGCCTACAGGCCATGGACTGTCTGATTCACTGTACACGTTTCTGACCAAAAGATTCAGGATCTTATTAGTTCCATGTCATTCCATGTGTAGAAGTGTACAGCGAGTAGCTGTGATTAGGCTGCATGTTTCAGTTGATTTCACTGAGCCTTACATGTGTTACTACTACTATATCTAATCTGCATAAGAAACAAAGGCTGCTTCTAGTAACACAGTCTGAGCCTGTGACCTGCATCTGTGCTCATGTCAGTAAACTACTTGTCATCATGTCACGTAAACAGTTGTTTCAGTGAGACCTTCACCTGTTCACGGTCTGCTCTCCTTTTCTCCTCCTCGGCTCTCCTGCGCTCCTCCTCTTCCTTGCGTCTGCGTTCAATCTCCTCTAGACGTCTCTTCTCTTCCTGCTCGCGCCTCCGCTGCTCTCTCTCCTGCTGCCTCCTCATCTCTCGCTCACGTCGCTGTTGCTGTAAAGAACCAGCAGAGGGGGACAATGTGAGAAACAAAAGACAAATAAATATGACCCAGGTGTACTATACATTCTCTTTCTGGCAAGAAACAATTACAGCAAAGTTATCCCAAAAGTTACTTGAACACCACAGCAGTGTGTCCTGTTTCTCTGGGCACTCTTTTCGTACCTCCTCAAGCCTCCTCCGTTGCTCCTTCTGTTGCTCGATACGTTTCTGGCGCTCGGCCAGAAGTTGGCGTTTGTACTCCTCCTGCTCACGAAGCTGCTGTTCTTGCAGGAGCTGCTGCCTCCTCAGTGCCTCCGAACGTTCCTTGTTCTCCTGCTGCAGACGTATAAAGTCCCGCCGCAGAGTCGACTCACCTGGCACGTTCACAATGGAGCTGAAGTAAAAGAAAGACATTAGCCGAACAGCAGCAACAAAACAGTCCTAAAGAAAATACAAAACAATCCACCTTTAATTAATTGTAAAGCAATATTTATAATCAATATGTGACCTTCAATTGTTTATATGCAAAATGTGTTGACATTTAACATACAGTGAGCTGAGTTACTGATCTTTAAAAAGACTGACTTGGCATAGCTAAAAATACGTGGACACTTGACCAACACCCATATGTGTTTGCTGAACATCCCGTTCCAGATTTAGTCCCACTTTGCAGTTATAATAGCGTCCAATCTTCTGGGAAGGCTTTCCTAGATTTCCCCCATTCAGCTACAGTGCCTTGCAAAAGTATTCATACCCCTTGAACTTTTTCACATTTTCCTACCTTACAACCACAAACTTAAAAGTTTTTTATTGAGATTTTATGTGATAGACCAACACAGAGTAGCACATAATTGTGAAGTGAAATGAAAATGATAAATGGTCTTCAAAATTTTAAACAAATAAAAATCTGAAAAATGTGACGTGCATTAGTATTCAGCCCCCCTGCGTCAATACTTTGTAGAGCCACCTTTTGCTGCAATTACAGCTGCAAGTCTTTTGTGGTATGTCTCTACCAGCTTTGCACATCTAGACACTGAAATTTTTGCCCATTCTTCTTTGCAAAATATCTCAAGCTCAGCCAGATTGGATGGAGAGCGTCTGTGAACAGCAATTTTCAAGTCTTGCCACAGATGCTCAATGGGATTTAGGTCTGGACTTTGACCGGGCCATTCTAACACATGAATATTCTTTGATCTAAACCATTCCATTGTAGCTCTGGCTGTATGTTTAGGGTCATTGTCTTGCTGGAAGGTGAATCTCCTTCCCAGTCTCAAGTCTTTTGCAGCCTCCAACAGGTTTTCTTCCAGGATTGCCCTGCATTTAGCTCCATTCATCTTCCCATCAACTCTGACCAGCTTCCCTGTCCCTGCTGAAGAAAAACATCCGCATGCTGCCACCACCATGTTTCACAGTTGGGATGGTGTGTGCAGAGTGATGAGCAGTGTTAGTTTTCCACCACACATAGCGCTTTGCATTTAGGCCAAAAAGTTCAACTTTGGTCTCATCTGACCAAAGCACCTTCTTCCACATGTTTGCTGTGCCCCCTACATTTCTTATGCCTGTCTTTCAACAATGGCTTTCTTCTTGCCACTCTTCCAAAAAGGCCAAATTTGTGGAGTGTACGACTTATAGTTGTCCTGTGCACAGATTCTCCCACCTGAGCTGTGGATTTCTGCAGCTCCTCCAGAGTGATCATGGGCCTCTTGGCTGCTTCTCTGACCAGTGCTCTCCTTGCTCGCTCTGTCAGTTTAGGTGGACGGCCATGTCTTGGTAGGTTTGCAGTTGTGCCATACTTTTTCCATTTTTGAATGATGGATTGAACAGTGCTTCTTGAGATGTTCAGAGTTTGGGATTTTTTTTTTTATAACCTAACCCTGCTTTAAACTTCTCCAGAACTTTATCCCTGACCTGTCTGGTGAGTTCTTTGGTCTCCATGATGCTGTTTGTTCTTCAGTGTTCTCTAACAAACCACTGAGGCCTTCACAGAACAAGTGTATTTATGTTGAGAGTAAATTACACACAGTAGGACTCTATTAACTAATTAGATGACTTCTGAAGGCAATTGATTGCACTGGATTGTATTTAGAGGTATCAGAGTACAGGGGGCTGAATACTAATGCACACCACATTTTTCAGATTTTTATTTGTTTAAAATTTTGAAGACCATTTATCATTTTCGTTTCACTTCACAATTATGTGCTACTCTGTGTTGGTCTATCACATAAAATCTCAATAAAAAACTTTTAAGTTCGTGGTTGTAAGGAGGAAAAATGTGAAAAAAGTTCAAGGGGTATGAATACTTTTGCAAGGCACTGTACAAGAGCGTTAGTGAGATCAGGCACTGATGTTGGGTGAGGAGGTCTGGGGTGCAGTCGGTGTTCCAGTTCACACCAAATAAAGGTGTTCAGTGGGGTTGAGTTCAGTCAGGGCTCTGTGCAGGACATTCAAGTTCTTCCACTCCAACCTTAACACACCATGTTTTCATGGAGCTTGCCTTGTGTACAGGGGCATTGTCAAGCTGAAACAGGTTTAGGCTCCTTAGTTCCAGTGAAAGGAATTAGTAATACTACAGCATATGAAGACATTTGTGCTTCTGACTTTGTGACAACAGTTTGGGGAAGAACCACATATGGGTGTGATGGGCCTGTGTCCATAAACATTTGCTCATCCAGTGGCCATGTTAGAGTGAGAAATGTCATACAGTTTGGTAACTACTGAGCCACACAATAATTACCTCTGCCAATTTCAGTGCTGGTTGAATTCAATTATACAACAATTCTATTACAAGATATCCCATTAAAATAAATGTCCCATGTGGCCAGCCTATAATTTACATTTTTCAGACTTCTTGGGTGCTGCGTTAATAATAATACACAACACCTGTCAGTTAAATCATGTTGATTCTTGCCCAGTTATAAAAAAAAAATTCAAATGAGCATGTAAATAAACCTAGATGAAGTGAACAGGTGTGTGCGTGTGAGTGTGTGTGTCCATCCGTCCGGCTGCACATACCTTGGTTCTCCCTCCTGCTCTGGAGCTTCCTCCTCCTCTTCCTCACTGCCACTGTATTCATACTCTGTTTCATCTGAAATGGCAAAAGACAAAGCACAGAATATTACACAGAATAAAAACACACACACATGGCCTACACAGTGAGTATACACACCTTTCTCTCCCCTCTTTTTGCGGGTGCGGTCGATGTGATCTTTGAGCTGGATACGCACTTGTCTCTCGTTCGGCTGGTCTCGGATGAATGGGTGTTTCAGGAGCTGCTCGGTGGTTGGCCTCTGAGTGTAGTTCTTCACCAGACAGCTTTCAATAAAGTTAAAGAACTTCTTGGACCTGAAACAGAGAGATTCAACACAGAGAGAAAATATGAAATAAAAGCTGTGGGAGATGTAAATGAAGTTGCATTCACATTAACAAAGACTCATCTATTCTGGCAATCTTTAAATGCATAAAAATCAAAAAAGGTTAGTAGAGAGATTGGAAATCATTTAGAATACAAACTAAAATTCATAAAACCCAAACACTTATACAATTTCACACACCGAGGCTACAGGACCGATATGTTTAGAAACAATACTAATGATTTGAAATATTTACGGGTGGCTTCACCTAGAGATATAATTAATACGAGAAACTGGGACTCTGCTACCCAAGCAATAAATAAAAATTAAATAAATAAATAAATAGAGACACACAAAAATGGGACTTTTCTCCCACTACACATGGAGATAGTAAAAATCAACATATTGCCTTGGTCTACTCTGTTTATTTCAAACGCTACCAGTGGAGGTTCCACAGAAACAGTTTAGTGAGTGGGACAAGCTGATTTCAAGCTTCATACGAAAAAGTAAAAATTTAAAGGTGACCTATTTTACCCCTTTTTCACAAGTTGACACAGTTCCCTGTGGTCTTAATGAAATGTCTGACATGCTTTGGTCAAAATACTACAAGGATAAAGCACTACAGCTCCCCTCTCACCCTGTCTAAGCAGCCCTGTTCAAAACGGATGATTTGAGCGTCTGTTCCTTTAAATGACAATGAGCCACTGCTCACTCCATCCCCTTTTTCCACCAGCCAATCAGGTAGCACTTTCCTCATGAAAATACATTCACATGGCAGTTCTCAAGCCATGAGTAGAGATACTCAGATGAGGTATACCCCTTTTCCACCAAATCAGTTCCAGGGCTGGTTCGGGGCCAGTGCTGGTGCTGGTTCACAACTCATTCAACTTGCGAGCCAGCTGAGAACCAGTTTGCTTTTCCATAGCTCGCGGTGCTAAGGGGAGCCACGTCATTATGTCGCTGTATACGTCAGTTACGTTGCTGTATACGTCAGTTACGTCGCTGCATTTGCATAAACCTTGGCGCGAACATCGAAGCAACAACAACGCGGAGAAGAAGAAGCAGCAGCAACAACAACAACAATAATAATGGATGACTTCGCGTTTGTACAGCTGCTGCTTCTCGTCGCTTAAAAATGGCAACCTTTCACGGTCTTGCGATTGTTGTTGGTCTTAACAACTCTGCCCCCCCCGCTGACGTAAGCAGTTCTTTCCTCTGGCCCAGCAAAGAGTTGGTGCTAGCCTGGAACCGGTTTTTCTGGCCCAGAGCCAGTTCTTTGTTCAGTGGAAACAGAAAACCCGGTTCCAAACTAAGCACTGGCCCCAAACCAGCCCTGGAACTGTTTTGGTGGAAAAGGGGCAACAGTGGTACAATTCTAATGAGCTTCACTTGTGCCATAGAAAGAGGAGATGAATGTGAACGGCTTGTTGAATCACATGTTTTCTGAAATAGGAGCCCAAAAGAAACTGACTGGTTGTCTTATTTCAGAGTTTGTAGGTTTGTCTTTTCAGTGCATAAGGACTGAAAAGTTTTCATTAAAATGTGCCATTTAAAGCCCCGTCTACACGATCATACATTTGTCCATGGACATCGTCATACAAATGTATGATGATGTTCATGGACAAATGTATAATCGTGTGGACGGTTTTCCCAACAAACTTGAACAACGTCATACTTGTATGACGTTGTATGATGATGTTCAAATTTTTAGAATCGTGTTTCTACTTTCCAACAAATGTTCACAACATCTTACAACATTTTGGGTCATCCACCAATCAGATTGTTAATTCGGGTCATGTGATCTACACTGCCTGTCATGTGACATACAAAATGTATGATCGTGTGGACAGAAATCCACAACATGACCATACAAACTTGAACATCATCATACATTTGTATGATAATGTTTTGGACAAATGTATGATCGTGTAGACGGGGCTTAAGCCTTTAAGATCAACAAAAGGAAAACGTGGGGATGGAGGATTCACTGCCCTATCTCTATGGTTACTTTAACCCAGCCTGCTGGAGTCAAAGCTTCACTTGAAATTTTTTTCAACGTTCCAGTCATCTATTCCTATTTTTAGGTTCATTATAAATGCTGCTACAGTGGTCAGTGTGTTAATGAATGCTGATTAAACCAATAACAGCAGAAGACTAAGAAGACTAATATCAGCCCTATGCAGGCATCCAAGCATTTAAAACATATAATACAGTGTGTATGAAACAGAAATGGGGGAAAAAAAGAAATCAGAAGAAGAATGGGGAAAATGTCATCCAAACAGGGTCAGCAGACTTAGGACTTCTTTAGAGACTCTGGGGAAAACCAACGGCTAAGCATTCTCACATCTTAAGGGCATGCCCAGTTATACAACCATTTTAGAAGGAAGTACAATGATTAGGGATATTCTAGGAACAGACAGGTTGCTTTTGTCCTGTACATACACTACCATTCAAAAGTTTGGGGTCACTTTGAAATTTCCTTATTTTTGAAAGAAAAGCACTGTTCTTTTCAATGAAGATCACTTTAAACGAATCAGAAATACACTCTATACATTGCTAATGTGGTAAATGACTATTCTAGCTGCAAATGTCTGGTTTTTGGTGCAATATTCTCTATAGGTGTATAGAGGCCCATTTCCAGCAACTATCACTCCAGTGTTCTAATGGTACAATGTGTTTGCTCATTGCCTCAGAAGGCTAATGGATGATTAGAAAACCCTTGTACTCCCTCCCCTCTCTCCCATCACTGACAGCTCCACCCACCAGACAGCCAAGAAGTTAGGATCTTGCCCCCCCCCGCATGGGAAAGACTCTGACTCAGGAACACCCCCCCACACACACACACACATATACACACACACACACGGAAGGACTCTGACTCAGGAAGCCCACACACACACACACACACACATACATGGAAAGACTCGAACTCAGGAAAGACTCTGACTATGGAACTGCACTATGTGACTTTTGCACCTTTACCTGCACTACCTCACTTTTTTTTTTTTTTTTACACACCATACACTGTTTCTTGTTGCTGCTACCCTCCACGGAAAAGACTTCTCATTTGCACCTTTACCTGCACTACCTCACTTTTTTTACACATCATACACTGTTTCTTGTTGCTGCTGCCCTCCACGGAAAAGACTTCTCATTTGCACCTTTACCTGCACTACTTCACTTTTTTTACACATCATACACTGTTTCTTGTTGCTGCTGCCCTCCACGGAAAAGACTTCTCATTTGCACCTTTACCTGCACCACCTCACTTTTTTTTACATACCATACACTGTTTCTTGTTGCTGCTGCCCTCCACGGAAAAGACTTCTCATTTGCACCTTTACCTGCACTACCTCACTTTTTTTACATACCATACACTGTTTCTTGTTGCTGCTGCCCTCCACGGAAAAGACTTCTCATTTGCACCTTTACCTGCACTACCTCACTTTTTTTTTTACATACCATACACTGTTTCTTGTTGCTGCTGCCCTCCACGGAAAAGACTTCTCATTTGCACCTTTACCTGCACTACCTCACTTTTTTTACACATCATACACTGTTTCTTGTTGCTGCTGCCCTCCACGGAAAAGACTTCTCATTTGCACCTTTACCTGCACTACCTCACTTTTTTTTTTACATACCATACACTGTTTCTTGTTGCTGCTGCCCTCCACGGAAAAGACTTCTCATTTGCACCTTTACCTGCACTACCTCACTTTTTTTACACACTATACACTGTTCCTTGTTGCTGCTGCCCTCCACGGAAAAGACTTCTCTATGGAACTACACATGTGACTTTGCACCTTACCTGAACTCTCTCATAAGAACTGCCTTGGGCCCTGCAATATAACAACTTACCATATGCTGCTTCTGAATGCTGCTACACATTATTAACACATTATTATTTAACACATTATTCTACATAATGCTGCTACTGTGATAATCTCAACTGGACTGCCCTGGGCTGTACTGTACTGTGTGTCTTGTATATTAGTCTTGTTCTTATCTTCCTGTCTTTAGCCTAGATTATTTTTCTAAATGTTAAATGTCTCAATTTTTTAAATTATTTATTTATTTATTTATTTATTTTAATCATTAATTTATTATTACTTATTGCTTGTTACACTGTTATTGGTCCTGTCTTGCACTTTAATATTTGTCTTGTTAATGTCAGTCCTATGTTTGTCTATGTCTTTACATGGGATAGAGAGAAACGTAATTTCAATTTCCTTGTATGACCTGCGCATATGAAGAAACTGACAATAAAGCTGACTTGACTTGACAAATCATGTTAGCACAGCTGAAAACAGTTTAGCTCTTTAGAGAAGCTATAAAACTGACCTTCCTTTGAGCAGATTGAGTTTCTGGAGCATCACATTTGTGGGGTCGATTAAATGCTCAAAATGGCCAGAAAAAATGTCTCGACTATATTTTCTATTCATTTTACAACTTATGGTGGTAAATAAAAGTGTGACTTTTCATGGAAAGCACAAAATTGTCTGGGTGACCCCAAACTTTTGAACGGTAGTGTATACTGGATTCAGTACTGGTTGGAAATGGGTAGTTATTCAAGATATTATTAGCAGTGGGTAGAAAAGCTGGTACTTGAAAATGGCTGCAGCAGAGTCCTGCAGTGGTTTCAAACATGAACTGCATAACACGGAAAGCCTTGCGTGTTTCGGATATAAAGGATCATTCTGTAAAATTTTGGCAGAAATGGATTATTGTCGCGTAAAAGAGGAAAATTTATATGTTAAAATAAGAGGCTCCAAACTGGCATACTTAAGTGAATGGTTTTGTTTTTTACCTTCTATGCTGTATAATGGAGGAAGCTACTGACTGAGAAGAACTGACAAATGATTGGCTATGTGTCTTTCCAACTCTTTTTCTTGGTTTTGTATTTGTTTGTCTTTTGTTCTTCTACTGAAGAAAAGCAAGAATGAAACAGCAGAAACACAGTATGCAAAATTATTTACAAATTAAAAACTTGTCGTGCACAAGTATTCACCCCTGCTGGTGTGAAATCACTAAACTGGTCCATTTGTTAAGGGGCATGGTTACAGCATCACATTTTTAGCTTTCTAATGAAGAACTGCATCCTTAGCACACTGCATCAATGGCTGTGTTTATGGTCATGAGTTTATTGCTTTAATCTACCCCCTAGTGGAATAACAGAGACAAGCGCTCTCTCGCTCTCTCTCTCTGCATCATATGTGTTTGAGATCAAAAGATGAACATGAGACAATACATCAGAATTTCAGCTTTCACTTCCAGACAACTAAGAACATGGCAGCTTCGGTGGACAAACCATCCGACATTTAGGTGAACAAAAGTATAGGAACAGATAATCTTAAAGCGATTAACCAGGAAATTTTGAAATTACGGGGTTATGAAATGTCGTTATACATTAATACAAGATATTCTAGACGAAAAAATAAGCGGACTTTAGCTTGAAAAAAAAAACCCCACATATTAAAAGTTGTAACATCAGTCCATTGGGCCATTTCCCTGGGTGTGGCCATACTGGATTAGCCAGATACATGGATGTATTAGGAGACGAAAACAAGGGTTGTGCTGTGTGACATAGGATTCTGCACGTCTTCATTCTGTCCTGGATCTGCCACTGTGTGCAGCCAAAGCTATTATCACCGTCCATTTTTTTCAAGCATTATTTTGTCTGTGTATTACATTTTAAGTAGTATAATTCTAGTGGTTTGTGAAGGAGTAGTGTCTTCGTCTATATCTTCTCAAAGATGGGTAAATGCACTGTCTACAAGTGTGAAAACCATGATTCGGAACCCAAGAAAACGCCGGGACTATCATGGCATGGCTATCCTCTGAAGGAGCCAAAGCATTTGGCCAAGTGGCTTCATCAAGTAAAGCGAGAAAACTTTACTCCTGGAAAAAGCAGCAAATTGTGCAGTGAGCATTTTACAGACGATTGTTTTGTGGAGGACTTGTATGAAAAAAAATCAGTGGGAAGCAGTGAGACACAAGGCAGAAATGACAACTGAAGCCAGACATGATCCCAACTTTGTTTCAGCACAAAAACACAGACACCGGCAGCACAACAGCATACCGTGTCACACATCAAACGTATAGAAGGTAAGCAGGTAATTTTTTTTTTAACAGGCAATAAACTAGCCACTACTTTATTTTGATTCCTTTTCTAATACTGCATTGCCATAATTTTTGTGGAGAAATGGAAACAAATTGACCAAGAAGTCACGCTAGACCATAATAAAGTCACCCTCACCACTGCTCCCACTCGCTGACATTTTTCCATTTATTGCCATATGCTAAAGAAACTTCATAAGATCATCGCTGTCATTGTAACTTGCTGCTAGTGCCAGCACACAACATTATAGTGGATGTCCAGCATTAAACACAAATAACATGGTAACACAGGAACAGGGTCAAGGACTGCCAGTTTACGGGTGCACATACAGTGGGGAAAATAAATACACTGCCGATTTTGCAAGTTTTCCCACTTTCAAAGAATGGAGAAGTCTGTATTTTTTATCGTAGGTACACTTCAACTGTGAGAGACAGAATCTAAAAAAAAAAATCCAGAAAATCACATTGCAAACTTGCAAAATCGGCAGTGCATCAAATACTTATTTTCCCCACTGTATTTTTGTACACCTCCACTGTGCTAGCGGAAAACAACATCACAAACGAAGTTATGGCGGTCTCCCTGACAAAAAAACAGTCTCGTCTATTTTCATCACTTTAGTGGTTATACCGTTAAGAACAAATTCAACATGCAACTTTTTTATAAAGGACAGACAAAGACCGACTTTTAGCTCAATGTTTATTTGTGAGACATTTCCTTTTAAGTAAATAACACTTATTATTCTATCCACATTCACTGGATATGAGCAATCACACACTCTGACTGGCTAGTCTATTACTACAACCCCGATTCCAAAAGAGTTGGGACAAAGTACAAATTGTAAATAAAAACGGAGTGCAATAATTTACAAATCTCAAAAACTGATATTGTATTCACAATAGAACATAGACAACATATCAAATGTCGAAAGTGAGACATTTTGAAATTTCATGCCAAATATTGGCTCATTTGAAATTTCATGACAGCAACATATCTCTAAAAAGTTGGGACAGGGGCAATGAGAGGCTGGAAAAGTTAAAGGTACAAAAAAGGAACAGCTGGAGGACCAAATTGCAACTGATTAGGTCAATTGGCAATAGGTCATTAAGATGACTGGGTATAAAAAGAGCATCTTGGAGTGGCAGCGGCTCTCAGAAGTAAAGATGGGAAGAGGATCATCAATCCCCCTAATTCTGCACCGACAAATAGTGGAGCAATATCAGAAAGTTCAACAGTGTAAAATTGCAAAGAGTTTGAACATATCATCATCTACAGTGCATAATATCAAAAGATTCAGAGAATCTGGAAGAATCTCTGTGCATAAGGGTCAAGGTCGGAAAACCATACTGGGTGCCCATGATCTTCGGGCCCTTAGACGGCACTGCATCACATACAGGCATGCTTCTGTATTGGAAATCACAAAATGGGCTCAGGAATATTTCCAGACAGCATTATCTGTGAACGCAATTCACCGTGCCATCCGCCGTTACCAGCTAAAACTCTATAGTTCAAAGAAGAAGCCGTATCTAAACACGATCCAGAAGCGCAGACGTCTTCTCTGGGCCAAGGCTCATTTAAAATGGACTGTGGCAAAGTGGAATACTGTTCTGTGGTCAGACGAATCAAAATTTGAAGTTCTTTATGGAAATCAGGGAGGCCGTATCATTCGGACTAAAGAGGAGAAGGATGACCCAAGTTGTTATCAGCGCTCAGTTCAGAAGCCTGCATCTCTGATGGTATGGGGTTGCATTAGTGCGTGTGGCATGGGCAGCTGGAAAGACACCATCAAAGCTGAAAGGTATATCCAGGTTCTAGAGCAACATATGCTCCCATCCAGACGACGTCTCTTTCAGGGAAGACCTTGCATTTTCCAACATGACAATGCCAAACCACATACTGCATCTATTACAGCATCATGGCTGCGTAGAAGAAGGGTCCGGGTACTGAACTGGCCAGCCTGCAGTCCAGATCTTTCACCCAGAGAAAACATTTGGCGCATCATAAAACGGAAGATACGACAAAAAAGACCTAAGACAGTTGAGCAACTAGAATCCTACATTAGACAAGAATGGGTTAACATTCCTATCCCTAAACTTGAGCAACTTGTCTCCTCAGTCCCCAGACGTTTACAGACTGTTGTAAAGAGAAAAGGGGATGTCTCACAGTGGTAAACATGGCCTTGTCCCAACTTTTTTGAGATGTGTTGTTGTCATGAAATTTAAAAATCACCTTATTTTTCTCTTTAAATGATACATTTTCTCAGTTTAAACATTTGATATGTCATCTGTGTTCTATTCTGAATAAAATATGGAATTTTGAAACTTCCACATCATTGCATTCCGTTTTTATTTACAATTTGTACTTTGTCCCAACTTTTTTGGAATCGGGGTTGTAGGATATCAGTTCATATACCGTGAGTAGAGAAAAACAAAATGGTGGAGCATGTTGTTGAACCAACCGAGGACGAAATAAAAACTCTGCTCGAAAACGGAACTCCCCAAAATTACCCCCCCCCCAAAAAAAAGGCAACAAAATATGGAATAAAGAATGTACCTTTTTTATTTTTCAAGAATTATTATTAGGGCTGTCAAGCGATTTAAAAAAACTAATTAATTACATACTCTGATTAATTGCATACATCAATTTTTACTGTGAAAGTATTTAAAAATATTTCAGTTCAAATGAATTTTAGCAGATGAGTGAATCAATGAATAATCAACATTATAGACTTTAAAGTTCAACATCTCTTATTATTATTATTATTATTTTTATTATTTATGCAGTAACATCAAGGTAATTGTGATTGCTACCTGAAGTCCAGTGATCCCCAGTCAGCGCAATATATTCAGCTCCCGCCACTACATCTTTTGCTTTCTTTTCTGTCGTACACCTGCTGGGTTTTGGACACAATTGTGTTTCTCAATAGTGGCTTATAAGTCGTGTCAGAAGATACCATCTGTAAAGCCCCCTGTCATCTATCACTAAAACTGGTCTGCAGGTCATTGCAATCCATTTAGTTAGTCGGCCACAGGCAGACTTGCTAAGTTTGCATGTGAACGCCTGGTCGAGTGTGGCTTGACAAGGCTGGCTGCTAGTGTTAGCATCAAGGGGTGTGCTAGCTTGTACCTCCGGGTTTGCTCCTAAATGCTTTGTGTTGAGGTGATATTTCAGACTTGACGAACTCCTATTGAATGAAAATTCCTTACTGCAGAAATTGCAGAGAATGAAGGGCCTGTGAACAGTTCCGTCTGGGAGGTTTGTTTTAAACATAAATGTTCCATTCACTGGACCAAACAGCGCGTTCTCGTTTGCCGCCTTCATTTTACATTCACTTGTGGCCAGAACGGCACTGGGTCAAAGGTCACTACGGAATGCGATTAATCAGAGTTAATTTTTTTAACGTGTTATTTTTCTGTGATTAATCAAAATTAATGCATTGTTTTCACCACTCTAATTATTATTATTATAGCATTTTTCACAAATTGCTACTGTCATTTTGCCAGTTTGTTTAGATTGTAAGCGGAAATTATTTTGTCTGAAATTTTGTATGGTTTTATTTATCGAATTTGCAAAAAAAAAAATTTCTCCAAATCCAGTGAATGTGGACAGAATAAAACAGTTATTCCACTCAATCTCGTCATACATGGCTTATAGCCAACTCGGTGCTACACGCCTCATCGGCTATCAGCATTACACAACTTGAAAGTACGACTTGATTTCGTGCAATAACTTAAATATTTGCTTGCAGTAACTGCATCAAGACGGTGACCCACTGACATCACTAAACTGTTCCATTCTTCTTTGGTGATGCTTTCCCAGGCTTGTAACACAGGATTTCAGTTGCTGTTTGTTTTGGGGAGTTTCTCCCTTCAGGAGGTGAAATACTGGGTTACGGTCTTGTGACTGACTTGGCCAGTCTAAAACCTTCCACTTTTTCCCCTGATGAAGTCCTTTGTTGTGTTGGCAGAAGCTGTATGTTTCACACCATGAAGTCATACATTCTCAAACTTGAGGCTGTAACTCCAGTATTAATTAACAGGTAAATTGGTCTTACAAAAAATGTACAGTGATGACCGTTTAAATATTCAAAATTTCTTTATCCTAGGTTATTTATTCAATTTGGTACTCCTCCTTAAGGGACCATTTAACACCAAACCACAGTAGTGCTGTATCTAATACGCTGCTGTGTTAAATAAAAATAAAGCCCCTTACAACTGGTTCACTGAAAACGAGGGTTATGTATATAACCGCGGTTCTATGAGTTTCGGATGATCGCCAGAGGCGGTGCTTTCAGCACATGGATATCCATCACACGAACGTGCAGGTCGAGTAATAGTAACAACAAAGTCACGTGTGACCTGGGTGACGTCACCCCGTGACCCCGGCATAAAGGACCGGTAAACCCAGGAAGTGACCTCTTGGCAAATCTTCTCGTGTACACTCCGAGTGACTGCCAAGCTCTGGCGGTCATCCGAAACTCATAGAACCGCGGTTATATACATAACCCTCGTTCTATTTCGTTTCTCCTGACCGCCAGAGGCGGTGCTTTCAGCACATGGATGACTAATACCAACCAGGTCATGAGGAGTGCCTACCCGTACTCAGTGCTGCTGCGACGGGCCTGGAATGACAGCCGTCGCCACAGGATTATGTGGGACGACATTAAGACGGTAAAACCTGGTGAAGGTGCAGCTGGAAGCCCAGGAGGCTGTGCTGCGTATGTCTGAAAGGAGCACGCCCTTCAGTGATGCCCATGAGGCCACCACGCCCCGTGCAGAGTGCGCCCTGACAGCCGGAGGAATCGGGGAGCCACTGTGCCTGTAGGCATGTAATATGGCCTCAACTATCCACTTGGATAGCCTCTGCTTAGAGAGCGCAAGACCCTTCCTCGGCCCTGTGTGGCACAGAAACAGGGCGTCGCTCCTACGGAAGCCCTCTGTACGGGACACGTACACCCTGAGGGCGCGAACTGAGCACAAAAGTTCCGACCTCTCACCATGGCCCGCCTCGAACGCCGCAAGGCTAAGGGGCTGGTTGACGAAGGTAGCAGAGAGGGTCTTCGGGAGGAAAGAGGGGTTTAGGCCACAGGGTGACCCCACTGTCGCCGGAGTGCCACTGCAGGCACTCCCCACTGACTGACAACGCGTGTAGTTCCCCGACGCGCCTCGTTGATGTAATGGCCAGAAGAAAGGCAGTCTTCAGGGAGAGCCATGAAATGTCTGCCGTGAGCAGGGGCTCAAAACGGTGCGTCACAGAGAGCCTGCAGCACCAAGTGAAGGTCCCATGTGGGTACCCGGCTCTGTCGGGGGGGTCTCAACCGGAGAGCACCCTTCAAGAAACGTGCCACCAAGGCGTGGGACCCCACGGTCCTTCCCCCAACTCTGGCATGCTGAGCAGAGATGGCAGCTGCATAGACCTTGATGGTGGCAGGGGTAAGACCCTTATCAAAGCAGAGACTGGCGGAACAGTCGAATGGTCGGCAGGGGGCAGCATGTAGGCTCCTCCCCCCGAGTTAAGCACCAGTTGGAGAAAAGCCTCCATCTGTTGGCATAGAGGGCATTGGTGGGGGGTGCCCGAGAGCTTGCAATGGTGTTGACCACTGCCGGCTCACAAGGACCTCGCAGGGGGTCCGGCCCTTCAGCGGCCATACCCAGAGCTGCAGACGGGCTGGATCCGGGTGCCAGATCTGCCCTCCCAGCTGTGATAGCAGGTCCGTCCTCACTGGCAGGCACCAGGGGTCGCCGTTCAGAAGTTGCAGCAACTTGGGAACCACACTCGGCCCGGCCACCGGGGGGGCGACAAGCAGCAGCCCGTGGTGGTCCATCGCAACCCTGTGTAGGGTTGGCACGATCAGCAGCAGAGGGGGGGAGGCATACAGCAGTTGCCTCGGCCAAGCCCCAGGGGACTGGGGCCGTGGAGGCTGAACCACAGAGGGCAGTGTGTCGACTCCTGGCAGGCAAAGAGGTCCACCTCTGCCCTGCCAAAACGTTCCCAGATGGCGAGAACCACCGCTGGGTTGAGTCTCCATTCCCCGGGATCGGGGTCCTGGCGGGACAGCAGATCCGCTGCCCTGTTGGCAGTGCCTGGCAAGTACATGGCACGCAGGCTCAAGAGATGTCGATGGGCCCACCGCAGAAGTTGGCCAGCCACTTCCAAGCACTGGAGGGACTTTGTGCCTCCCTGGTGGTTGATGTAGTACACTACCGTAGCATTGTCCGTCCGCACCAGAACGTGTCTGCCGGCCAGGCCTGGGAGGAAGTGCTGTAGGCCGAGGAACACAGCCCGTAGCTCCAGCACGTTGATGTGCTGCTGTCGCTGCCCTGGACTCCAGTAGCCTCTGACGGTCCGGCATTGCCAGACTGCACCCCAGCTTCCCAGGGGAGCATCCGTGGTGATGACCTCCCTCCGGGAGGGGATAGCCGCCGGCGGAACACCCCGCGAAAGGTAAGCCCTCCTCCATGGACGGAGGAGCCTGAAAAAAAAGTATCCGTCGTCTTCACGAGCCTGTGCAGCACCGGGTGGAGGTGGAGACCGTTGAACCACCTCTGAAGCGGCGTAAGTCCAGGAGTCCCAGCGGGACCAGAGAGGAGGCTGCCGTAAGCATGCCCAGCAGGCGCTGAAAGGTCTTCAGGGCGAGTGACCTACCCCGTCCGAAGCGGCCAAGCAGTAGGCGGATGTTGTGGATCCTGGTCTGGGAGGGAGTTACCATCAACGACCTCGAATCCAGGTGCATGCCCAAGAAAGTCGTCTCCTGGCTGGGCACCAGCGAGCTCTTCTTGTAATTCACCCTGAGCCCCAGCTCTACGACATGCGAGAGCACAGTCGCGATGTTGGTGCGGGCCTGAGCTGCTGACCGTGAACAGACGAGCCAGTCGTCCAGGTAAGGCAGGACACGCAAACTCCTTGCCTGAAGTGGTGCCGATGCCGCTGCCGCACACCCGGTGAACACACGGGGTGCCAGCGATATCCCAAAGGGCAGAACATTGAACTCGAAAGCCTGGCCCTCGAAGGCAAACCGCAGGAACTGCCTGTGGTGTGGCACAATGGGAGCATGGAAGTAGGCGTCTTTCAGGTCGAAGGTGACAAACCAGTCGCCCGCCTGGATGTGGTGTAAGACATCCACTGTACGCAGCATGCGGAATCTCATGGTCCTCAAGTGGGAATTGAGGGACCTCAGGTCGAGGATCGGGCAGATACCGCCGTCCTTCGGAACCAGAAAATACCTGGAGTAGAACCCACCTTGCTGTCTCTGCCTGTCGACGGGAGAGACTGCTCCTTTCTCCAGGAGGGTGGCGATTTCCTGCCGGGGGACGAGGGACTTCCCCAGATGGCTCACGGTGGTGTGTTTGACCCCATGAAACGTGGTGGACGGCGGCAGAACTGGATGCGGTAACCCTCGGTGAGGGTCACCAGCACCCAGGGGTCAACGCTCTCCAGCTTTGGAGCTGTTCGCTGGAAAAGCGGCCGACCGCCAGCGCGCTGATGTCAGCGCCGTCCAGAGCGCCCCCGTCGGTCACCATGGGGGCGACGAGGAGCGGACTGGGTGTAGGGGGCGGCACCGCGGGTCCGGGAGGTGGTGGGGCGGCGAAAGTCATCAACCCGTCTGGTCTCCTGGCGGGTGCGTGGCCGAGACAGAGTCGGTGTGGGCCCCCTGAAGGACTGGGCAGCATTGCCATGGTGGTGGGCCTGGCGGGGGCCAGCGAACTGCTGTTACGCCTAGATGACCTGGGCACTCCGATCCAGGGCTTGCTGAGTGGCTTCGCCAAACAGCTCCCCGGGGACAACAGGGAGAGAGTGCAGCACACGCCGGTCGGGCTCGGCCAGAGGGGACTGTGCCCGCCATATCTGCTGGCGGCCGAGGGTGAGATACGAAATCAGCCGGCCCAGTTCCCGCGACGAGTAGGCAAAGGCCTGGAGCCGCGTCACACAGCTCCCGTGATGCCGCGCTCGTCCCCTCCAGCGTCTGGGGGTCCATGACACCTGGCTGGCAGAAGGGAACTTAAATAGGGCGAGAACGCCCCAAGTAAGTAGCCCAAAATAAACTATCAGGCGGAAATAAAAAATAAACGACCGGGCGAACACACCCGTGGTCGGGAATATTAACAAGGATGGCGCCGTGCGCTACAGAACTGATAAACAGCGGCGAGAAACACCGCTTTAATTTAAATGAATGAAAACCGCTTACCTGAGCGACAACAAGCCGGCCTCCAGCAGCGAGGACACCGCCTCGGAGGGCCAGTCAGCTAACTCCACCGAGCGAGAGCGCTCAGCTTAACGGAGTAACAAACAATACGAATACAACACACAAGACAGCCGGCCCGTAAGCAGGCCGGAGACAAGGCTACACAAAACAAGCGGTTGATAATATTAACAAGGATAGGCACTGTGCGCCACAGAACTGATAAACAGCGGTGAGAAACACCGCTTTAATTTAAATGAATGAAAGCCGCTTCTCAATGTTGGGCATCTGCTGGAGGCCGTAGATAGGGGTGTCCTGCATTGCCGCCAGGGCCCTGCAGTCACTAGGGAGGTGGGAAGGCATCTAGGGTCCGCCCAACACCTCTGTAACTCCTCGATGTATGAGGCCGAGGGCGGAACAGACAACGAGGAAGGCTATGCGGGACCTCTGAAGAAAGCGCTCTGATGCTGGGCCACCGGGGCGTGTCCAATCCCAGACGGGCCAATGCAGCCCTCAGCGTTGGCTGGATGGGTGAGCATCCGCCTTCCGACGCTGCCACGGTGCCATGGCTGGTGGCCTGGGAACCGGCCGGAGAGGTGGAGTCGTGACCATCGGACCCACCGCAGTCAAAGCTCTCCGAAGCCCGGATCGACAGTTCATCCAGGCCGCGTGCATCAACGGCCGGTGACAGAAGCGGTGGTGATGGTGAACAGTCGGGCTGCCAGGCAGAAGGGGTGGCTGCGGGAACACTGCTGCCCTGTGGCGGAGGCTGAAGATTCGCCAGCAGGGCCTTCATCTCCTCCAGCTCGGTGGACATCACCTCCACCTTCTGAGCCAAATCGCCCGAGCGCTTCTTTTTCGCCTTAGAAGCGAAGACGTGTGGGGGAGCCCACGGCGCTTGCTGGGCCCCGCTGCTGCAGCCGACACCGTGTCCTGTCCCCCCGAGGCCCGGGGGATGTCAGACGGAGGATCCAGCCGAGCCAGCCTGGCGGTCCGCGCAGCCACGCTCAGGCACATGCAGTCTGCGCAGGCCATGTCCGTCAGCCCCTGCCGCAGGTGATCAATACCCAGGCATGAGGGGCACTCGCGGTGGCCGTCCTCCGGTTCGAGGGGGACCCGGCAGTTGGCGCAGCGAGAGAATAGGTCCATGACGCCTGGCTGGCAGAAGGGAACTTAAAAAATAGGGCGAGAACACCCCAAGTAAGTAGCCCAAAATAAACAATCAGGCGGTAATGAAAAACGACCGGGTGAACACACCCGTGGTCGGGAATATTAACAAGGATAGGCGCCGTGCGCCACAGCACTGATAAGCAGCGGCGAGAAACACCGTTTTAATTTAGATGAATGAAAACCGCTTACCTGGGCGACAACAAGCCAGCCTCCAGCGGCGAGGACACCGCCCCGGAGGGCTAGTCAGCTAACTCCACCGAGCGAGAATGCTCAGCTTAACGGAGTAACAATACGAATACAACACACAAGACCGCCGGCCTGTGAGCAGGCCGGAGACAAGGCTACACAAAATAAGGCGGTTAATAATATTAACAAAGATAGGCGCAGTGCGCCACAGGACTGATAAACAGCGGCGAGAAACACCGCTTTAAATTAAATGAATGAAAACCGCTTACCTGAATGAAGACAAGCCGGCCTCCAGCGGTGAGGACGCCGCCCCGGAGGACTAATCAGCTAACTCCACCAAGCGAGAGCGCTCAGCTTAACGGAGTAACAAACAATACAACACACAAGACCGCCGGCCTGTGAGCAGGCCGGAGACAAGGCTACACAAAATAAGGCGGTTAATAATATTAACAAGGATAGGCGCTGTGCGCCACAGAACTGATAAACAGCGGCGAGAAACCCCGCTTTAATTTAAATGAATGAAAACCGCTTACCTCAATGAAGACAAGCCGGCCTCCAGCGGTGAGGACACCGCCCCGGAGGACTAATCAGCTAACTCCACCGAGCGAGAGCGCTCAGCTTAACGGAGTAACAAACAATACAACACACAAGACCGCCGGCCTGTGAGCAGGCCGGAGACAAGGCTACACAAAATAAGGCGGTTAATAATATTAACAAGGATAGGCGCAGTGCGCCACAGAACTGATAAACAGCGGCGAGAAACACCGCTTTAATTTAAATGAATGAAAACCGCTTACCTCAATGAAGACAAGCCGGCCTCCAGCGGTGAGGACACCGCCCCGGAGGACTAATCAGCTAACTCCACCGAGCGAGAGCGCTCAGCTTAACGGAGTAATAAATCAATACGACAAGAGAAAAGAGTTGGTGGACTTAGCGCAGTTTCTTGGAGGGTGCATAAGCACAGCCCCAACCCTACGGGTAACGAAACTACCACAGCGCTTTGTCCAAATTCCAACTCGCAACCTGCAAACGCGAGAAGATGTAAGAGGTCACTTCCTGGGTTTACCGGTCCTTTATGCCGGGGTCACGGGGTGACGTCACCCAGGTCACACGTGACTTTGTTGTTACTATTACTCGACCTGCACGTTCGTGTGATGGATATCCATGTGCTGAAAGCACCGCCTCTGGCGGTCAGGAGAAACGAAATAGAACCTCTGCCATAAATGGTCCCAGCTATAGGCAGGAATGCATGGTTTTAAAATATCTATGCCCTGATAACACCCTAAACCTTTTAAAAACCATGTATTACAACCCCAATTCCAAAAAAGTTGGGACACTCTGTAAACTGTAAATAAAAACAGAATGTGATGATTTGCAAATCATAGAAACCCTATATTTAATTGAAAATAATACAAAGACAGCATATCAAATGTTGAAACTGAGTTTTTTTTTTTTTTTAAATATATGCTCATTTTGAATTTGATGTCAGCAACACGTTTCAGAAAAGTTGGGACGGGGCAACAAAAGACTGAAAAAGTTGTGTAATGCTAAAAAATAATAATAATTTGGTTAATTGGCAACAGGTCAGTAACATGACTGGGTATAAAAAGAACATCCCAGAGAGGCGGAGTCTCTCAGATGGGGAGGGGTTCACTGCTCTGTGAAAGACTGCCTGGGCAAACAGTGCAACAATTTAAGAATAACATTCCTCAGTGGAAAACTGCAAAGAATTTGTAGATCACATCATCTATGGTACATCTCATCTCATCTGTAGCGGTGGGCAGAGCTGTCGGCACTCAGACTGTGGCTATTCAGAACTTGAGCCGCTCTGTGGATTCCATCTTGGAGAAGTTGATGGCTTTGCAGAGAGATATGGATCATTTTAGTGACCAGAATGGACGAGCGGGGTAGTCTGCCACGTCTACCCGTTTCAAGCCTAAACAAATTCCAATCTTATCTTCGGCTCTCAGGGCTCTACGTTAACTTTGAGACATGGTTGCCCATTCAGGCAACCGTTTGTAGAAATCTGGTTGCCCGAACTCAGAACATGGTTGCCCAAATATTACATATTATTATTTTTTTATTTATTATTCAACCTTCTCAGACGCTGTCTGTATCAACAAGCATTGACACTAGCACCCCGTGCGAGTAATACGGTAATTAGTCATGTAGTGAAAGATATACCAATAGACAGTCCCCCCAGGATTTTGCGGGCCTTTTTTGTGATTGTTGCGGGCTAAAATGTCGGATGTTGCGGGGGTTTTTTTCCAAAAAATTGCGATGAAAGTTGCGGTGTTTTTTAGGTTTTTGTTGCGATTACATAGCGGGAGGAAGTGAAAGTTGCGAGAAATTGTTGTGATTTTCTCTTTTTGTGATTAAAATTGAGTGATATGTTAAATATTAAGTTATTACTGAAAAACTATTGATTAAAAAAAAACAAAAGGCACTGAGAAACGGTCCTATAAACAACTTTACCAATATAAAAGATTACCAGGACTACAAAAATGCAGAAAAATAGGCTTTACTTATCCAAATGCTCCTGTTGGGTCAAAAGTTAAAGTGCATAGAACCTCACAGCACAACATGAAGTTACCTTAAAATATAATATAAATGCCTCAGCTTTCATGTAAGGAAAAAAAAACCCATTAATACTAGTACTGTGTGCAGGCAGTCTCTCCTGAAGACTAAATTAAACAATAATTATAAACTAATAAAATAAATGGCTCAGGCTTCATAGAAGAAAAAAAAAACAATTTGAACAGAATCTCACAGTATGATGCTGAAGCTGCCTAAACAATGGAAAATAAAATACCATTTTGGCAAAAATGTTGGCATCCATTAATTTCTTGTATTAAGTAAAAAAAATAACGTAAAGTGCACACAGTCCTTCACTGTAAACATAACACATTTTCAGTAACAGAATTTAAGCCTACATAAACACTGACTCGCACATCATGCAATGTTGCAACATACTGCTGACGTTTTCCAGCCCAAAATATGTTCAAAACCCGCCAAAATGCACTTAAAACCGCCCAATCTGGCAACACTGCGCACATGCTGCTTCTCTTGAATGTATACACGGAAGTAAGGCGGAAGGTAGTTTGTCGACGTCACCTCAAGACGACGCCAACGATTGGTCAAATTTGCGGGAAAGTTGCGGTGATTGGATATAATTGCAACACCGCCCTGAATTCGCGGGGATTGGTTGAATTTGCATTGAAGTTGCAAATCGCAACATCGCGAAATCCTGGAGGGTCTCAATAGAACACTGAATATGCACTACGCGATAATTATTAGCAATGGGAAACTGCATTGCGAGCCCGCGATGTGCAAATGTGAATTCCGCTAGTTGTTGAACATCCCGTAATGATAACATGGACGCGGTCTTTCCGAGTCAAACAATCACAAATCGTGATGGAATTTCATAATAATATGAATGAATAAGCATCGTTTTTCATGCAAGTTGACATATTTGGGTAGTTGCCCGATCGGGCAAGCATTTGTGAGAGTCTGGTCGTCCGAATCTATTGAATGGTTGCCCCGGGCAATCGGGCTACTGTTAATGTAATGTAAAGCCCTGGCTCTCTCAGCCAGCACTCCCTGGTCAAGGTCATTGCTGGAGCAACAATCTTCCTCTGAAGATCACTGCAGTTAGACTCTCTCTCTGTATTCCCCATTATCCCCTACCATTCCTTTGTTTTGTTTGTACGCTTTTTATCTGTGTTGTACTATGAAAGCTAAGTGGTACCGGAGTCAAATTCCTTGTGTGTGTTCGCATACCTGGCAATAAAAGTGTTTCTGATTCTGATTTATCCTTCTACAGGGTCGCAGGCAAGCTGGAGCCTATCCCAGCTGACTACGGGCGAAAGGCGGGGTACACCCTGGACAAGTCTCCAGGTCATCACAGGGCTGACACATAGACACAGACAACCATTCACACTCACATTCACACCTACGGTCAATTTAGAGTCACCAGTTAACCTAACCTGCATGTCTTTGGACTGTGGGGGAAACCGGAGCACCCGGAGGAAACTCACGCGGACACGGGGAGAACATGCAAACTCCGCACAGAAAGGCCCTCGTCGGCCACAGGGCTCGAACCCGGATCTTCTTGCTGTGAGGCGACAGCGCTAACCACTACACCACCGTGCCACCCATATATATATCATTAAAAGATTCAGAGAATCTGAAGAAATCTCTGTATGCAAGAGACAAGGCTGAAAACTGACATTGGATGCCTGTGATCTTCAAGCCTTCAGGCGACACTGCATTAAAAGCAGACATGTGTCTGTAGTGGAAATCACTGTATGGGCTCAGGAATACTTCAGAAAACCATCATCTGTGAAAACAGTTAATTGCTGCATCCATAAATGCAAGTTAAAACCAAACATAAACAATATCCAGAAACACTGCCACTTTCTCTGGGCCCGAGCTCTTTTACAATGGACTGAGGCGAAGTGGAAAATTGTCCCAAGGTCTGATAAATCAAAAGCAGAAATTCTTTTTAGAAATCATGGACACCATGTCCTCCAGGCTTAAGGGGAGAGGGACCATCCAGCTTATCAGTGCACAGTTCAAAAGCCAGCATCTGTGATGGTATGAGGGGGCATTAGTGCACATGACATGGGTAGCTTGTACATCTGATATATACACACTTCAGAGCAATATGCTGCCATCCAGACAAAATCTTATCCAGAGAAGGCCTTCCTTCTTTCAGCAAGACAATGCCAAATCACTTTCTGCACATATTAAAACTGCATGGCTCCATAGTAAGAGAGTCCACGTTCTAAAATGGCCTGCCAGCAGTCCAGACCTGTCTCCCATTTAAAACATTTGGCGCATTATGAAGCGCAAAATATGACAAAGGAGACCCTGAACTGTTGAGCAACTGAAATTATATATTAGGCAAGAATGGGACAACATTTCTCTTTCAAAACTACAGCAATTGGTCTCTTCAGTTCCCAAACATTTACAGAGTGTTGTTAATCCTCTAGGGTCTGAAGGTATTTTCTGGCACTCTAATGATTTTGGCATGCTCTTATTTTGTTGTCAATTTCAACAAATCTAAGCAGTATTTTCAAAGTCATATGACTTTTTTATACTCAGAACAAGTTCAGCTACAATAATATCCATGTAGTATGTATGTCATGACTGTACTTTAAAAAAACAGATAAATGAAGATGTTGTAAAAAGAAGTTTTAGAACTGTGTTGGAATGTGTGAAAAAGCATTACCTTACCCATTGTGATGAACCGTTTTGATCACTTGAGGTGATTCTGTTCAGTCTTAGGAATGTATCAAGTACAAAAACTTAAATCTGCTCCATTGATTTGGACAATTAACTGGCCATCAAAAAATTATGTCCTATTGTTTTGTGATAAAGGGTTAGCAGTGGGAGGGGTATTTAATGAGAAGGGTAAAAATTTCCATTCCACTCCATGAAAAGAGTAAAAACCCCTCCCACTGCCAACTCTTAATCCCATCAGGTCAACTCACAATGGGTAAGGTAATGCATTTTCACACATCCCACCACAGTTCTAAAACTGCTTTTTACAACAGCTTCAGTTATCTGGTATTTGACCCTTTTGGTATTTGACTATTCAGTGTGTCTTGAAATTAACTCTTGTACTATTTTACTCAGTTTAGAGCCACAACCAACTCTCTTACTCTGTTACACAATTACTGTGTAATTTTGCTCCAACTCCAACTTTTACTCTCTAAACTCAAAACCGAGCAAAATTAACTATTTTTGAGGAAAATACTTTTAACTCTAGAAAAATTGCTCAGTCATTTTTCCTGTGTATGCACTACAGCGCACACATCAACCGATGTGCTCATAATAAATAGAAGAAATATTTACACTTAAGTTGATCTTTGGCTGGATCGAGTCGAGGAAAGAGGAAAAAAAAGAAAAAGGGCACCGCTCATCATCAGTGTCGCAGTTCTCAAGACTGAATTGAATCACTGTCCTGAATCACGAATAGTTATGAACTGATTTGCTGTCCTGAATAATCCAAAGCACATAAAATCCACGTGCCTTCTTGCAACAGAAGTTTTACCTCCAAATAGCCTAAGCTACGTCTGACAGATTTTATCCTGTTTACAGTGGGCGTTCCCACCAGGAAAGAGAAACCAATCAAAACTGAAAGAGTGAAAGTGATTATCAATCCATTACCATGTGAATAGTCTTTTATGAATGCGTAAGTGGGCACTCAACGCTCCATCTCCAGTGTAACTGAGTAAGGTGACAAGTTTTATATTTCATCTAATTTAGGTAATTTAAAAACTATATTATTTGGCAGTGGGCACATATGAAAGTGCAAAGTATAAAGTTTGTCAATATGTTTATCATGTTTGTATGATGAAAAAAATCTCGAAGATATTTATCTAAATACATGATCGACTCATTCTAACCCTGCCAAGCTTCGCCGGCGAAGCTTTAGAGCCCAAAGGGTTAAAAGAAGAGGTGATGTAACACAGTGGTAAACATGCCCGTCCCAACTTTTTTGAAACGTGTTGCTGACATCAAATTCAAAATGAGCATATATTTAAAAAAAAAAATCTGTTTCAACATCTGATATGTTGTTGTATATTTTTAATGAAATATAGGGTTTCCATGATTTGCAAGTCATTATTGTTTTTTTATTTACAGTTAGCACAGCGTCCCAACTTTTTTAGAATTGGGGTTGTAAAACGGTATGTTCATCTTTACGCCTCTTTGGGCAGCAATGGAAAGAAAACTAAATTTGACAGGCATTATATGCAATCAGTTCTAATGCATTATACATATTTGTTCACTCCTATTTCCTCATTGGCATTGCATCTTTTTAACACAGTTTTTCATTTTACCGAAATGAAGTGGTACTGACCTGAATGTACACTGAAAGCTAACAGCACAAACTGGTGGACTGATATGCAGCACACTCACCATTTCTTGGACTTGAGTCTAGGTGGAGGGTTTCTGGGGATGAGGAAGAGCGCTCGCATCGGATGCATGTCACACAGCGCTACATGGCCAAAGATAAAGCAACACACATTCACCAAAAACATTCATTCACTGGTCAAGGTATGGAGACTTTACTGACGTGGACTTTAATTCAATTTAGTGGAAATATGCAAGTGATTATAGAAAATTGCATGCGCTGATTGGTTGAGAAATTAGGACTATTTCTCGATAATCACCTTGAGCGATTCGGCAAAACGATGGCCAAATCGCTTCGTCACCGTAAGTAAGGAAGAATTACAAATTATGAAAGGAAATGCTGTTCCTAAAAGCACTAAAGATGTTAGGAAGTTTGGTCTAAAACTATTCAAAGGTAAGGTGGGACTGTAATTTATTTTATCCATTTCAAAACAAAGGGCGGCATAGTGGTGTAGTGGTTAGCGCTGTCGCCTCACAGCACGAAGGTCCGGGTTCGAGCCCCGTGGCCGGCGAGGGCCTTTCTGTGCGGAGTTTGCATGTTCTCCCCGTGTCCGCGTGGGTTTCCTCCGGGTGCTCCGGTTTCCCCCACAGTCCAAAGACATGCAGGTTAGGTTAACTGGCGACTCTCAATTGACCGTAGGTGTGAATGTGAGTGTGAATGGTTGTCTGCGTCTATTGGCCCTTTTCCACTACCCTTTTTCAGCTCACTTCAGCTCGCTTCAGCTCACTTCAGCCCGACACGGCTCGCGTTTCGACTACCAAAAACCAGCACGACTCAGCTCGTTTCAGCCCTGCTTAGCCCCTAAAACTCGCACCGTTTTGGAGTGGGGCTGAAGCGAGCCAAACCGTGCCGAGTGAGGCTGGGGGCGTGAGCAGACACTCCCCTGTGCACTGATTGGTGAGGAGGCGTGTCCTCACATGCCCACACACGCCCCGCGAGCGCGCTGGGATCTGTAAACACCGCAAACCCGGAAGGAGAATAATTACGAATTACGAGAATTTCTGAAGCCTTATGCGCCTCGCCTCATCTATACGCTCTTGCCAGTATCTGTTGGCGTTGTCGGTGACAACAAGCCACAGCACCAAGACCAGCAACACTAACGACTCCATGTCCTCCATGTTTATTGTTTACTATTCGGGTCGTGAGACTACCGCTTAAAAGATCACTGAATCAGTGACATACAGAGCATCGTGGACGAGTTCGCGGAGCGCAAGGCTCGTCGTATGCCCTTCAAATAATGCGCGCAGTAGGCTATTGATGTTTTATTATGAGCCATGTACAGTATGTCGCCTAATGTTTTTTTGTTTCTGAGTTACATGTTCGTTTGAAGGACTTAATGTACAAAATAACATAGTTGCACCCCGTAGTGTTGAAATTGGTAAACACAGTGCATTCAGTGAGGTTTGCACCGCCCTCCTTTTATTTCTGACTCTTCCTGTCACCGTTGCAACCTCTGAGCGCTCATTCGTATGCCCTTCAAATAATGTGCGCAGTATAGGCTATTGATGTTTTATTATGAGCCATGTACAGTATCCTAATGTTTTTTGTTTCTGAGTTACATGTTCGTTTGAAGGACTTGATGTACTAAATAACATAGTTGCACCCGGTAGTGTTGAAATTGGTAAACACCGCAGTTGCGGACATTTTGTAGCCTAAAATGATGTTATGATAAGCTTTAATAAAGGGCCCGGTCATTTGCCCCGCCCCCGGCCCGGCTCTGACTTGTTCCGCCACTGTCACTGATGTCACTGTTTGCGCTGCTTAACGACATCACGTGACGTCCACCCACTTTCGCTAACTCCACCCAATGTGTCCACCCGCTTCCAGCCAGCACGGTTCAGCGCGGTTGTAGTCGAAATGCAACTCCAACAGCCCCGCTCAGCTCGACTCAGCACGGCACGGCTCAGCCGCGTTTGTACTGGAAAAGCGGCATATGTGTCAGCCCTGTGATGACCTGGCGACTTGTCCAGGGTGTACCCCGCCTCTCGCCCGTAGTCAGCTGGGATAGGCTCCAGCTTGCCTGCGACCCTGTAGAACAGGATAAAGCGGCTAGAGATAATGAGATGAGATTTCAAAACAAAGTATTTTATGTGAGTCGGCATAGATAAGTGACAAGCCTGCGCCATGCTGTTATTACATTTGTATGCTGCCTTTGAAGTTTGAAATAAATTGTTTTTTAAATATTATTTTATTATTGAAATAATCACCTGTGTACTTATACTAAAAAAAATATCTGCCTCAGGCTCAGTAAATATCAATGAATAATAACCTCAACTTCACCTCAGTTATTATTCACCAATATTCACTGAGCCTGAGGCAAATAATTGTTATAGTCCAGTACAGTCATCCAATATCCAATCAGTATTTTAAAGATTCCTAAGTCCCCATCTGACTACACAAGTTACGCTTATATCACCAACATTTTATTAGAATTTCAATTAACATGCCTGATCTAAAGTGTTACAGAGCAGCATTTGATAGAAGGTTGCAGAGACAAGGAAGGAGAGAGCGAGAACATGGAGGAGCTGCAGTAACTGCACTTACGCGGTGCTCCCTCAGCCATCTCTATAGCCGTGATTCCACAAGACCACAAATCACTCTGGATGAAAGAGAGAGAAAGAGAAATGTTTCAAAATTCATGGAAAAACTGAATTTAGAAAAGTGCACTGAGACAGTACACCGTGATCATGAGAACTTTCTGAGCCATGAATCAGGTGTGTGTGTGGTTCCAAAAATGATCAGATTATATTTTGTGAAATTTTCAGCATCCAGAAAAGCAAGCGCACACATTGGCAATATTTTTTTTTTAATCATAATAGAAATGTGTGCCAAAACAAAGCTATTGTGATGGCAAAAATAAATGATTTATTTAATTAATAAATAAATAAATAAATAAAAGGCAAACCATCAGACAGAGTAACATGTTTAATCCGTTCACTGGACAGAAAGCAGTTTCCTCACCAACACCAAAGTGTCCCACCCGAATAAAAACTCTCAGCTGGGATTTTCTGAATTCCAAATCCAAGTCAAAGGTGTGTATGCCAAATGTAAGGGGTGTGTGTGTGTGTGTGTGTGTGTGTGTGTGTGTGTGTGTGTGTTTGCGTGCGCATGCACGCACTCTTCTTACCCGGTAGTCATAGGTAGCATCTGGGTTTTCATCGCAGGCAATGACCTCGGGTGCCATCCAGTAGGGTGTGCCGATGAAGGTGTTCCTGCGGCCCACGGTGCGGTCCAGCTGAGCGCTCACACCAAAGTCCACTGAAACATGCAAGCAGGAGATTTAGCAAATAATTCATGCCATTATTTCCATTCAACCATGAAGTATTCAAGAGCTCAGTGTCAACAAACACAAACGTACATTTATACAGTATTAGACTGGTGATTTTGGTTAAATAAATGACAGTGATAAATGGGGCGTAAGCCAGACCTTTTACAACAGGGTGGCCAGGTTAGACCCAGTGACCATTAAGGTGGCAAAAGGTGAGACAAAACACTATAGAAAATGAAATAAATGTGACTTCCCCAGTTTGTATGCCCTGAGTCCGATCAGCATTGCATATTAAAAACACACAACTTGTAACCAAACATGTTTGTAGTCAAGCTACATAAAATTCATAGCTAACATAAGTGATGACGTCTTCACTCTCAACACTTCTGCTATGGACATTATTTCCCACAACACACACCACGGTTTCACAGCCACGTCCCCGCCTCCGGACTTCTATACTGCACACAGTTTCTAATTATTCTAGTTTTATGAGAACATCACCAGTTTTCTAGTGGCGATTCGAAGCCTGTTGTTCGTTTAAATGCTTTTCTGGACTAAAAGTTCTGTTTGTTTGATTCATGTCTTTCTTACATCACTCTGCTCCTAATACATTGCTTAATATTTTTGCTTGTTTTTACTTACTTCGGTTTTGGGTTCACCTTTCTGTTGCATTTGCTCCGTGGACAGTAATAAAACTCTGCATGGTTCATGACAACACAACATCAAGCTATTGCTGCATTACATTATCATCAACTCAAAAACTTACTGGAGCTAATAAACTAAAGACATCCAAAGTTATTGTGGAAGAGGGGTCGTGGTCGAGCGCTGGTTTGTGAATGGAGGGCGAAGCCGGGAAAGGCGAGTGGTAAGGATCTATACCTGTGAGGAATTTGTTCTAAATGAGTGTTCTGTTTCTTTGAGTGGAGCAAATGATAAAGAGCAGTGGTCGAGAGAACGGAGCAACACAGAGTCGTGTATGTGGGGTGAGTGTGCGCAGAATAAATTAAAATCATTCGGAAAAAAATATAAAAAAAAAAAGAGCACTTTGAGTTGTCCCAAGCCTGCCTCCTGTTTCCTCATTTCCCCTGCCAACCTACAAGTGTTACAGTTATGCCTCCACGGAATAAATATCCTTAGTATAAATACACAGGTGATTATAGAAAATCACACACGCTGATTGGTCGCAAAATTCGGACTATTTCTCGATAATCACCTCGAGTGACTTGGGCGGCCAATTGCTTCATCACCATAAGTGAAGAATTGCAAATTATGAAAGAAAATGCTGTTCCTAAAAGCACTAAAGATGCTACAAAGTTTGGTCTAAAACTATTCAAAGGTAAGGTGGAATTGTGATTTATTTTATCCATTTCAAAACAAAGTATTTTATGCGACTCGACACAGATAAGTGACAAATCTGTGCTGTGCCGTTATTACATTTGCATGCCGCTTTTGAAGTTTGAAATAAACTTTTTTAAATACGATTTTTTTTTTAAATAAATCACCTGTGTATCTATACTAAAAAAATTATCCACCTCAGGCTCAGTGAATATCGGTGAATAATAACATCAATTTCGTCTTGGCTCTTATTCACCTCGCCTTCAGCGAATAATTGTGAAATAATGTCAAAACATTTGACTAGAGTTGGCTCACCTGTTAGTTCATTGTGGTCAGGACCAGGAAACATTTCGCTTCCATGTTTGCTAACTAAACTTTCTGGTTACTCTCCATTGCACAAAGATTGAACTACCTTTGAAATTTCCCAGAGTAGTGAGCATTCCGTTAATATTCATACTAGCCTATCCCAGCGAGATACACCAAGTCATTCAGGTGGGGTTTACATTAGACCGTATCAGCGGATCATCAGATTAACGTTTTTAAAACGATTAGCGTGCACACAGCAACACCAATACACGATTCGCGTGCACACAGCAACACCAATACACAGATACGCTCGGCTCCACAGGCATCCTGTGCTCCAAATCACTCCGCCCTGAACAGCGAGTGCCCTCTGGAGGGTGCGCACTCCGGCCCTGCGCAGCTCACAGAGCGCGCGAGTGAAGTGCACGAGCCACGATTCGGGACTGAGCCGCTGTATGTGTGATCCCAGCGCATATCACTTACCACTTGCAAGTGGAAGGATGGCAAGCCTAAAGACAATCATAACTACACAATGGGCAGTATTTGCAGTATTTTCATACTTTTATACTCTTTAATGAAAGGTGATACACGGCGGAAGTCCGCGCGGTTTTTCAGCAGTCGAGTCACATGACCAACGCCAGCGAATCAGGAAGGTGGATGTCACAGTGACGTTGTCCAATGACGACGCCAGCTAGAGCTCAGCACAGCGTATCCGCGTATTCTCAATGTTTACACAGCACCGGACCAGACACGATCTAGATTGAATACGTGGACCCTGGCGGATTCCCGTTTCCCGGCGTTTCCAGGCAGTTTAATGTAAACGGACAGTGCATCCGCGAAGAAAACGAGACAGATACGGTCTAATGTAAACTTGGCCTCAGTTTCACTTCATGACCTTGATTAGTGCACTACTACTACTAATAATAATAATCTTCTTACAGGGGTGGCCAAGCATCATGCTCGGGTGGCACAGGCCCTTAGCTATATCCCTGGTGATAAAGCTTAGAGAAGTAAAACGTTTTATGTTTACATGGCTGCAAGAGCAACAGCAGCACTGCTCTGTTTTAATTACATTATTATTATTTTGTCAATTCTAACATCTATTATTCTATCCACATTCACTGGACATGAGCAATCACGCACTCTGATTGGCTACTCTACTACTAGGATATCAGCTCATATACCAGGAGTCGAGAAAAACAAAATGGCGGAGCATGTTGCTGAAGCAATCGAGGACTAAATAAAAACTCTACTCGAAAACAAAACCCCCAAAAAATCCAAAAAAGCAACAAAATATGGAATAAAAGTATTTGATGGTCAGAACGTATCTTTTTATTTTTCAAGAATTATTATAGCATTTGGGCGGCACGGTGGTGTAGTGGTTAGCGCTGTCGCCTCATAGCAAGAAGGTCCTGGGTTCGAGCCCCGGGGCCGGCGAGGGCCTTTCTGTGTGGAGTTTGCATGTTCTCCCCGTGTCCGCGTGGGTTTCCTCCGGGTGCTCCGGTTTCCCCCACAGTCCAAAGACATGCAGGTTAGGTTAACTGGTGACTCTAAATTGACCGTAGGTGTGAATGTGAGTGTGAATGGTTGTCTGTGTCTATGTGTCAGCCCTGTGATGACCTGGCGACTTGTCCAGGGTGTACCCCGCCTTTCGCCCGTAGTCAGCTGGGATAGGCTCCAGCTTGCCTGCGGCCCTGTAGAAGGATAAAGCGGCTAGAGATAATGAGATGAGATGAGATTATAGCATTTTTCATAAATTGCTACTGTCATTTCACCAGTTTGTTTACATTCTAAGCGGAAATTATTTTGTTAGACGTTTTATTAATTGAATTTGCAAAAAATAAAAATGCTATGTTTCTCAAAATCCAGTCAATGTGGATAGAATAAAACAGTTATTCCACTCAATCTCGTCATACATGGCTCATAGCCAACTTAGTGCTACGCTCCTCATCGGCTATCAGCTCATGTATGACTCGATTTTGTGGACTAACTGTTAAAGCAAGACTGCCTTTTGATTTCATAAAATCAGTGAAATTTAGTTCCCTCTGAAATTTGGTCACTGTGATGTGTTTATTTCTGTAATATCTCACAAAATATCAGGCCATTCTGTGGCTAGGAAGTTATTTAATTTGAGGGGATTCCATGGCAAATAATGTGCACGAAATTGCTCACTTTGCACAGTCAAGCAGACAGAGGAAGTCTATGTGCGCATGCACAGGTTTACCTTTGACCATGCACTGACAGTTACATCATACATCATTACAAACAAACAGCTGATCACACCGAGGTGCTTGCTAACCACCGATATTTATTACCTTGGTCCCGTGTTTCCTTTCCTTCACAACATAACATCTTTTCTTCTTGGTTTCCGTTACTGTAGTCAGTCTTCCACGTTTTATTCACACACTCATTTTTATGCCTCCGCCACCATAAGGTGCAGGAGGCACTATGTTTTTGGGTTGTCCGTCTGTCCATCCGTCCGTCCGTCCGTCCGGAAACCATATGAGCACGATATCTCAAAGGCTAATGAAAGGAATTTCACCAAACCTTCACCATTTATGCGCTTTGGGACAAACACGAACTAATTAGATTTTGAGATCAAAAGGTCGAAGGTCAAGGTCACTGTGAGGTCAAATGTCTGTCCGAAAACCTTGTGAACACAATGTCTCCAAGGCTAATACAAGTAATTTCACCAGGTCAAGATTACTGTGAGGTCAAACGTCCATCCCCAAATCACAACTTAATAAGGCGTGTAGTCTACCGGGCGGAGGCATCCCCATCAACGCCGTTGGCGTTGAGTTCTATCTAGTTCTCTCCTATTTCAAGTTTGTATCCCACAATGCCTTGCGTGAATGGGGAAAGCTCACCATGTAATGCATGACGTAGTATCTTGAGTTGGGTCATGTTGAAGCAGGGGAAAAAAAAAAAAAGCGGAGAACTTGGGGCCACATGGCCCTAAATTCATTACTTGTTCTCTTCAATAAATTAATTAATTAATTAAAAAACCTAATAAAATTGGGAGTCTGTGATTCAATTTCAGTAGCTTTCGGTCCACTAAACAAAAATAATTGGGTGTCAGGGAAAATACTTATGACCTACACTTGAAAAATCTGAAAGGCAGTCTACCTTTAAATAGATTTTCCACGTTTTATACAGAAAACCATTTCATAATCAAAACTATAAAACATTGGTGAGCGTGTGTGTGTGTGTGTGTGTGTGTGTGTATACACACACATGTGGTCATGGTCATGTGGTCATATTTGTAAAACCGTCATCACCTATAGTAATATTCCATTAAATAATTCATGAATAAAAACGTGTGATGTAGGAAATTAATCCATGAGAGGACGGTGTGATGTGGATCGATGCTAAGCAGAGTTAATTACTTTCCTATAACAGCATTTCCCGAAATTGTTTTATTCCTCTTATGACACGCATACCAACAATTTCTATTTTTGATTTATTAATTAGCAGTGTCATGCTTTTTAACAGTTTATTGCTATATCGAATATAGTTGAACATCAGAAATGCAGATTTCATTAGTTTTGAGGTAAACCATCCTGAACCTGAAACTTATCAGGGTTTTTTCTAGAAAAATTTAGTATGAGGGCGCTCACCATGGTGAGGGAGTGAAGCGACCGGGGTGGTGGTGGTGGGGGGGGGGGGGGGGGGGGGGGGTGCGGGGGGTTGTCCATCCCCCCCTCCGCCGTGCGAAGCCTTTGAAAAACTGAGGCTACAATGGGACATTCTGAAGCTATCTAAGAGGGAAATTGTAACAAATTGTTTGTCAACATTGAAAAAGAAAGAAGTAATCTTCTTCTGCCCCGGACAGTCTTTGGCTTTCTTCCGTTTCGTGCCGTGGGATGACATTTTTAAATGCCCAAGTGTCAACAAAAACAACTCGCAAACTACTTCTGTCAAAAGTTCCCACGCCGGTGGGTGAAAGGTCATTCAATCTCAAGAAATCTCGCTCTACAAGTCAGCTGACCTTGTATGTAACGCATGTCAAATCTTGCGAGAGCAGCCACGACAACTAAACAACATGGTGCCTCAGTCTGGAAAACGCCAATTCAGATTGTTTTTGCACCGTCTGGCGGTGTATCTACTATGATTGGAATATTTTTGGAGTAATTATAACGTATTTGATGATCAGACACATTGTCACGTGGTGTTGCTGGGATGTTTTCATGGAGAAAAGGTCGTTTTGAGAAAGACTGCATGTTGTGCAGTAGCATATAAGTGCATGGCCTAAGTGTGACTTGGGGTTCAATCGGCATTTCGGTAAGAGGGCGCAGCGCCCCTGTTCCCCGGTTTAGACGAAAGCCTGCTTATGATGTTTTGCAGTGCTGAAGATTCCTGTAGTGGAGCATGCTGGGTAAGTGTAGCACGAGAGCACTGATAAACTAATATAAAAACTGTTGCTTACCCAATTTAACTTCTGCGTTTTCAGTCAGCAGCACGTTTTGCCCTTTAATATCTCTGTGGATGACATGATGGGCATGTAGATGAGCCAGGCCCTTTAAAGAAAGACACACACACACACACACACACACACACACAAAGTGATGCTGAAAAAATAAACACATGTCACAGAGATATTTGAAAGATCTTTTGCTTTCTCTTTTTTCAGAAAAGCACCTTACTTATAGCAATAAAAAAGTATTTCATAAAATTACATACACTGCCTGGCCAAAAGAAGAGTCACTGTTTGGTCACAATTGCTTGTTAACTAAGCAATTGGTGAAGAGCCTTTGATTGGATTATTACTGCAGTGATTGTTTCACCTGGCAACGTTTCCGTTTCAGAGTACGTCGTGCGCGTTCTGGCTGCCGCTTCTCACCGGAGCTCTTATTTTATTTCTTTTTCTATTTTTTTTCTTTCCTGTGTGTTTGTGTAGTTTGGTGTTTGTTTGAGTGTTTTGTCCGCCGGTTGTGGTGTAGCTCCGGACCCAGTTTGGGGCGTCGGTTCCCTCCAGGCCTTGGTTCGCCGTGGGTGATGCCTGTGCTCCCAGCTATGGACTGCAGTGAGCCTGTTGCTCAATTTACATCGTGGTTGTCCAGCGCTCTGTGCTTTAACGCTTGGCATGATGTTCCGAGCGATGTTGCGTCGCGGCGGTTGTGCAGGCGGTTTGGGACACACCAGCGCTCTGCGTGGCGGAGCTTCTCTGCTTGCTGTGTGGATCCATGGCGTGGTGTTCGAGCGATGTTGCTGACGGCGTCACGACAGCGGTGCTGGAGATGTGGGACTTGTTTTTGTGTGCCTTTTGGTGGGACTGTGGCTGCTACACCACGGGAATTACATCCTGACCCATACTTGGTGGACTTTTTACTTTTTATTATATTTTTATTTTATTTTTTTTCTTTCCTTGTCTATAATTGTAAAGCGTCCTTGGGTTTTTTGAAAGGCGCTATATAAATTTAACTTATTATTATTATTATTAATTATTTTAACCCAAATTGATGCAGTGAGTAGCTTCTCGTTTCTTAAACATGTTGGAAGATGTATCCCATGGTCATGGAAAAGATGTTACTGTGTTTCAGAAGGGTCAAATCATTGACCAAGCAAAGAATAAGACTAAGGAGAGTTAAGCTGAAATGACTGGAACTGGGTTAAGTACTGTCCAGTGCATTATTAAAACCTGGAAGGATCGTGGTGAAGCATCAGTTTCTTGGGAGAAATGTAGTTGGAATAGACTAACTCTATTCCTGAGTGATGGGTGTGTCAGGGTAAGAAGGGAAGCAAATGAAGCGATGCATCCATCATGCAGTGTCCACTGTACAAGCCTCTGGAGGCAATGTTATGATCTGGGGTTGATTCAGCTGGTCAGGTTGAGGCTCAGCAACATCATGGGGCAATAAAATGAAGTCAGCTGATGACCTGAATGTACTGAATGACCAGGTTCACGTCAATGGATTTTTTCTTCCCTGATGACACGAGCATAAAATTAGGGCTCAAATTGTGAAAGAGTGGTTCAGGGAGCATGAGCAATCATTTTCTCACATGAATTAACCACAACAGGAGTCCCGACCTTAACCCCAAGGAAAGTCTTTGGGATGCTGGAGAAGACTTTACAACTCTCCAGTCATCAGTACAAGATCTTGGCAAAAAATTAATGCAACTCTGGATGGAAATAAATGTGGTGACATTGCTAAGGTTGTCAAAATAATGCCACGGCAAACACACATCATAATCAAAGCCAAAGGCGATCCAACGAAATATTAGTGAGAGAGAGACTTTTTTGGCTAGGCAGTGTATATTTTGAATAATACAATATTTTCTGTGTTGCAGCTAAAAAACAAAGAGGTTTATTTAGTTACTGACAGACAGAATTATGTTGAAACTTGTCATTTACAACCTCCAACTGGGTGGGGGGTGGGGGACGACCCACCGCTCAACTCGGAATTCCTTCATGTAAATTCAGGACAGTCTCCTCAACCCCAAGTGACATCAAAAATAACAGTTGTATATCAGGCCTGCGAGACTGTGTGCATCCAAGGAATTTAAAAAAAGATGCACACAAGGTTTACTGAAAGGCTGAGTCTATTCAGTCTGCAGCTCTACTGTGAAAGCATCAGATAAAACTCTAGTTTTGTGAAAGTGTGTAAAAAAAACCTCCAACTTTTTGTAAGATTACTTTTTATTGGATTACTGAACTTTGGCAAATGAAGGTTAGTATTAATCAGACAGACATTCACTACACATGTTTATATTCTATAAATTTAAATTGCTTAAAATATAATTGTTCCAGAGAGGTTATGTCATGCCCCATCTCTTGTGCATCTCTGTTTCTGGTGTAAAATGAGTTTAAAGGAGATACGCAGAACCATGGCCTCACTTTTTGTTTATAAATGCCTTGAGACCTCAAGAACAGCATAGGAATAGTTTTAAGTGTTAACAATAAATCTAATATAGTAATTTTTATGATTAAAATGATTCATATAGGTAGCAGTCTGAGTGAATGACCTTGACATCTGTGATGTCACAGTAGGAAGGCTATCGGTCTCATCGCCATTTTCGCTATACTAAAACACAGAGCTAACTGCAACTTCGATCCTCCATTTTGAGCTAATTTATCTCCATGCCACATAGATGTGCAGCAACATGACAGAAGGTGGATTTACATTGCATTCATGGCCCAAGAATGTTCAAACTGCAAAGATTTGGACACGTTTTGCGAGAAATTCACGGGCACATTTTACTGATGACTAGTATGAAACCTCTGATCTGTTGAGGAGCGTTGGCTATAAGCCCGCATTGAAGAGGGTGCAGTACCAACAATTAAAGGAAAAGAAAACTACAAGAAAAGGAAAGTAAGTTCAGTTGCACCAGTTCTCCCGGAGTGTGAGCTGAGCAGTAATGGAAGAGTACTCAGTATGGAGAATGAGTGGACCAGTTGTCAGATTTCTCCGCTGGATACGCTTGCCTCAGCAGCAATATCTCACTCTTACATGGAAGAAGTGAATGAAGGAAGAACTGAACGAAGAACTGAAAGTCAGATTGTTTCAAAACAATCGGCCACAAGCGAGAACACAGACCGAGAAGCGAGAACACAGACGGTTAAGATGCGACTCTCATTTGGTTACATACCACCACCACCACTACTTGTTTACCTGCATTTAGATTAATACATGTAACTTGTATTGTGTGTTTAAGTTACCAGTATAAGATTATTTAATTTGCTTCAGAATGTGATTGTCGCAGTTCATCTGATTATTTAATTAGCCTTTTACGTTTTATCAGTAAAAATGCATGCATGTACATGTATGTTGCATAAGTTACAATGCCTATCCTGTTTTAATTAGTCACAGGAGACTGTCAGTTCAATTCCATCCAACTGTCTAGACAGCTTTGTTTTCTGGCTTTATTTCGTAAGGTGGGGGCCTCCATGGCCGATGTGTTACTATCAGATTCACTTTCCGATGATTTGAACTGATTATAGTTCTACGTGTATAGCAGTAGCATGTACACACACTCCAATTTCAGGACCATCACAGTCAGATGTATTACTACCTGAGGAATCCAAAGAATCTCCAATAAATCCGAACGAAGAGGCCACTGCAACCATTCTCACCTGCCGAGTCTGGCTTTGGTCTATAGCTGTCAAAGGCCTCGGCCTTAAAACCGGTTAGCTCTGTGATGTCATGCACTCAGGGCTGGCTGGCTCAGCAAGGCAGATCAAATACCAACTTTGCAGTCGATTTTAACTCTCAAAAATATATTTTTTTAATTCCCATTTATGCAGCATACAAGAGTCAAGGATGGAGATACAATCCACTCAGAAATGTATTTAAAAATAAAGGTTCTGCGTATCGCCTTTAAACAGTAAACCCGAGGAGCCCATTTTAAGTTCTCTGCGGTTAAGGACTGTGACTGGAAATGTGTTAGCTTTCAATCAAATTGTGACGGAGTAGCCCGTCATAAGGGGCGGGACACACAGATGCCACCACACACACAGCCAAAGTGAACCCATTTCCATTCTCACAATAATCACCGTTCGTCCCATTTCAATTTTACTGGTCAATTAGTCATTTCAGGTCGCCAAGGGTGCACACACGTCTTCCTAAATAACCATTTTACTTGCCATAAAATCAGCTTTGTGTTTTACTCACCACTTCGCTCCACAATTCATCTGCCGTTCATGCCGCATTCATTTAAACAGTGTAAACATCATCGTTGCACTTAAAAAGCCTCATTGGCAGGGCGGTCTTGGGTGGCATCAGTACAATTTTGCTGATTTCTTACCGGCTTTACTGGTCAATCAGAGAGTGATATTGGGACCTGAACTGTTATGTTTTTCTCTTTTTTTCATATTTTGTTTATTAGACTTAGGCATGCCTGGGTTAAATTATTATGGATTATGGTGGTTTTTATGGTTATAGGAGGAGCCTGGGGCCTATAAAAGGGAGGCTGCTGCCAAGTTAGAGGGTAGTTGCTAGAGAGTTACACAGGAGGTAACATCTCGGGAGAGACTTTGCCAGTAAAAGTAGTACTGTGTGTAAATAGTCCCCCCCCCCCCCCCCCCTTATGGACTTCTGCATTTTTTTGTGTATATTTGTCATCCCCCCCCCACACACACACACACTTATTCCCCGTTGCACTTGGGAAATGAGCACAATAAACACCACCATAACTAGAATTACGACTACGCCATTGTTTTGGAAAGGAGAAATCAAACTTCACAACACAAATACACCATGTATGCCTCTAATCTGTAAAGGCCTGTACTGTCTTCATACTGATCCCATATAAATGTGTTACTTCAAATTAAAGCAGGTAGCCTGCTTTTCACTTTACTGTCATTGTTTTATTTCAAATGTAACATGCAGGAGAATTCAAAAATGGTTGTCAATAGATCATCTGTAAATGAATGAGTGAATAAATGAGCACAGTGAACTACCCTGAGGATTTCTCTGGAGATGTACGCGATCCAGTCTTCCTTCAGCCAGTTTCCTTTAGTGTTCTTTACCAGGTCTGTGATGGAGCCAGCACCACAGAACTCCATCACCAACTACACACAAACAAACAAACAAACAAACAAACAACACACACACACACACACACACACACACACACACACACACACACACACACACACGTCATTACACAAGGATGTTCAGTGGACCAGAATCTCAGCATAAGGGGAAAAAAAAAAAAAACAGTTCAATATGAAATCGCTGTGCTTTTCTCACACACTATCAATTTCCAAACTATAGTTGAGAGAGAGACATTTCTGCCATTTAAATAAGCACAATGTGTCACTGCTAACATTTAAAGTGCTTCAATATTTAAGCGTTAAAGAGGACTAGCTGTGACTATGTGAATAAGGTTGCATCCGAATACTCAGTATGTACCAATGTCGGTTAACTTCCTACTACCCCATCATAACTGTAGCACAGTCTAGGAGTATGCAAGTGAGTAGTAAAGACACAATTTGGATGTTCTCCACCACCATGTTACCTATCCTCTGACACAGATGCCTTATGCACACACATGCTCCAAATAATTTTTTTTTTTTCAGCATGCATGTGTATAAGGCATCTGTGTCAGAGGACAGGTAACATGGCAGTGGAATACATCCAAATTGTGTTCTTACTACCTCACTTGTATATGAAGTTGCAGAAATGTTTCAACTATAACCTCAAATCAGAAAAAAATTGGGACCGTATGGAAAGTGCAAACAAAAACAGAAAGCAGTGATTTCTAAATTTTATTTCACTGCAGATAGAAAGAACCCAAGATATTTCATATTTTGTCTGGTTATCTTCATTTCATTTGTTAATATACATCCATTCCTGTGTTTCACCCCATAACACATTCCAGAAAAGTTGGGACGGGGCAATTCAGGGCTAGTAATGAGGCAAAACAATTAAATAATGATGTGATTTGAAACAGGTGATGTCAACAGGTGACTGCAATCATGATCTGGGACATTCCACCGAATGGGTGCCATTTGCTTGTTGTACCACTCCCAAATTAAACTTAATTTGTTATATATTTTCAACACTGATTATAATAACACACATATTTAACTATTCAAAATGTGTATTGGTCAACCTCAGGCTACGTTATTTATTTTATTTACAAGGTTTGGAAGTCAAAGATGGCTGCATTTTTTTCAGTCCTGTTACCAAAACTCTGAAAGAAACAGGACTGAGTTTTAAGCCTAGGATTAGCTAATACATGGAATTAAGCCACATGGCGTCATCGCTAATAGCATGACCACACTTAGCACATTCTAGTGATTTACCAAAAATCTGTATTTTTAAAATAAACAAATATCATCTAAGAAATTATTTAAGTAACAGGACAGTATGTTGACATTGACCTTATCAGTCAAAGTTAAAAAAATCATCAAATATACAGAAAAGTAAATGAGAGAACGAACTTTTGGTCTTCCCATGGCCTTCAGAAGACACAACTGATGTAACTTCCTGTTGAGCATGTGATTTATGGAATGTTTCAAATTTGTCAGATGGGGTAATATGTTTGGGTAACAGGACTGAGTGAAAACCCAGGGACACGACTAAAATGTGTATTTTAACGAAGATATTGTGGATTTCTTATGAAAAAAATAGATTTAAACCATGGATAGGATATGGAGTCACACAACAGTGCAAAAGAAATACTGTTTCTGAAGGATTTTAATCATATTTCATAGTTAAGTATAAAGTTAGAGTGCGGGGGCAGGTAACACATGCTATTTTTCAGTGTTTTAGGTAGTTTTTATTAATCCTTACAATTATATATCTTACATTTGAAATCAGATCAATGTGCAGGACATTCTGCGTAATAAGGAAATGTATTTTAAAGTACATTTTTATGTGCATTTATACATATAATTTTCTAGGGACGGAAATGGCACCGATTCGGTGGAATGGCTCATCTGATACAAAATCAGTATCCAGGAAAGGCCTAGTCTTTGAGAAGCAAAGATGGGCCAAGAATCTCCAGTTTGTTAACAATCGTGACAAAATTATTGAAATGTTTTAAAACAATGTTCCTCAAAGAAAGATAGGAAGGGATTTGGATTTTTCACCCTCTAACAGTGCATAATATCATTAAACAATTCAAGGAATCTGGAGGAATTTCAATGCATGAAGGGCAAGGGCACAAGCTTAAGCTGAACACCCATGATCTCCGATCCCTCAGACGGTACTGACTCAAGGACCATCATTCATCTATAGCTGATATAACCTCATGGGTTCAGGATTACTTTGGTAAACCTTTTTCAAGCTCTACAGTACGGAGTTACAGCCGCAAATGCCAGTTAAAACTTTACTGTGCAAAAAGGAAGCCTGATGTTAACTGTGTCCAGAAGCACCGTCGACTTCTCTGGACTCAACAGACTTGGCTTCTCTGTCGCCAACAGAGAATATTTGGTGAATTTTGAAATGAAAACTATGACAACAATGACCCTGTACTGTTGTACACTTTAAGACCTGTTTACAGGAAGAATGGGAGAAAATAACACCTGAAACGCATCATCACTTTGTATCTTCAGTCCCTAAACGTTTTTTAAGTGTGGTGAGAAGGAATGGAAACATTATAAAATGGTAAATGCTTTACCATCCCAATTTTTTTTTTTAATGTGTTGCAAGAATCAAAATCAAAATGTGGTCATGTTGGGGGAATAAAAAATTTCATGAGGTAAAACATCAAATAAATGTGCTGTTGTATTGGTTTGAGTGCAGTACAGGTCAAAGATTATTTACAAATCATTGTTTTCAGTTTTAATTTCAACATACCGTCCCAACTTCTTCTGACTTGGGGTTGTAATTTCTGATGCTGACATGAGTACACCAGCAGAGATAGCACTCAGACACTGCAATAACCAGCTTTGCGTCTGTCCGCCAACTTCTTTCTATTTATCCCAGAGGAATTCTTATTCTTCAGTGATTCAGAGGCTCCAAGCTGAATTATAGGAACACGTAATGTAGCACATCTGCATACTACAAATTTAGTAGAGCCGGGTATCATTTGACTACTATTAACTGTCTTTTGAGTATTCAGACACCCTACATGCTGCTTTTTGTGTACTAATAGTATGGAAGTATGTGTATTCAGATGTAGCCTGAGCTTATGCACACAGTAGGCTAGTGAGATCGATCAATGCTGGTTTGAGTACATTACAATGGAATAACCATCCAAAAAATGGAATTGACTGATCAAAATAATTTAAAATACAACCCCGATTCCAAAAAAGTTGGGACAAAGTACAAATTGTAAATAAAAACAGAATGCAATAATTTACAAATCTCAAAACTGATATTGTATTCACAATCGAACATAGACAACATATCAAATTTCAAAAGTGAGACATTTTGAAATTTCATGCCAAATATTGGCTCAATTGAAATTTCATGACAGCAACACATCTCAAAAAAGTTGGGACAGGGGCAATAAGAGGCTGGAAAAGTTAAAGGTACGAAAAAGGAACAGCTGGAGGACCAAATTGCAACTCATTAGGTCAATTGGCAATAGGTCATTAACATGACTGGGTATAAAAAGAGCATCTTGGAGTGGCAGCAGCTCTCAGAAGTAAAGATGGGAAGAGGATCACCAATCCCCCTAATTCTGCGCAGACAAATAGTGGAGCAATATCAGAAAGGAGTTTGACCGTGTAAAATTGCAAAGAGTTTGAACATATCATCTACAGTGCATATCATCATCAAAAGATTCAGAGAATCTGGAAGAATCTCTGTGCGTAAGGGTCAAGGCCGGAAAACCATACTGGGTGCCCGCGATCTTCGGGCCCTTAGACGGCACTGCATCACATACAGGTATGCTTCTGTATTCGAAATCACAAAATGGGCTCAGGAATATTTCCAGAGAACATTATCTGTGAACACAATTCAGCGTGCCATCCGCCGTTGCCAGCTAAAACTTATAGTTCAAAGAAGAAGCCGTATCTAAACATGATCCAGAAGTGCAGACATCTTCTCTGGGCCAAGGCTCATTTAAAATGGACTGTGGCAAAGTGGAAAACTGTTCTGTGGTCAGACGAATCAAAATGTGAAGTTCTTTATGGAAATCTGGGACGCCGTGTCATTCGGACTAAAGAGGAGAAGGACGACCCAAGTTGTCATCAGCGCTCAGTTCAGAAGCCTGCATCTCTGATGGTATGGGGTTGCATTAGTGCATGTGGCATGGGCAGCTTACACATCTGGAAAAACACCATCGATGCTGAAAGGTTCTAGAGCAACATATGCTCCCATCCAGACGACATCTCTTACAGGGAAGACCTTGCATTTTCCAACATGACAATGCCAAACCACATACTGCATCAATTACAGCATCATGGCTGCGTAGAAGGGTCCGGGTACTGAACTGGCCAGCCTGAAGTCCAGATCTTTCACCCATAGTAAACATTTGGCGCAACATAAAATGGAAGATACGACAAAAAAAGACCTAAGACAGTTGAGCAACTAGAATCCTACATTAGACAAGAATGGGTTAACATTCCTTGATACTTGAGCAACTTGTCTCCTCAGTCCCCAGACGTTTACAGACTGTTGTAAAGAGAAAAGGGGATGTCTCACAGTGGTAAACATGGCCTTGTCCCAACTTTTTTGAGATGTGTTGTTGTCATGAAATTTAAAATCACCTAATTTTTCTCTTTAAATGATACATTTTCTCAGTTTAAACATTTCATCTATGTTCTATTCTGAATAAAATATGGAATTCTGAAACTTCCACATCATTGCATTCCGTTTTTATTTACAATTTGTACTTTGTCCCAACTTTTTTGGAATCGGGGTTGTACAATTACTTTGACAACATATCTTAAATTTCATGTTACAGTATGATCTATGGCTTAGGATGCCTCTGCATTGCTGCGCATTGTTTTTCAAACAGTGGAATATCAATGGGTGTGAAAATGACCACTCGATACTCAGTGCAGAGGCTTCTGGGAAGGGTGAGCCGGCCCCTTTAAGGCTTGTGTAAGATACACGATCTTAAAGTCGCACACACGTTTCCCAACAAACTGTGCAACTCGATAGCCATCATGATAGATCAAATCCATTTGTGATTACTGATACCATCATCAATCATCTCAAGCTTGGAGGACTTGGACTGCTTTATGAATAGAAATGCTTAATAACTCAACTAGTTAGATCAATTAAACCAGGGAGTGTGCAGATGTCAAATTAAATTTAGTACTTTCTAAGACTTCCAATGCTACTTTGAAAGTAATGTAAGACCTCTGAGCATCTACAATATACAAGCTTTTTGCATTTGCATGAAGATCAGAATCTCCTAGGTGTGGTTCTTATTTCTTTTGGTTAGATCTGCTGCTATAGGAACCTGCTACTACTCATTTGTTCAATTTATATATAAAAAAAAAAACCCAAAGAGCTTTATTTTTATAATCTCTGTCGCAGGGTTTTAGTGACAAACTAATCTTACTCAGCACATCCACTGCACATGACCTTTATCTTTTTCCCTTGATCTTTACAATACTGGCAAAGTTGTGGGTGATTTGCACTTTTCTCCTTGCTCATCACACCTTGCGATGTTAAATATCCCTGTGTCGTGTTGCTTCAAAAAGCTGCCAGTAGAATACTGGACCTTGTAACACTTTACCGCAGGACCACATTCGGCACCCTGCACTCTGTAGGATCTATACATTTCCGTGAGGTGAGGAGAGAAACATGGCTGACCCAGAGCTGGTCATCGTGTCCTGGCGGGCTTTTTTTGATGAAGGCTCCATAGTAGGTTGCGATGTTGCGATGGTGAGAATATTTCTTCAACATATTAATCTCCAACTTGATTTCTTCCTCTTCATCCTGGGCACAAATTACAAAGAAGAGTTTGAGCCAGCCGAACATATCAGATAACTCCAGCTGAGTGGAAAAAACACAATTATGTGATGCAATGGACCAGAAAAATAATGACATTTCTACACATCAGAGAGTCAGCATCTTTATAGGCCTCAGTGGTTCCTAATGAGGCCAGAGTCTAGAAAAACATGTGACCACACTTCAAGCACGTGTGTGTGTGTGTGTGTGTGTGTGTGTGTGTGTGTGAGAGAGAGAGAGAGAGAGAGAGAGAGAGAGAGAGAGAGCAGGTGAGGAGATGTATGGCAATATGGCAGAGATATGACATCATCTTCCTTTTCCTTCTCTTGAAAATTCATCTCTTACACACACATACACAGAGAGAGAGAGAGACAGAGAGAGCGTGAGTGAGGGTAGGGGGTGGGGGAAGAACAGAAGGGAAAAAACATTAGCCCTTCCCTTAATCCCACAGCACTTCTACTGAACCTCTTTATGGAAAAAAATCTACATGTATAACCCCAGACACACACACACACTATTTGTGTACCTAGCAGGAAACTGTATGTGGGTCAGGCACAGGGCTGCATCAGTGGATCTGATTCTCTCTCTTCCCCTCATACAGACATGCAGTTTGATATGATTAAATGTGTCATTATTATACTACATTAGCTCTATTGTATACTTCTATAATTTCTCCACAAGCTCAAGAACACTGGCTACATCTTCATTACATTGTTCTTAGCAATTATCAAAAAACACACACGTGTTACAAGTTCACACACACACACACACACACACACACACACACACACACACACACACACACACACACACTCTCCAGGTGGTGTGTCTGCCACCTCATATCACACCTGTTCAGATGATATTTAAAAAAAATGGTTTTCGCTCCTGTTCCTCCAGTGCTTCAGTTTGCTCCAGCCTCTAAACTTCATTTCTATCAGCTGAAGTGAACACACCAGTCCATTCAAGGACAAACTCAAACGTCCCTAATGGCCACAGGAAGGTTCGTCTAATCACGGTTTCTTCCCCACAGAGAAAAAAGAAATTCATTTCAGCATGTTCCCTCAGACGTAAAAACACCACAGGCTTGTGAATTATGCATGACTAAGATTATGATTCTGAGTTGTCATGAGTGCAATACGAAACAATTCAGCAATTATTAATGTTCTCATAAAACACAAACAGTAAAAAAGCAGTACTTTGTAAACCCTCATGGTTCTCATTATATTGAGACAATCATTAAGGAATTTAAAAAAAAAACACAAAACCTGTTTTCTTACACACATTGTCAGTTCAGAAGACAAAATTCACATGATGTATCTGACCTTCAATTGGAGGTTTTTCATAAAGGACACGTTAAAAACATATCTGTTCCATATCTCTATTCTCATTAATACACTAGTTCTTTCTCTTTTCATAATCCCAACAAGGGAGGCACGATATATCATTGGCCAATATGCGGTTTGCAGATAAGTGGAATTATGTTATTGTTAACAGTCTGATATTGGAATCTCAGCCAATAAGAACAATTGATAACTGAATACATTTTTTTTTAACTTGGAGCATAAATCCACCAGATTTCAGAGAATGTTCGTACCTGACCATTGCAGATTTGCTTCATACTTCTAAAGACTAAATGTCATTAGTCCCAATAAACAGTGTGCAAAACTTCAGCCTTACACCTTTGTTAGTTTCTGAGATATTGGAGCATGAATAAGAAGGCGCGGCTCAAATTTTACTGTAAAACGAGTGATATACAGTGCTCAGCGTAAATGAGTACACCCCCTTTAAAAAGTAACATTTTAAACAATATCTCAATGAACGCAATTTCCAAAATGTTGACAAGACAAAGTTTAATATAACTGTTTAACTTATAACGGGAAAAAGTAAGGTTAATACTATAACTTAGATTACCCATTTTATCAGTTTTACTCAAATTAGGGTGGTGCAAAAATGAGTACACCTCACAACAAAAACTACTACATCTAGTACTTTGCATGGCCTCCATGACTTTTAATAACAGCACCAAGTCTTCTAGGCATGGAATGAACAAGTTGGCGACATTTTGCAACATCAATCTTTTTCCATTCTTCAACAATGACCTCTTTTAGTGACTGGATGCTGGATGGAGAGTGATGCTCAACTTGTCTCTTCAGAATTCCCCATAGGTGTTCGATTGGGTTCAGATCAGGAGACATACTTGGACACTGAATCACTTTCACCCGGTTCTTCTTCAGAAATCCAACAGATGTGTATTTAGATGTGTGTTTAGGATCATTGTCATGTTGGAAAAGTGCACAACGACCAAGGGCACGGAGTGATGGTAGCATCTTCTCTTTCAGTATAGAGCAATACATCTGTGAATTCATGATGCCATCAATGAAATGCAGCTCCGCAAGACCAGCAACACTCATGCAGCCCGACATAAGGACACTGCCACCACCATGTTTCACTGTAGGCACCATGCATTTTTCTTTGTATTCCTCACCTTTGTGACGCCATACAGTTTTGAAGCCATCAGTTCCAAAAACATTTATCTTGGTCTCATCACTCCAGAGTACAGAGTCCCAGTAGTCTTCATCTTTGTCAGCATGGGCCCTGGCAAACTCTAGGTGGGCTTTTTTGTGCCTGGGCTTTAGGAGAGGCTTCTTTCGTGGACGGCATCCATGCATGCCATTCCTCTGCAGTGTACACCGTATACAGTACACAGTGTACACTGCAGAGGAATGGCATGCATGGATGCCAGTAGAAAGCCAAACTGGGGTGACTATTTCCCGTGACACAATATATTGTGTCACGGGAAATAGTCACCCCAGTTTGGCTTTCTACTTCTTTAGGTAACTGCAGTGAACTTGCATGCCGATTTTCTTCAACCCTTCTCATCAGAAGACGCTCCTGTCAAGGTGTTAATTTCTGTGGATGACCTGGACGTCTCTGTGAGATGGTTGCAGTTCCATCTTTCTTACAACCCCGATTCCAAAAAAGTTGGGACAAAGTACAAATTGTAAATAAAAACGGAATGCAATGATGTGGAAGTTTCAAAATTCCATCTTTTATTCAGAACAGAACATAGATGACATATCAAATGTTTAAACTGAGAAAATGTATCATTTAAAGAGAAAAATTAGGTGATTTTAAATTTCATGACAACAACACATCTCAAAAAAGTTGGGACAAGGCCATGTTTACCACTGTGAGACATCCCCTTTTCTCTTTACAACAGTCTGTAAACGTCTGGGGACTGAGGAGACAAGTTGCTCAAGTTTAGGGATAGGAATATTAACCCATTCTTGTCTAATGTAGGATTCTAGTTGCTCAACTGTCTTAGGTCTTTTTTGTCGTATCTTCCGTTTTATGATGCGCCAAATGTTTTCTATGGGTGAAAGATCTGGACTGCAGGCCGGCCAGTTCAGTACCCGGACCCTTCTTCTACGCAGCCATGATGCTGTAATTGATGCAGTATGTGGTTTGGCATTGTCATGTTGGAAAATGCAAGGTCTTCCCTGAAAGAGACGTCGTCTGGATGGGAGCATATGTTGCTCTAGAACCTGGATATACCTTTCAGCATTGATGGTGTCGTTCCAGATGTGTAAGCTGCCCATGCCACACGCACTAATGCAACCCCATACCATCAGAGATGCAGGCTTCTGAACTGAGCGCTGATAACAATTGGGTCGTCCTTCTCCTCTTTAGTCCGAATGACATGGCGTCCCTGATTTCCATAAAGAACTTCAAATTTTGATTCGTCTGACCACAGAACAGTTTTCCACTTTGCCACTGTCCATTTTAAATGAGCCTTGGCCCAGAGAATACGTCTGCGCTTCTGGATCGTGTTTAGATACGGCTTCTTCTTTGAACTATAGAGCTTTAGCTGGCAACGGCGGATGGCACGGTGAATTGTGTTCACAGATAATGTTCTCTGGAAATATTCCTGAGCCCATTTTGTGATTTCCAATACAGAAGCATGCCTGTATGTGATGCAGTGCCGTCTAAGGGCCTGAAGATCACGGGCACCCAGTATGGTTTTCCGGCCTTGACCCTTACGCACAGAGATTCTTCCAGATTCTCTGAATCTTTTGATGATATTATGCACTGTAGATGAGGATATGTTCAAACGCTTTGCAATTTTACACTGTCAAACTCCTTTCTGATATTGCTCCACTATTTGTGGGCGCAGAATTAGGGGGATTGGTGATCCTCTTCCCATCTTTACTTCTCAGAGCCGCTGCCACTCCAGGATGCTCTTTTTATACCCAGTCATGTTAATGACCTATTGCCAATTGACCTAATGAGTTGCAATTTGGTCCTCCAGCTGTTCCTTTTTTGTACCTTTAACTTTTCCAGCCTCTTATTGCCCCTGTCCCAACTTTTTTGAGATGTGTTGCTGTCATGAAATTTCAAATGAGCCAGTATTTGGCATGAAATTTCAAAATGTCTCACTTTCGACATTTGATATGTTGTCTATGTTCTATTGTGAATACAATATCAGTTTTTGAGATTTGTAAATTATCGCATTCCGTTTTTTTTTTACAATTTGTACTTTGTCCCAACTTTTTTGGAATCGGGGTTGTAAATTTTTGTACCACTTTTGCTACAGTATTCTGACTGATAAGTAAAGCTTTGCTGATCATCTTGTAGCCTTCACCTTTGTTGTGGAAAGAAATTATTTTCTTTGGGGAATTCTGAAGAGACAAGTTGAGCATCACTCTCCATCCAGCATCCAGTCACTAAAAGAGGTCATTGTTGAAGAATGGAAAAAGATTGATGTTGCAAAATGTCGCCAACTTGTTCATTCCATGCCTAGAAGACTTGGTGCTGTCATTAAAAAACATGGAGGCCATACAAAGTACTAGATGTAGTAGTTTTTGTTGTAGGGTGTACTCATTTTTGCACCAACCTAACTTGAGTAAAACTGAAAAACGTGTAATTTAAATTATATTATTAACCTTACTTTTTCCCATTATAAGTTAAACAGATGTTATATTAAACTTTGTCTTGTCAACATTTTGGAAATTGTGTTCATTGAGATATTGTTTAAAATGTTACTTTTCAAAGGGGGTGTACTCATTTACGCTGAGCACTGTAGATAAAACTCTTTAGTTCCATAAGCCTTAACTTTTGAACTATTTAAGCTAGATGTATTAAATTTTCATGAACTGCTCCTAAGTACACAATATCTTTAAATACTGCAATTGAAGATACACAATTGCATATTTACCACTTCAGGTATTGCTGAACTTTTTTTTTTAAACAAAAAAAAAAAAACTTTTTTGGGGGGTTGTGCTTTGGAGCCTTTTGGGACCTCCGTTTCTCCATATTTAAACATTTTAGCATTCACATACAAACTTTTCAGAAGCAAGCAATATTTATAACATGCTCCCTCCTATTTTCCAATTGCTATAAATGCATGTCAGAGCTTTTCAAATTCTGGTGTTTATTTCCCATAATGTAGTATCATTTTGATAAAGTATTTGTCTAAAAGAAATCTGAGTTATGAGCCATTAAAAAATCATTTAATTGCCAGTCAATTGTCCAAATCAATGGAACAGTTTAAGATTTTGTGCTTGATACATTCCTAAGACTGAACAGAATCACCTCAAGTGATCAAAATGGTTCGTCACAATGGGGAAGGTCATGTTTATTTTCATACGTTCCAACACCGTTCTAAAACTGCTTTTTACAACATCATTTATCTGTTATTTTTTTTAAAAAGTACAATCATGACATTCATACTACATAGATATTATTGTAGCTGAACTTGTGCTCCTCTCATCTCATTATCTCTAGCCGCTTTATCCTGTTCTATAGGGTCGCAGGCAAGCTGGAGCCTATCCCAGCTGACTACGGGCGAAAGGCGGGGTACACCCTGGACAAGTCGCCAGGTCATCACAGGGCTGACACATAGACACAGACAACCATTCACACTCACATTCACACTTACGGTCAATTTAGAGTCACCAGTTAACCTAACCTGCATGTCTTTGGACCGTGGGGGAAACGGGAGCACCCGGAGGAAACCCACGCGGACACGGGGAGAACATGCAAACTCCGCACAGAAAGGCCCTCGCCAGCCACGGGGCTCGAACCCAGACCTTCTTGCTGTGAGGCGACAGCGCTAACCACTACACCACCATGCCACCCTGAACTTGTGCTGAATACAAAAAAAAAAAAGTCATATGACTTTGAAAATACTGCTTAGATTTGTTGAAATTGACGAAAATCAGAGCATACCAAAATCATTAGAGTACCAGAAAATACCCTCAGAGCCCAGAGGGTTAACTACTACCAAAAGTAACTTTGAACTTGAACTCTCAACCTGTACATAGCTTGTATACAAACTGGGCTGTTGTTCAGGCTTTTTGGACTTGTACCATTTTTATTGTTAAAACTTTGACTTTGTACATGTACATTGGATTGACAGAACATTGAATTATATTCGATCAGCATCCAATATTGGTAAGTCACCCCCATTCTTAACTTTTTGAAAAATCTATCACTGTTCCATCGAATGTGTATGTAAAATAATAATGGCTGGCTTTTGTCATGTTATATCAGATATATTCCATTCAGCAAGCATGATATCGAACTCATCTTCGACTCATTCAATATCATGCTTGCTGAACAGAATATATCTGATATACCATGAAAAAAAGCCAGCCAATATTGTTTAATTATACCACTGGAAACAGCAGATCTGAATTAGCATATAATTATACACTCACTGGCCACATTAATAGAAATTTGTTCTTGTTTCTAAGATTCCTGTTCTTGGCTGCAGAAGTGGAACCCAATGTGGTCTTCTGCTGTTGCATGCCAAGATGCTTTTCTGCTCACCATGATTGTAAAGAGTGACTATATGAGTTGCTATATCCTTCTTGGCAGCTTGAACCAATCTGGCCATTCTCCTCTGACCTCTCTTAACATCAAGGCGTTTGTTTCCACCCACAGAACTGTCGCTCACTCAATGGTTTTTTTGTTTTTCCACACCATTCTGTGTAAACTCTAGAGACTGTTGTGTGTGAAAACCCCAGGAGATCAGCAGTTTCTGAAATACTTAAACCAGTCCATCTGGCACCAACACCCATGCCACAGTGAAAGTTACACTTTGAGATAATTTTTCCCATTCTGATGTTTGAAGTGAACATTAAATGAAGCTCTTGACCTGTATCTACATGATTTAATGCATTGTGCAGTTGGCAAGGGATTGGCTGATTAGAGAACTGCACAAAACAGCAGGTGGTTGGATGTTCCTAATAAAGTGGCCAATGAGTGTCTTACAAGTTGACCCATGATTGACCTATAAAACTTGAAAATAGGTCATATTGGCATGAAATTATCAGAGAGGCTTTACTTTCATTTTCATTCACTGCATATTTTTCACATATTCCCCACCTAAATCATGAGATCAGGAAGCACATTTTATTTACTCTGAAATGCAAAATGCTGCATTATGGATCACACTATTTTATCTAGATTTTGAGAATTTTCCAGGGAAGAACCCCCAGATGCAAGGACAGTCAGTCAAAAACAGGAATCTTAGGCCCTGTCCACACGGCAACGGATTCAGGTGAATCTGATAAAATTGTTTATCGTTTTGGCCTGGCGTCCACACGGCACCGGCGTTTTGGGTGCCCCACAACGATATTTTTTGAGAATAGGTTCCAGAGTGGAAAAATCTGGCAACGGCGCCGTTGCAAAGTAGTCTGGATGAGTAGAACGGATTTGTTTACGATGACGTCACAACCACATGACTAGAACAAGCAGCACTCTCGCTGTTTGCGAGAGTGCTGTATACAAAAGTGCATTGCATTCACTTTTGTATACAGCTTTTCTTTTAAATAAACAAGTAACTGAACCATTTCTTGAATTTCTTTTTTTTATTGGATAAAAATGCTTTTCAAAATGTTCACACACAATAAGAAAATTAAGTTATATAAAACTATGCACATTAATAAAACTAATTTGTACACACAGAAGGCACGATTTCCTCGTGTAGTCGCAGCCATCTTCTTGTTGTTGTGTGTTTGTTCCTGACAGTGCTTCACACCGGGTAGAAGAAGGGGTTTATGCGCATGCGTCTACTACTTCTATTGTTCTGGTGTCTCTGATGGGACCGTCTTACAGCGCCCCTAGTGGTGTGGCATGTGTATTGCATCGTTTTCAGCAAGCGTTGCGTTGCCATATGTACCTGATATTTTACTGATCCGTTACCCATGTGGACGCGATATTTTTTTTAAATAAAATCTCGTTGCCATTGTCGTGTGGATGTAGCCTTAGAATCAAGAACAAGTTCTTGTTAAAGTGGCTGGTGAGTGTACATGTAGTAAATTCTTGAATATTCAATTATTATAGTGAAGGTCAAGACCATCTTCAAAATTCTGCAGAGGTTTCAATGGGAAAATTGCAACTCTACGTCAAGATTATAAGAAAGAAAAGAGATTTTGTGAAACTGAAATTTAATAAATTTTATCAGAACTAGAGAGATAAAATATTTTCAATGAGGAACTTGACTTAAAACTTCATCTCATTATCTCTAGCTGCTTTAAACATCTATTCAATTGTAATTTACTTGTCTATTAACTTTGTACTTTACTATGACAAAGAGCTCAATCAAACCATGTGTTTTTTATTGGCAACAAAATACACAAATCAACAGACTTCACTTTTATGAAGTTCACTCGGCGAGATAACGCACACACAGTACTGACAGATAGGAGTAAACAATGTCTGCTGTCATAGCACAAATGTGATTCTTGCCATCTAAAAAGATCACTTTTCTCACATAATAAATGCAAATAAATGGTCATATAAAAAAATGTAAAAAAAAAAAAAAAAGGACACTGCAAATTGCCAGTCATGGAGTGTTTATAGGCGGCAAAATCGCTGGTAGTTACTGACAGGGCTGTCTCTATACAAAACATTCAACACTGCAAAATAAAGTCAGCTATTAGTCATTAAATACTGCTTAAGCAAGGTGTAAGAAATGAAACAATCAATCAATCTCGCACTCCCTCCTCCAGCTAATAGCTGAAGAGAAAACCTGTGCTTCAGATGTTTAATTTTATTGCGTTCCATCACAGCTTTTATTTCATTATAGACTGCTAAGGATCAGCCCATTTTATTTTCTTACATGTTACCATGGAAATTAAAAATGTACCCACTCCTGTTAAAAAATGGTTGGTTTTTTTTAATGGATTTTTATAATGGGAGAAATACAACCAGTGAAATACAGTGCAGGTTTTTTTTGTACTCTTCTACTTTGTTACCAAGGCTGAAACAGAAATGAATAACCTACTTCATCTTAATGAATCAGTGCCATCACAGATCACTTTATTTAACTCCATTTACAGTATGTTCATTGCTAAAAACAACGAACCCCTTCTCTGATGTTTATTACAACCCCGATTCCAAAAAAGTTGGGACAAAGTACAAATTGTAAATAAAAACAGAATGCAATAATTTACAAATCTCAAAAACTGATATTGTATTCACAATAGAACATAGACAACTTATCAAATGTTGAAAGTGAGACATTTTGAGGTTTCCTCCGGGTGCTCCGGTTTCCCCCACAGTCCAAAGACATGCAGGTTAGGTTAACTGGTGACTCTAAATTGACCGTAGGTGTGAATGTGAGTGTGAATGGTTGTCTGTGTCTATGTGTCAGCCCTGTGATGACCTGGCGACTTGTCCAGGGTGTACCCCGCCTTTCGCCCATAGTCAGCTGGGATAGGCTCCAGCTTGCCTGCGACCCTGTAGAAGGATAAAGCGGCTAGAGATAATGTGATGTGTGATGTGATGTGAGACATTTTGAAATTTCATGCCAAATATTGGCTCATTTGAAATTTCATGACAGCAACACATCTCAAAAAAGTTGGGACAGGGGCAATAAGAGGCTGGAAAAGTTAAAGGTACAAAAAAGGAACAGCTGGAGGACCAAATTGCAACTCATTAGGTCAATTGGCAATAGGTCCTTAACATGACTGGGTATAAAAAGAGCATCTTGGAGTGGCAGCGGCTCTGAGAAGTAAAGATGGGAAGAGGATCACCAATCCCCCCAATTCTGCGCCCACAAATAGTGGAGCAATATCAGAAAGGAGTTCAACAGTGTAAAATTGCAAAGAGTTTGAACATATCATCATCATCTACAGTGCATAATATCATCAAAAGATTCAGAGAATCTGGAAGAATCTCTGTGCATAAGGGTCAAGGCCGGAAAACCATACTGGGTGCCCGTGATCTTCGGGCCCTTAGACGGCACTGCATCACATACAGGCATGCTTCTGTATTGGAAATCACAAAATGGGCTCAGGAATATTTCCAGAGAACATTATCTGTGAACACAATTCACCGTGCCATCCGCCGTTGCCAGCTAAAACTCTATAGTTCAAAGAAGAAGCCATATCTAAACATGATCCAGAAGCGCAGACGTATTCTCTGGGCCAAGGCTCATTTAAAATGGACTGTGGCAAAGTGGAAAACTGTTCTGTGGTCAGACGAATCAAAATTTGAAGTTCTTTATGGAAATCAGGGACGCCGTGTCATTCGGACTAAAGAGGAGAAGGACGACCCAAGTTGTTATCAGCGCTCATTTCAGAAGCCTGCATCTCTGATGGTATGGGGTTGCATTAGTGCGTGTGGCATGGGCAGCTTACACATCTGGAAAGACACCATCAATGCTGAAAGGTATATCCAGGTTCTAGAGCAACATATGCTCCCATCCAGATGACGTCTCTTTCAGGGAAGACCCTGCATTTTCCAACATGACCATGCCAAACCACATACTGCATCAATTACAGCATCATGGCTGCGTAGAAGAAGGGTCCGGGTACTGAACTGGCCAGCCTGCAGTCCAGATCTTTCACCCAGAGAAAACATTTGGCGCATCATAAAAAGGAAGATACGACAAAAAAAGACCTAAGACAGTTGAGCAACTAGAATCCTACATTAGACAAGAATGGGTTAACATTCCTATCCCTAAACTTGAGCAACTTGTCTCCTCAGTCCCCAGACGTTTACAGACTGTTGTAAAGAGAAAAGGGGATGTCTCACAGTGGTAAACATGGCCTTGTCCCAACTTTGAGATGTATTGTTGTCATGAAATTTAAAATCACCTAATTTTTCTCTTTAAATGATACATTTTCTCAGTTTAAACATTTGATATGTCATCTGTGTTCTATTCTGAATAAAAGATGGAATTTTGAAACTTCCACATCATTGCATTCCGTTTTTATTTACAATTTGTACTTTGTCCCAACTTTTTTGGAATCGGGGTTGTGCATCATGGTGTTTAACAGGGGTGTAACGATACACTCGGGTCAGCCGTCCTCACACACCCCATTAAGTATACTGTATAAAAGCCATAAATACGTTTTATCGGGTTATTGGTAATTGTAGGAAGATGCTATAGTTGCTCCTTTCAGTATTTTCAGATAGCACAGTTTGCAGTCTGCTTTGCTTTGGTTGTTACTGTTGATGAGAAAACACGTCCAGATCAAGGTCATTCATTTTATTTCAAGTCAGAAAAACCTATATTCTGTGGTGAAGTGCTCGCAGTCTGAATCCGAACTTAAAGATATTTTCAGATATCTTTACACGGATTCAGGTTTAAAGGCTTCCATCCAATGCCTTTAAATTCCAGTTGGTTCCAGTCTTGGGCTACTAACTGATGGACTTTCTTTTAAAAAATAAAATAAAATAAATGATTTAACTGTGCCCTGCATCATCCTTTGATGTACTGCATCATATACTGTGCCAGTGTTTTCTGGTTGTGAAGAAAAACCTCCAGTCTATGAAATGGATCCAAATCACTTAAAGCTAGCTCCCAATGGACACCGTTTAATGTGGTGAAACCACTGACATCAACCTCCCACATATAATACATACATTTAAGCCATAAATTCTAATTATTAGACAAGCATCGTAAGATTTTAAACAAAAGTGTAACGATGTGCATTGTGGAAATCTGCAAAATGAGCATTCTATTAATTACACATGTAATGTAAGTGCACTGTTTGAATCCAAGAGTCCACAACCTGCACAGCCCAGAGTTAAAATAAATAGAGCGCACACTGGTCACATGTTATTTTTCAAAGAGGCTATGCCAGGGTGCTCCGGTTTCCCCCACAGTCCAAAGACATGCAGGTTAGGTTAACTGGTGACTCTAAATTGACCGTAGGTGTGAATGTGAATGGTTGTCTGTGTCTATGTGTCAGCCCTGTGGTGACCTGGCGACTTGTCCAGGGTGTACCCCGCCTTTCGCCCGTAGTCAGCTGGGATAGGCTCCAGCTTGCCTGTGACCCTGTAGAACAGGATAAAGCAGCTAGAGATAATGAGATGAGATGAGGCTATGCCATTACCAGGAATCACCTGCACTTGTGAAGTGACCATTAGCCCAATCATTTGCATTGCAATGTTCGAAATACTTTTTTGAACTAGGCTGCCCAGTGGGCAACCTGAGGCAAAAGTTAAGTTGCCCATCAACATTTTGCCCCACTTTTAAGTCCCTGATTTCTGCAAATTAAGTACTTAACCTATTAACAACATAAAGAAGCAATATACACAAAAGCCATATACGTAACAGCATATTAACTTTTCATTGTATACCATTCCAACATTCTCCCCTCATGGCCCTTCAGACTCTTCAGATTTGGAACTACTGCTGAAGTCAGTGGCTGCCTGTCTCCCTCCTCTACTCCCGTAGAGCCTGGTCTGTGGTCTTCCCACCAGACCACCATCTGCCAATGGGATCATTGGGACAGAAGGTGTCCACGGTAGTTGGGCAGAGGGTAGTAAGGTTCAAGGTGGTAAGGGTATGGGTAGTCAGCCTATTCCTCCAGTCCGACTTGACCCTCTTCATGAGGCTGAACCCCCCTCTCACACTCTGCAATGGAGAGGGGCAGCAGCAGCAGCACAATGGCCAAGACGTCTCTGAATCAGTCCACGTGTTCCTTCATCATCTGTTGCCACAGGGTGACATATTTGAGCATACCAAACGACAGTTTTCACTTGACCATCACCTTTACCTCCCCCCACTGGAGGAGACAATCCTCCAGTTTGTGTCCTTTCTTTTCTAAGATCACTTTAAAATGTCCGAAAACTGTTGACACCTCCTCCTCCCCATATGTTTCCAGACCAGAGGGTGGCCAAAGTGTTGGGTCAAACACTTCTGTTGCAACCAGCACATCATTGTTAAGGGCTTGGAAACGTAATTTAAAAACTATAATAATATTTGGCAGTGGGCACATAGGAAAGTGTAAAGTTTGTCAACATGTTTATCATGCTTATATGATGAAAAACTCGCAAAGATACTTATCTAAATGACCTACTCATTCTAAACCTGCTGAGCTTCACTGGTGAAGCGCTCAACCCCCGAGGGTTAAAAATCAAAACAATGGCCACGCTCTCAAAGTGATCCACCAAGATTTTCATTGTAGTACAATGGAAATACAAGTGCCTTGGAATTACCCCAGCACTACTAAGATTTACAATGAAATTTGAAGAAAATAACTGAGTGTTTGTCTTTTTTTCTGCCGCCGCTTTGTACGTCGCCGAGCCCTCATGTACAGTGATACTTGGCATCTTCATCGTTTTACAACCACTAACAAATGCATTTTTGCCTCCTGACTTGTCAAATTCTATGCACCAGTTACAAAGTATCTTTTCGGTCTCTTCTCCTGTGTCATGACGTAGCCATGGGCATTCTGCTCACCATGATTCTTGAAAAGCATATCTAGGGACACGTTTTGAAGGCTTCCCCGCTGTCATCTGCTCACTAGCCTCACTCTTACCATATTTCCGTTTCAGTCCTGGACGTTCCTTGTCCTTGCTCTTCTGGGCTTTCACTTGTAGCAGCAGTCTCACAGTCGTCTCCTCGACTAGCTGATTTGGAAAAATAGTTGAACAAAGTGCTTTGACTCGCCATGCTCACAAAACTCCGAGAAAGTTCCAGAAAACTTGAAATGTTATGACATCGTAATGAGGCTTGGGTTCGTAAATTTTCTGTGTCAATGTCCGGGGGTGATTTGCCACCTGTACCGCAAGTGTCTTTGCCATAGGTTGCGTGGAACAAAATGTGGTTGCGCAGCACAACTGGGCAACAGGGTATTTCGAACACTGCATTGTATGTTATACAGTTACACAACCATGTTAGAACAGTTAAAAAGTGCTCTTAAGTGGCTTTAATTAAAAAAAAAAAAATTCCCAAACCTCTGATCTATGATGCCTGAGAACCAAGCTGCAGAAAACAGGCATTTTAGCTGACTTGAACTCTATTTCTGCTACAGAGCTTATAATGTTTCAGTCGATCATTTTCCCGGGTCAGAGATTTTGTCTAGTCATTAAAATTTTGGGGAGAATTTATATATTTATAAAATATACTGAACCTGTAGTACATTTTGTTTACAATATAAAACCTTTTCTCAGATATTTTTAAAATGTATTTAGTTTTATAGAAACAAAATGCACATTGTGCATACGAACGCAATATTGCGAATCGAACAGTATCTGAAGTATCATGAACTGAATAGTATTGTGAACACAGTAACGTGAACACAGTAAAATGAATAGAAGGGGCACCATGAACCAAACAGTATTGTGAAAAAGTTTCATGAACTGAATCATCAATGCAGTAATGTGAATTGAATAGCATCATCATCAAGGCAGCACGGTGGTGTAAGTGGGTCGCACTGTCGCCTCACAGCAAGAAGGTTCTGGGTTCAAGCCCAGTGGCCAACGAGGGCCCTTCTGTGTGGAGTTTGCATGTTCTCCCTGTGTCTGCATGGGTTTCCTCTGGGTGCTCAGATTTCCCCCACAGTCCAAAGACACGCAGTTAGGTTAACATGGGACATGCCCAAGAGTGGCGGCATGCACGTAGGCAGCGGCTTTGCGCTCCTATGATGAACTAAATTTCATTGTACGTTTGTGCAGTGACAATAAAGGCATTCTATCTATCATGCACGCAGTAACATGAATCAAATTGTATCATAAATGCAGCACTGGGAACCTTGCAGTATTGTGAACTTATGAACATGAATCGAATAGCATTGTGAACACCATTATATGAACTGAAACGAATAGGATCACGAAGGCACCTACGTACATGAATTGTACAGCACTGTGAAGGAAGTAGCGTGAATTTAATTGAATCATGAATGCAGTAACATGAATTGAAAAGTATCATGAATGCTTTAAAACAAATTGAACAGTATCATGAATCAAACAGTATTGTGAACATAGTATCACAAATTGTTTTGAATCATGAAAGCAGTAACATGAATCGAATATTCTCGTGAACGCAGTAAAGTGAATCAAATAGTATCGCGAATGCAGTAACATGAATCATAGTATTGTGAAGTGAATAGTGTCGTGAACGCAGTAAGGTGAACTGAATAGTATTGTAAACACAGTAACTTGAAAATCAAACAGCATCGGGAACTCAATCATGAATGCATTATTGTGAACGCAACAATGTGAATTGAATAGTATTGTGAACTAGAGTTGAGCCGGATACTCGGCTGAAACGAGTATCTGGTACGGATAAAGCACTTTTGCCGAGTACGAGTATTATACGAGTAATACGAGTCAATATCTGTGCTTGGACTGAATGAAAATCCACACACACCGCTCTGCTCACTCACACAGAGAACAGCTCTCTGTCTCTACCTCAGTCACTCAGGTTCACGGCTCTTTTCCGTTAACGTTTCGGGTTTCTTCAGCTTCAAGTTTGTTTTTATTTCAGTTTGTACTTACTTATAACCAGTAGAGTTTTGGTAAACGTGGGTTCGTTCAGACGTGGTGCTTGGTAGAAAGCGACTCGCGTTGCGTCTCTGCCTGTCAGAGATTTTTTTTTCTTTTTTTAACCGTCGGTTAAAAACAGTTTTTTTTTTACTTCACGCACTGAGTGTCTGACACTTTCTAGGTAGTAGTGGTATAAATAATATTACAAAATAAGCTACACACACACACACACACACACACCTGAAATTAAAAAAAAATAAAAAAGAACAAAAAAAAAATCACACTGATCATAAAAAAAATTTAAAGTTAAAAAAAGAAAGTTATGTTAAGTATGAAAACTCTTGTTCATTACATTTCATTTCATAATTGCAACCGCATGTGTTATATTCATTGTTGCAAAACTCATCTCATCTCATTATCTCTAGCCGCTTTATCCTGTTCTACAGGGTCGCAGGCAAGCTGGAGCCTATCCCAGCTGACTACGGGCGAAAGGCGGGGTACACCCTGGACAAGTCGCCAGGTCATCGCAGGGCTGACACATAGACACAGACAGCCATTCACACTCACATTCACACCTACGGTCAATTGAGAGTCGCCAGTTAACCTAACCTGCATGTCTTTGGACTGTGGGGGAAACCGGAGCACCCGGAGGAAACCTACGCTGACACGGGGAGAACATGCAAACTCCACACAGAAAGGCCCTCGCCGGCCACGGGGCTCAAACCCGGACCTTCTTGCTGTGAGGCGACAGCGCTAACCACTACACCACCGTGCCGCCTGTTGCAAAACTTGTTCTGTAAATAGTTCGTTTGCTATCGTGATCAAAACCATTGATCTGAAGCTCAATGCTGATGCTGTCCTGTAAATAGTTTTCTAATCAGCAATAAATATAACAATTTCTGATCAACCCATATGCTTAAAATAACATACTGGTTAAAGCCCCACCCATTTCAAGACAACCAGACCCACTTTCGGGTTAAATCCCGCCCACTTCCAGGTTAGGCCCCACCCACTCCAAGTACGGATATGGATACAGATAATTCATATGGTTAACAGATACAGATAATGCTGTACTCGCTCATCCCTATTGTGAACACAGTAACTTGAACTCAATTGAATTGTGAACACAGTATCGTGAATTGAATACTATCATGAATGCAGTATTGTGAAAAACAGTACTGTAAATGCAGTCACAAATTGAATAGTATCATGAACAGTGTCGCGATTCATATAGTATCATGAATCAAATAGCATCGTAAACACAGTATTGTAAATTCAATTGACTTGAACACACCATCATGAAAAGTATCATGATTCAAATAACGAAACGAATCAAGCTATCATGAATGCAGTGTTGTGAATTAAACAGTTATGAAAGTTTCCCTGATGAGGGTGGCGTACAGTAGTACGGCAGGCGGTTGCTAGTGCTCAAACACACATCTGTTGGTTGCTTTGCAACACAGAAACGGGCACTCTGAGACACGAACACACACAGACACACACAGTCGTGTTCTGGTCCCAACCACCACTCTCTGCTCTCCTACTCCTTTTATACTCAATCACTGCAAGAGACAGACACACACACACACACACACACACACACACACACACAAATTGATGACCGGTGTAGCGACTTGGCCACTCACCTTCCCTGACTCCGCCCTCCATTCACAAACCAACACTCAGCCACGCTCCCACTGCCACATACCCCCACCGCCTGCAGCTGACTTCCCCCCCAACGGGACAGGAAGTCCGCCACCACCATCTGTGCCCCCGGCCTGTGGACCACCTCAAATTTGAACAGCTGGAGGGCGAGATACCAACAGGTGATCCGCACGTTGGCATCCTTCATACAGTGGAGCCACTGGAGGGGCGCATGGTCCGAACAGAGGGGTGAAAGGGCGTCCCAGCAGGTAGCACCAGAGGGTGAGGACCACCCACTTGATAGCCAGGTACTCCTTCTCGATCGTGCTGTATTTGCTTTCACGCATCGACAGCTTGCGGCTAATGTACAGCACAGGTCGCTCCTCACCCTCCACCTTCTGGGACAGAACGGCCCCCAGCCCCCTGCCCAATGCATCTGTAAAATAAAGGGGAGAGAAAAGTCAGGGGAGTGTAAAAGTGGCCCCAACACACTGCAGCTTTTACCCTAGAGAAAGCCTGTTGGCATTGCTCCATCCACTGGACCAGATCTGGTGCTCCCTTTTTAGTGAGATCAGTCAGCGGGCTGGTGACGTCCGAATAATTAGGTATGAACCTACAATTGTAGCCAGCCAGCTCCAGGAACGGTCTCACCCCCTTTTTGGTCTTGGGCCTAGGGGCAGGCCGCAATCGCTGCAGTCTTGTTAATTTGGGGACGCACTTGCCCATGACCAAAGTGGAAACCCAGATACTGTACTTCCACCCGCCCAATTACACACTTTTTCGGGTTAGCTGTGAGACCCGCATGCCTCAGCGACTTTAAGATGGCCCTAAGGTGTTCTAGGTGCCTCGGCCGATCATTGCTATAGATGATATCGTGGAGGTACGCGGCCAAGTAGGCAGCGTGAGGGGAGAGAATCCTGTCTATGAGTCGCTGGAATGTCACGGGAGCCCCAAATAACCCAAAAGGAAGCGTGACGAATTGGTGTAACCCAAACGATGTGGAAAAGGCAGTTTTCTCTTGGGACAGAGAAGTCAAGGGGATCTACCAATATCCCTTCGTTAGATCCAGCGTTGAGTAAAAATGAGCAGCGCCTAATCGATTGAGCAACTCGTCAATGCGAGGCATTGGGAATGTGTCGAATTTAGACACTGCATTGACCTTTCTATAGTCCACACAGAACCAAACTGGACTGACCCATCGGTCTTGGGAACCAGGACCACTGGGCTGCGCCGGTCACTATGGGACTCCTTAATTATTCCCATTTCGAGCATGGCCTTGAGTTCATCCCAGACCACCTGTTTTTTTTGTGTGTTTGGGCAAGCGGTTAGGGCGGCTCCGCACCACCACCCCCAGGGGCGTCTCAATGTGGCGTTCTATGAGGTGAGTGCAGCCGGGCAGGGGCAAGAACACGTCAGAAAATTCCCTCTGCAACTAGGCCACCTCCGTGAGTTGGACTGGTGAGAGATGGTCTCCACAAGGGACTGGAGTGGCTGGAGATGTTAAATTTTTTTTTTTTGGCACCTCTGGCCCCAGCTCCGCCTTCTCTGAGACCACAAACACCAACACCATGGGGACCTCCTCATTTCAGTGTTTTAACAGATCGAGGCAGTAAATTTATGATGCCCCACCGTTCCCTCAACTCATAGTCGACGTCCCCGACTCGCCATGTGACATCAAAGGGCCCTTGCCACTTGATGATTAATTTGGAGCTCGACGTGGGTACTTTGTCTCCCGGTGTGAATTCTCTAAGGCGCGTGCCCGTCATACAATCGGACTTGATGTTCTTGTGCCTGCCACAAATTCTCCTGGGTTAAGTGAGCGAGTGTGTGGAGTTTTGCTGTCAGGTCGAGAATGTATTGAATTTCGTCCTTGCTAGGCGAAGGTCCCTCCTCCCAATTTTCACATAGCACATCCAAAATGCCACATGGTTTACGGCCAAACCACTCTGAGAATGACTGATCCTGTCTGATCTCAGAAGAGAAATAGGGGAAGGCTGGTGTCACACTTGGCTGGAGAATTTGACAATTGATTACTCGCATTTGGTCAAACGCATGCCGCAGAGTCTCATCTCTCAACTGCTCTAACAGGAAATCCTCAAGGGAATCCCCGAGAGAGGGAGGAGGGGCAGGCTGCTCCGATATCGCCTTGACGTGGTGCTGACGTAGATGGCTCTGTGACAGCTTCCCCAGCCAATGCCTGACCGGGATCTTCCCAAGACGCATCACTGCAGGACCCACTTCTTACTATGTGTTCCATTAATTCTTTAAACCCTGGCCAATCAGTCCCCAAAATCAATGAGTGGGTGAGATGAGGATTAACTGCCGCCTTTAATCTATGCTTTTCTCTCCGAAATAGAATGTGGACAGACACTAAAGCGTAGTTGTGAACATCCCCGTGCGCACACAATGCCTTCACCACTTGTGCTCTCCCCAGTACCTCACCTTGCACCAGGCTTTAGTGGATTGAGGTCTGGTTACAGCCAGAATCCACCAAGGCCTGATATGTATCCCCTTATACACTTACCGGTATATGATACGCTCCAGTTTCTGACGCTTCGGGGACCCGGACCATCGCTCCCACCACCATCACGGAGCACTGACTTTGGAGATGTCCCGGCTCCCCGCAGCGCCAGCACACCGGCCCAGGCTCTCCCTCTGCACTGGTGTTATGGACATCACTCACCTGGGGGGGAGAAGAGACAGACAAGGAAGGGGGAAACGGGAGGACACCACGGGTTTGTCAGGCCAGCTGGGGGGGAGCCGGCCCCCACCTGTGCAGTGGGGGAACAGGGTGAGGACAGGAAGCAGAGGGAGAGAGAGAGAGAGAGAAAGAATAGGAAGCATGTCTTCCTGCCGTTGGAACTGCCACCATGTGGTCCTCTGCCAGCTCGATAGCTTGTTCCAGCGACGCTGGGCGAAGACACTGGACCCACTCTGCCATTTCTTCCGGAAGTCGCGTGGTGAACTTGTCTAGTGTCGCCAGGTCGATAATTCCCTCGGCATAGCAGTCATTCACCCTCAGCCACCGCTGGCAGGCGTTCCAGAGTTGTTGGCCGAACGCGGACGGCCAGCCGACCTCCTCCAACCTCAGTGCGCGGAAGCGCTGCTGCTGTTGTTCCGGAGAGCGGCCAACTTGCTGGAGCATGGCTCGCTTTAAGTCGGCATATATGAGCCGGCTGTCGGTAGGGAGCTGCAGTGCGGCGAGCTGCACCTCGCCGGTCAGCAGGGGAAATAGGTGTGCTGCGTGACCGGCCACCCCCACACTTCGGCTGCTTGCTCGAAGAGTGCGAGGAAGGCTTCCGGATCATCGTGAGGAACCATCTTCATTAGGGTGAGGTGGGGAGGGGCCACTGTGGTGGCGGTCGAGGACCCCGCCGACACAAGGAGGTGTCGGAACGCCTGGAGGTCTTCTTGCTGGGTTAGCATCAAGGCCTCGAAGTGTTGTTCCTGCTTCTTTCGGAGGGCGATCAGCGGTTGATGCCGGTTCTGCTTTGATGTAGCGAGGGCATGAACGAGGTCCTTGAACGGTGAGGACTCCATAGATGGGCTCCCTTCTGCACTCCCGGGTTTCGGCACCACTGTGAAAGCTTTCCTGATGTGGGTGGAGTACAGAAGTATGGCAGGCGGTTGCTAGTGCTCAAACACACATTTATTGGTTGCTTTTCAGCACAGAAACGGGCACTCTAAGACACAAACACACACAGACACACACACACAGTTGTGTTCTGGTCCCAACCAGCACTCCTCTGCTCTCCTACTTCTTTTATACTCCATCATCACTGCATCACTCACACACACACACAAAAATTGACGACAGGTGTAGCAACTTGACCACTCACCTTCCCTGACTCTGCCCTCCATTCACAAACCGCCGCTTGGCCACACCCCCGCTGCTACAACAGTATTGTGAATTGAATCAAATCATGAACACAGTACTGTGAATCAAATAGCATCATGAAAGCAGTAACGTGATTTGAATTGTGAATACAGTGTCACGAGTCGTGACCAGAGTGGATCGTTACAGCCCTAGAAGAGTCAGAATTCTGCAGTCTCCCTCCCAGTCAAGTGGATTAGTACAAGTGGATTAGTAGGTGTGCATGAAGTTTGAGTTTTTTCTCACAATTTCTAAGAGAAAACAGAAGACAGGGTGTTTGGACTGAAATCTCCAGGTACATTTATACAAATGCACTGTTCTACTACAAACATTTAGCACGATATAGTATACCCAAGCAGCCTTACCATGTCCCAGGAATCTAATGGCCCTTTTCCACTACCCTTTTTCAGCTCACTTCAGCTCGCTTCAGCTCACTTCAGCCCGACACGGCTCGCATTTCGACTATCTCAGAGCAGCACGACTCAGCTCGCTTCAGCCCTGCTTAGCACCCAAAACTCACACGGTTTTGGAGTGGGGCTGAAGCGAGCCAAACCGAGCCGAGTGGGGCTAGGGGCGTGAGGAGACACTCCTCTGTGCACTGATTGGTGAGGAGGAGTGTCCTCACATGCCCACACACGCCCCGCGAGCACGCTGGGATCTGTAAACACCGTAAACCCGGAAGAAGAATAATTACGAATTACGAGAATTTCTGAAGCTTTATGCGCCTCGCCTCATCTATACGCTCTTGCCAGTGTCTGTTGGCGTTGTCAGTGACAACAAGCCACAGCACCAAGACCAGCAACACTAACGACTCCATGTCCTCCATGTTTATTGTTTACTATCCGGGTCGTGAGACTACCGCTTAAAAGATCACTGATGTCACTGTTTGCGCCGCCTAACGACATCACATGACGTCCACCCACTTTCGCTAACTCCACCCAATGTGTCCACCCACTTCCAGCCAGCACGGTTCAGCGCGGTTGTAGTCGAAATGCAACTCCAACAGCCCCACTCAGCTCGACTCAGCACGGCACGGCTCAGCCCAACTCAGCCGCGTTTGTAGTGGAAAAGCGGCATAAAATTCCCAAATCTTTGCTTCATATTGACCAAGATTGAAGCAAAAAAAATAAACTCAGTAATGTTTGATCTCTGCAACCACATGCATAGCTCTCAGTCAGCCAGATAACATTCAGACTTCTTTTCCTTTTTTTTAAAAAACATTTTCTTACCTCTGTGACATCCATGACCTTGATGGCCGCCAACTGTCCTGTTTTGACATGCCGACCCTGCACAAAGAGAAGGGAAAAGGTGACAGACATTACACAGAGATTTAAATGGCCAGATGAAAAAGCTTTTACAATCAAAAAGATTTGACATCCTTTCGACTACCAGATGATGAATTAGATTAGATAAAACTTTATTGATCCCTTTGGGAGGGTTCCCTCAGGGAAATTAAGAACCAGGGGGGTGTACTTCGGCTGTAGAAGAACCAGGTTGTGGTCAGACTTCCCTAGTGGGTTCGAGTTCACATTCCCCATGATAACGGAAGGAATGGATAACTGAGAAAACTGGGATAGGGATTTTTTTTTTAACACAAGATGGAGTTGAACTTGACAGATTTTGACACATGCAGCCTGCCACTCTGACTTTATCATAAACAATAAATAAGACTGTCTATATTAAAAACGTTTTCAGATAGCAGACGGCTGTTTGCGCCACCAGTCTCTCACTGCTTCACAAATGAAAAGTCAGGAATCCCGCTCAGCAAAGCTGTTCAGCAGGTGAAAGAGCACAACTGTGTCACGGTACATTAATGGTGGTTTAACAAGTATTTAAGCAAACTCATACACATCATAGCCTTATTTGTATTTCTGTAACAACCAACCCCCCATCCTCCCAGCTACAAGCAGTCGTGTAACAGGGAAGAGTCAGCCAGTGGGTGGGAAGTGGTAACATCACACTGGGGAGAAAATGGGAAATAAAATTAAAAATATTAAATTTAAGAAAAAAAACTGCTGCCAAAGCAGATGTGATATCTGCATCACAACTTCACAAATGTGTACTCATCTCAGGTACAGTTGTGATGGCTTGCCAGGATCAAGGTGAAAATTCCTTCACACGGAATCACGCTGAAAATGGCACTCAGGGTGCTGCAGAAAATCTGAAGTAGCTGGCTTTAAAAATAAATAAATAAATAAATAAATAAATAAATAACAGTCTGTGGCTCTGAAATTATGTGACAACAAAGTCACTACAGCGTGCCAAAGGCACATTAACACTAGGGGGTAAATTTTGAAATTTACATGCCTTCTGGCGGCTTCTGGTGCATTCTCAGCTAATAAATTACTAACCATTTCCCTGTAAAATACTTTCAAAATATGCATGAAATTTCCCTCAAGATGCATGTGCGCTTTCTCAGTTACCCTCTGTAGTATGCTGCCTAGCTCTGTAACATAACTACATGCGCTATGGCATGGTCACGTGGTCTGGCTCAGCCAACCAGAGCACGAGAATCGATCAACAAATATGGTGTCATGTCCAGTCATGACCTGAATCGAAGGCAATTTCGTGGTGAAATAATTGGATTTGCAGCAAATTATGGGCAGCAGAGACAATAGAAACCACTTGAACATTAAAAGGCAAGTTTTAATTTTTTTCCTCAGATCAAGTAGCCAGCACAGAGAAAACCGCCAGTCGCTGGCGCTTGTGGACCTCTCTGGGCACCATTACAACTTCAATCAGCTTTCTGCTCAGCTAGTTACACTAATCATGTGGACCATCACCTTGCATTTAAACAAAACATTGAGCCAAAAAAAACCAAACAAACAGAGAACGCTCCAGTCAGACAACACTGTTGATAACCAAAGACTTGTGGCCATAAAGTTTTGCTACGACACTATACTAGTTCAATGAAAGGAAAGTGATGAATAAAGTTGATCAAAAAGCAGGTATAGTTATGATCATTATGATTTATAATTTTTCGATAAAACTCAAACTTTAGCTGTAACAATAAACAGAAACTATCCAATGCCCCATTATGGTGCATATGTATTTACTAGTTCAATGAAAAGAAAGTGGTTGTCACACCTGGACTTTCACTTGCATGCGCTCTAAACAGCGTGCACCTCTAAAGACAAGCACCTGCCTTGGATTAAGCGCAAATCAGCAAGTGCATAAAAGGATGCTGCCAACACCTACACGGTGCGAAATATTGCATTATCACCATTACTGAGCCGTTATTGTACTGTCTTCCTGGTTATCGGCTCTTTTTTCTTGTCCTGCCCAGCTTATTCTGTTTGTGCCTCGCTCGACCCTTTTGCCTGTTTATCGTTATTGATTCAGCCTGCCGTTTTGGATTCGATGCCTGTTTATTTATTTTATAATAAAGACACTCTTCCTTCATATACATCCGCCTCCTCTCCAATCAACCTGTCCTTACTGACAGTGGTTAAAAAGTTTACCAAAAGCAGGTATTAGTTATGATAATCATTATGCTTTATTTATAATTTTTCAACAAAACTTAAACTTTAAAATGTAACAATAAACAAACTATCCAATGCCCCATTATGGTGTGCATGTTGTAATAATCCATTACTTGATCTGCAGTTTTAAGAGTTAGACTCACACAAATTCAAAGCTTCTGAAGAAAATAAAGTTTACTTGATTAATCTAGTAAAACTTGAAGTATAAATTAATTTAAAGAAATGAAACCAAAAGAAAACGAGTTGGACATGATGAGGGTAACAGAATCACGTTGTGAATGAAAACAAACCATAAGTGAGTTGAGCACTATTGTTAAATTCCCCTGGAATATTTTACGACATTTGTGATGGTTAATGTGAACCATACAAAAGAAAAATACACTGAAAGTCCGAATGAAACGAAGAGTTGCCATAAATATTTATTTTATTGAGGTATTTGATCGCAATTTCTCCAATTTCGATGCATCCAAAGTCTAATAATCTATAATTAGATATTACGACATGGTTATTTTATTTTATTATTATTATTTTTTTACACATGCACCTGCTATACTCTGCTTCCCTGGAATTTCATAAACAATAACAAAGCCGGATCACTGAGGGGATTGAACTAGTTTTGTTGGAACTTTACTGATGTAACTCTTGAATAATTACTATAAAAAAATGGAGATTTTCAACAAATATTCAACTCGTCCAGTCAGACAGGCAGATGCAGATTTGGTCATCTCGGACAGTCGGACTGCCGTTAATGTCGAGCCCTGCCCTTTCTGCGAGAATGAATAAAACTATCCTTAAAGGAATAAGTTAACATGACTTCAAAGTCATGTTTGTTAGAGAAATTAAATTAGTAGGCTACAAACAATTTAAAAAGAACCTTAACCCTTTGGTGAGTGATCATGAAAAGCTTGAAAAGCATTAATGAATTTAGTCCAATAAAAGTTCTCACAGTATGCAGTTTACGGGAACGTCTGTACACAAAGCTGCACTGAAACGTCAATATGTTCCAAGTGAATACGTCCAGGGTGACTGTACTCTGAATATTTGTTTGAGCAACACACACACAAAAAAAAAAAACACACACACAACGCAAAACCCAGAAGATTCTCATGAACATATGGAGGAACCAGTATTTTTGAATATTCGAGAAAAATATTTGAATTGCAAACTAAGTTCCTCGTTATAGCTGCATGCCAAGCATGGCTGTGAGACATTGTGCCACTGCTAAAGAGTGCAGGTTCTGGGTGCTGCATCAACAAAATCTGCACCTCCACACAGTGCAACAGATAAAGCCTTAATCTTTAACCAGAAATTTCCAAATATTCAAATAATGCTTAATGTGTAAACTGGGCGGCATGGTGATGTAAGTGGTTAGCACGGTCGCCTCACAGCAAGAAGGTTCTGGGTTTGAATCCAGCAGCCAGCGGGGGCCTTTCTGTGTGGAGTTTGCATGTTCTCCCTGTGTCTGTGTGGGTTTCCTCCGGGTGCTCCGGTTTCCCCCACAGTTCAAAGACATGCGGTTAGGTTAATGGGACGGCCTTGGGCTGAGGTGCCCTTGAGTGAGGCAACTAACTCCCAACTGCTCCCCGGGCGCTGTTAGCATGGCTGCCCACTGCTCTGGGTATGTGTGTGTGCTCATTGCTCACATGTGTGCACGCATATGTTTGTTCACTGCTTCAGATGGGATAAATGCAGAGAGGAATTTCACAAGCATGTGATGAATAAAGTTGTTCTTCGAACACATCCGCTACAAAGTGTGCATAATCTTAAATCTTTAGCAGCTGTAATTCACAGCCATGTTCATGTTTTTTGATAGAATGAAGAAATTCTTGATGCATGTTCTTATACAAGTCTTGTTCCATGAAAACGTGCTCAGTTAAATGTGAAAATGAGCAGGACCAGCCTTTGTTTTCTGAGTGTGAGTGATTGATTTTAGGAGCCTCCTGCTGCACACAGTAAGCTACAGTCCCCATCAGTGCTCAGCAGCACAGCTATAAATAGCGCTCAACCTTTTTAACCAGCTCCTGTCTACCCTCCAGCTGTTAACCCACACATCAGCCCAGCAGACTGCATGGCACGGGAAGAGTTAACCATGTCAGGGAAACGAAGGGGGCAGGGAGAGGGGGAAAGAAAAAAACTCTCACTCAGAGAGAACATGAGACAGAGAGACACAGACAAATTATGACAGAAAAGAGAAAAGAGGGAGTTTCGAAAATGTGAAGTGTGACAGAAAGCAATTTCTGGAACAAAGTGATACAGGCTGTGTGTGTGTGTGTGTTCGTTCCAGACTGTCCATGATTGTACATTTTTGGTTCTCGTTATTTTAGTTACATCATCTCTTGTGCCCTTCTCAGTATATCAACAGAACAATTAATGGTATAAACTAGGAAGGAACTCTGTACAGCAGGGGTCATCAAACTCCGGCCCGCGGGCCGACTCCGGCCCGCCACCCCCCTTTGACTGGCCCCCCAGCCCCTCTGCCCCCCACCACTTGAACCGGCCCTATAAGCCAATCCCCAAAAGTGGTCATGGCCTATTTTTTTAAATTGCTTTTTGGCAAATAATAACATGTCTGCATCTTGTATTTTGTTGATTTTATCAATTAAAATTGATATTTAGTTATAAAATGAACTATTCATATTTTCCAAATTTTCGTCATATGCTCGCGATCAAGCAGTGACAGGCAGCGCACGCGCAGAGAACTGTCAATGTTCAGGACAGCAAAATGACTAGCAGTAAGCGAAAAGTTGACAGAGAGTGCAGAGTTTTTAAAGAACAGTGGACCACCGATTATTTTTTCGTTCAGTGTAAGGACCGTGCAGTTTGTCTTGTATGTAAAGAAAGTGTGTCGGTTTTCAAAGAATATAATCTGCGTCGTCACTACGAAACCCGCCACAAAGAGTATGCTAGTTTGCGAGGGCAAACAAGAGAAGACAGGATTCGGAGGATGAAATGCGGACTGGCTGCACAACAGAATGTATTCCTTCGCCAAACCCAGATCAACCAGGCTGCTGTCCGAGCTAGCTATAAGGTAGCTCACCTACTAGCTACCCATGGAAAGCCGTTTACTGATGGGGACTTTGTTAAAGTATGCATGCTTGCTGTGGCCGAGGAGGTGTGTCCCGACAAGAAGGATGCGCTCAACGCGGTGAGTCTCTCCGCACCTACTATGACCAGGCAAACCAAAGATTTGGGGGACAACGTGTATGACCAGCTGAATGAGAGAGCATCAGAATTCGAGTTTTTTGCTTTGGCCATGGATGAGAGCAATGACGTGCAGGACACAGCACAACTGCTGTAATCTATTGATCTATTGCTCATATTATAATTTCACTGTTTTTTTAATGTATTTATTTTATAGGCCTATTTATTTGACCTTTATTAAGTGCTGCACACAATTATTAATATTATTAATAATATCAAAAGGCCTACCTACAATTTATAATTTTTCACTCACCTTTGCCAGTGTCAATCACCTCAACTAGGCAGATGTTTCTTACCTTGACAGCTTTGATGTTATTTTTATTAGAAAATAAGTAAATGAAATATCTGTGGTATTTCAAATTAAAACAAAGTGTGAAGACTCGATTACTACATTTGCAAACCACTAGTAAAGATAAACAAATATGTGCCAGGAATCAAGTGTTGATATAGTAGTGGGGATATAGTAGTGTGGATATAGTAGTGGGGGTATAGTAGTGTTGATATAGTAGTGTTGATATAGTAGTGGGGATGGCTGTGCCAGGCTAGTAATCTCTACTACACAGTGAGGCCTGCTGGTGGTCATATTTGTCTGGGTCATACAATTCTATGTTATATAGCTGACCCTACCCCAGCCCCCCATCACAGTCAGGAACGACAACGTGGCCCCCAGAGAAAAAAGTTTGGTGACCCCTGCTGTAGAGTATATACCTTACCAAAGCACATAATAACATCAAAATCAAATCACTTAAACCTAGGATAATATGAAAGTTGTACATCAAATTTCATCAAAATCTGTTCACTACTTTTTGAGTTAAGTTGGGAATAGACAGAACAATCCTGGATCCGCATACTGTACATATTTGGATTTGCATCAAAATTGAATCAATTGTTCCTTGGACCATGACCAACCTTTCCTCCAAATTTCATCAAAATCGGTTCACCATTTTTTGAGTTACATTGGGAACAAACAAACAATGGTGAAAACAACCACCTCCAGCAAAATTAGCCAAGTATTAGCAACACCATGCACAGTTTCTGATAAATTTCTGAAAGCTCTGGAAAGAAATATTGTGAGAAAAGGAGCAAATATGAAAAAAGAATGAGAGACACAGTATGCTGTGTTTGGGGTGAAGTTGCAACTTGTCTACAGCCCGTTAAAACCCAGAGATGTTTTCTTAACTTGAAATTTCAACTAATCTCAACTAGCGGCTCTTTCCCACATTTATAGAGTGACATCAAACCAACATGGCCACCAACACTGAACAGTGTACAGTCTCCTTTCTCTACTTTTAAATGAGCCCATAATTCAGATTCTTGCTCTTGGTTGACAGGAGTGGAACCTGATGCGATTTTTTGATCTGCTGTTGTAGCTCATTGACCTCGAGAGTCTGATGTGTTGTGTGTTCTGAGATGCTTTTCTGCTCACCATGGTTGTAGAGAGCAATGCTTTGAGTTACCTTAGACCTCCTGTCAGCTCAGACCAGTATGGTCACTCTCCTCTAATCTCCCTCATCAACAAGGTATTTCAGCCTGGAGACTGCCCACACACAGGACACACGTCCCCCGAAAATATTTTAATAACATAACACGCAAAACCCTGCATTCTAGTGCATTTTAGTACTTATTTTCACTAAAACAAGTTATAACTTTTAAGCCTTTTCTTTCATGTACATTAATGATTAACATGTCAAAAATATCAAATTTAATTCCCCTGCTGCGTGCCAAGCTGTGTGCCAAGTATGGCTATGAGACACTGTGCCACTGCTAAAGAGTGCAGGTTCTGGGTGCTGCATCAACAAAATCTGCACCTCCACACACAGTGCAACAGATAAAGCCTTAATCTTTTACCAGAAATTTCCAAATATTCAAAAATCAAACAGTTGAAGGTAAACTCAGCAAAATCCCAAAACAGTACTGTTAAAAAGTAAAGGTCTGTTAGAGTTTCTAAAGCTTTCAGGTTTCAATGTTGGGGACATTGAGCCTCGTTTATCAATCTTTTAGTAGAGTTGTGCGTTTGCAGAAGCTAAAGTGAACTAAAAATTTCCAATTCATATTTATGCGAGTTGAAGCCAATTGTTTACATTAGTTCATATTGTCTGTAAATTTAAACACACCAATGAATACCAAATTTCTCATATAAATCAGGGGCGTAGCTAGGATTTTTCAGGGAGGGGGTCACACACTGACTGGCAGCCTGAGTGCATTATGTAACAAAAAAATAATCCCCATTACTAGTTTTAGGCAGCTTAGAAACCGGCTCTTCCATTATTGCTGTTTCTTCCACGTTTTCTTGATGATGCGTTCTAGAAACGGCACTAAAACTTAGCTTTGAAGCCACAAAATGCAACTTTGATGGAAAAAAAATATATAATAAATTGCTTACCTCTCTTCACGTCAAAAGAAGGAGGAAAGTTTTGCTTGTTTTGACATGGCGAATTATTAACACGAGGAAATACTTGTAATTTGCAACTAAAAAGACTGCAGCTACACTGGCAGCTTGAACATGCTTTCTAGTGCGATTGTGTTGCGCTTACGCAGAACGGTGTCAGTCCTGTGCACCTTAGCTCGTGCACCTGAAGGCACGCCTTGGGCATGCGTGTCGTTAACAAAGAACACCTGTCTTTAATCAATGAACTATGTTTGGGCTATTTAAGGACAGCGCCCATGCAAGGATGATGTGAAGTATTACGCCGCATCTAGGAATGTGAAAAATCCGAAAAATAAATTTCTCCATTCGGAAAACCGGAGATTTTCAAGAGTTTTGTTAAATATCCGGATTTCCAGGTAAATCCGGAAGACTTTCATCCCTCGATTATTAACCTCAGAGATGATTTCACAATGAAGGAAAAAACCTTTTATATTCTGTTTACGTTGAGAAGATTAAAGCTTATTTTAGCAGCAGCACCAATAATAAAACTGAAAATCTAGCCTGATACAACTGACTTGTAGCTACAGTTCTATTCAACTGCAGCTATATAAATGAGTTTAATTCAAACACCAGGGAGCGTGAGGCTTCCAGCTCACAGCTAATTCACACCATCATCTCTGCTTGAAATAGCTCAAGCGTTACCATAGGCACAAAAAACAGTGGGACTGCTGGAGAAGAGTGAGAAAACAGGCTTTTTTTCCATGAAAAATCAATCCAACGTCAAAAACTAACAAGTCACAGCGATTTCATTACACTTCCAATGATCAAAGGCTCCACGTGTTAAGTGTCCCTCACATTATCCATGCATAACTTTCTATGAGCAGGGCCATGCAGTTATACACTGCAAAAAACTGAAAACTGAATTTGAGGAGAAAATTACTTAATACTACTGAAATTATCTTGCTGCATGGACAGATCATTTTACATGACAAGACATCTTGGAATAAATTGGTTACAATCTAGAACTACTTTTAATAATCCCAGAGTTGGTGTCTTGTGTTCTTCTAATAGGAAATGCTAGATCGTTTCATATTCAAGATATTCTAACTTGCTAAGAATTTTTTTTTTTTTTTTTTGCAGTGTACTTTAATAAAAGTATAAAATGGTTTTGTTTAAGCAATCTACAGGGTGTCTGAAGAGTCAGAAACCAATGGGAATGCACTCTTGCTAATAATTATGGACATTTTTGTAATTTATTATATTAGTTATGACATTTGAACGAGTGCACTTGTTTTTTGACATTTTATTTTATACGCCATCTGGAAGATACTCTACAGAGGTATATAGTTTTACATCAAACGGATAAAAACATTAAAAATAAAATAGGAAAAAAATGTATAGACTGGTTTAAAAAAAAAGTACTCCAATTACAATGCAGTTCAAAAACACAGAACATTTTAAAATCACACATTTCTATTGAAAGGAACACATCACAGTACTGCAACGACACATCGAGGCATGATGTCCACCAGCATGTTAAGATCCCTCCAGCTGATATTCTTCCACTACTCAAACAGTGCTGCTCGAAGCTCCGGTAAGAAAGACGGAGGAGGATCTCCATACTCACAAACCACTTCTCAGGACAGTCCTCTCAAATGATTTGATTGGTCAGTCGACCAGAAGGTTAGAATGGACTTGTATGCTCAGTGCAGAGGTCTTGGAATCATTTTTTCATTCACAAGTGGAGAGATGAGATGGATTTTAAAAAAATTAAAAATACCCAGATGTGTGCATACTTGGCAACCCCCTGAGAACGAAAAGCGGTAGATCAGATTGCACAGCGCAATTGTGCCCTTCTAGGCGTGTCTGGGGGCATGCTCCACCAGAACATTTGTGGGGGGGATTGTAAAATGGTGCTTTCTTCTGCATTCTGAGAGCCACATTTGAAGAAAATTGATCGGGAAATCAGACCGATGGACTTCACAAAATGCTGCTTCTCACCTTACCTCGATACTTTGATGCTGGATGATCCAATGACCAAGTTGCCTTGAAATTGCTGTCAGAGCGAATCTTTGTATGGCGGTATGGTGGTGTTCATGGTCACCAGAGTGTGTTTGGTTTTTACAAATACTGGCGCCATTTGTTGTGGCATGTGACCTCATTGCCAATTGACTAGAACCATAAGGAGAACAAATGGAATGGCGCAACGGAGCAATACAATTTAGATTCAATATCATTATTGTGCCGTTCCACTGGCTCTTGGCTTCACTTAATATGACTATGACACTACATACTTGAACCCCCCCGTGCCAAAAACAGCTGAAAAGAGATTAGAAGAGCAAATCCAACAGTGCTCACTGATTATTTTGCAATGCTGTATGTTTTAGAACTAAACCTGGTAGGCAGTATTCACCTTTCAAAATCAGTGGACTACTGTGTGAATCGGTAGAATTGGAAGAGAGAGAAAGAAAGAGTGAGTGAGTGTGTGTGAATGAGAGAGAGAGAGAGAGAGAGAGAGAGAGAGAGAGAGAGAGAGAGAGAGAGAGAGAAGGCCACAGACTAAGCCAAAAGCTCCATGACAATGGCAGCACTCTCAGTTAAGGGAGTTAAAAGCTGTTATAATGGTAATGGCAGTGGCTCAACACTACAGTACACCTCCTAATACCATGGTATGGCAGTGATTGTTGCAGATACAACATGTAAATCAAATGACTAGTTTCACACCAATTTTACTGCATTATTTAATACGTTTTTAATTAATTAGCTTTAGAATATTGCATATATCATGTTAGCTATAAGTTCTAAGTGAATAATCATTAGTATTCTATCCACATTCACTGGATATGAACAATTGCATGCTCTGATTGGCTAATCTACTACTAGGCTATCAGCTCATATACCGTGAGCAGAGACTCAGATTGTTGGCGCGCCCGCATCTAAGACGCACTATTTCGAATAATAAACGCATTGTCGAGAGGAGCAGGGGCCAATATGGACGCGAGCATTTTATACCCTATTTGGAACGTTTCGTGGCATATTACAGACCCTCCAGGATTTCGCGATGTTGCGATTTGCAACTTCAACGCAAATTCAACCAATCCCCGCGAATTCAGGGCGGTGTTGCAATTATATCCAATCACCGCAGCTTTCCCGCAAATTTGACCAATTGTTGGCATCGTCTTGAGGTGACGTCGACAAACTACCTTCTGCCTTACTTCCGTGTTTTCGTTCAAGAGAAGCAGCATGTGCGCAGTGTTGCCAGATTGGGCGGTTTCCCGCCCATTTGGGCGGTTTTAACTGGATTTTGGCGGGTTTTGAACATATTTTGGGCTAGAAAATGTCAGCAATATCTGGCAACATTGCATGATGTGCGAGTCAGTGTTTATGTAGGCTTAAATTCTGTTACTGAAAGTGTGTTATGTTTACAGTGAAGGACTGTGTGCACTTTATTTTTTTTACTTCATACAAGAAATTAATGGATGCCAACATTTTTGCCAAAATGGTATTTTATTTTCCATTGTTTAGGCAGCTTCAGCATCATACTGTGAGATTCTGTTCAAATTGTTTTTTTTTTCTTCTATGAAGCCTGAGCCATTTATTTTTTTAGTTTATAATTATTGTTTAATTTAGTCTTCAGGAGAGACTGCCTGCACACAGTACTAGTATTAATAGTTTTTTTTTCTTATATGAAAGCTGAGGCATTTATATTATATTTTAAGGTAACTTCATGTTGTGCTGTGAGGTTCTATGCACTTTAACTTTTGAACCAACAGGTGCATTTGGATAAGTAAAGCCTATTTTTCTGCATTTTTGTAGTCCTGGTAATCTTTTATATTGGTAAAGTTGTTTATAGGACCATTTCTCAGTGTCTGTTTTTTTAATCAATAGTTTTTCAGTAATAACTTTAATATTTAACATATCACTCAATTTTAATCACAAAAAGAGAAAATCGCAACAATCACAAAAAAGGCCCGCGAAATCCTGGGGGGACTGGTATTACTTGACTTCATGGTCTCAATATCAAAAATCTTGCACAAATATGCAACTTCCAACATAATTATCTGGCTATTCAACAGATTTCAGCATCGGATGAATTTGTTTTGACCGCCGCCATATTGAATATACGTCGGACCCATTCATGTATTACTCCGCCCCGTTTGTAGCGTCCCAAGCGAGTAAAACCTGATCCAAGTCTTTCGCTAGGTGGCGTCTTCCGGTCTATGTACGAATATTCGAAAGAGACAAGAAAACATGGATAAGAAAAAAAAGAAAAATACATGTATTTTGTCATTCTTCGGCAGAAAGAGAGTACATTCACCTGAAAAAACTGATACCCCTGATACCCAAGGTAATTAGTCATACTAGATTTACAACAACTACTACTGCAACATCAACTACTACAACAGCAACCACTACTACCACTAGTGACTACTACTACTATAGACCTACACCAAACTGAAAACAAGTTAATAAAATAAATTATAATTTACAAGGAGGAGATAATATAGATGTGATATATAGTGGCCTGTGATTGAATTCCAAAATATTGCCACTGATTAAACAATATCTCAATATATTTGGTTGAAGCATTGATTTTTGTCATCTACATTGCTTCATATGGCTTCTAATACCAAAAAAAACAGAACTGAGAAGAAAAAAAAAAACAGTCCCTGGGCTGCCCCAGCTGTTCATTGGGCTCGCTTCACTCACTAGGTTCGCTTCAACTGAAGGATAATCACTGGGCCCCCCATTATAGAAATGGGCCCTTGTTTTTTTCCCAGGAGGGGCCCTGTGGGCCCCTTGACCTGCAAAACAATCTGAGTCTCTGCGTGAGTAGAGAAAAACAAAATGGCAGAGCATGTTGCTGAACCAACTGAGGACAAAATAAAAACTCTACTGGAAAACAAAACCCCAAAAATTATCAAGTATTTAAAAGAAACAGAAAGAGCTAAATGAATATAGCCCCCACCCCATACTGCATAGTAACTCATATAATCACGCTTTACAACCATGGTGAGCAGAAAAGCATCTCAGCATGCAACAGCATAAGACCACATTGGGTTCCACTCCTGCAGTCAAGAACAGGAATCTTAGAATCAAGAACAAGTTCCTAATAAAGTAGCTGTGTGTCTAATTAAGATGTGTCCTTACAAGATCACATCTTTTTACAAACTTGACAAAACAGAGGAGAGTACTAGTTGAGCCAGTAAGGTGTGTCCATTGTGAAGAGATGACAATCCTGCGTGTTAGAGCATCTGAGTAAAATATCACACCATACCCATCTCACAAAGAAGCAAATAAACATTCAGGTATACGATGTCCGACAAAGATTAGAAGAAGTTTATAAGAATGACAGTTTAACGCATATACGCTCAAAGCCTGAACTGTCACTCTGTCCTTTCAAGGTTCTCTGCCTGTATGCTGCAAATCAAAACTGTGAAATCATTCACCTCTGTTGACTAAATGTGGCAGTAAACTCTGTGTGCGCGTGAGAGAGAGAGAGTTTGAATATAGTGGAATTTAGGCCTGCATTCTCATGAGAGTTAAGGAGTCTGCCTAGCTACAGGATAATGCACACTGTTCCACAACCAATCACAGTCTTCCGTTTCAGTCAGCTGACACCCGGCCCATATCCAGGAAGAGGAGGAGGAAAAAGAGGAGTTAGTCTCAGAAGAAAAATTCAATAGACATGGATGTGTGTGTGTATGTGTGTGTGTGTGTGTGTGTGTGCGTGTGCGTGTGTGGTGCAGCATTCAAATCCCCAAGAATATCCTGTAAACTCTTAGACCACATTCTTCATGCAAACATCATAAAACACTGAGAAAGAAGTATAGTATTCTTAACAAGGAACAACATGATTTCTGTAATGGGCAGTCATGTGAAACACAACTTGCCCTGACAGTAAATGATCTAGCTGAAAATCTAGATCATCAAGGCCAAGTCATTATAACAGACTTCAGCAAGGCACTTGATTCACAGTCCCCTCAGAGACTCCTACTGAAACTAAAACAGTGAGGAATAACGGGCTCTCTACACAGCTAGTTTACCAACTTCCTCACCAAGAGATCACAGTGTGTTTGAGAGAGCGTTTCATCATTTTCCACTGAAGTGGAATTGGGGGTCCCACAGGGCACTGTCTTAGGACCTTTGTTATTCATTCTCTGTATAAATGACCTGCCACAAGGCATTCACTCTCAGGTACAGTGGTACTTGAAAGTTTGTGAACCCTTTAGAATTTTCCATATTTCTTCATAAATATGATCTAAAACATCATCAGATTTTCACACAAGTCCTAAAGGTAGATAAAGAGAACCCAGTTAAACAAATGAGACAAAAATATTATATTTGAGCATTTATTTATTGAGGGCGGCACGGTGGTGTAGTGGTTAGCGCTGTCGCCTCACAGCAAGAAGGTCCTGGGTTCGAGCCCCGGGGCCGGCGAGGGCCTTTCTGTGTGGAGTTTGCATGTTCTCCCCGTGTCCGCGTGGGTTTCCTCCGGGTGCTCCGGTTTCCCCCACAGTCCAAAGACATGCAGGTTAGGTTAACTGGTGACTCTAAATTGACCATAGGTGTGAATGTGAGTGTGAATGGTTGTCTGTGTCTATGTGTCAGCCCTGTGATGACCTGGCGACTTGTCCAGGGTGTGCCCCGCCTTTCGCCCGTGGTCAGCTGGGATGGGCTCCAGCTTGCCTGCGACCCTGTAGAAGGATAAAGCGGCTGGAGATAATGAATGAGATGAGATTTATTTATTGAGGAAAATGAGCCAATATTACATATCTGAGTGGCAAAAGTATGTAAACCTTTGCTTTCAGTATCTGGTGTGACCCCCTTGTGCAGCAATAACTGCAACTAAAGGTTGCCGGTAACTGTTGGTCAGTCCCGCACATCGGCTTGGAGGAATTTTAGCCCATTCCTCCATATAGAACAGCTTCAACTCTGGGATGTTGGTGGGTTTCCTCACATGAACTGCTCGCTTCAGGTCTTTCCACAACATTTCGAATGGATTAAGGTCAGGACTTTGACTTGGCCATTCCAAAACATTAAAAATTTATTTTTCTTTAACCATTCTTTGGTAGAACGACTTGTGTGCTGAGGGTCGTTGTCTTGCTGCATGACCCACCTTCTCTTGAGATTCAGATCATGGACAGTGTTTTCCTTTCTCCAAACATAACGCTTCTCATTTAAACCAAAAATTTTCTATTTTGGTCTCTTCCGTCCACAACATTTTTCCAATAGCCTTCTGGCTTGTCCACGTGATCTTTAGCAAACTGCAGACAAAGTAGCAATGTTCTTTTTGGAGAGCAGTGGCTTTCTCTTTGCAACCCTGCCATGCACACCACCGTTGTTCAGTGTTCTCCTGATGATGGACTCATGAACATTAGCCAATGTGAGAGAGGCCTTCAGTTGCTTAGAAGTTACCCTGGGGTCCTTTGTGACCTCACTGACTATTTACATGCCTTGCTCTTGGAGTGATCTTTGTTGGTCAACCACTTCTGGGAAGGGTAACAATGTTCTTAAATTTCCTCCATTTGTACACAATCTGACTGTGGATTGGTGGAGTCCAAACTCTTTAGAGATGGTTTTGTAACCTTTTCCAGCCTGATGAACAACAATGCTTTTTCTGAGGTCCTCAGAAATCTTCTTTGTTTGTGCCATGATACACTTCCACACATATGTTGTGAAGATGAGACTTTGATAGAGCCCTGTTCTTTAAATAAAACAGGGTGCCCACTCACACCTGATTGTCATCCCATTGAGTGAAAATACCTGACTAATTTCACCTTCAAATTAACTGCTAATCCTAGAGGTTAACATACTTTTGCCACTCACAGATATGTAATATTGGATCATTTTCCGATATGTAATATTGGATCATTTTCCAATATTGTAATTGAACTCTACCAATTCTACCATGAAGGACTGTGAAATATCCAACCAGAATTCTGCCAGAAGCTTGTTCATGGTAAACAAAAAATGTTTGGTCAAGGTGAATCTTGAGGAATGACATTTTACCCAAATATTAGGTGTGCTGTATGTAAATTTTTGACCTTGTACGTATACTTTTTTTTTTAAAAAGATGCATGCTGTACAGTCATTCTGCTACAGAAAAAGAATGGTTCAGAGAAAATCACTGAAAGCCCCAATACTGCCATGACATTCATATCCAAGATGACATTCATGTCACCATTAGTAAACTTCTGACCACAACTGTACCAGCCACCAGGCACCTGCAACAGTATATCCCTGCAGAGGAGATTGTTTGCAGTACAACATAGAAGTGGAAACCAGAATTGGTCTTTTAGAAATTGTTGTACAAGTCTCGACATTGTCGACAGTTAGTCAATATTAGTTAGAGAGTATATGCATACAGCTGCGGTCATGGCACGTCATTGGGCTTTCAGTGATTTCTTTAAACTGTTCTTTTTTTTCTGTGGCAGAATGACTGTACAACAAGCATCTTTAACCAAATAAATAAATAAATAAATAAATAATGATGATAAATAAAAATAATTTAAAAAGTCATCACCCAGATTTTAATTTACTTTGGGTTTTCTGACATACAGCAGACCTAATATTTGATCAAATGCCCCTGAGGAAGTTTCACCTTTTAGTAGCCATCAACAAGCTTCTGAAACGTAGACAGCGAAAACAAATCAAGAATGGACAGCCTCGTACATGTTCATTCCCAAAGGCAGTTCAAACCAGTACGTCTTGTGTTTTGAGACCATGGTGATTTTTTTTTTTATAAAATAGGTTGAGACTGTTCAGGGGTACATGCCATACACTTCAATTATTTTGTGTTACTCTCTGTGTTATTCTTTTGTAAAGCATAGTATGAAAACCCTACAGGCTGATCTTGGGGGTGTGCCAGTAAGTTAGCATCAAATATCTTTCTTGTAACTGTGGTAGAGCAGCTTCTTGCATATGATGCTCCTTCAAAACCAACTCTTTCTTGATGTCTGAGAAGCTAGAGTTTGTGTGTCTATTCCATAATATAATGTACAACTAATATGTGTGTGTATGAAATACTGGAGTAAGCATTTAGACATATCAAAACATTTTGATGTGCGTTTGTGTGGGCATGTAAGAGTTTTGTCATGTTGAATATTTCTCCATCTCTCCTGTAGTTAGCCTAATGCTCACAGTGCTGTAATTAAGAGGCAAAAATATGCTCCTGAAAATTGGTCCAGTGGCACACCTGGAGTGCCACTGGAACACATCAGCACCATGGCCAGCAACAAATCCCAGAATGCCAGCAGCACCACCTGGGCACAATCACAACTGGAGGGCAAAAAGCTCTTCAGACCTCTGAGGAAAGAGACCTGCACCACAGAAGAGACACTTCCATACAGCTGCAATTGAATACTCCCACTTTCTTGCTCTAACTTCACCTCACCTGCTGCTAAAGTGGCAGTATCATGTGCATATGAGTATCATGTGGTCTATTCTTTTCAACAAACTAAAAAGAATGTGTAGCATTTTGTCTCTCTCACACACACACTACGTCTTCAAAATGCTTTCTATCATATTCCCTTCTGTTCTCTTATAATATGCTCCATTATATTGTCCCAATGTCTGTCCTATTATTTATTTTCATATATATATATATATATATATATATATATATATATATATACACACACACATGCATACACACAGTGGTGCTTGAAAGTTTGTGGACCCTTTCTATATTTCTGCATAAATATGACCTAAAACATCATCTGATTTTCACACAAGTCCTAAAGGTAGATAAAGAGAACCCAGTTAAACAAATTAGACAAAAATATTATACTTGGTCATTTATTTATTGAGGAAAATGATCCAATATTACATATCTGTGAGTGGCAAAAGTATGTGAACCTCTAGGATTAGCAGTTAATTTGAAGGTGAAATTAGAGTCAGGCGTTTTCAATCAATGGGATGACAATCAGGTGTGAGTTGGCACCGTTTTATTTAAAGAACAAGGATCTATCAAAGTCTGATCTTCACAACACATGTTTGTGGAAGTGTATCATGGCACGAACAAAGGAGATTTCTGAGGACCTCAGAAAAAGTGTTGCTGATGCTCATCAGGCTGGAAAACATTACAAAACCATCTCTAAAGAGTTTGGACTCCACCAATCCACAGACAGACAGACTGTGTACAAATGGAGGAAACTCAAGACCATTTTTACCCTCCCCAGGAGTGGGCAACCAACAAAGATCACTCCAAGAGCAAGGCGTGTAATAGTCGGCGAGGTCACAAAGGACCCCAGGGTAACTTCTAAGCAACTGAAGGCCTCTCTCACATTGGCTAATGTTAATGTTCATGAGTCCACCATCAGGAAAACACTGAACAACAATGGTGTGCATGGCAGGGCTGCAAGGAGAAAGCCACTGCTCTCCAAAAAGAACATTGCTGCTTGTCTACAGTCTGCTAAAGATCATGTGGACAAGCCAGAAGGCTATTGGAAAAATGTTTTGTGGACGGATGAGACTAAAATAGAACTTTTTGGTTTAAATGAGAAGCGTTATGTTTGGAGAAAGGAAAACACTGCATTCCAGCATAAGAACCTTATCCCATCTGTGAAACATGGTGGTGGTAGTATCATGGTTTGGGCCTGTTTTGCTGCATCTGGGCCAGGATGGCTTGCCATCATTGATGGAACAATGAATTCTGAATTATACCAGCGAATTCTAAAGGAAAATGTCAGGACATCTGTCCATGAACTGAATGTCAAGAGAAGGTGGGCCATGCAGCAAGACAACGGCCCTAAGCACACAAGTCGTTCTACCAAAGAATGGTTAAAGAAGAATAAAGTTAATGTTTTGGAATGGCCAAGTCAAAGTCCTGACTTTAATCCAATCAAAATGTTGTGGAAGGACCTGAAGTGAGTAGTTCATGTGAGGAAACCCACCAACATCCCAGAGTTGAAGCTGTTCTGTACGGAGGAATGGGCTAAAATTCCTCCAAGCCGGTGTGCAGGACTGATCAACAGTTACCGCAAACATTTAGTTGCAGTTATCGCTGCACAAAGGGGTCACACCAGATACTGAAAGCAAAGGTTCACATACTTTTGCCACTCACAGATATGTAATATTGGATCATTTTCTTCAATAAATAAATGAGCAAGTATAATATTTTTGTCTCATTTGTTTAACTGGGTTCTCTTTCTCTACTTTTAGGACTTGTGTGAAAATCCGATGATGTTTTAGGTCATATTTATACAGAAATATAGAAAATTCTAAAGGGTTCACAAACTTTCAAGCACCACTGTGTAGATAGATAGATAGATAGATAGATAGATAGATAGATAGAGATGGGTGTGTGTATACACACACAAAATACAGTGCCTTGCGAAAAGTATTCACCCCCCCTTGGCATTGTTCAGGTTTTGCTGCCGCACAACCTGGAATTAAAATGGATTGAGAGTTTGCATCATTTCATTGACAGAACATGCCTACAACTTTGGAAGATGTGAGGATTTTTTGTTTGTTTGTTAATTGTGAAGCAAACAACAAATAGGACAAAATAGCAGAAAACTTCAACATGCATAACTATTCACCCCCTAACGTCAGTACTTTGTAGAGCCACCTTTTGTGGCAATTATAGCTGCAAGTTGCTTTGGATAAGTCTCTATGAGCTTGCCACATCCAGCCACTGGGATTTTTGCCCATTCCTCAAGGCAAAACTGCTCCAGCTCCTTCAAGTTAGATGGGTTCTGCTGGTGAACAGCAATCTTCAAGTCTGACCATAGATTCTCAATTGGATTCAGGTCTGGGCTTTGAATAGGCCATTCCAAGACATTTAAATCAGGCTCTGCACTCGGCACTCGACTTTTACGGACTGTCCCCTGAAGATGGCGTCTGTAGAAGACCAACTTCAGGTAAGGTCACTGGCTTTGTATTTACTCTTCTACACACTCTGTCTGTGCACTTGCAGAGCTAGGGACACTTCGTTTTGTTCGTAGGAACCCTCTACTCACTTCCACAGAACTGTCATGTTGTTTTGAGCTTTGCAGTGGTTTTAAAACTAGCGTTTTGTATCGACAAAAAGACATGCCCCGCGCACTGCCATGTTAGCGCTTTCCGATTGAAATCGTAAAAAACGAATTTTCTCAAAACACATCCGATTGACATGATTGTGGTAGCAACTCAACATATGCACTCCCAATAATGCGAAAATAGACCTTGAAAGCATTTCACTCCGGAGTATTCCTTTAAGTGAGCAGAACACACCAAAAGGCATAAAGGTAAAGACGAGACATTTCTTTTCAGTGTTTTATGCAAGATTTGTGTATTATTTTTGTTTTGTACAATTGGAGAGTGGTAAAAAGTAAAGGAACACCATGTGAAAGTTTGGGCACCCCAATACATTTGAGTTCTCAGGTAACTTTTACCAAGGTTCCAGACCTTAATTAGCTTATTGAGCTGTGGCTTGTTCCAATTCTTCGTTAGGAAAGGTCAGATGATGCGGATTTCAAAGCTGTATAAATTCTCTGACTCCTCAAACTTGTCCCTAAAATCAACAGCCATGGGCTCCTCTAAGCAACTCCCTTGCATTCTGAATAATAAAATAATTGATGCTCACAAAGCAGGAGGAAGCTACAAGAACATAGCAAAGTGTTTTCAGGTAGCTGTTTCCTGAGATCAATGTTATTCAGAAATGGCAGTTAACAGAAACAGTGGAGATCAAGGTGAGGTCTGGAAAATGAAAACTTTCTGAAAGAACTGCTCGTTGGATCGCTAGAAAGGCAAATAAAAACCCTTGTTTGACTGCAAAAGACCTTCAGAAAGATTTAGCAGACCCTGGAGTCATGGTGCACTGTTCTACTATGCAGCAACACCTGAACAAATATGACCTTCATGGGAGAGTCATCAGAAGAAAACCTATCCTGCATCCTAGCCACAAAATTCAGCATCTGAAGTTTGCAAATGAACATCTAAGCAAGCCTGATGCATTTTGGAAACAAGTCTTGTGGACTGATGAAATCAAGAGAGAACTTTTTAGCCACAATAGAGATCTTGCAGTCACGTGACCGGAAAGTACACAACCCCCATCTTGTCGGTCAAAAACACCGCTGAATACTGCTGCAGTCATGTACAGAATGGATCAATTTCAACCGACGGACTACACGGCTCATTTTTCTAATGAACAGATAACTAGATATATGTCTAAAATAAACGATCTACAGATTTGTGACCCTTATGGCTTTCCGGACGGAGTTTTCACGACCGGATTTTGAACTGCCAGCAGACTACCCGGACGTGTATGATTACCTCATTAACTTTCCCTCGCTGTTCAGTGGTGAAGCACTGCGTGCTTATAAATCTCTGGACAGTTTTCTTTACAGAAATTCAGGATTTGTCAGCGACTCAGATGTGGCATCTTGTAAACAAGAAAATAATCCTCATTGGATGGGTAAGTCACTTAAGTATTGAGTATAGCACTGACCAGCCGATTATAGAATAAGGTCATTCCAAATCGTCCGTCTTGTTTACATGGATCTGGCGTTGGAGAGGTAGAGGCTTGGCAGTGGAGGTTTGAGTAGCTGTTTTCTGAGCTTAGTCAACAGGCCGGCTCTGCCTGTAGCCTCGCTTTTGCTTCTGCTCCCGGCGCCGCCTCCTTCGCTTTGCTTCCAATAACAATCCATGGAGACCCCGCTGGTCTCGCTGTCTCGTCCGGAATGTTTTTTTTTTTTTTTTCTCGTCCGGAATGTTGTGCATGCGATGGAAATCGCTACAAACCGTCATTTTCTGCTGGAAACCAATGTCCAGTAAGTCCATACGGTTGTAGTGGATATTGAAATCTGGTACAGACGAACAACACGCAAAAATACACACAAAAAACATAAAAAACGTGCACAGGTAGGGAGAGCTTGTAGCCGCAGCCGTTGTAGTAGAATTGTATATAGTAGGGTTTTCCAGAAGAAAAGGTAGAAGTAAAAGCAGAAGTAGAACCAGAAGTAGAAGGCGGAATATGGCGTTTGACCGACACGATGGCGTCTGTCACAATCTGGATCGGCTGTGACGTCACATGCAAGTGCTCCATATGCAAAGGTATGTTTGGAGAAAAAAGGGTGCAAAATTCCAGGAAAAGAACACCTCTCCAACTCTGAAGCATGGGTGTGGCTCGATCATGCTTTGGGGTTGTGTTGCAGCCAGTGGCACAGGGCACATTTCATTGGTCAAGGGAAGCTTGGATTTGAATAAATACCAGCAAATTCTGGAAGCAAACATCACACCAACTGTAAAAAAGTTGAAATTAAAAAGAGGATGGGTCCTACAATCAATTATCCAAAACACACCTCAAAATCTACAATGGAATACCTCAAGAGGCACAAGCTGAAGGTTTTGCCATGGCCCTCACAGTCCCCTGACCTAAACATCATTGAAAATCTGTGGATAGATCTCAAAAGAGCAGTGCATGCAAGACAGCCCAAGAAACTTGTAGAACTGGAAGCTTTTTGCAAGGACGAATGTGCAAAAATCCCCCAGGTAAGAACTTATTAGCTGGCTACAAAAAGTGTTTACAAGCTGTGATACTTGGGTGTTACTAAGTACTGACCATGTCAGGTGCTCAAACATTTGCTTCAGGTCCTTGTCATTTTTTGGTATTTTACGCCTGTAAATGATGGAAATAAAAATATAATCTTGTGGAAAATATTAAAGAAATGTGTCATCTTTACCCTTATGCCTTTTGGTGATAATTTCATCTTTTGCTCACTTAACTATTCACATTAACGGACATTTTCAGCAAGGGTGCCCAAACTTTTGCATGCCACTGTGTGTGGGTTATTTATTTATTGTGTATATATGAAAATAAATAAATAATAGGACAGACATTGGGACAATATAATGGGGGTCACGTGTGTGTATGTATTATTTTTTTTTGGGGGGGTCAGGTCATGATCTTTTCTGCGCATATGCATTCTATTCTCCATGTTTTTTTAATATATATACACACACAAATTTGTCATATTCTGTTCTCTCCCAAGTTATCCTACTCTATCTTATTCTATTCTCTATTTCTATCCATAATGCATTATTCTGTCATTCCTAGTCCTGGGTATGACTAAACTGCAACGGTGGGGAGTCTCAGGTCTGGGAGGAGTTGAGTATTGGGGAAAGTGGAGTTACCCCTGAATCACTATTGCTCCCAGGTCCGCTCTGACCCGGAGTGGTAGCACCTGCCTGGGTTCCAACTATGGGTTAGAGTGTATATCACCAATAAGGCGCTGGCAGTAGGGCACTTTTTGGTGCAATATAGCAGATGAACCCAACAGGGTCAATGGCACACCACCAGAAGGCATGCGGAAGACCCACTCAAATGGCCAATGGATGGAATCACTCAGCAAGTCAGTTGGCTCTGTGGGGCAACTTCCATACCCATCAGGTCTGTGGCACTTTTGTGCGCCACTTGGCATCAGGTCTGGAGGTCCAGAGACACAACATGATGGGGGCACGACATCATTTGTCTTACCTTACTGTACAAGGCACTTCACTGGGAGAAGAGAATAAGAAAGCCCTGTGGTGATGGAGTAAATGCGACGGCAGCAGGTCTGAGAAGCTGCAAGTTGCTAGCAGGAACTTTACACACAGGTAGCTCACGTTTGATGGTCGCAGCCTCACTGAAGCTCTGGCATAACAGCGGGCTGAGGCAGAATTGCAGGTGTACAGGCAGCCCTATTTAGGGAGAGCACTGCCTGTCCTGGAAAAAGTGGGGTAAAGAAAGCTTACCCAGTCCTTACCTGGCTGGCTCAACACGGCCAGCGGGTCTCCATAATAGCAGTAGAAAGATGAAGAACATGAAATTGATAGTTGGGGCTTGGAATGTCCGCACCATGTTGGACAATGATAAAAAAGACCCGAGTGTAGAACAGCTCTGATCGCAAAAGGAACTAGACCGCTACAGCACTGACATTGCTGCAATCCAAGAGACAAGGTTTGACGGACAAGGACAAGTGCAAGAGAGCAAATACACCTCCTTCTGGATGGGAATACAGACAGAAGAAAAAAATGCAAGCATTGCTTTTGCCTTTTCGAATAAGATAACTGGCAAACTGCCATCACGAACAGTGGGAATATCTGAGCGAATCAGAAGTTTACGTGTACTCACAGGGAACGATCGATACCTAAACCTGATCAATGTGTATGCACCTACCATGACCTATCCTGATGAAGAAAAAGAAGCCTTCTATCATGCATTTGCTGATGTGGTAGACAGGGTACCTCAAGTAGAGAAGCTTCTGCTCCTGGGAGATTTCAGTGCAAGAGTAGGGAATGATCACGTAACATACAAAGGTACATAGGATCGCAAATGGTGAACTCATGCTCAACCTTTGTACTCAACGTGAACTATGCATCACTAATACCCACTTTTGCCAACCAGACAAAAATTACTTCACCTGGTGCCACCCAAGATCTAAACACTTACATTCTCCTTGATTATGTCATGACTCACAGATCCAACATGAGAGATTCTGTCAACAAAAGGTAATGCGAGGAGCCGAATGCTCAGCAGACCACTATATGGTCCAATCACAGCTGAAACTCCGACATGTATTTCCTAGACACAAAGAGCAGCCTCCACAACAAATAAGAAACTAGACATGTTGAAAAATGATGAGACACAGCGCAAACTCAAAATAGCTATTACAACTGCTCTATAGGAAAACACTCCTAATGAAGAAGACACAGAAAATGTTGAGGACATGTGGCAGTGGCTGAAAGATATTGCGTACGCAACTGCAAGTGATATACTTGGACAGCAGAAGAAAAATACACCAGACTGGTTTCAAGAACAGGCAGATTCTATTGAAACTTTGTTAGAAGAAAAACACAATTTATAACCTACATCTAAAAGAGAACACCAAGAAAAAGCATGAAAGCTTTCAAAGATATTAAAGCGAAAGTGCAATGAGAAATCAGAGCCATGAAAGACAGATGGTGGTGCAAGAAAGCTGAGGAACTGCAGGAACTGGCAGACAGAAAGGACTACCATGGATTATTCACCGGACTGAAGACTCTCTATGGACCAATAAGCAATACAGTGGCACCAGTGAAAAGTGCTGATGGAAGTATACTCCACTCAAATCTGGAAGACATAAAAAAGGTGGAAGGAGCATTTCTCCAATCTCCTAAACCAGCAAGGGTCAGACGATCCTGAGGCATGTGGCTGGCTCGAGAGAAGACCAACAAGAGAAGATCTGTGCGTACCCATCACTTCAGATGAGCTTGAAAAAGCACTCAAGGATACTAGATGTGGCAAAGCACTCGGCCAAGACAGCATCCCTGCTGACATGTTGAAGCAAGGGAGCCCTAATCTAACAGCTACACTCTTAAAACTGTACAACACATGTTGGGAGAACACGTTTCTTCCCCAAGATTTCAAAAGACACACTAATTGTGACCAACTGCAAAAAGAGGAGAAAGGAACGAATGTGGAAACCACTGTGGCATATCTCTGCTTTCCACTGCAGGCAAGAGTCTGGCCAAGAGAGTTCTAAACTGAATTAAAAATTTCAGCAGACGTACTTCCAGAAACTCAGTGCGGTTTCAGGGTTGGCAGATCTATGTCAGATAAGAGCTTTACCCAGAGACAACTCCAAGAGAAAGCCATCGAGCAGTGTCAACCCCTGGACGTGGTTTTTGTAGACTTCTCAAAGGCCTTTGACACCATTGACCGAGAGACACTTTGGAAGATACGAGAAGTGTATGGATGCCCGGAAAGACTGATATGGCTCATTAAGCTCTTCCATGAGAACATGTCTGGGAAGGTTTTGATTGGAGGAGACATTAATGAAGCTTTTCCTGTCAAGCATGGTGCCAAACAGGGATGTGTTCTTGCCCTGACGTTATTTCAAAGATTCGTATTGTCAATTCACTGTATATCCAGGACGTATAGGAGAATCGAAATGCCATTTCTCTCTCACCTTACCTGTAAAATTAGATAAAAATATTTATATTTAAAAAGAAAAAAAACATAAAATATAGATAATATAGGTAAAAATACACTCTAAAATCAAACAATGCACAAAATAGCAGTAGTGCAAATACAGTACAATAACCATAATGGAGAAGGTGCTTAGAAGAATAGCTTATGAGGTGTACATGAACAGTAGTGCAAATGACCAATAGCAGCAGATACAACAGTAATGCAAATGATTGTGGTGTGATGTGCAAACAGATGAGGTAGAGTTATTGTGTAAATGAACGTGTTACAGACCAGGGGCAGGGGATAGGTAGTGGACAGAGTTCAGCATCCTGACAGCCTGGTGGATGAAGCTGTTCAGCAGTCTTGTGGAGCGGGCCTGGAGGCTCCAGTACCTTTTCCCTGAAGGCAAGAGGCTGAAGAGTGAGTGTGAAGGGTGGGAGGTGTCACCAGCGATGCTGATGGCTCTGCAGGTGAGACGGGAGTGATAGATGTCTGTAATGGAGGGCTGAGGGGTACCAAATGGTCTTGCTGGCCATGTTCACTATGTGTTGCAGGGTCTTTCGGCAGGCGGCATTGCAGCCTCCATAGCACACAGTGATGCAGCCAGTGAGGACAGTCTCAATGGTGCCCCGTAGAATGGGGGGTGGGACTCATGCACTCCTCAGTTTGCAGAGGAAGTAGAGGAGAGTTTGAGCCTTCTTGGCCAGCGATCCGGTGTTGTTGGACCAGGAGAGGTCCTCAGCGATGTGCACTCCTAGGAATTTGGTGCTGCTCACCCTCTCCACTGCAGCACCGTCGACGGTCAGAGGGGGATGCTGCGAGTGACCTCTTCTGAAGTCGACTACAATCTCTTTGGTCTTCCCCACGTTCAGGAAGAGATTGTTGTCTTGGCTCCACTGGACCAGTTGGCTCACCTCATTCCTGTAGTTGGCTTCATCGTTGTTAGTGATGAGGCCCACCATAGTCGTGTCATCCACAAACTTGATGTGGTTGGTGCTGTAGATTGGTACACAGTCATGGGTCAGCAGGGTGAAGAGCAGCAGGCTGAGCACACACCCTTGTGGGGCCCCTGTGCTCAGCATGATGGCCCTGGAGGCGTTACTGCTGACCCGCACGTTCTGTGGCCTCCCTGTAAGAAAGTCCAGCACCCAGTTACAAAGAGAGGTGTTGAGTCCCAAATGTCTGAGTTTTTGTATTAGCTGCTGGGGAATGATTGTGTTGAATGCTGAACTGTAATCCAAGAACAGCATTTGCAAAAGAAAAGCAGTCCTAGAGGCTATGGGCACTAACCTAGCTAAAGGAGTCTACATCAGGACCTGATAGGAAGGCAAACTCTTCAATCATGCCAGACTCAAGTCTTCAAAGAAAACTCAGCAAATTTGTGTGCGAGAACTGCTGTATGCAGATGACTACATTTGTAGAAACAGACTTGGATGACATACCAGAAATTGTTGATCACTTTGCCACAGCTACAACCCTCTTTGGATTGAAAAGCAATACCATGAAAACAGAACTCCTATACTAACCCTCACCTAAGCCACAGACAATGTCAAACAACGTTGTTTTGGTCAATGGGATGCCTCTTAGGCATTCCAAGAGTTTCATCTACTTAGACAGTGCAGTTACCAACACAAACTCATCAGACTTTGAGGTAGACTTCCGGATCCAAGTTGCCACCTTTGGTGTATTACAAAAGCAACTATGGTCTTGCCATGACATCAAGAGAACCACCAAGTTGAAAGTATACAATGCCCCAGTCTTACCATCTCTGCTTTACGCCACCGAATGCATTATGCTCTACCATAAACATTTCAAGAAACTGACCAGGCTACAACAATGACACCTGCGTCAAATCCTCAACATAAGATGGCAGGACAAGGTCCCTGATGTAGAAGTCCTCAGGCAAGCCAATACAGTAAGCGTGGAAGCCCTTATCACAGCCTCCCGACTTCGTTGGGCTGGACACATCTGGCACATTCCTGAGACGCGACTACCAAAAGCTATTTTCTACGGAGAACTGAGCCGAGGAAAGAGGAGACAAGGAGGACAGAAACTGAAGTACAAAGACATCTTGAAGAGGAACAAGAAGAATGCCATAATTATCGATCAGGCATGGGAAAGGGATGCCTCACATAGAGCAACACAGGGAAGCATAGTTAAAAGCTCAGTGTCCGCAACTGAAGACAAGTGTCAAAGGGAGTATACGAGGGCTCACAAAGCCAGACATTCCATGGCAGCTCAGCGAGGCTGTTCCTGCCACCGCTGCAGACAACTCTGTCGCTCTTACATGGGCCTCACAGCCCATCTGTGTTTCTGCGCATCCTAATGAAGCAGTCATCATTGCTAGCGATGGACAGCCAATGACTATGATCATGTGCATACCCAAGCATTTCCTCCACAGAAGGAATCCCTTAAAGCTGCACTGAAGCACAAATCCCCCATGGACCCAGTTACCTAGCACCACTTGAAAGCATCCTCAACGCTCACAAATGACATGATGGAATTATGGATTCAAACCTGGCTTATTGCGTTTTCCCCTCATTAAAAGAGTGCAATAAGCATACCTGGCACCAGGATGTACAACAAACTAAAACCCAAAAGCCTAACAGAAGGTATTATCTATCTGCATGAGTAGTGATGCACATCCAGCAAAAAACAAGCCAGCTCTAAATGGACAAGATGAGTGGCAGTTAGGTGGCTTAGAAAATGGCGTTGGATATTGTGGTTTGTTTTTAAGCAACAGCCATCAAGCTGCTCTTCAAATATCTGTGACTAGAGCAGGCAGGAACTCTTAAGCTATCAGTACAGGGTCAAAATACATCCTGGTGACAATCAAATAAACCACAAACTACATCAAAAGCCTGGCACTGAAGAAGCCCACAATAAAATCAGTTATTCAGAATCTACAAGATATTTATAGACCTTGGCACCACCTTCACCACAACCAAGTGATGAAGTTAGCAAGGACCTAGAGATGAAATGTCTCCATACCTACCACCCTCAAACAGACCACTGACAAAATGTATGTAACTGTCAAGGATATGCATGACCGCCACCCTCCTACAACCTAGACGCAGCTTGCAGTTCGAGAATTTCTACAGAGAGCTGACAGACAAGTGCAGGAGATACAGCCATCCCTCTTAGATTGGTAGGTCATCAAATGCTTCAACCAAATTGAAGCAACACATCAACATAATGACATGCATATTGTGGGAGCCTATGTAGATAACATGACACAAGCAGGGGGATAATCACGGTGATCCACTCACAGGGCTGGCCTCAAGACAGTGTCTGAACAACTTGACTAATGTTCAAAGTCCAGAACATGCCCCCTGGGAGAATCATCCATGGCCTCCTAAAGCAATAGTGTCATGTTCTTGATTTCCCTTGGACAGAATTCAAATTAAGTGTGTTCTCATGAGCTTGGCATCTCATTATACATTACTACGTTTACATGCACACAGAGAGAATCGAATTTCTGCCGTTGCTCGACTGAAATCGAAGTTCAAAATGCCATGTATACACCTTAATTCGGCTGAAATTGAACCGAACTTGATTTCTCGGAATCGAGCTACACGACCTAGTTTATGCGATTTCTGCCGAGCTATTTTGCGCATGTATACCCTATCGAGCTAGTTGTCGAGCTACTTCCGGAAGTGACGAGTGACGAGACCACAAGCGGGAAACACAACAGCCTCGGTCGGCATGACAACGAATCATGACAACAGCATGAATCTTTTCTTTTTGTGGCATTGTTTGCACTGTTAAAATTTAGCTCACTTACTGTATCACCAAATACATCTGTACAGCTGTTGCATAGCTGTGAATTGTGTACATAAACAAGTCATTGTATTTGTGTGTGTGTGTGTGTGTGTGTGTGTGTGTGTGTGTATATATGTCCAATATCTGAAGAATGTCAATAAAAACAAAACAACTGAACTTTTTGTGTGTTTATTAAGACATAAGTTAAATTGTAAGCAAAAAAATATATATTTTTTGTAAGCAAAAAATGGACTTTAGAAAAATATTATTGTGCAAAATAAGTTGTCTTACAAAACAGTGGTCTGCGCCGGACAGTTTGTAGCCATAGTCTACAGCTTGAACACGGAACCTAGTGTTGCCAGATTGGGTGTTTTAAGTGCATTTTAGCGGATTTGAACATGTTTTGGGCTGGAAAACGTCAGCAGTATCTGGCAACACTATAGCTCTTCTTCATGACGACAACCGGAAGTGTACCAACACGATGGGGCGTGTAGCGCCACGTGTGGCTCGGGTGCACAATGCACCTTGCACAATAGCCCGATTTCACTTGTGCATGTAGGATTGGATTTCTCTGGCACCCCTGCTGGGACCCTTTGCTCGATTACCAACAGCAGCTCGATTTGGACGTGCATGTAAACGTAGTCAGTGTCTGAACAACTTGACTAATGTTCAAAGTCCAGAACATGCCCCCTGGGAGAATCATCCATGGCCTCCTAAAGCAATAGTGTCATGTTCTTGATTTCCCTTGGAGAGAATTCAAATTAAGTGTGTTCTCATGAGCTTGGCATCTCATTATACATTATTACACACACACACACACACACACACACACACACACAAGCAGAAAAGTGCAAGTTGCCTAAATGACTATCGCCCAATTGCGCTCACCCCAGTAATAGCCAAATGCTTTGAAAGATTAATGCTGGCACAGATAAAACAATCCATCCCTGCCACACTCGATCAGCATCAGTTTGCATACAGAGAAAACAAATCAACAGAGGATGCAATCTGCAGTGCCCTCCACACTGCATTACAGCATCTGGAACACCCTGACACGTCAGGATGCTCTTTCTGGACCTTAGTTCAGCCTTTAATGCTGTTATTCCCAACCACCTAGTGCGCAAACTCCATGGACTGGGCCTCAATAGAACCATCTGTAACTGGATTTTCAGTTTTAAATTCCTTGGAGTAAATATGACTGAGGACCTCTCCTGGGACTTGCATACATCCATCATCATTGGGAGGGCATAACAGTGTCTCTTCTTCCTGAGGAAGCTGAGGAGAGCCGGTCTACCACAGAACTTTCTGGTCAACTTCTACAGGTGCACTGTAGAGAGTGTCATCACATACTGTATTACAGTGTGGATTACCAGCTGCACTAAGAAGGACCGGAGGTCTCTACAAAAGCTTATCAAGGCAGCACAGATCATCATAGGGTCCCAGCTCCCTGAACTTGACGACATCTACCTGCTGTCATAGTAAGGACTCAAATATTATCCGCAACCCAACACACCCTGGCCACCATTACTTTCAATTACTCCCGTCCGGCAGGTAATACAGGACCATTTTTACACACACCACAAGACTGAAAAACAGCTTCTTTCCTCAAGCTGTGAAACTGATTAATATGTCCCTGGTTCCATACCCCCTTCCTTGATCCACTCACTTATACACATCAGCACACACACTTAACTGTTGATGTTTATTTACGATTTATGTTTACATATTCTTGCTGCCTGGCTCATTGCACTTTATTGATTTATCTATTTATTTATTCTAATTACACATAACACCTTACTTCTCTCTGGTTTTAATATTTATGTTCCGTATTGCTTGTTTTGTAACTGTATTGTTTTGTTGAGGAATTGTTTTTATTGTTTTTAACTGTTCTGTTTGTACCTCAGGGAGTGCTATCTGAAGCTTGTTATATTGTTGTCTGACTCCAATGTACTGACAATAAAGCTATGTGAAATTTATAACAATTCGTCAGAGGAGCAATGCCTCCAGGGTTTTAGATTTAGCAATTATTGAGTTCAGAGCACAAATCTAAAGTAGGTTTGCTCTTCCCTATCGCTCTCTCACTTTCTCACGCTTACCCCATTCTCACACACACCAAAAACCCAGAAAGAAAAGATCAGTAAATATAATCAAATAGGTTATTAAAAGCTTTTGCTTGAACAAAAATGTTCAGAAACAAGAACTCTCTCAGAGAGAACTCCCTCAATAGGGATGTGATGCAGCTCGATTGTATCATGTTGCTATCTAGCTAATGTCTCAGCTTGGGCTTTTCACAACAGACTTGCCCCCTCATGTATTATGTTTCATATTGCAATTCATAGCATTCGATCAAACACAGTCAGAGGGAATAGGCCTGTCGCGATATTCGATATACTGACTTATCATACGGTAAATGAAAATGAACTCGGTAATTTTTTTTCCCATGATTTTGGCATTTACGTGCTGTACATCTACATAGGGAAGTCACCAGAGTATTAGCTTGCCCCATTGACTGAATAAAACACTGCGCTGTTTTCTGTCGTCTCACGCAGCTCTCTGTCAGAGGCAGGGCCTCCCAAGTATGCAACAGTTATCCAGCCAGGATATCCACTGAACGGGGAAAAGACAACACGTTGCTCCGTTGTACAGACCATCGGCGTAGAATTGGGTATGGACATGTCCCTACCAATATTTCTGATTGAAGAGGGAAAAAATAAAAAAATAAAAATCATGCTCCATGCGCGGTCCACAAAAGGTTACTGTAGGTTTCCAGTGGGCAAAACACCACACAAAATTCACTCATGAATATTTGCTCTGGGGGCGTGGGCGTGAAAACAGCAAGCAAGTTTGGCTACAGTGTCAATTAGCAAGTGCAGTTGCAGTGCAGTGACCGGCTGCTAGCTAGCAAACGGTCCTTGAGGAAGGTAACAGATTAGCTCATAAAATTAATCAGTTAACAACAGTTCGTATTCAGGTGTGTAAAAACGACAACATACGAATATGACTGTTTTCTAAGTTCATGTGGCATGCAAATAATATGACTTGATACTGACAACAACTGGTGTTCATTAAGGTCACAAAGACATTATTAAAATCATATCAAATTGTGCTAATGTTGGCTAATATTGCACCTAGTCTTGCTTGTGAAGTGCCTGCAAACTTTAGCAGCCTACTAACCCTTAATTTGAAGTGCTTCAGTTAAGACCTGCAGAGAGCCCTGACCGAGTTCGTGTAACATGACACATGTAAACAACCCGATGGTGATGTGGACATTGTTTGTGGCCCAGACACCTTTTAAGCAAATAAAAGATTTTCATGTAATAAGCATAACAGCCTCCACCTTCTTGATCAGAAATTTTTGGTTATTCCCGCCTCTCTTTTGAAAACATCACATACTGAGTACATACATACGCTGAACTGATTGATTTTCGAGGGGGTTCATTTGAAAGCGGTAGGCTAAAAACTCTTCTCTGTAGAACCCTGTCACTCCCTCCCCTTTCCGCTCTGGGCTCAAGAAGACAACAAAAGGGCAATATACTGTAACAACCACCAATCAGAATTCCGATACATTCTGTTGCTAAGTAAAATTGTAACCTTTCAACGTGTCAAAAAAGTTCTAGAGCCCTCGTCCTGTTTTACCGTTAGATCAATCACATATCAGCTTAAACTAGTTTTAGAATGCTAGTTTAAAATCACACAGAAGATAGCCTACTCCCCCTGCCAGCCTAATGGAACGCAGTGTTTAAGGCTCCGTATATGTTTTACTTCCATTTATGAGGGAAAGGAACATACTCCCTCCTGACAGTCAATGCGTTATTCGCTTGTAAAACACATTTGAAAATTGGTAGAATGAGTTAATCATCACATACAAGATTTGCAATTAATCAAATTAATTGCATATTAATTCATGAATTACTACAGTTCTGAACTTCAAATTTTAAAAGTCTGGACTTTGGAGAGATGATTGATACTCTTTTGGTGGAACACAACGGAGCAAAATATTGTGACCCTCTAATGTTGGCCTGAAGTTGGTGCCACTGGGGGTTGGCATTGGGTTTTTGTCCCCACCAATGTTAATACCAAACCTACACCCTTGCCTACATGTTCTCGTTCTAATTGTTACTTTTATCCAAATGACAGCTGGTAATATATGTCGTTACTTTGCACTTTTTGTTTATCTGGGTATTAATCTTTGAGAAACTGGATTGGTAGAATGTTGCCTGTGAAGAAAAGTGTCTTTATTACCCTGTGCCAAGTTAATATTTACTTAAGCGCAATTTTGAAGAGCCAGAGATTGTATTTTATTTAATGTTTTTGTTGTGAGTGGTTTTGTTTGATTGTTTTCATTTCTTTAGGTTATTTATTTATATATTTTTTACGTTCCATTGTTGAATTGAATAAGTTGACTTAATTAAAGTTGACTGTTCTTTGAAAGGGTGTATTTGCATGATCATTAGTATTTTACTGGTGGCATAAAATTGTCTTGAAAAGAAGTCAACAATAATATCGTTTATCACAATTTCTGAGACAATATATCGCCTGACAAAATTTGTTATCGTGACAGGCCTAAGAGGGACTACACGATATCTCTTACTTTTCCATTATGGAAGTCTGAGTAGGAAAAAAAATCTATCAATCCTGTGTTGGTTTTGCATCATACAATAATAGGTTTCGTATCTGAAAGGGGCTTCTCTCTCTCAGTCCATTTCTCGCTCCCCCATGTCCCTCTCAGTCCATTTCTCGCTCCGCCATGTCCCTCTCAGTCCATTTCTCTCTCTCTCCCATGTCCCTCTCAGTCCATTTCTCTCTCTCTCCCATGTCCCTCTCAGTCCATTTCTCTCTCTCCCATGTCCCTCTCAGTCCATTTCTCTCTCTCCCATGTCCCTCTCAGTCCATTTCTCCCTCTCCCATGTCCCTCTCAGTCCATTTCTCCTTCTCCCATGTCCCTCTCAGTCCATTTCTCCCTCTCCCATGTCCCTCTCAGTCCATTTCTCCCTCTCCCATGTCCCTCTCAGTCCATTTCTCCCTCTCCCATGTCCCTCTCAGTCCATTTCTCTCTCCCCCATGTCCCTCTCAGTCCATTTCTCGCTCCCCCATGTCCCTCTCAGTCCATTTCTCTCTCCCCCATGTCCCTCTCAGTCCATTTCTCTCTCCCCCATGTCCCTCTCAGTCCATTTCTCTCTCTCCCATGTCCCTCTCAGTCCATTTCTCTCTCTCCCATGTCCCTCTCAGTCCATTTCTCTCTCTCCCATGTCCCTCTCAGTCCATTTCTCCCTCTCCCATGTCCCTCTCAGTCCATTTCTCCCTCTCCCATGTCCCTCTCTGTCCATTTCTCTCTCTCCCATGTCCCTCTCTGTCCATTTCTCTCTCCCCATGTCCCTCTCTGTCCATTTCTCTCTCCCCATGCCCCTCTCTGTCCATTTCTCTCTCCCCATGTCCCTCTCAGTCCATTTCTCTCTCCCATGTCCCTCTCAGTCCATTTCTCTCTCTCCCATGTCCCTCTCAGTCCATTTCTCTCTCTCCCATGTCCCTCTCAGTCCATTTCTCTCTCTCCCATGTCCCTCTCAGTCCATTTTTCTCTCTCCCATGTCCCTCTCAGTCCATTTCTCTCTCTCCCATGTCCCTCTCAGTCCATTTCTCTCTCTCCCATGTCCCTCTCAGTCCATTTCTCTCTCCCCCATGTCCCTCTCAGTCTATTTCTCTCTCCCCATGTCCCTCTCAGTCCATTTCTCTCTCCCCATGTCCCTCTCAGTCCATTTCTCTCTCCCCATGTCCCTCTCAGTCCATTTCTCTCTCCCATGTCCCTCTCAGTCCATTTCTCTCTCCCATGTCCCTCTCTGTCCATTTCCCTCTCCCCATGTCCCTCTCTGTCCATTTCTCTCTCCCCATGTCCCTCTCTGTCCATTTCTCTCTCCCCCATGTCCCTCTCTGTCCATTTCTCTCTCTCCCATGTCCCTCTCTGTCCATTTCTCTCTCTCTCCCATGTCCCTCTCAGTCCATTTCCCTCCCCATGTCCCTCTCTGTCCATTTCCCTCCCCATGTCCCTCTGTCCATTTCCCTCCCCATGTCCATTTCCCTGCCTGTCTCTCCCCCATCTCTGTCCATGCCTCTCCCCCATCTCTCTTTCCATCCCTCTCCCCATCTCTGTCCATTTCTCTCCATCCCTCTCTCCCCCCTTCCCCTGTCTCCCCAAGAAATTAACTGTGTGGTGGTCTGAAGAGGAGAGAGATAACTTAGCTAGTTAAAGCCGTCATAAATAACTCACCACCTTGAGAGGATGTTAATGAATTTAAACTATTTAAAATGCGGGTATACCACCCAGCCCATTGCACATCCACACACACTGCATACACACAACAGTAGAGAAAGTCTTTGTGCTTCATAGCATACATGTTTTATACATTTGTTTGTTGCAGGTTGAATATTTAAATATTATTCAAATAATTCCTTGAAATGTTCATTTTTACCTGAAAAGCCCATGACCAGTTAAAACATATATATGTAAGCATTTTTAATAAAATACTATGAGATTATAGCCAAAGATACAATAACTGGGCTAATGATTATGGCTGAAATTTAACATTCAGCATTTAAACTGTCAGTACTTTCTTTTCAGCTTGATTTGAGCACCAACACAGCACATGTATCAGCCATAACATTAAAACCACCTGCCTAACACTGTGCCACCAAAACAGCTCTGACCCGTCGAGGCACAGTCTCCTCAAGACCTCTGAAGGTGTGCTGTGGTCTCTGGCACCACTTCACAGATGCAAATTTTTTAACATGTTCCATTTCGTGCTCGTTTCATGCTGTGACTATCAGTAGTGTCCTGAGTGAATGACAGACTGGTCTAGCAGTGAAGACAATTATCAACATGCTCTCAAGAAAAAAGTTTTGAGTACAAACAGAGTTTCATAATCTCATTAAAGAGTTGAAGCTGAGAGACAATGTTGGACAACAAGAAGAAGAAATGCTCAGTGTTCTGCATTCACGGGTGAAATAACATGGTGTTTTATTCCCATTTTTAAATCAAGAGTTTGGTCTTTCAGTTCAAGATCAGCATCTATTCATGTTCAGATTTTGCAAATGTTTCCCCCCACTCGCTCTCAAACAGCCCCTACTCACGTGTAAATTTGCTCTGCTTCCACTCAAAAGACCTGCCCTCTCCCTCTCAAATAACACCTGCTTGCACTCAGACGGCTTCGTGTGCTCACGAATCTTCTGCTCACAGATGTAAAATCTTTAAGTGAAATGAATAAATACTGCACTACAATTCAAAGAACACACTCTAGATTAAAGAGGAGAATAAAACTCCATAGAAATACAGCCTCTCAGCTCCCAGCCGTGAGTGACACCAGCACATAGCAAAGGCTCGCTGCAACATTCGAGAAGGTTTTCCCAGCTGTCTGTGTCATCACATGACATATATTCCACATAATGTTTGATGCATTTATTTGAGGTGCTTAAGCTCAGAAAAGTTGACCTTGGTGTGAAAAAATAAATAAATACTGACTGTGTTGTGGAACATTCACATTCTGTGTGAAAGTACTCATTACAAAAAGTCCGAAAAAAATATACTGATGTGCAAATTAATCGCATGAAAAACACCCCTGGTGTGTAAAGGTCTTAAGTTGTAAGGCAGAATCTCCATGGTCCTGTTTATCCATCACATCCCACAGATGCTCCATCGGCTTGAGTTCTGGGGAATCTGGAGGCCAAGTCAATACTTTTAACTGTTTGTCATGTTCCTCAAATCATGCCTGAACAATTTTTGCAGCATGGCAGGGAGCATTATCTCAAACAGCCCCTACTCACGTGTAAATTTGCTCTGCTTCCACTCAAAAGACCTGCCCTCTCCCTCTCAAATAGCACCTGATATTAGGGAATACTGGTGCCATACAGAAGTGTACTTGGTTTATAGCAATGTTTAGGTAGGTGGTATGAGTCAAAGTAATTTCCAGATGAATACCAGAATCCACAGTTTCCCACACTGTGAAAAATGTCCGTAGAATTAACAGTGAATTTATGTAAAATCATGACATAAAAAAAACTGTAAATACAATAACAATGAAGCAGTGTGTAATTTACATCAATATATTGTAAAACTCCTAACCAAATACCACTGTTAATTTAACAGTAAGAATGTTGAATTGATCATTTTTTTTGTAGAATTTACAAATTGTTGTAGTTTAAACACAGAGAAACTGTAATACTAAACCAGAATGTGATAGTTAAAATTACCTGTTAAAAAAAATTAAAAACGCCCACTGTTGTGGCTCAGTCGACTAAGGCGCCATACCATGAATCCGGGGACCCGGGTTCGATTCCGACCTGAGGTAATTTCCCGATCCCTCCCTGTCTCTCTCTCTCCAGCTCATTTCCTGTCTCTACACTGTCCTATCCAATAAAGGTGAAAAAAGCCCCCCAAAAAAAATCTGTCTAGTAGATCATTGCTTGTAACCATCATTTTGAATCATTGTTTATTGTACAATGAATATCCGTAAAATTAACAGTTATGTATTGATTATTGTACACTGAATACCTGTAAAATGTACATTTAGTACATTTATGTACATTTATCATTAATTGTACATGGAATCCCAGTGAAATGTACAAGTTATTCTGTAATGTTGTTTACATTTCACTGTATTTTTAACAGGATTATTCTGGCAACCACAGCTGCCAGTATTTTTCCGTAAAAACAACGGATATATTTTTTTTTTTTACAGTGCAGCAGAACATTACCCAGAGCATCACACTGCCTCTGCCAGCTTGCCTTCTTCCCATAGTACATCCTGGTACCATTTCTTCCCCATGTAAGCCACACGCACAAAAAAACCCACACCCTGTTTGCATGATGCAAAAGACAACATGATTCATCAGACCAGGCCACCTTCTTCCATTGCTCTATAGTCTAGTTCTGATGCTCAAGTGCCCACTGCAGGCACTTTCAGTAGTGGACAGAAGTCTGCATTTGTAATCTGACCAGTCTGCAGCTACACAGCCCCAAACATAGCAAGGTGTGATGCACTGTGCGATTTGACACCTTTCTATCACAGCCAACATTAACTTTTTTTTTTTAAAAGCAATTTGTGCTACAGTAGCTCTTATGTGGGATCGGACCAGAGAAGCTAGCCTTCACGCCACACATGCATCAATGAGCCTTCGGCACCCATGACCCTGTTGCCAATTACATTACATTGCAGGCATCTAAGCAGATGCTCTTATCCAACATACGACATACCCAAAGCAGCCTGAGGAGCAGTTGGGGGTTCGGTGCCTTGCTCAAGGGCACTTCAGCCATTCCTGCTGAACCAGCAACCTTTTGGTCCCAAAGCTGTTTCTCTAACCGTTAGGCCATGGCTTCCCCGGTTATCCTTCTATATACCACTTTTGGTAGGTAGGTACTAACCACTGCATACTAGGAACACCCCACAAGATGTGTCATTTTGAAGATACTCAGACCCAGTCATCGAGCCATCACAATCTGGCCCTTGTCACAGTGGTGTAGTAGTTAGCGCTGTCGCCTCACAGCAAGAAGGTCCGGGTTCGAGCCCCATGGCCGGCGAGGGCCTTTCTGTGCGGAGTTTGCATGTTCTCCCCGTGTCCGCGTGGGTTTCCTCCATGTGCTCCGGTTTCCCCCACAGTCCAAAGACATGCAGGTTACAGGGGTGATAGCGTTCCGGCGCCGTGCCAGATTTCTGGCGTACCGCGGCGCCGGAAAAAAAAAAAAAAATCTAGTTCGCCCATTATCCTGTGCCATTCTGAGATGCGCAGATAGACAGTAAAGGGAATTCGTTCCCTTTACTGTCTATCTGCGCATCTCAGAATGACACAGGATAATGGGCGAACTAGATTTTTTTTTTTCCAGCGCCGCGGTACGCTGGAAATCCGGCGCGGCGCCGGCACGCTATCACCCCTGAGGTTAGGTTAACTGGTGACTCTATTGACCGTAGGTGTGAATGTGAGTGTGAATGGTTGTCTGTGTCTATGTGTCAGCCCTGTTATGACCTGGAGACTTGTCCAGGGTGTATGGCGACTTGTCCAGGGTGTACCCCGCCTTTCGCCCGTAGTCAGCTGGGATAGGCTCCAGCTTGCCTGCGACCCTGTAGAACAGGATAAAGCGGCTACAGATAAATGAGATGAGACTTTACCTGTCAGTAGTTTGAATGTTATGTCTGATCAGTCTATATCTGACTAGAATAGAATGCCTTTGTCACTGCATAAATGTACAACGAAATTTAGTTCATCATAGGAGAGCAAAGCCGCTGCATACGTGTGCGCTGCCATTCTGGGGCACTTCAGCCCAAGGCCGTCCCATGTTAACCTAACTGCATGTCTTTGGACTGTGGGGGAAACCGGAGCAGGCACAGGGAGAACATGCAAACTCCACACAGAAAGGCCCCCGGTGGCCGCTGGGCTCGAACCCAGAACCTTCTTGCTGTGAGGCGACAGTGCTAACCACTTACACCACCGTGCCGCCATGTATATGTACAGTATGTAGCATTTTGATGATAACGTGGTGACAAAAGTGCACAGACATTTGGAGTTTTGTTTCATTTGATATTTAAAAAAGTCTCTAATCAACAAATTAATTGCCCCTTTTAACAGCCAAAATTACACCATATAACATTTTCTTTTTCCATTTCACACCTGGATATAGCCGGTTATTACACAGACTATCACTGTATTAATAAGATGATATATTGGTTCCTTAATTATTAGGAGTATAATGATGTATAGCAGTGCATCGTGCCATGATGCAAAAATGATGTGCATTGTGGAAAGTTACAATATTAGAATTCTATCAATTATGGCCTTTTCACAACAGCCGTGCGATTTTTTGGTCATACGATTTCGCAGGCCCGGGGGGCCGTAGACAGGTCGCAGACAAATTCACAAGATATCCAGACAGGTCCACACAGGTCATAGACATTGGAAGGCAGCAGTACGATGCTTGTACAACCCCGATTCCAAAAAAGTTGGGACAAAGTGCAAATTGTAAATAAAAACGGAATGCAATGATGTGGAAGTTTCAAAATTCCATATGTTTAAACTGAGAAAATGTATCATTTAAAGAGAAAAATTAGGTAATTTTAAATTTCATGACAACAACACATCTCAAAAAAATTGGGACAAGGCCATGTTTACCACTGTGTAAGGTATTAGGCAGAGACCCGTCCACCCGTAAATTTGACGGGCGATTGCCGATTTCAACGGGCAAGTATACACACAGACGGATACTGAAACGGACGATAATGCCGAAAATTTTCGCACATGAATACTCCCACATGTCATCCGATAAATCCAGTTATGTTCCGCCCACACACGGACTGGCCATCGGGAGTAGCGGGAGTTTTCCCGGTGGGCTGGTGGTTCAGCGTGGGCCGGCGGAGAAAAAAAAAAAAAAAACAGTTGCGCGCTGGCCTTTAATATGATAAGCAATGTTAACAGTTTCTTTAACAAACTGTTAACATTGCTTATTACAGTTGCGCGCTGGCCTTTAATATGATAAGCAATGTTAACAGTTTGTTAAAGAAACTGTTAACATTGCTTATCATATTAAAGGCCAGCGCGCAACTGTTTTTTTTTTTTTTCTCCGCTGGCCCACACTGAACCACCGGCCCACTGGGAAAACTCCCGCTACTCCCGATGGCCAGTCCGTGTGTGGTTCCGCCATCATTTACAAATCGTAAGAAACACAGTTTAATACGAAAAATACTGAAAACTTGAAATGAAAAATCAGAATATTTCATCGTTTCCGCCATTTTGGCCCGCACTGAATCTTGTAACATGCGGACTGAATAAATCGCGAATTCTGATTGGTCGAAAATTGCCAAACACCCTGCGTTGTAGTTTCCTCTTTCTTGGCGGGAGAACCGCATTTTTTTTTGCTGACTCACTCTTCTGGATCAAGATGAATCCCAACAAACGCCCCAAATTGAATGTGACAAAAACTGATTCGTTTTTCCACAAAAAGACAGAAAAGGTATGTGTGATACATTGATTAACAAGGGGGGTTCATTGGGGTATGGTAAAATAGAATACTGTTGGGTTTTTTTTTGAATTAAATACTGTAACTAGATCAAAAGATTATATACAATTCATTGTTGTTTATTTTCTTTTCACTTTTGTTACCAAATCAAACACCATACATACATCTGATACATTCAGGAGTGAAACTGAAAAAAATACAAAGTAAAAATATGCAATATTTCTGATCAAAAATTACACGCCATTTCACCCTGAAAATGTCCTAGAATGCAGGAAATGAAGTCTAAATTTCAAAAATTTTCTGGGGGGGCATGCCCCCAGACCCCCCTAGAGGGACTTCGCGCCTGCGGCGCTCGTCTTCGCACCTGCGGCACTTATCAGGATTATATAAAATATTATTTTTGACTGGTAAATTTCTTTTTCTGCCTAATACCCTACCACTGTGAGACATCCCCTTTTCTCTTTACAACAGTCTGTAAACGTCTGGGGACTGAGGAGACAAGTTGCTCAAGTTTAGGGATAGGAATGTTAACCCATTCTTGTCTAATGTAGGATTCTAGTTGATCAACTGTCTTAGGTCTTTTTTGTCGTATCTTCCGTTTTATGATGCACCAAATGTTTTCTATGGGTGAAAGATCTGGACTGCAGCCTGGCCAGTTCAGTACCCGGACCCTTCTTCTACGCAGCCATGATGCTGTAATTGATGCAGTATGTGGTTTGGCATGGTCATGTTGGAAAATGCAGGGTCTTCCCTGAAAGAGACGTCATCTGGATCAGTTGACAGCTCAGCCCCTCTCTTCACCCGAGTGTCCAAGACATAGGACATTGATCCTAGGAGCTATGTTGTCGGGGGCATTATGCCCCTATCAGGGTTTCCCAAGGCAGACAGGTCCTAGGTGACAGGCCAGACCAAGAGCAGTTCATCAAAAACCCCTATGGAGAAAAAAGCAAGGACCGTGACGTCGCCCGGTATGACGCAGCCGGGGCCCCACCCTGGAGCCAGGCCCGGGGTTGGGGCTCGTATGCGAGCGCTTGGTGGCTGGGCCTTTGCCCATGGGGCCCGGCCGGGCTCAGCCCGAAGAGGTGACGTGGGCCCGACCTCCTGTGGGTTCACCACCCACAGAGGTAGCAGTAGGGGATTGGTGCAGTGTGGATTGGGTGGCAGTCGAAGGCAGGGGCCTCGACGACCTGATCCCCGGACACAGCGGCTGGCTGTTGGGACATGGAATTCTCTGAATCTTTTGATGATATTATGCACTGTAGATGATGATATGTTCAAACTCTTTGCAATTTTACATGGTCAAACTCCCTTCTGATATTGCTCCACTATTTGTCGGCGCAGAATTAGGGGGATTGGTGATCCTCTTCCCATCTTTACTTCTGAGAGCTGCTGCCACTCCAAGATGCTCTTTTTATACCCAGTCATGTTAATGACCTATTGCCAATTGACCTAATGAGTTGCAATTTGGTCCTCCAGCTGTTCCTTTTTTGTGCCTTTAACTTTTCCAGCCTCTTATTGCCCCATCCCAACTTTTTTGAGATGTGTTGCTGTCATGAAATTTCAAATGAGCCAATATTTGGCATGAAATTTCAAAATGTCTCACTTTCGACATTTGATACACTGTAAACCCGAATAAGTTGAGTTTACTTAAAAAAATTGAGGAAGGTGGTTGCCTTAAAAAAAATAAGTAATTATTAATGATTGAATTGAGTACCTTAAACTTACCAGAAGATTGTAAGTTTAAGGTACTCAATTCAATCATTAATAATTACTTATTTTTTTAAGGTAACCACTTTCCTCAATTTTTTTTAAGTAAACTCAACTTATTCGGGTTTACAGTGTATGTTGTCTATGTTCTATTGTGAATACAATATCAGTTTTTGAGATTTGTAAATTATTGCATTCCGTTTTTATTTACAATTTGTACTTTGTCCCAACTTTTATGGAATCGGGGTTGTACAGCTGTCTTATGGATCGCACAGTGTTGCCAGCCTGAACGTACGAAAAAGGCACAAATTTGCAGGGCAGCCGCAAGATGGCCGGGCAGCTGCCATGCAAATTTGCAAGACTGCCGCAAGGCTATCGTAGGAATTTGCCAAACTTTCTTGCAGCCACCCTACGACACACAAGATTTTGCAAGGCAGCCGCATGATTGCCTGACGTTGTTTGTGCGTTCATTGTACAAATTCGCCCGGGGTTGCAGAGGGTATAAATGCAAGGGGAAGTGTCAACAGCTGTCACTTGTTCTTCAGAGTTTGTCAGGAAAACATCTCTTCGTGATGGCCAGCCCACCACAGAGGCTGCATGTTGCCGGACTCAGAAGAATGCTACATGATGAAGAAGAGTGCCATGACACTATTTTGGCACTGCTTATCAGTGAGCGTCAATGTCAAAGAAGACAAGAGAGGCATTGGTGGGTCAAGCCATGGATTGAGTGGCGTCGGCTGTTTGGCCAGTATCACACCCTCTTCCGGGAGCTTGAGAGGGAGTCCAAGGGTGACTACATGAGCTATATGAGTGATTCCACGCTTATGGGTACTGAAATGGGGACATGAACTTATTTTTAAAAATTCACCTAAAACCATTTCTTTTTTTTACCATCAGGTCACAAAACATGTAATCTTTAATGAATGATATGTTAAAAGATAACTTTAATTTTCTGAGATGTAATAAAAACATATTTATATGCCAAAGTCAGAACGTAACAGAAGTGTTGTGGACTTGGACTCCTTCCCTCTATATATTCTCAATTTTAACAATGTAGAATTACTTTTTGAAACATAGGAAGGTGATGTTTTAGCAAATATAATTAATAAACATGTGTAGTAGAATAAACATACACATTCTTTCAATAAGATTAACATGGTATATAGCTAGATTGTAATTAATTTGTAACAGACGCGAGATGGACAATCGTAACAGAAGTAATGTAACAGACATCATTTTGGAACTCATAGGCTTGACTTTGGCATATAAATATATTTTATTACATCTCAGAAAATTAAAGTTATCTTTTAACATATCATTCATTAAAGATTACATGTTTTGTGACCTGATGGTAAAAAAAGAAATGGTTTTAGGTGAATAAGTTCATGTCCCCATTTCAGTACCCATAAGCGTGGAATCACTCATATAAGGATGAGCCACGACATGTTTGCTGAGTTGCTGCTACGGGTCACCCCGCGCATCACCAAGTCCAATAGGCAAGTACAGCATTTGCTTGCCATTTCAAATTGCAATATATGCAGCTACTGTATAATTTATAGTAAAATCTTATTTTGGTCATATGCTTTCTGTTTACAGGGGTCGTGGTTCCATTGAGCCCAGGGAGAAGTTGGTGATAACACTTCACTTTTTAGCCACCGGGATAAGTTTCAAGTCCTTACAGTACACGCATTCAGGATGGCACACACCACCATCTCCCTCTTTGTTCCCGAGGTGTACCGGGCGATCCATGATATGTACAGAGGGGAGCTCTTCACCCTGCCTTCTACCCCTGACCAATGGAGTGAAGTAGCGCATAAGTTCGGCAATCGGTGGAACTTCCACCATGCTTGTGGTGCCATAGATGATAAACATGTCACCATCAAGCCGCACCGGTCCGGGAGCGAATTCTTCAACTACAAAGGGTTCTGCTCCGTTGTGCTGCTGGGTGTGGCGGATGCAGAGTACAAGTTCCTGTGGACAGCAAACGGGTCAGCATCCGATGCTGGCATCTTCAGTGAATGCTCCCTACGGGCCACCCTTGAGGACACCACTATCGGTTTCCCTCCGGCTGAGCCACTCCCGCAAGATGACCATATCCCATTCTTCAAACTGGAAGATGACGCTTTTCCGCTGCGGACCTGGCTGATGAAGCCGTACTCAATGAAAGGGATGACACATGAACAGAGTGTATTCTCAACTATCGGCAGTCCCAGGCCAGACACGTCATGGAGAATGCCTTCGGCATCTTGGCGCACCAGTGGAGGTGTTTGCTGATGACCATGCAATTCAGCGCTGCCTGTGCCATCAGCATTGTCCTGGGTGCCCCAACACTGCACACCTGGATGTAGACCAGAGCCCCAGAACTTCAGCTGCCCGAGGACAACCAGGGCAATGTTATCCCCAGTGCTTGGCGTCAGAGCCACCAGCTTCTTCACTGACAGCAGCACAGAGGCCCCCTCGTCACACGTGAAGGAAAAGATACAAAGGGGCTATGTGCCCATTACAACAGTCCAGTGGGAAGGCTTCCATAGCAGGACCAGATTGTGTGAACAAGACTTGTAGCATTTGTGTCATGATGAGATTAGGACTTGAAGCATTGATATATGTTGGAATAAAAGTTATGAACGTGATGTATTTTGTTTGGTATATCTAGCAATGTGTCCCAAACCATACCAAAGTGTACTAAAAAAAAAAAAGTGTATTAATTTTTTTTTAAAAAGCCAAAGTTTACTTTATATAAATTAGTTAAAAAAAAAGTTAACCTTAGAAAAAGTTTTTTTTTTTTAAAAAGTTCCAAAAAATGTCAAAGTTTACTTCAGACAAAGAGATGTTCACATGAAATCTCGACAGCATGTGTTGGGTGGTCTGAGCAGATCTGCCTTATATAGAGGGAGAAAGACGTACTGCTGCTACAGTGCAGCCGCAGGGCACTGCACACCCACTGTGCGAATTTGTGCGGCTGTCATACGTTTCGCAGCAGTCTTGCAGCAGCCTTGCAACAAAACGCAAGGCTGCTGCAAGGTGTTCGTGTAGCGTTTGTCGTGCGAAGGCCACACAGCAACAAGACTTGATTGATAGCTGCCCCAGCCTGACACCGTGAGAAATTGTATGTCAATTGTGCGGGCGCCTCAAGGCTGCCGTGCAACCTCCAAAAATCGCCTGAATTTCACAAAGAAAATGTGCATGTCAAAAATCCAGTTTGCGATGTTGACAGCCCTGCGACCTTGAGAATTTGTAAGGATGCACAGTTTTTACTACCAGAGGCCCCAACCTGCACATCCCACAGAGTTAAAATATAGAGCACACTGGTCACATGATCATGGCCTTTTGTGGAGAGCCTGCATCATTACCAGGAATCACCTGCACATGTGAATCCTAAAAGCCTGGGATCACATGCATTCTACATTATACAGTTACACAACTGTGTTATAAAAGCAAAATAAAGAGCACTTTGGTAGGTTTCAAATGACAATCCCCACACTTCTGCATCTACGCTGCTCAAGAAAGAGGCCGCAGAAACTGGACATTTTATCTGACTGAGATTCCATTTCTGCTACAGACCTCATTATATTTCAGTCAATCATTTTATCCGGGAGGGCGGCACGGTGGTGTAGTGGTTAGCGCTGTCGCCTCACAGCAAGAAGGTCCGGGTTCGAGCCCCGTGGCCGGCGAGGGCCTTTCTGTGTGGAGTTTACATGTTCTCCCCGTGTCCGCGTGGGTTTCCTCCAGGTGCTCCGGTTTCCCCCACAGTCCAAAGACATGCAGGTTAGGTTAACTGGTGACTCTAAATTGACCTTAGGTGTGAATGTGAGTGTAAATGGTTGTCTGTGTCTATGTGTCAGCCCTGTGATGACCTGGCGACTTGTCCAGGGTGTACCCCGCCTTTCGCCCGTAGTCAGCTGGGATAGGCTCCAGCTTGCCTGCGACCCTGTAGAACAGGATAAAGCGGCTAGAGATAATGAGATGAGATTTTATCCGGGTCAGAGATTGTGTCTATTCAACCAAATTCTTGAGAGAATTTATAAATGTATTTATAGGCATAATCAGGTGAAAATTCAAACTCAATCCAAACTGCTTGAAACTGCTCTCGTTAAATTCAGAACTGAATGCTAAACAACATACTTTTTGTATAATTAATGTTTATCCATTCCTGAGGTATTACAAATCAAAGATTGAAAAAAAACGGCTTAATTTTTAGAAAGCTGACATATTAGGTATTAAGATAACATGGTCCAAAATGGGCCTAATTAATGAACGAGATAAATTTTTTTTCTTAATAACTTTTCTATTTTTCAAGATATTTACACGGAAATTGGCAGGCACATAGATGGTTGTATACTGAATACAGAATTTTAAAAAATTAGTAAAAACAAATTATACAAATTAGCATTTAATTAGTATTAATTATGCTAGTTAGGTAAAACTGTTAAATCAGTACACTCTTCTTCAAAGTTTCACCAAATGGCTTTATTTGTGCAATACAAAGCTGATCTTAACTTCATTTATACATCACAAAGAAGGAGAAATCAATGTTAATTATAAAATATGCATAAATAAGCACTAAATGTCATTCACTCCTACCATTCTCTCTGAAAATAAAGTAATAAAAGAATATTTTTAATACTCTGTGCTCTGTAGGTAGGCGTTTGTATTTCTACGTAGGGCCTACTAGTGTCTGTATGAAAGAATACAAAATGATTATTTTGATTAATATTCACAGTTTTCAAGGCTAACCTCGAAAAAACTGAGCCACAGCCAATAAAACAATTCCAATTAATTGAAATGAAATTGATACTCACATTTCTGACTTCTGGGTCTTTTAAAATATCATTCCAACCACTAAGATCTCTATATTTTTCCATCAAAACAACTACAGTTATATTCTACAATAGTTATTTCCATGAATCAGTTTGGTTTTAAAAAAATAAGTAGGTAAAGCTATGAAAACTCACTTCAAAATCTTCCATGAATCATAACATCAACACTAGCTGATAAAAATTTTTGCTGAATACTTCATCTGAAGCAGTGAGAGCGAAAGAACATCCTTATAAAAGTAACCTGATTGATATTCATGAGTAATCCAGTCAGAAACCAATCAGAAGAAAGCCTGACCACTTTCCCGTGACTCAAAAAGCACCAGCAGTTTCCTGACGTCACGCGAGCAGAGAGTGCACTCCGTTGTACCAGCTGCAACCTGCCATTACTCCCAAAGTACTAAATAGAGCTTAACAAGATAGATTTCTTTGGAAAGCTGAGATTATAAGCTTTTTAATGATAGTATTCACAATAGAAAATATTCAAGAGTTAAGCAATGACAGATCTGGAAACTTAGTGTCTCTGCATGCACAATTTTCACAGCACGGCCAGCGAGCCTCTGATATGCCTATTTATTTATTTTTAAGAAATGGTGAACCTGTAGTACATTTTGTTTACAATATTAAAACACCTTTAGCAGGTTTTGCAACTTTTTCAGTTGTAATTTCTTTTTCATTTAAATTTTGCGGGCAGCATGGTGGTGTTGTGGTTAGCACTGTCGTCTCACAGCAAGAAGGTTCTGGGTTTGAACCTCACGCCTGACTGTAGCCTTTCTGTGTGGAGTTTGCATGTTCCCCTTGTGTCTGCATGGGTTTCCTCCAGGTGCTCTGGTTTCCTTCCACATTCCAAAGACATGTGGATTAGACCAACCGGTTACTCTAAATTGTTTGAGAGTGTGAATGGCTGGCTGTCTCTGTATTAAAACACTTTCAGCAATTGGTTCCAGCTTCCCCACGACCCACAACGGATAAGTGGTTTAGATAATGGATGGATAAATTGAATTGCGAATGCAGCATCATGAATCATAACCAGGAGTCACCCCCCACTAAATCACTGAAATTTTCACATCTAATTATTTTTTTTTCCACTGCAATAAAAGGTGACATGTTGCTGTGTGTCAGCCCTGCACACTTTGGCACGCACACCAGAAGGACTCTCGGATGCGCTCCGGACAGCGCACGTGCCAAGTGGACTTGGCACGTTAACGAGGCTCACCTGCACATGATTAAGGTGCATCAGCATGCCTATATAAAGGCACCAAAAACACACATTCAGTGTGAAGTATTAACCCTCTGGGGTCGAGAGCTTCGCCAGTGAAGCTCGACAGGTTTAGAACGAGTAGGTCATGTATTTAGATTAATATCTTCACGAGTTTATAATCATACAAGCATGATCAACATATTGACAACCTTTACACTTTCCTATGTGCCCACTGCCAAACAATATTATACTTTTTAAATTACCTAAATTAGAAGAAACATAAAACTTGTCACCTTACTCAGTCACACCACAGTCAGAGCGCGCTGAGCACACACTTGCGCATTCATAAAAGACTACCATGCAGTTAACACGTGAATAATCACTTTCACTCTTTCGGGTTCAATTGGTTTCTCTTTCGTGGTGGGAACACTCACTGTAAACAAGATAAAATCTGTCAGACACAGTTTAGGCTATTTAGAGGTAAAACTTGAGATGGCATGCAGATTTTATGCATTTTGGACGATTCAGGACAGCGATTCAATTTCAGGACAGTGCATCAATTCATGATTTAGGACAGCGATTCAATTCAATCTTATGGACTACGACACTGATAAGTGGAGATTTTTTGTTTTAAAATTTTGACTCAATCCAAAGATCAACTTGAGTAAGTGTAAATATTTCTTCTATTTATTATGAGCAGATCGGTTGATACGAGTGCACTGTAGTACATACACAGGAAAAATGACTGAGTAGTTTTTCCAGAGTTAAAAGTATTTTCCTCAAAAATAGTTAAATTTTGTTCTATTTTGAGTTTGGAGAGTAAAATATGGAGTGGGAGCAAAATTAAAGTAATTGTGTAACAGCAGGTTGCGACTCTGAACTGAATAAAATAGTACAAGATTTAATTTCAAGACACACTGAATAGAGTCAAATACCAAAATAAAATCAAATACCAGATAAATGAAGCTGCTGTAAAAAGCAGTTTTAGAACTGTATGGAATGTGGGAAAAAACATTCCCTTACCCATTGTGACTTGACCTGGTGGGATTAAGAGTTGGCAGTGGGAGGGGGTTTTCACTCTTCTCATTGAATGGAATGGAAATTTTTACTCTTCTCATTGAATACCCCTCCCACTGCTAACCCTTTATCCAAAAACAATAGGACAAATTTTTGATGGCCAGTTAATTGTCCAAATCAATGGAGTAGATTTAAGTTTTTGTGCTTGATACATTCCTACGACTAAACAGAAATCACTTCAAGAGATCAAAACAGTTTGTCACAATGGGTATGGTCATGTTTTTTCCACACATTCCAACACAGTTCTAAAACTGCTTTTTACATCATCACCATTTATCTGTTTTTTTAAAGTACAATCATGACATACATACTACATAGATATTATTGTAGCTGAACTTGTGCTGAATACAAAAAAAGGTATGTCTTTGAAAATACTGCTCAGATATGTTGAAACTGACCAAAAAAAAATAGGAGCATGCCAAAATCATTGAAATGCCAGAAAACATCCTCAGACCCCAGAGGGTTAAGTTTGTCGTGACACTTTACCGAGCCTTATTCCCGTGGTTCATTTCCTGGTTTTGCTGTCACTTTGGCACGTGCACCAGGACTCCTGGGTGTGCTCTGAACTGTGTGCACACCAAGCGGACTCTTGCATGCAGCTGTTAACGAGGCTCACTTGCACATAATTAAAGGTGCATCAGCATGCCTATATAAAAGACACTGAAAATGCACATTCAATGCAAAGTATTGAGTTCGTTGTGACACTTTACCGAGTTTTGTTCTCATGGTTCATTTCCTGGTTTTCTGAATCCTGTTCGTTTCCATTTTGTCTGTGCCTAGTATACTCCGTCTGTGCCTTGCCTGACCCATTGCTAGTTTCCTCATTTACGATATTGCCTGCCAAATTAGATTGTTTGCCAATTATTTCTCATTTAAATAAAATATTAATTCTGCACTTACATCCATCTCCTACCAATCCCTAACAGTATGTAGGTTATAGGACTAAACTATGCAGTAAATTTTGAATGCTGAATTATGTATTTGTGTATTAACTAGCAAGAAATTAGGTGGGGTTTTTTTACTTTTTTTCCTTTTTCTTTTTTTACATTTTCTTTCAAAGCTCTCACGGTGGTGTAGTGGTTAGCACTGTTGCCTCACAGCAAGAAGGTTCTGGGTTTGAGTCCAGCAGCCGATGGGGGCCTTTCTGTGTGGAGTTTGCATGTTCTCCCTGTGTCTGCGTGGATTTCCCCCGGGTGCTCCAGTTTCCCCCACAGTTCCAAGACGTGGTTAGGTTAACATAGGGCGGCAATGGTCTGAGGCTGAGCTAAAGTGCCCTTGACCAAGGCACCTAACCTCCAACTGCTCCCTGGGCAATGTAACATAGCTGCCCACTGCTCTGGGTATGTGTGTGCACTCAGCAGAAAATGACTAATGGTGAGCCATTTCATGTTTGACAATGTTATGCACACATTTCAGAATTACAGAAACAGAATAACTGTAGTATTTTCAGATAAAGTACCACAAGGACCATCAGATGTCGAAAACCGTACATTGACATATGCAATAATAAAAATTTGACTGCAATGAATGTGGGTCAAAACTGCTACAATTTCAAGGATTTTTTTCATCTGATTTTTTCAATGAGGAAATTCTGTATTGTAATATAATATGATTTCAACTTATTGGATGCACCGTTTGTGCTAGTGTATCATATTTCTTCATCTTTCAAGCTGAAGTACACCATTTTGTTGCAAAATATACATCTTGTTGGACCACGCATGAAATGTCTGCAATGTGACAGATTTACTATTGAGATATTTTCTGTCAAACTTATCAAGCTCATGATGTTAAATTTGCATTTAATATCTAGTTTATAATGAATTTCTCATCTACAAAGTATCCAGATGGGAAAAAAATGTTCACAATATAACTTCCTAATACTACTGAGGTATGATTCAAAATGGTATGTCAAAATGACAAATCTCCGTAGTGCCCGTAGGCCCCCCTATGTACACAATGCTGAGAGACATACAATGAGCTCAGTACAATAACTATGAAGGATCTTTAGTAACAACACAATATGTCTATATGGTACTTGGAATGTCTTGCTGAATTACATAATGCAGAACAATTAACTCAATTGTGTCCGTAGCCCATCTATAGCGTCCATTGGCCCCATGTTATCTCATAGAAAGAGTCAATTACATAAAAACCTATAGGCAACTTATTGAAGTAATCAGGAAAAATTATTCATTTTCTCTGTATGTGACACAGAAACAAATACACAAGGAAGTTTTTTTCATGATATCTGGAAGATTTAATTACAGTTCAAAACACCGCATGCCGAGAATTCTGATCTTGCTAGAGTTAAAACAAAGTATTGGGAGAGAGTATTGCTTTTAAAAATTGTAGACCTGAATACTGTTAGTTAATCAGAACATGAAAAGCATGTATCACATGTACAAAGTAATATGGCAAATGTAGTGTCCGTAGGCCCCCGATAGTGCCGTCACTTTAATGTATGTAACTTTTTTGTCGTTGAAGATTAGTGAGAAAAAAAAATTACAGGTATATATTAGACATAATTTGTGGCAATATACCATAGGTTTCTGCTGGAAAGGACATGGTCAATTTTTGGCCCACAGTGAGACATTTGGTACATATTAGTGATTTTCTGCTGACTGCTTCAGATGGGTTAAATGCAGAGAGGAATTTCACTCTGCTTGAGTGTGCATGTGACAAAGGCTTCTTCTTCATTACACATTTATATTTGATATCTGCTAAGCTATCGAAAACCATCAGTGCACTTAAATATCAAAGAACAAACACATGATGGATGAATACAGACAACAGCCCTATTCAGACAGAATTTACATGTGGAGTTGCAGTCAATCATTCATTTACTCCTATGTGATATTTCTTTGTCTGGCTTAGCCACATCTTTCTTCTCTTCTAAGATAATTGCAAACTAAATTATGTACTTTTTTTTGAGGTAGTTACGTTAGGAAAGTTTTTTGATCACCCCTAAGTACCATATGTATTTGTCTAGCACACGTGTCTACAAAAGGCAAAAAGATTAATGCATTGGAAGAGTCTTTCAGGAATATACAAGAACATAACATTCCCACACTGTCAACAGTGTGCGAAATTACTGCGTGCCCGGTAGCCCGATGCTATCAACTTTTTCGTTGGGCCATAAACTATAAAAAGTAGCGAGTCCGTCATGCCACAAACATTGGCCCGCCCGTGAACGTACATTTTGACGGTTTCATGCTTGTATTACTATGTCCCTAACACTTGACGATTTCATGCTTGTATTACCATGTCCCTAACACGACACGTCCACCTTTTGCAAGGATTGTTTTCATTGGTTATTTTGTCAGATACGTCACAAATCTGTAAAACGAAAGCAAATCAGCTGCCATCTCTTAAATGAGCAGTTTATCACATTACATTTTGCCGACATTGTGGCGCAAGATTCTACAGGAGTGCGCTTTTTCGCCTTTTCGTGACAATCATGTGGAAGTTTCTGGGTTTGCCTGAGAAAAAAGTGAAGCAGAAGAAAACAGAAGAAGAACTCAAAGCTACTAAGAAGCTATATGAGGAAGAAAAGCAGGAGAGGACATTTAAACCAGGTGGGCTGCAGACATACAATTGGTTGTTGTACTCAAATACACAACAACAGATGTTTTGCCGACCTTGCCGTTCAATTTATGGTCCGTATGCTGTTAGAAAACCCGGACTGAAAACTGACAAATATCACAAGTATGCGAGTGCTCCTCTTGTGTTGGGCTCACAGAACTTCAAAAAACACACACTAGATGTGCATCAGGCATCCGAGGGTCATACATTCACACTGGCCATCAACTTTTAATGCTGGCCATGAACATTGAAAAGTTAAGAGCCCTGTTGGCCATTTCTGATTTAAGATATTTCACACACTGACTGTCAATATTAGGAACTAATTTGCAGGAGGAAGAAAATGAAACTGGACGGCACGGTGGTGTAGTGGTTAGCGCTGTCGCCTCACAGCAAGAAGGTCCGGGTTCGAGCCCCATGGCCGGCGAAGGCTTTTCTGTGCGGAGTTTGCATGTTCTCCCCGTGTCTGCGTGGGTTTCCTCCGGGTGCTCCGGTTTCCCCCACAGTCCAAAGACATGCAGGTTAGGTTAACTGGTGACTCTAAATTGACCGTAGGTGTGAACGTGAGTGTGAATGGTTGTCTGTGTCTATGTGTCAGCCCTGTGATGACCTGGCGACTTGTCCAGGGTGTACCCCGCCTTTCGCCCGTAGTCAGCTGGGATAGGCTCCAGCTTGCCTGTGACCCTGTAGAGCAGGATAAAGCGGCTACAGATAATGAGATGAGAAGAAAATGAAGCCAGTTAAAAATAAAAATCAAGGCTGATTAAAGTGGCTGTAGTTAACTTTATATTTACATGACATAATATCAAAGACTTAGTTTTCTACAAATAAAATGGATGAGTATTTGTATTACTGCAAGTTTCTTAATCATCTCACATTGATGCTGCCAAATAAACACGTGAGACCAAACACACTTTACTCTGCAATCCTGGACAGTGACAATTAATATATCATCATAGCTATAAGAGATGATATAAACACTTCCTGTCTTGTATTCACACTTTCCCTAGCCTTGGGTGGTATCATGCTATTATGGTATACCGGGGTATTTAGAAAACCCGATGGTATAATTTTCAATACCATCAAAAATACAGACGCTGCTCTCTCTCAAACTAATACAGAGACACTTTATTGAGGTGATGTAGTGCACAGCACATACCACCAGCGGTCAGTCTACAGGTGAGAAAGCGAGTGATTATGCAGTGTGTTCTGTGAAAACAAGGACGGGCAGTGGTGGTGTTGAAATAAACCAAGGAGGTAATCGAGCGCTTGAAACGCCCATGAGTCATGGGAGGGTCAGATGACCAACTAGCATTAGCCTTCCACTGACTTCTGTTCATTTTGGCTTTTTTTCACAAATTAATACCGCTGAAGTGTTGTTACCCTTCATGTTACCATTGTTATTTTCTAGAGAAACACAACACTGTATGACCTGCTCCATAACCTCGTAACTCACTTTATGGCCCCATAGTAAACACAGTTGCTACATGCCCCAATACACAATCCTCCTCGGGCTTCTTTTCCTACAAGTTATGACATAGAAAAATCCCAAAGCTGGGGATTCCAATGTTAAGTCATGTATTTCATAAACTGCTAGCTCCATGGCCAGTCTGCCAATCTTATTTTGATCACGAATCAATAAAGATTCCTCAGTCCAACATGTTATTCAATTCAAGTCGATAATATTGATCCAAAAGTTCTACTTTTTTCAACTAAGCAAAAAACTTCCAGTCTACTCCACCGGTGCTGCCATTTTGGAAATCGCGTGATGCATTGCTGCACGCTGATTGGTTGAAAGGTGAGTGACGTTGAATTCGTCTGCAAGAAACCATGCCAGTCCTTGGAGAAAAAAAAAATCTCCCAGTCTTACTTACCCAATAGGCAAGCAGCACCCAAAACATAGTTGCCTGACAAACAATTCCACTTGCCCAGAACTTTTAGTTTGGAGAGGACAGAATGTAAACAGATGAAGTACAATTATGGAAAATCCACAAAACCATAACACCAATATATGCAGACGCATTCAGAGAGAAATAAGTTCTAGTAGCAGAGGAATGAATAATTTAGGGTACATTAAGCTGTGGAGAGTTTTGAACGAGTATAATAATAATGCTGGAGCTTTGTCATCAAAAGAACACAGTCCTGTGCAAAATGTCACCATGGTGCCAGAGTGCAGAAATGAACCTCCAGTTTGAGAGAATTCTACACAAACACACTGAACTTTACAACAGCTGTATGCATACGAAATGGAAATAAATTGACTAAGGCAGGAAAAACTATTTTGGATAAAATGGTTACTGTCCGTTACACACTTATCAACCTGTGTGACTCAGCTGTGCCTTGAAACAGAGAATAAATGAAGAGAGAACTGAACATTAACCATTTACTGAAATTATTACTATAAGGGTGATTATAGATACTATAGGACTATAGCTGCAACTGGAATGTGCTGATTCTGTTAGCATTTGTAAGTACTGTACCATCCACTATTAGATAAAATTAAAATAAAATCTTACAATATTGTTTGAAAGTCTAAAGCAAGATATTTTGTTATTTTACAAATACGGTAATACTTCAGATATTGTTTTAACAATAATAATCATCACTATATAAATGATAAAGTGCAAATAGCTCTGTAACTACATGTCCTTGGGGTTGTTGAGACATGGAGAGGCAGGAATAGTTTACCATCCAGCCCACAGTTCAGGTTGGCATCCTTCAAGAGTAAATGCTTTGGCTTTCGCAACATTCTGTTCCCAAAAGCTGATGTCGGGAAAAAGTCTTTACACAAAGGTTTTCTTGCGTTTGTATTTTTTTTTAAACCGTTCTTCCATGTCGGGACTTGTCGGGAAAAAGAAGGTATATTCCAACATGTAGCTAATGCTAGGCTACAAATCTGCACCGTCATTCCAGTCATTGAGGAATTTTGTACGGATCCTAACCGCTAATAACCTCTAATTTCCACATATAATCGACCCTTTGCTTCTTTCTGACCAAGATTGCCCAAGTAATCTTAGCTGGGCTCACGCTAGTCGCTCGCACGTCCGCAAATTACGAAGTTTTATTCCAATTTGCGAAAAGAAAATAATCTGTATTCGCATTTTATGCAAAAGTCATTTAAAGTTTAAGCAAAATCCATCAAACAATTGCGATTTCTCAAGATAAACAGTACCTTTTGTGTCCATCTTCGATGTTTTGATTTATAACCAACGCCCCCGAGTTTCGAAGCTTCTTATTGGTTGACCGCAAATTACGTCTTCCAATAGCATCGGACCTTACATATAAAATTTTACAGGGTTTTTTCTAGAAAAATTTAGTATGAAGGAGCTCACCATGGCGAGGGAGCGAGGGGGGGGGATGGTGCCGGTTGTCCGTCCCCCCCCGCCGTGCGAAGCCTTTGAAAAATTGAGGCTACAATGGGACATTCTGAGGCTATCTGAGAGGGAAATTGTAACAAATTGTCAACATTGAAAAAGAAAAGTAATCATCTTCTGACCTGGACAGTCTTTGGCTTTCTTCCGTTTCGTGCCGCTGGATGACCTCTTTAAATGCCCAAGTGTCAACAAAAACAACTCGTGAACTACTTCTGTCAAAAGCTCCCGCGCCGGTGGGTGAAAGGTCATTCAGTCTCGAGAAATCTCGCTCTACAAGTCAGCTGACCTTGTATGTAACGCATGTCAAATCTTGCGAGAGCAGCCGCGACAACTAAACAACATGGTGCCTCAGTCTGGAAAACGCCAATTCAGATTGTTTTTGCACCATCTGGCGGTGTATCTACTATGACTGGAATATTTTTGGAGTAATTATAACGTATTTGATGATCAGACACATTGCCACGTGATGTTGCTGGGATATTTTCACAGAGAAAAGATCATTTTGAGAAAGATTGCATGTTGTGCAGTAGCATATAAGTGCATGGCCTAAGTGTGACTTGGGGTTCAATCGGCATTTCGGTAAGGGGGCGCACGCCGAGAGTAAGAGGGCGCAGCGCCCCTGTTCCCCGGTTTAGACAAAAGCCTGTTTAAAATGATCAATTTCCGAGTTGCGCTGATAATGTCGGCAATTCTCGCTCATTAGTGAACAAGATTATAGCGAGGTTTGTTTAAAATAAATTATCCGACTTTATGTATGACAAAAACTTATCTAAAAAGTGAGATAACATATTAGAATATTCTGTTAGCTTTCTCAGTTAGGGATAAAAACACGATATAACCATTCTAAAGACGTATTTTCTACATAATATAAACCCTGACAGAACTTTGGAAGAACTCACAGATGAACCAGGATATATTGACCAAGTGTACCTTGTTTTCAGAGCGTTTTGACGCACATGGTTCAAAGTTTTGACTGCAAGTGTTTCATTTGAGAAATGAATGGTGAATATCATTTGGGTTATGAGATTAATTTATAAGAAACAACCATTGATTAACTCCCTGAGCTCCCTTCATCCTACCCATAAAGACACCCCCCTCCCCCTAAACACACACACGGATCCCAATTATACACACACACATACCCACACAGTAGGGCTGGGTATCACCAGATACCTCACGATACGATACTATGGCGATATTTTGCCCACGATAACGATAATATCACGGTACAGCGATTCTGCGATAATCGATATATTGCAAGAAATTTCAACCACATCACGATATCTGTGTCACTGAAGAAAATCAGAATTTATTGACCACTGTAAAATTACATTTCACATACATAACTACACACTCTTGCCAGCCATATATTTGTCTCTATTCCACTGCTGGCAAAACCAAGAGTTGCTTCACTACAACATACAGAAAATTCCCATTTCTGTGCTAGTATTCTCAACTTTTTTGTAAGCATGGACACATCAGTGCTGCTTAAGAAGCAGAATCAAATTGTTTTATGAAAACTTAAAACTTGCACTGCAGACTGCACATACATTTCAGTCCTAACACTAATATCAATTTGTTCTTTGTAAACTTGAGAACATATACCTGAGAACATTTAACTTGTGCTTATTTTGCAGGAACAACACACTGTCTGAAACACATTGAAAAGTGCAGTGGGCATCTTAGTCTCCCTGAGCACAATTATGAAACAAAGTGCAGTGTGGGTCAGTGTCCACACACTGAAACTGAACTGAAACCTCAGTGAATCATGTTTCTTCTGAACTTAGAGTAAATACTCAAAATAAAATGCAGTGTCTCACACACACTAAAATTGAAAATGCAAGATAAAGTGCAGCTTCTTGCCTTTGGCCTTAAATGACAAAATTAAGTTCACAGTTACAGTAAGTCACACATCACTGAAGTAGATGGGAGGACTTTGGCGCTGTCCAGTGTAGTTTGCTTCGGGTCGGGTTTCAGCCGCTCCGGCTGAGCTAATATGTCGGGGTGGTGTCGTGCTAAGTAAGTTCGCAAGTTTGTTGTGTTACCTGAATATCTAATTGGAGCGAAACAGGTTTTCCAGAGTGCATACTCTTTGTCCGGCTCACTGTTTTTTCTCCTTTCCTTTGGAATCCAAAGTGCCTCCAAACATCTGCCTTAAAGTTCGGCGGCGTCTCTAGGTTTACGTTAACAGCCATGCTTGCTTGTTTTTTTTTCCTCACTGCAACCGCCGGGGAAAAAAGAGAAGATGAAGAGTGCCTTGCAGTGAGGGAGCAGCACAGCGACACCTCGCGGAGCGGAGGTGCGGAAGTCGTACTGGATTTACAACCCGTCTGAAACATGATTTATTATTTGAAAAAATATCGATATTCAAATTTTGAGTATCGATATTGAATCGGAAGACAAAGTATCGCGATATATCGCCGTATCGATATTTTTGCACACCCCTACCACACAGGCCAGTCTGAGTAGTCCTTGCAAGATGCAAGTTGATGAATTCTCCACAGCCCTCATTCCCCCAGATTCGCCCTGTCCAATGTCAAAAACAGCAATCTGAGATCGAGCCAAACACTTGGTGATGGGAATTCCCTGTTCAACAGCCTGTCCCTGTCTATAAAAGGTACTACCTATCACAGTAGATGGTATAAATTAAAAAATTACTTTGCTAAAAAGAAAATTGTTCTTTTAGCATTTCTTGCTAAACAAAATTGCAAATTGCTAAAGAAAAATTTGAGTCTTTAGCACTTTTCGCTAAAACAATTTGGGTCCTAGAGTGAGCACAGAGTAGAGCTTTTTTAGCTGTAGTTTTCTTTGGACAACAGCAACAGACGCCAGACATCTCTGCTTGGCTTCAGCATGTGAACTGCTAATCAGCGGGTCCCGTATGTGTTTACGATTTTTATATCACGATTTACAACCAATGTGTTAGGACTAGGACTGTTTTGGCCTCTAGAGGCCGCTGTTATTTCCTTTTCATGTCGTGTTTATTTTGGCCTCTAGAGGCCGCCACTGTTCCTGTGTTTTGTGTTTGTGTTAATTGCCTAATTATCTTCACCTGTGTCCTTAATTAGTTTGTCTATTTATACCCCTGAGTTCAGTCCTCTTGTCACGGAGTCTTTGTGCTGTTATGTTTATCTCCAGTTTCCTTTGTACTGTGTTTTTTGATCTTCTTAGCTTTTGAATTTTTGCACTTTGCTTTTCTTTTGGATTATACTCTTTGTTTTTTTTTGTCTTTTGTTTTGCCCTGTATATAGTGTATATAGTTTAAATAAACCTTTTGATTCTTTTTCTACTTCCGCCTCACGCCTCTGCATTTGAGTCATCCCCCTGGTGGCCTAGTGGGGGTTTGCTGGATTATCACACCAACAAACCAGGTTCGAATCCCAGCAAAACCCTAACAGAAAGACTCCGTCATGACCGACTCAGCAGAGGCTGCTTCAACTGTCTACCCGGCCAACCTTCAGGGAATTATGGCAGCTTTGACACGCTTCGGAGCGACCATGGACGCTCATGGACGTACGCTCACCAGCCAACGTGAGGCCCTCGCTCGCCACGAGGAACTGCTTCAGCAAATTGGGAAAACCCTGGCACAGCTGACATCTCTGCCTGCATCTCCTGCTCCTGATCCAGTTCCTGCTCCTGATCCAGCTCCCACTCCTGCTCCAGTGCCTCCTGCAATGCTGCCTTCTTCACCTCGCGAACCCAGCCTTCCTGCACCACAGAGGTATGACGGCAAGCACAGTGAGTGCCGAGAGTTCCTTACCCAGTGTCAACTCACCTTTGAGCTTCAGCCTACCACCTACACTACGGATCGCCGCAAGATTGCCTTTGTGATCACCTTATTAGCTGGTAAGGCGCGAGCCTGGGCTACTGCTATCTGGCAAAGACAGGGACCTGAGTGCTTTGATTTCCAGCTGTTTTCTGAAGAGATGCTTCGGGTCTTCGATCAGGCAGACATCAGTACCGACGCAGCCCGAAAGCTCATGTCCATCCGGCAAGGAGGAAGCGTCGCAGATTACGCCATCTCGTTCCGAACACTCGCAGCAGTAAGTGGATGGAACGAGACTGCCCTGGTGTCAGCCTTCCACCATGGTCTGTCTGACCCCATCAAGGACGGTCTGGCCTCTATTGGATGCCCAAGTGACCTCGAAACCCTCATCTCACATGCTATTCGTCTGGACAACAGGATGAGAGAACGCCACCAAGCCTTGAGCCCCCCCAGCCTCCCTACCTCTACCTGGAGACCGTCTACCTCCTTCAGTGACTGTCCAGAACCCATGCAAGTGGGTCGTACTCGCCTCTCCGCATCTGAGAGGGAGCGCAGAAGGAGGGACAAGTGCTGCATCTACTGTGGCAAGCCTGGTCACTTCCGAGCATCATGTCCCGAACTCTTGGGAAAAGGACCGCCCCGTCCAGCCGAGGGAGGGTTGTGACGGGGCCTACCCTCTCTCCCGGACTCCCTGGCCAAGGAATCTACATCCCGGTCTCCATCTCCTGGGGTGAGTCTGTCCACTCTTGTCAATCTTTGATAGACTCAGGGGCGGCTGGGAACTTTATGGATATTCACTTCGCCCAAAGCATCAATATTCCGACTGCACCTCTTGAAGTCCCACTGTCTGTGTCTGCCCTCGATGGCCAAGCGTTAGGTGATGGAAGAGTCACCCAAGTTACTTCTCCAGTTTTCCTCCAGTCTCAAGGTCACAAGGAAGAAATATCCCTGCACCTGATTCCTTCACCTGAGTTCCCAGTTATTCTAGGCCTTCCTTGGCTTACTCGCCACAACCCTCGCATAGACTGGGGTAACAAGCCAGGTTGTGGAATGGGGCCCTGCATGCCATGCCTCTTGTCTGCTCTCTAGCTCTCCTGTGTCTCCTGCCGAGCCCCCTGATCTCACCGAGTTATCTCAAGTTCCCACAGAGTACTGGGATCTCAAGGAGGTATTCAGCAAGAGCAGGGCCGCCGTTCTTCCTCCGCACCGGGCCTACGACTGTGCCATCGACTTGCTCCCTGGGACTACCCCTCCTCGTGGCAGACTGTTTTCACTCTCTCAGCCAGAACGCAAGGCCATGGAGGAATACCTCAAAGATGCCCTGGTCTCTGGGTTTATTCGACCCTCCACTTCACCTGCTGGAGCCGGCTTCTTCTTTGTCGGCAAGAAGGATGGGGGGCTCCGACCATGTATTGATTACAGGGGCCTGAATAAGATCACTGTGCGCAACCGATATCCCCTTCCGCTGATGTCCACAGCTTTCGACCTGCTCCAAGGCGCCACCGTCTTCACCAAGTTGGACCTACGGAACGCATACCACCTCATCCGTATCCGACAGGGAGACGAGTGGAAGACTGCCTTTAACACCCCGTCTGGGCACTACGAATACCAGGTGATGCCCTTCGGACTCACCAACGCACCAGCTGTTTTTCAGGCCCTAATCAACGACGTCTTAAGGGACATGATTAACCTATACGTTTTTGTCTACCTCGACGACATCCTTATCTTTTCCAAGACCGTGCAGGAGCACCGCCACCATGTCCGCCAGGTTCTCCAGAGGCTGCTACAGAACAATCTGTTCGCCAAGGCCCAGAAATGCGAATTTCATGTTCCCGAGGTCTCCTTTCTGGGATTTATTGTACGGACAGGCCAACTCCAAATGGACCCTGCCAAGACCCTGGCCGTCCGGGATTGGCCTACTCCCAAGTCCGTTAAGGAGGTTCAGCGGTTCTTAGGATTCGCTAACTTCTACCGCAAGTTCATCAGGAACTTCAGTTCTGTGGCAGCACCCATGTCAGACCTCACCAAAGGGACAGGTGGATCTTATGGCTGGTCTCCTCAGGCAGAAAAGGCGTTCAAAGACCTCAAGGACCGCTTCTGCATGGCACCCATTCTGGTTCTCCCGGACACCTCCCAACCATTCATCGTGGAGGTGGACGCCTCGGACAGTGGTGTCGGCGCGGTGGTCTCTCAACGTTCGGAAGGAAAGCTGCACCCCTGCGCTTACTGCTCCCACCGCCTGAGTCCTGCTGAGTCCCGGTACGATGTGGGGGATCGAGAACTGCTAGCGGTCAAACTGGCCCTTGAGGAGTGGAGGCACTGGCTGGAGGGAGCACAACATCCATTCCTGGTTTGGACTGACCACAAGAACCTGGAGTACCTCCAGCAAGCCAAGAGACTGAACCCTCGACAGGCTAGGTGGGCCCTGTTTTTCAGTCGGTTTGACTTCACCTTCTCATACCGCCCCGGCTCCAAGAACACCAAACCTGACGCACTGTCCAGACTGTTCTCTGCCACTAACAGGGAGAATGAAGTCGGGCCTATTATCCCTGTGTCCCGGATTGTGGCCCCTGTCCGCTGGGGTATTGAGGAGGCTGTCCGACGAGCCCAACGCCAGGACCCCGGTCCTGGGACGGGGCCACCAGGCCTCTTGTACGTCCCACATCAAGCCCGGGCCAAGGTTCTCCAGTGGGGTCACTCTTCCCCTCTCACCGCCCACCCGGGAGCTCGGAGGACCCTGGACTTCCTGAAAAGACGCTTCTGGTGGCCTAACATGGAGAAGGAAGTAAGGTCATTTGTCCTGTCCTGTGAGGTTTGCACCAGAACCAAGAACCCACGACAGCGTCCCCAGGGTCTCCTGCATCCTCTGACCATTCCCCGGCGTCCCTGGTCCCACGTGGCAGTCGACTTTATCACGGGTCTCCCTGAGTCACAAGGTAACACTGTCACATTGGTCATAGTTGACAGATTCTCCAAGGCCTGCCGCTTCATACCACTGTGCAAACTCCCCTCTGCTCTTGAAACTGCGAAACTTTTGTTTAATCATGTCTTCCGAGTCTTTGGTCTTCCACAGGACATCGTCTCAGACCGAGGGCCCCAGTTCTCCTCCCGAGTGTGGCACGGGTTCTGCAAGGTCATCGGAGCCACTGCCAGCCTCTCCTCTGGGTTTCACCCACAGTCCAATGGTCAGACGGAGAGGCTCAACCAGGACCTGGAAACCACCCTGCGAGGCCTGGCTATGGATAACCCGACATCGTGGAGCACCTGGCTGCCATGGGCGGAGTACGCCCACAACACCCTGCAGTCATCGGCCACCAAGCTGTCGCCATTCCAGTGCCAATTCGGGTTCCAGCCACCTCTGTTCCCGGACCAGGAGGAGGACGCGGGGGTGCCCTCGGTCAACCAATATGTGAGACGGTGTCGCAAGACCTGGAGCAAGGTCAGGAAGACCCTCATACAGACCTCCAGAACCAACCAGACTCAGGCCAACCACCATAGAAGACCTGCACACGCTTTCCGCCCTGGGCAGCGTGTTTGGCTGTCCACTAAGGACCTTCCACTGCGGGTGGAGAACCGCAAGCTTGCTCCTCGCTACATTGGCCCCTTCAAGGTGGTGCGCAGGGTGAACCCTGTCTCCTACCGGCTCCAGTTGCCCCGGACTCTGAGGATCAACCCCACTTTCCATGTTTCCCTGTTACGGCCCGTACTGACGTCTACGTATGCCCCTGCCCCTAGGAACCCCCCACCCCCCCGCATCTTCCAGGGGCAGACTGTGTTCACTGTGAATCGCCTGCTTGACTCCCGCCGGGTCCGCAGCGGGTTGCAATATCTGGTGGACTGGGAGGGCTATGGTCCTGAGGAGCGCTGCTGGGTTCCTGCTCGGGATGTCCTTGATAAAGAACTATGTCGGGACTTCCATTCGGCCCATCCGGATCGCCCTGGGAACGTCAGGAGACGCTCCTAGAGGGGGGGGTCCTGTTAGGACTAGGACTGTTTTGGCCTCTAGAGGCCGCTGTTATTTCCTTTTCATGTCGTGTTTATTTTGGCCTCTAGAGGCCGCCACTGTTCCTGTGTTTTGTGTTTGTGTTAATTGCCTAATTATCTTCACCTGTGTCCTTAATTAGTTTGTCTATTTATACCCCTGAGTTCAGTCCTCTTGTCACGGAGTCTTTGTGCTGTTATGTTTATCTCCAGTTTCCTTTGTACTGTGTTTTTTGATCTTCTTAGCTTTTGAATTTTTGCACTTTGCTTTTCTTTTGGATTATACTCTTTGTTTTTTTTTGTCTTTTGTTTTGCCCTGTATATAGTGTATATAGTTTAAATAAACCTTTTGATTCTTTTTCTACTTCTGCCTCACGCCTCTGCATTTGAGTCATCCCCCTGGTGGCCTAGTGGGGGTTTGCTGGATTATCACACCAACAAACCAGGTTCGAATCCCAGCAAAACCCTAACACAATGGGAGACATCCTTTGTCAGCTGTCCACCAATCACAGGCTCCTGTGCCATAATGGCGGTATGTTGATAAATATTTAGAAAATAATGATATTATGAAACATATGAAACCATCAAAAGCAACAAAAAAAATCTTTGTGCATCACATACATACATACATACACACACACACACAGGTTAGAGGTAAGGAACATTATTCAGTGATATCGTTTATTATTAACTCCAATCATAATATAGAAGTTCCAAGTTTGACACCTGCCTGCTTCAACCGTGCTGCTGGGACACGATGTCCTTGACCCTCGTCGCCCTTAGTCAATTGGTATAATTACGTCATTGCATGGACCCCTCTGAGCCGAGCTTTTCCAGTACGCTCAAACAAATGCATACTTTGACGAATTATAACCAGAAACAAAGAAATTTGAATGGTTTCCTCAAAATATTTTTTTTGTACTTTCATATATTGTGTTGATGAATAAAACTCTTTAATGCATTTCCCGTGACATGAGACGAGCTACTTTAGACTGGTTCCCTGTTCTCTTAGCTCAGAATGAGCATACGCAGTCAATGTTTCTGATGTTTGGTAGGATTAATTTAATATGGGAACCAGTCCAGGAAAACAAGATTTGACAGACACAGGTGAACTTTGTTTTGAGGAGAGGTCAGATGTCGTGATGCGTGATTCACTTTGCATAACAACAACATGCTCCTGCCAGACTGACAGTTCAGACCTACATCACGGAGCGGTTGCCTGTGTCGCTTAGATTGCCAGCACTAACTTTTGTCGTCTGATTGGACAATTACCAATTAAGTTTTACTAGTCTGTGGACATATTTTAGTCGTCTCGGACGATCGGACATATGGTTTTTTGAACATTGCAGGCACCAGGGCTCGACATTAACTTTTAAACTCACTTGGGTAAATTTCCACTTGCCCCCTATTTTGCGAGTATTACTTTTTTTTTTTAGGAAAACCATAGAATAGTTGTGAATTGCAACATAAAATGAAGATCAGACAACGAGTTGAAGTTTGGTTATGTCATTTGGTTATGCCTGGACATCCACTCCGGAGATTATGGATCTCTCACGCCAGCGCCAATCCAGATCCGGGACAGGAATTCCCTCTCACCCGTATTTACGTCCTGGTTTTCACTGCTGTGTATAAATAAGTCGTTTTCAGACTCAAACTTTGCCAGATAGTCTCGTTTGCTTCTTTAGCAGTTTCTGTGCCTCTCTTACTGTTCATGGTTATTCTCTCTAGTGACTATTTCTTGTTCATGGTTTTTGCACTAGCACTCTTCTGGTTCATGGTGTTTTTGCACTAAGGGTTATTTCAGATTCATGGTTTCTTGCACTAAAGATCTTTTCTTGTTCATGGTTTTTTGCACCAGCATTTTTGTCTTTGCCTGTCTCATGTTTTTGTCAAGTTGTTTGTCTTATTTTGTCCGGACTAGTTTTGCCATTTGTTTTTTGTCCTGTTTGTTTACCTTTTTGCCACGCCTTTTTTCCCCTGAATTAAATCATCTTATTTATTGGATTACTGTCTGTGTTCTGCTTGTGGATCCTAACTTCACCATACCTCCACCCACCCTAACAGTACGTTCTGGCTAACATGGATCCAGCGGAACTAGCCCATCTGAGAACGGCCATCCAGCAGCAGGGGACTCTCCTCGGGACCCACCAACAAAACCTACAACAAATTACCCAGAACCTCGCCACCCTGTCCAACACACTCAACCTTCTCACCACGCAGATGCAGCACTGTTGAGCTGTGCCTACCCCTGCTCAGCAGTCTCCTACTTCAGCTCCTACCACCGCCTTTCTCCATGAACCGAGACTTCCAGCACCTCAGCCCTACGATGGAGAACCATGTACTTGCAGATCGTTTTTGTCTCAATGTTCGTTGACCCTAGAGCTGCAACCTCTGGCCTTCCCCACAGAATGCTCCCGGGTAGCATATACAATAACGCTCCTCACTGGCAAGGCCAGAGAGTGGGGAACAGCAGTCTGGGATGCCAATGCACCCTTTTGTTCCAGTTTCAAGGATTTCTCCAAGGAGATGATGTGAACTTTTGACCATTCTCTGTCCGGCCGGGAGGCAGCCAGAGAGCTCATGGAGCTGCGGCAGGGGTCCCGGTCTACCTCAGATTACGCCATCGAGTTCCGGACGTTGGCGGCTTCATGCGGTTGAAACGAGAATGCCCAAATCAATGCATTCCTGCATGGCTTGTCCGACGCCATCAAGGATGAATTGGTATCATGGGAACTGCCATCAGACCTCTCCAGCCTCATGGACCTCGCCAACCGCATCGACGGATCCAGCAACGGAGGAGAAAGAAGAACCGCCCCAGACTCTCCTCCTCCCGCCACATCCGTCGAACCCATGCAAGTAGACCGGGTTTGGGTGTCAGCGGAGGAACGACATCACCAGCGGAGCACAGGGGCTTGTTTCTACTGCGGTCAGCTGGGACACATCTGCCGAGCCTGCCCGCTAAAAGGACAAGCCCACCAGTGAATCAAGGGACCCTGGTGGGCAACGCTCGGAACCAGTCACCCGCTAATCGTCCGTTACTTCCTATTATCATTATCCATGACAACCAGCATCACCACCTCCAGGCCCTCGTCGACTCAGGGGCGGACAAGAACCTGATCTGCTCCGCCACTGCCAAACGTCTCGGAATCCCGCTACTTGCTCTAGATGTCCCTCTCACTGTCCTGACACTCAGTGGCACCAGCTTAACCAGCATCACCCACCTTACTGCCCCGCTCACCCTAAGGATGTGAAGCTGGATGGTTTCTGAGTGGTTACCGGAAGGTAACCACTCAGAAACCATCCAGCTTCACGTCATGAACAACCCCCACGTACCCATCGTCCTAGGATTACCATGGTTAATGCAGCACAATCCCCACCTTAACTGGACTAATAACACCATACTAAGCTGGAGTTCTTCCTGCCTGGCCTCCTGTCTGAATTCCGCTCTGCCTCCCGCCAAACCACCACAGCCCTCAGCCAGCGAGTTTCCCGACCTCTCTCACATGCTTTTGGAATATCTGGACCTTAAGCTAGTTTTCAGTAAGACCCGAGCAGTGTCCCTCCCTCCTCACAGACCCTACGACAGTGGTATTGACCTCCTGCCCGGGACAGCGCCACCCAAGGGATGCCTCTACTCTCTTTCTCCCACCGAAAGACAAACCATGGAAAAGTACATTGTCGAATCATTGGCAGCTGGGATCATCCGCCCTTCCTCCTCCCCAGCAGGGGCGGGGTGGTTCTTCATCGAAAAGGACAAGTAACTCTGCCCCTGCATTGACTATCGGGGTCTCAACACCATCACGGTCAAGAACCGCTACCCACTACCACTCATGATCACGGCCTTTGAACTACTCCAGGGAGCCAAGGTATTCACCAAGCTAGAGCTACGCAATGCATACCATCTCATCAGAATCAGGGAGAGGGATGAGTGCAAGACAGCCTTTAACACCACCACTGGTCACTACGAGTACCTCGTGGTCCCTTTCGGCCTGACCAACGCACCCACAGTCTTCCAGGCACTCATTAACAATGTCTTAAGGGACTTCCAAAACATCTTCATTTTCGTGTACCTGGATGACATCCTGATCTTCTCCTGCTCCCTGGAGGAACATCGGGGTCACATCTGGCGAACAAGTTGAAGAGAACAAGTTGTTCATCAAGGCAGAAAAGAACGAATTTCACCAGAGCTCTGTCTTGTTTCTGGGATTTATCATTTCCCCGGCAAGGATCCAGATGGACTCCCTCAAGCTCGAGGCAGTTGCCGATTGGCCCACCCCATCTTCGAGACAAGAGCTCCAGCGCTTCCTAGGATTTGCCAACTTCTACAGGCGCTTCATTTGCAACTTCAGCACGGTGGCCGGACCTCTCTCAGCCCTGACCTCGACCAAGACCTAATTCAAGTGGGGGGAGGGGGGGAGGAAGCAGAGAAAGCCTTTTCCACGCTCAAGCACAGGTTTACCACAGCACCCATTCTCACCATACCCGATCCAACCAAGCAGTTTATTGTCGAGGTCGACACTTCCAAATCAGGGGTCGGAGCTATACTTTCCCAGAGGGCCAGTGACGACAAGGTCCACCCATGTTCCTTCTTCTCCCACCGGCTATCCCCAGCTGAACGGAATTATGACATCGGCGACTGAGAACTACTGGCTGTTAAACTAGCCTTGGAGGAATGGAGGCACTGGCTCGAGGGGTCGGAGTTCCCCTTCCTAGTCTGGACCAACCATAAGAATCTGGAGTACCTCAAGTCTGCCAAACGCCTTAATTCCCATCAAGCCCGTTGGTCTCTCTTCTCCCGATTCAACTTCACGCTTTCCTTCTGCCCAGGCTCCAAGAACGGCAAACCCGACACCCTGTCCAGGATGTTCTCCTCCCACCAAGAGGAGTCCAAGCCGCCCGAGACCATCCTTCCTCCACACTGCCTGGTGGGAGCCGCCATTCTAGAGGTTGAGACGCTTGTGCAGAAGGCCCGGGAGCAGGACCCCGGTGAAGGTAACCCCAACAACATTCCTCCTAACCATCTGTTTGTTCCTTGTTCTGTGCGAACCCAGGTGCTGCAGTGGGGTCATGGCTCCAAGCTGGCCTGTCATCCGGGAGCCGCCCAAACCCTGGCACTCATCCAGCAGCGCTTTTGGTGGCCATCCATCAAGAAGGATGTCCAGGAGTTTGTGGCAGCCTGCGACACATGCTCCGGGAACAAGACAGCCAATCGACCCCCTGCCGGCTTGCTAAGACCCCTCCTGACTCCACATCGACCTTGGTCTCACATCGCCCTGGACTTCGTCACAGGACTCCCCAACTCAGGTGGCAACACATGCATTCTCACTGTCATTGACTGTTTTTCCAAGACTGTTCATTTCATCCCTCTGCCCAAGCTCCCCTCAGCCAAAGAAACCGCTGAACTACTCATCCAGCACATTTTCTGTCTACATGGACTGCCCACTGACATCGTTTCTGACTGGGGTCCTCAATTCATTGCGCAATTCTGGAGGGCCTTCTGCAAACTCATCAGGGCCACCTGTAGTCTCTCCTCAGGCTTCCACCCACAGACCAACGGCCAAGCAGAATGGGTGAACCAGGCATTGGAGGTTGCACTCAGGTGCATGGCGTCCAGGGATGCCAGTTCTTGGAGTAAGTACCTACCCTGGATCGAGTACGCTCATAACACTCTTCCTTCATCTGCCACAGGTCTCTCACCCTTCCAGTGCTCCCTAGGTTACCAACCAACACTCTTCCCCAACCAAGAAGAGGTCGCCGTACCCTGTGCCCAGATCTTCATACACCGCTGCAGGAGGACGTGGGCATTGGCCCGGAGAAAACTCATTCGCTCCGCCCTAGCATCCAAGAGGCAGGCTGACAAACGCCGCTCTAAGGTGCCCACTTACCGGGTGGGGCAACGAGTCATGCTCTCCACACGCAATCTGCCACTCAGAACTGTCTCCCGCAAGCTGGCTCCCAGGTACCTAGGACCCTTCCTCATCAAAAAGGTAATCAACCCATGTTCCGTCAGACTGGCACTACCACTCACCATGCGACGCATCCACCCCACATTCCACATGTCACAGCTTAAACCTCTGGTCTCTAGTTCTTTGATCAAAAAGTGCAAGAGCTGTTGTGTGACTGTACAAATAGATTTAACAAGAAATCAGAGCTCTCTTTTGACATACTGCTGAAGCTAAAGAAAAGAGAAGCTAATGGAAGCAGAACAAATGTTCATAAAGGTTTATTAAGAAAAGGCGTGTGAGAGTGCACCACTTGAACACAAATCACCCCCTGCCTGGGTCACCTGGGTGAGGGTTCTGTTGACTAAAGACTCGAAACACCCTATGACTCCAGGTTCATCACTGAAGATGTGTTCAAGCAGTACTTGAAGATGGTGAAGGCTGGAGCGTTTCTTGGAATGACAACGTACTACATCATACCCATAAGAAATCCTCTGCTCAAGCCCCAGGTTCTCTCTCTCAGTTTCTTGTGTGTGTGTGTGTGTGTGTGTGTGTGTGTGTGTGTGTGTGTGTGTGTGTGTGAGAGAGATCTCAATTCTATTCTATTCAGACCCTATTCTATGCTTTCTTTGCATATTTCTATGCCCTTCATCATAATGCATTCCATTCTACTCTTCTGTCAAATTCCCTTATTTTCACTTATGTTTTATTATCTTATTGCAACTGTGGAGCCTACCCTATATAGCATATGTATACTATTTTTGTGGCTACTGCCTCATATACAGTGGCATGCAAAAGTTTGGGCATCCTTACTGAAAATGTCTGTTACTGTGAATAGTTAAGTGAGCAGATGATGAACTGATCACCAAAAGACAAAGGTAAAGACAACATTTCTTTTCAGCGTTTTCTGCAAGATTTGTGTATTTTTTTTTGTACAACTGGAGAGTGAAAAAAGAAAAGGAACACCATGCGAAAGTTTGGGCACCCCAATGCATTTGAGTTCTCAGGTAACTTTTACCAAGGTTCCAGACCTTATTTAGCTTATTGAGCTGTGGCTTGTCCAAATTCTTCATTAGGAAAGGTCAGATGATGCAGATTTCAAAGCTGTATAAATTCTCTGACTCCTCAAACTTGTCCCTAAAATCAACAGCCATGGGCTCCTCTAAGCAACTCCCTCGCATTCTGAATAATAAAATAATTGATGCTCACAAAGCAGGAGAAGGCTACAAGAATGTAGCAAAGTGTTTTCAGGTAGCTGTTTCCTCAGATTTTAATGTTATTACAAAATGGCAGTTAACAGAAACAGCGGAGATCAAGGTGAGGTCTGGAAAATGAAGAAAACTTTCTGAAAGAACTGCTCATTGGATTGCTACAAAGGCAAATAAAAACCCGTTTGACTGCAAAAGACCTTCAGAAAGATTTAGCAGACCCTAGAGTCGTGGTGCACTGTTCTACTATGCAGCGACACCTGAACAAATATGACCTTCATGGGACAGTCATCAGAAGAAAACCTTTCCTGCGTCCTAGCCACAAAATTCAGCATCTGAAGTTTGCAAATGAACATCTAAATAAGCCTGATGCATTTTGGAAACAAGTCTTGTGGACTGATGAAATCAAAAGAGAACTTTGGCTATAATGTGCAATGGTATGTTTGGAGAAAAAAGGGTGCCAAATTCTAGGGGAAAAAAACACCCCTCCAACTCTGAAGCATGGGTGTGGCTCGATCATGCGTTGGAGTTGTGTTGCAGACAGTGGCACAGGGCACATTTCATTGGTCGAGGGAAGCATGGATTCAAATAAATACCAGCAAATTCTGGAAGCAAACATCACACCATCTGTAAAAAAGTTGAAGTTAAAAAGAGGATGGGTCCTACGATAAGACGATGATCTAAAACACACCTCAAAATCCACAATAGAATACCTTAAGAGGCACAAGCTGAAGGTTTTGCCATGGCCCTCACAGTCCCCTGACCTAAACATCATTGAAAATCTGTGGATATATCTTAAAAGAGCAGTACATGCAAGACAGCCCAAGAAACTTGTAGAACTGGAAGACTTTTGCAAGGACGAATGTGTGAAAATCCCCCAGGTAAGAACTGAAAGATTATTAGCTGGCTACAAAAAGTGTTTACAAGCTGTGATACTTGCCAAAGGGGGTGTTACTAGGCACTAACCATGCAGGGTGCCCAAACTTTTGCTTTGGGCCCTTTTCCTTATTTCATCTCATCTCATTATCTCTAGCCGCTTTATCCTTCTACAGGGGCGCAGGCAAGCTGGAGCCTATCCCAGCTGACTACGGGCAAAAGGCGGGGTACACCCTGGACAAGTCGCCAGGTCATCACAGGGCTGACACATAGACACAGACAACCATTCACACTCACGGTCAATTTAGAGTCACCAGTTAACCTAACCTGCATGTCTTTGGACTGTGGGGGAAACCAGAGCACCCAGAGGAAACCCACGCGGACACGGGGAGAACATGCAAACTCCGCACAGAAAGGCCCTCGCCGGCCACGGGGCTCGAACCCGGACCTTCTTGCTGTGAGGCGACGGCACTAACCACTACACCACCTTTTCCTTTTTTGTAATTTTAAAAATGTAAAAAATGGGAAAAAAATTGTTTTTGCTTAAAATATAAAGGGAATGAGTCCTCTTTAACTTTATACCTTTTGGAGATCACTTCATCTTCAACTTGCTTAACTGTTCACAGTAACAGCAATTTTGACCCGGGCTGCCCAAACTTTTGCATACCACTGTAGTGGCTGTAGCCACTATGTCATTGCGTTGTAAGAATGAGTGTAACAATAGCGCACTGCACATGCAGTTGTTCCGATTAAAATGACCAGTGAGTGTATACAATTCAGTTCACCATTCAAAATAAATGGATTAAAGAAATTGCTTTCAGACATGTTCATGCTTATTACCGAGGGGAAGTGCGTTCCTATTTTAATATATACTCCAGGTTGTCCCCCTTTCCTTTCCTTCTTCGGCCAGTGGAAAAAATATCACTGAGCTCTAGCGCCTGGCCTTTTCCGGGAAATAAGAGTTTTGGTCATGGCGACAGCGTGTGTATGTCAGCCTCGGTTCAGAGGTTTCAGTTTCAAAACCTGCAAGAGGTAAGAGTAGAATAATAAAAGTACAGACACTTGGTATATTTTACTTCTGTGATTTTTAAATTGTTAATTTTTGGATTACGCTTCAATTTTGTGCCTACTGCCTCATAGAGTAAACATATAGGCTATATTTTCTGTATGGACATGGTATCAGAAAACAATTTCATTTATAAGCAGTAGTCACATGTACCCACAAAGTACCTATTTTTGTTGCATTCTGTTCGATAACACCATAATGCTTTCTAATCAATTCCCATCCGTTCCTTTTTATTCTATTCTGTACCATCATAATACAGTCTGTTCTATTTTGACGTGGTCCTTTTTTTTTCTTGCGATGTATTTTATTATATTGTCATGGCTGCCCATTCTGTGGATAATATTTGGAGCGTTTTGTCGCGTTCTGTTCTGTGTCTTCATGATGCTTTCTATTCTGTCATATTCCCTTCTTTTAATCTATTCTGTTGTATTGTCATGACTGTCTATTCTTTTCTACAAACTAAAAAGAATGTGTAGCATTTTGTCACTCTTTTCTCCATCTTCAAAATGCTTTCTATTCGATCATATTCCCTTCTGTTCTCTTATAACAGACTATTATATTGTCCTAATGTCTATCCTACTCTATAATAATAATAATAATAATAATAATAATAATAATAATAATAATCGTCATCATCCAGTGCACCCAGGTGCATCATAGGTGAAAAGCCCTATTGTTTTCGGCATGTTTTTTCTTATTAGGGCCTGAGCACCGGAGGTGCAAGGCCTCTGGTGTCCACCATGCAAGGCCCTATTGTATTCATCAGGATGATTCTTTAAATTTTTATTATTTAATTTTTTTTTCCTCTTCCTTTGCTTCTACACTTTGCCATTTTGGAGGTGGATCCCATGGGCATGAAATTCGGTACACACGTCAGGTCATAGAGGCTTGACCTCAGATGTCTCCGGGGACTCCATAGGTCATTGAGACACCTCCCCATTATATAGTTTCACCTATCCATGTCAAATTTGGTAGGTGTGTGGAGTGCCCCGAGACAAACAAAATTGCAATATACATTGTATCAGTTATACTCAACAGGAAGTGAGGGGTTTTTTTTTTTTGGTTTTGTGCATTTTGACACGTTACATTTTAACATACTCCTCCTAGGGGGTTTGTTGGGAGTCATGCCATATTTGGTAGACCTCATGTCAAGCTGTTGCTCATGTTAAATTGCAAAGGAATTTGAGATCTCAATATGTTGAAATGGCAAACCAATAAATTTATACAATACACCACGCAAACAGGAAGTGTCAAATTCACCATGCTTTGCCTGATATCGCTAAAACTGTACAGGTTATAGGATATAATGGTTCTTATGATATCCACATGCCCAATTTGACCCTGTGGTATAGCGCCACCATTTGGAACTGGACAGTAATGACTCAACTGCCAAAAAACTCAAACTCATGAAATTTGGTACACATCAGTCCTGGCCACTGGTACACATGGATAGAAGCTTGACTCCGGGTGTGTCCAGGGGATTCCATAGTGCCCCCACGTCATTGATACTTCTGCCCAATATATAGTTTCACCAATCCGTGTCAAAATTGGTAGGTGTATGGGGTGCCCCAAGATGAAGAAAACTGAAATGTACATTGTTTTAGCCAATTGACTTGTTACAGGATTTGTGATATCTTGCATGATGTTGAAATGGCGAACCAATAAATGTATGTTTCACCATGCAAACAGGAAGTGTGTCATAAATTCACCATACAGTGCCTGATATGGCTAAAACTTCACATGTTATAAGCCATAGTGGTTCTGATGACATCCACATGCCCATACTGAGCCTCTGGTATAGCGCCACCATTTGGACCAGGACAGTAATGACTCCATTGCCAAAAAACTCAAACTCATGAAATTTGGACACATCAGTCCTGGCCACTGCGACTCAGGGATAGAGGCTTGGCCTCGAGTGCGAGGGCCCTTTACCGCTGCTAGCAGCTATATTTATTATTATTTTGCGATGCTCTCTTCTGTTCTGTGCACATGCACTCTATTTTCCATGTTCTATCTTAATATATACTAATTTATCATATTCTATTCTCCACGTTATCCTACTCTATCCTATTCTCTATTTCTATCCATAATGCATTATACTGTCATTCCTAGTCCTGGGTATGACTTTAAACTGCAACCGGTGGTGAGTCCCAGGTCCAGGGAGACTTGAGTATTGGGGAAAGCAATCACTATTGCTCCCAGGTCCGCTCTGACCTGGAGTGGTAGCACCTGCCTAGGTTCCAGCTATGGGTTAAATAGTACATCACCAATAAGGCGCTGGCAGCATGGCGCTTTTCGGTGCAATGTGGCAGATGAACCCAACAGGGTCAATGGCGCACCACCAGATGGCATGCGGAAGACCCACTCAAATGGCCAATGGATGGCATCACTCAGCAAGTCAGTTGTCACTGCGGGGCAACTTCCATACCAGTCAGGTCTGTGGCACTTCTGTGCACCACTTGGCATCAGGTCTGGAGGTCCAGAGAGACAACACGGTGGGGGCATGACATTGTTTGTCTTACCTTACTGTACAAGGCGCTTCATTGGGAGAGGAGAATAAGAAAGCCCTGTGGTGATGGAGTAAATGCAACAGCAGCAGGTCTGAGAAGCTGGAAGTTGCTAGCAGGAACTTTACACACAGGCAGCTCACATTTGATGGTCGCAGCCTGGCTGAGGCAGCATTGCAGGTGTCCAGGCAGCCTGATTTAGGGAGAGCACTGCCTGTCCTGGAAAGGGAAGCCCCTGGAAAAGGTGGGGTAAAGAAAGCTTACCCAGTCCTTACCTGGCTTTGCAAGGAGCTTCATTAGGAAAGGAGAATAAGTCTGGTGCGGGCCTCGCGGCCCATCTGTGTTTCTGCGCATCCTAATGTAGCAGTCATCATCGCTAGTGATGGACAGCCAATGACAATTAAGAAAAGGCCTCTTTGTTATTTACTTTTTAATTTTTAAACAAAATATTAATTTTTATTCAAAGGTAGACTGTCTTTCAGATTTTTTCAAGTGTAGGTCATAAAAAGAATTTTCCCTGACACCCAATTACTTTTGTTTAGTGGACTGAAA